>NC_085928.1:178027500-178727500 GCF_028885655.2 Pongo abelii
AAATTTAGCTGGGCGTGGTGGCGTGCACCTATAGTCCCAGCTACTCGGGAAACTGAGTTGGGAGGATCCCTTGAGCCTGGGAGGTAGAGGTTGCAGAGCCAAGATCACACCACTGCACTCCAGCCTGAGCGACACAAGTGAGACTCTGTCTCAAAATAAATAAGTATATAAATAAATAAAGTTTATGGCAACAATCTTGCCCCATATTTGAAAAGAAAATTATCCTAGCCACAAAAGAAAAAGAAGTTGTATAGAGGGTTGGAAAATTATTGCTCATATATTATACAATATGTATTTTAGAATCTTTGGAAAATTCTTATGTTTCCTGAATGTATGATTCATGTTAAACCTCTGATTCCTTTGCATCTGATTCCAGACTCCAAAGATATTCTTTGCCTAAAGCTGCTGGCTGACTCTACAGAACATAATAAATGCAGGCCATAAAACACAACTCAATATTTTAGTCACAATATTTGAAAGAGAGCAAAAATTATTACCTGAACTTATCCATTATTTCAAATTCAAGAAGGGTATGTAGAAGTACATAAAATCACTAATGGTGGTATTTTTATAATATTACATTTTCCCAGGTAAAGTATGCTGCTAGTTTCCTGAAAATATCAGTATAGAGCTTTTGAGCGGCCAGCATGAGGAAGCTATCCAAGGCCTATAAATTGAATTTACATAACATTGCATTTGGGTAGCAATTTTAACATATGAGCTGTTTATACTGGTCTTGGAAGGTGTGTTGTTCATTCTATTTTATTTTTGCTTCTTTGTTATTTTAAAAATAGTATATATAATTATATTTCTATATTTCATATATTTAACAATATATTTAACTTTAAATTGTAAACCCTGAAGAATTTTGCTGATTTAGTATTTTATTTCTAAGGCAGGAAGAAATGAACTTAAAGATACTCAAGGTCTTACATTTGAGAAGGGCAAATATAACATTCGGAAACATTAATTCTCTCTAACTTAAGTGAATTTGTCATTTTAATCAAATCTGTTGATTTTCAAAATAAGGGAAGGAAAAAATAAAAAGTTGAGAGAGACAGCTGACGTATAATTTCTAAAAGTAAGATTTTAAATTAATATTATTTAGGATCCTAGAGTAAATAATTTCTATTGTCTAAATCTTTTATTTAAATTTCTTTACTACAAATGGAACTCAATATTTTGTAATTTGTAGGAGAAATCATCACCTAAGAAAAGGTGATGAATATTAAATAAAATTTAAAATAGCTTTTCAGTATTAATAAACTAATTTTAACCTTTTTGTCTGATAATTACAAAAGTTATTTATCCTATAAAACAATCTTCACTCTATGATGTCTTCACCTTTTTGCCACTTCATCAGTTTCCTGTCCCCTAATGAATACACTTGCCTTGCTGCTTGCCACCTTTATCTGACCTGTTTTGAGAGGTAAAGAAAGCTACAGTCAAGGTATTATGTCTTTTTGAACATTTTGTGAGAGATGTTTTGAGACTCCTTTTTCATAGGATTTT
This sequence comes from Pongo abelii, assembly GCF_028885655.2. Lineage (NCBI taxonomy): Eukaryota > Metazoa > Chordata > Mammalia > Primates > Hominidae > Pongo > Pongo abelii. The sequence continues at coordinate 178,029,013 of NC_085928.1, forward strand.
GATAATGACCTAGTAGTAATTGTTAGAAGATTAACAAACTAAAATGTAGGTCTGTGGCTGAATGCATAACTGAGTAAATGAACCCCACTCAATGTATCTTTATGCCTTGCTTATGTCTGTCACTATGTTGCCACCTTTGTAATTTTCAACTATATCTGAAGAGGAGGGCAGAGGAGAAAGTAGATGATTAGCTCTTATTTGTAAAAATGCTTTTCAGTGAGAGAAACCTTATCATCAATATCACTAAGAAATACCTTCTGAGGCCGGGTGCGGTGGCTCACGCCTGTAATCCCAGTACTTTGGGAGGCTGAGGCAGGCAGATCACAAGGTCAAGAGATCGAGACCATCCTGGCCAACGTGGTGAAACCCTGTCTCTACTAAAAATACAAAAATTAGCTGGGCATGGTGGCGTGTGCCTGTAGTCCCAGCTGCTCGGGAGGCCGAGGCAGAAGAATCGCTTGAACCTGGGAGGCGGAGGTTGCAGTGAGCCGAGATTGCGCCATTGCACTCCAGCCTGGTGACAGAGCGAGACTCCGTCTCAAAAAAATAAATAAATAAAATAAAATAAAAATAAATAAATACCTTTTGAACACAGACTACTAATAATGGACGTGATTTAGAAGTCCCTATTTGCCACAGGATGTGTAGCTAGTGTAAAGGAAGAGGAACTATCATTTCAAACCTCTAACAACATTCTAAAGCAGGATATCTAGCCAACCCTAAACTTTTCCAAATTCTAAGGCAGTATACGAAATCTTTATGAATGTGTTGCCTTTAATAGTCAAAGGCAGTGACTTTAAAGACAATAGATAAGCAGAGAGACCGCAGAAAAGATCAGTGGCCAGTAAAACATGACATTTTTAATGTCCCCTCCCCCCAAATATTATAATTTATTGGATTTATTTTTATGAAAGCTATACTTAGTTTACTCATGACCATTTTATAAAATTGGCATTACAATTTTAATATGATATACCATATAGTAGTTTTTTAATTGTGATGAGGGTGGCTGGTCATATTTATAAAGTATCCAATGCCAAGTCCGGGGTCAGAAATTCAACATTTAATTTTAGAATTATTCGTGAGGGAAATAATAATCTGCTTCATAAATGTTATTTAAACTATAGTTTTCAGGAATATTTTGAGTCAGAACAAAATGACTACCAATAATTTTAGTTAGAAATAAAGTGGAACAAATTTTCAAACAAAATATAAGAAGAACTGAGTTATCACAGCATTAAATTCTGCCCAAATTAAAATTGTGAAATGGAAACATTTGTCTTGGATCACTCTGCTCTCTAGTTCAACTCTTCAGCTCCTGGCATCCAATATTTTAGTTGTCCCCTTGGTTTTCCAGAATCTTAGACTATGACTATGCCCTTCTCTCCCAACCTCACCCACTCACATACACAAACTTGGACTTGCCTTCTTCAAGACAAAGTAGCCTAATCTAAAATGACTCTTCCTTTCCTTTAACTAGTTGTTTAATCAGAGGAAAGAAAACTGTTAACTAATAGAAAGGTATTAAAACTGAATTACTAACTTAGTCTTCTACCCAACAATTTTGAAAGAAACTATTAAATGAAAAGACTGAACTCTAATGGCATAATTCTAGACTGCCTGCAGAGCAGATAAGTGACAATTGTGGCTTGACTTTTTGCTAGTTTGTCCCTGATTCTCCTGCCCAATTCTAACCAGCCTTAGAAGAATTTAGAAGATGACTCAAGATGTGTAGCGTCAAGGCACAAATTCCATTGAAGTTACAAACGATCTTGAAGGTCAAGAGTAAGTAACTGTTAGGACCATTAATTCTTTCATCTGTAAGATGGAAAGGATAACCATAGCTCTCCTGCAAAGCTCAGAGAAAATTGCCTAAGAAATTAACCCACAACACTTGAGAAGCGAAACTTCTCACTTTACGTAAAACTCAGTGCCGTAGTGGTACTTGTCATTGTCCACCTAAAATGGATTGGACCATTTGATTACCTTCAGAAAGTTTCATACTTTTCAGAAAAACTACCATTTACTTTTTAAAATTAAGCTTCAGCTACCCAATTTAAAATGATAATTTTCCAATTATACTTGTCAAGTGAGCTTCTTTAGTTGCTGAGAAGGGGTAAATTATGATTGCAAAACAAAGAAATGTTCTTGTGACACATTCATTCAAGACTGACTTCTAATTCTTGGGTTATAATTTATAACTAATTTTTAAATACATTTTAAATCTCAACATTTTTAAAAATAGTTACTGTGTGCAAGGCACAGTGCAAGGACAGAGTGCAAGATGGGTGATGCAGTGATGAATAAACGAGGGATCCTCATTTCAAAGAGCTTGCGGACTTTGTATTTATTTGTTTAAAGACTGTATTGAAGCTCTGGTTGGAAATTTAATTGCTCAGGGAAAGAGCAGAACAGGAAAAGAATAGGCCTAAGGATGCAGTCAAGATATTCCTAGAGAAGGTGGCCTCTTGAGGTAATTGAGACAAGTGATTGGTTAATCAGTGAAGTCAGTTAAAGCCAAAAATTATAAAAGTGATGTGAAGACACTTTAAAACATATAAATGGGCCGTACGTGGTGGCTCATGCCTGTAATCCCAGCACTTTGGGAGGCCAAAGGGGGCAGATTGCTTGAGCCCAGGAATTGGAGACCAGCCTGAGCAACATTGCAAAACCCTGTATCTACAAAAAAATACAAAAATTAGCCAGGCATTGTGGTTCACAGCTGTAATCCCAGCTACTCAGAACAATGAGACGGGAGGATCACTTGAACCAGGGAGGTCCAGGCTGCAGTGAGCCATGATGGTGCCACTGCTCTTCAGCCTGGGTGACAGAGGGAGACCCTGTCTCAAAATAAATAAATAAATAAGAATAAAAATAATAAAGAATGAAATAAGAAACATATTACTGTGAATTCTCTTTTAATGTGGGACCAAGGCCTCTGCTTTATGTGTGGACCTGTTGTTGGTTAGAGCTTAGGTTTGTCTTTTAGCCATAGAACACCATTCACAGTTTCCAGTTTCAGCTTCATTGAGTGGTAGATGGTAAGGTAATGTCAATGTAAAATACATCTAAATGTAAAGGATTTTTTTTTCTTGGTCTTGGTGCTCACCTAATTTGACTGCAATTTTTCTTTAAGCTATCAGCCATCATGGAGCTTTCCAAAGCATTCACCTTAATTTTCATAGAAATAACTCTTTTTTAGCCTCATATTTCTTAGTTTGCATAATATTTGATTAAATTACATAATGAAAACAGCAAGAACAATTGCATAAACAGTCTTAGAATAAACCACTTGTCTCTGCTAAGCACACAGCTCAGTTGACATGTACATACCTATTCGAGATTAGCTTATGTGCCAGTCTTCAGCCCTGAAGTGTGGAGGGGAAGGACAGGGAGGCTTCTGTTGATCTGATTTACAGAGAAGAGGAGAACCTCCTCTAATCCAGTGAGTTGTGTAAGTAACTACTGAGAGGGCAAGTAAAATAAAGCCAAATAGGCCATAGAGTTATCAGAGTAGGGAAGAGGTAGAAAATTGCAAGAGTATGGCAGATAAATGGGTAAAAGTAAATATGAAAAGAGGTGTGGTAAGGGTGAACTTTGGTGTTAATATGTTTGGCTGAGAAGGGAGATTAAATTGGGTGTAGCTTCAATACAGGAAACCAGGTTAAAATAAAGTTTGCTTTTTGGTTTTGAGTCTTGGCTTCATTTGATTTTTGGTTTTTGGCTTGTTTGGATAGCATATACTTAACAGTGTTTGGAAAGGAACCAGTGGAGAGGGATAGGTTAAAGATGTGAAGTGCTACATTTAAGAATAGATTCTAAGAAGCAAAGAAGGGTCTGCCTCAGTCAGTAGAATGTATGGACCATTATTTCTTACGGCAATATCCTATCACACAGTAGTTCATTTTCCATATTAAAGGCTCAATCAATTATTGAACAAATGATCTGAAGAGTTACTAAAAAGAAGGAATTTGAAAAGATTGCCTAGATAACTGAACAAGAAATTTGTTTGAGGGCCTAAGGTCTTGTGTGCTTGTATTAATTTACTTTGATTAAATGGGTACACTCAAAAAATGGGCATGAGTTTATGATAATACCCCCAATAGAGAATCTGCAAGACAATACCTATACATAATATTTAAGAAGAGAAACTATTTCTTCTTTGAAAAGAGTAATTGGTCCATTAAAATTCTTTTTATGTTAATTGTTAGATGTGATGCTTACTAAGTAGTTTATGACATATGCAAATATTTCATAATGTTAAATGGATTTAGAATGTAAAGTGGTATAAACAATATAATCACAAGAATGTTAAAATATTTATAGAAAAACTTTTATTATATCTTACTACTTTTAGGTAATTAGATGAAGAGAGAAAAAAAGGTAAGTGTTTTTTAGTAACCCATGATAATCAATTTATTCTCTTCAGGATAATGATACTTTCTACTCATTTGCAGTCTTTAACACTGTCGAGTGTATCTGTGATCATAAGATCTGTTTTCTAAGAGGAGTGAGTTAATATCACACCATATCAAAGGAGGACAAGATCCCCAGCACTGGAACTGCCATTGCACACATTTCTCCCATCCTCTTTCTCTTCCATCAATTAAGTGCACTTTCTAGTTGATCTCAGATGTGACTAGCATGATGTGTTGTATTTGTATTTCTTTTTGTTTGAGAAATTTAAAAAGCTTCACAAACAACATCTAAAAAATCTCTTTAAAACACTTTAAAAAAATAGACACCTCAACATTTTCTTTTACTAATTATGTCTAGCACTGTGCCTGGTACATAGTAAACACTGAATAAATTTTTACTGAGTAAATGAATCAACTTGGCACACAAGATGGAATCTATTTTTCACCCCTGCCATATGTCAAAATAAAAAGCAGAGGAATTCATAAGATAAATGTTAGAAAGAGAGATAAGAAGAAAAAAATCTAGAGGAAAATATAGGATAACATTTATCTGATTTAAAATGTAGTACAACTTTCTAAGTAGAGAAGCATTAGAAAAAATGGCAAGGGAAAGCAAACAGATTGGACTACTTGAAAATTAAACTGTTGAATTTCAAACAATACTAAAAAATTTAAAAGCAAACACATAGGGAAATATTTATACAGATTAAATAGATTGCATAAATTACAACTTTCAATTAAATAACTATGTACATTGTTGAAAACACTAAGATAATTAAAGAATTACAAAGTTCATAAACAGATAATTAGTAAAGTAGAAACAACGAAAACTATGTAAGAAAGTTTTCAATCTCATTAGCAATTAAAGAATGGAAACACTACTAATAATCTTTTATCACTAATAAAATTAGCAAAGTTTTAAAAAAGTTCATATTAAAATTAATTCAATATGGTAAAAAATTTTAAAAGATATGCTGCAAAGAGAACTATAAATTGATACACAGTTTCTGGAAAGCAAATTGGCAATACGATCAAGACCATAAAATATTCATTCAGGCTCTTATTTAGTAATTTCTCTTCTAGGAATCTATCCATAGAAAGTAATCTGGATCCCAGAGAAACATTTTGTCATGCAAAGATTATCATTACAAATCTAGCTATTGTAGGAAAAATAAATAGAAACAACCTAAAGGTTGAACTGTTGAAGAATAGTTAAGTTATGGTATAAAGAGTGGAATATTAACCGGCAATTTCAACTGGTTATGCTAGTGTGGGATCCTCAGAAATGGACCCGAAAGAAAGGATTAATGTGAAAAAGGATTATTAAGAGGAATTCCTATTTGAAAAAACAGTAAGGTGGTGGGAGGGATGGCAAACAAGCAAAATCCTTTAGAAAGTAACTTTTGCTCAATCTGTCAGAAGAGCTGTAGAGAAAGTATAGATCATACCTCAGAGTTGGTTCCATTAGGAGCAAGGAAGCCTCTTGTTCCATGAAGTCATTGATTAAGGGATAGGGCAAGGGGAGTAAATTCCCAGAAACTTCCCTACCGTTTATGTGCAAGCAGACTGAGGGTTGTCCTCCAAAAAAAAGCCTGTTACTGGCTGTTGAGAATGAAAGCACACTGAAAGCCTGTGTGCAGGAAAATGGTGAAGGTGTTCAAGTGAATATGCATGGAGTGCTTACATTGTCCACTAAACCGATGCTTTCAATGAATACTCAATAATATGTTGAATGCTGAGAAAAAAGTAGGTTCAAAATACTGTATAGGGAGACCAGATTTACACTACAGCCTGGAACAACTAAAAAACTGTACCAAACATATGAAACAATGACTTCAAACATTAGACAAAAAGCAAAAGTAATCCTAGAGAGACAGGAAACAAAAGCAGCAAAGCTTATGTTTGTTTTCTACCTACTTCCTGGAGAGGAGGATGCAGCATTTAGATGGGGGAATCCAGGTGGAGCATGGCAATCTCTCTAATAGAGGACATAACCTGGGAGAACAAAGAGGCATTTTGCATTAGGGGAAGCTGGAGGAAGGGTGTACAGAAACTCTACTATTTCTGCAATTTTTCTGGAAGTCTAAGATTACTTTAAAAATTTTTAAGTTTTTAAACGTTTCCAAAAGAAAAGGAAAAAATGGCACATGATAACACAAATTCAAAGAAACATGGAGTGGCTATATTAATATCAAGGTAGATTGCAGAGAAAATAATATTATCAGGAATAAAGAAGGTCATTTCCTAACAATAAAGGGGTCAATTTATCAAAAGAACATAATAATACTAAAAGTGTATACATCTAATAGCAGGACTCCTGAATAAATGACGGAAAAACCAATAGAACTAAGAGTTGAAGCTTATAGTTGAATCCACAGTTATAGTTGAAGCTTATAACATTCTTCTCTCTACCTAGTAAAACACATAGCCAGAAAATCTGTAAGGATATAAAAGACCTGGACAACACTATCACTTAACATGACCTAATTCAGATTTGTAGAACATTCTTCTCAACAGCAGATGCACATTCTTTTAAAATGCACATGGATCCTTTACCAAGATGGACCACATTATTGGCCATTAAATGAGTCCCAATATATTCAAACCATACCAAGTGCTAGTGAAGATGTGGAGCAACTGGAACTCTCATACACTGTTGGTGGGTATGTAACATGATGGCAACAAATTTGGAAAACAGCAGTTTCTTTTCTTTCTTTTGTTTGAGACAGTCTCGCTCTGTCACCCAGGCTAGAGTGCAGTGACACAATCTTGGCTCACTGCAACTTCCGCCTCTCAGTCTCAAGCAATTCTCCTGCCTCGGCCTCCCAAGTAGCTGGGATTCCAGGTGTGTGCCACCATGCCTGACTACTTTTTGTATTTTTAGTAGAGACAGGGTTTTGCCATGTTGGCCAGGCTGGTCTTGAACTCCCATCCTCAAATGATCCACCCGCCTCGGCCTCCCAAAGTGCTAGGATTACAGGCATAAGCCACTGCACTCAGCCAAGTTTCTTAAGAAGTATACCTACCATGTGCCCTAGCCATTTCTCTTCTAGGTATTTACACAAAAAACAAAGATTTATGCCCGTGAAAAGACTGTATGCAAATATTTATAGCAACTTTGTTTGTAATAGCCAAAAACTTAAAATAACCCAAAAGTCCTTCATCAAGTGAATCCATAAACAAAGTTTGGTATAGCTACACAATGGAATATTACTTAGCAATAAAAAAGGATGAACATATTCATACACAAAATAACATGAATATATCTCAAAACAATTTTGGCAAGTAAAGTAAGCCAGATAATAAAGAACATATAGTTTATGGAAGTCATCCTAATAAGTATATATTTTTTCTTTAAAGCATTGGGAAGTTATTGATGAATATTAAACAGGGAGGGACATAATGTCTTTAATTTAGAATCTTTCCTTTGAGAGTGGTGTGAACACCAGATCTGAGAGTGGCAAAACCAGAGAGAGAGAGAGAGGGGTGTTAGAACATCATTAAACTTATACTGTCAATGACTAATAAGGATGGTGGCAGTGAGAATTGAGATGAAATGTGAGAGAAAAACTCCAGGTAGAATTGAATTGATGATTCATTGTATGGAATGTATTAGTCTGTGTTTTCCAGAGAAACAGAAACAATCTAAGGAATTGGCTCATGCAATTATGGAAGATGAGAAATCCAAGATCTGCTGTAGTTGGAAGGTCGGAGACACAGTAGAGATGATATTTTACCTCCAGTTCAAACCTACAGGACTGAAAACTAGGAGAGATGATGGTGTAAGACCCAGTCTGAGTCCAAGTCCAAATGCTAGAGAAGACCAATATCTGTCTGAAGATTGATGTCTGTTTGAAGAAGTCAAGCAGTGAGAAAGAATTTCTCACTGGGTCTTCAATTCTATTCAGTTCTTGTACAACTTGGATGAGCCCCACAAACACTGGGGAGGGCAGTCTGCTTTTGCCAATTCTAATGTTTACCAGTTTGCCAATTCTAATGTTAATCTCATCGGGAAACACCTTCACTGACACACCTAGAAATATGTTTAACCAAATATCTGGGAAGCCTGTGGCCTAGCCAAGTTGACACATAAAATAAATCATCACAAGTTCACTCCTTGTCAGTGTGGCACCCATAGGGATCTCCTTAAACATAGTTAATCTCCAAATATAGATAATAACAAGGTTATAATTCAATTTACATGATACAACTATCATGTGTACAACCAAAAGCTCACTAACCTCTTCCCCAGAAGAGGAGGTAAAGTCCTTGAGTGATGTTTATTTTTCTCCTGATATTGCATAACTTAAATACATTAATATAAAATCAAAAATACTTAAATACTATGACATAAAGTCAATTCAACTTATGTTACATGATAAAGGAATAAGGACAGAAGCAAATAAAGATGTTTAGTATATATTTATGTGCGTGTATATATGTCCATGTTTATGTATATATGCATATTCATACACACAAAACATATTCATAACAAAAGAAGTAGAAACACTCATAAGGACAATTTCAGTCCTCATGTCTGTAACTGGTCATGTGGTCATTGCTTGTTTTTATGACTATTTCCATTATCCATTCTGTATTTTTTATTTGCTTTCAGCAAACATCAAGGCTGATCATGGTCCTTTACCTGGTAGAGTGGCCCAAACCTTCATTTCTGAAAGGTCTGATTCATTAGAAGTCTTGCCTGGACTGGGTTATTGTAGTTTTCCATTAACCTAAATCACAAGTCATAGTAATTCTAAGAGACGCCCCAAGGGATCTCCAATATTCTAGACATTCTCTTACTTTTACCTCCATTGTGAAGTATTCTAATTCCCCTTGGTAGTCAAGATCAATCACCCCAGCCAGCCTAAACACTCCCTTCTTATACTGTTGGTTCAGATGCATGAGGAGTTTAAACTGGCCAGAGAGCAGTCCTAACTTCCAGTTCAATAGAATCATTATTTTGTTTCCTCGGGGAAAATTTTCTCCCTTTGGAACCAAGACCTTTAGGCCAGCAGAGCATAAGGGTGGGAACAGGAAGCAAAAATTTTGCCAATAGTCTAATAGTGATAATGATGAGTGGTGCCACTTCCTTTCCACCACTTGATTCCCAGACTTTGGAATCCTGGCTGTGGGAGAAGCTGATTCAGATCATATACAATGTTTTGGAACATCTTGCTGCATACCTGCAAGTTATTGCCACCTAACTATTACTATTACTGATTCTTCAAAAGGCCATTCCACTGTGCTATCAAACAAACTTTCAGAATGGTGAGAAACATGATAAGACCAGTGAATTTCATGAACATAGGTCATTGCCACACTTCATTTCCTGTGAACTGAGTTTCTTGATTATAAGAAATGCTGTGTGGAAGACCATTATGATAGGCAAGGCATTCTTTAAGTTCATGAATTGCTGTTTTAGCAGAAGCATTGCATGCAGGCAAGAAAAAAATTATACCCAGAATAAGTTTGTATTCCACTAAGAACAAAATGCTGCCCATTCCATAATGAAAGCAGGCCAATGTAATTAAACTGACACATTACCTTCTCTCTCCTACTCTATATCTGTGGCATCCTAGAGAGTTCCCTATGATCAGTTGACAGAGGAGAAGACTCAGATGAACCTGAGCCAAAGTTTATTGATTACCTGACATCTACTGGCCTCTAATGTGACTGGTGGACCACAGTGATGTTTGAATCTTCCAGAATTAGTGTCAGTTCAGAGCCAGTGTTCAGTAGTCCCCAAAGGTCTGATTATTTCCTTCTCCTCAGTGAATAGTTACCCTAATAAAAGACCATAGATCCCTTTGGGGAAGGCTGGGAGAAAGATTAACAGTATAAATTTTTGGCAGTTTTCCTTTTATTAGTCAGGTAGATTCTTGTCCACCTGACCTAAAACTTTTTGGCTTATACAGATCAAACAATAATTTCATATGTTTCCTATTTTATTTTTAGGAACATCATGATTAACTATCCAATGTCACATTCTGTGCAAGTCAGACTATTCTGACTGCTACTTTGACTCTGCTGTTCATTACAGTAACCATATCCACTTTGCCTTGTGTGGTTGAGTGCTGTCACTCTGCCCCTGCCACCCTGGGATTCAATTATTCTTGTTGCATTTAGATTTTTCAATTTAGTGACCACAGTCCCCACTATAGTGTTCAGCCTACAGAGAAGAATGATTACAGAGATCTTCCAGGATGTCAGGGCTCCTTTTATGAAATTATTTCTCAGAGTGGTGGTGAAAGGTTTGTCTTCTGGACCCTTCCAGGTGGGTGAGTAGGTATTAAATGACGAATTCACTCTACCGTTTCAATCTCCCTAAGCATTTGAATTCCTTCTAATACATTAAACTAAGGCAGGTCTGGCATTTATATTTCACTCATGATGGGTCCCATTTTGGTCCATGTTTTAGACAACCAACTGGACACACTGGTGGTAGAGCCTTTCCTCACTCCATGAGCTGCAATATTAAATGGAGAATCTCTGTTTAGTGAGACCAAATAAGTTCATACTGATCCAACTTTATGTTTCTATTATCATTATCCCACTTCCTCAATATTCATTCCTACACATGTTCCCCAGATTTTTGTTGTGTAAATATAAAATATTTCTTTTGGAATGTAGCATACTTCCTCATGAGATACAGCTTATATTTTCCTATTAGGGACTTACTAGGACTTGAGTCTAGTCTAGAAGCAAAGTGGGGTGTTGGTGGGGTCCTGAGGAGAGTCAGTATTATCTTTCATGGTAGCTGCTGCAGCGGAGGCCACTTCAGTTTCCTTAGGCAATGCAGGATTGATCCCCTCAGATTCAGGTGGAAAGGCCAAAAATACGGGGGGTGGGAGTCACTAACCCCTGAGGGTAGGGAAGCCACTTCTACTAGAGAAGCTGTTTCTACAGTCTTCTGAAGAGAAGATTCATCAGAATTTAGGGACTCAATGTCCCCAGCTTCATTAGGATCTTCTTTCCACATATGCACATTCCAAATGATAGAACCCCTGTTTTTCCTAATCAATGCCCTCACTTTAACAGTTGACACCCTTCAAGACTGGGAGTTCAACTTGTGTTGTAATTTAGCCAATCACAGGATGAAATTCTGCATTTGATTTTCAGTAATCTCAGCCCTGGAACTGTGAGATAAGAGTCTCCTTAGGGCACACATAGAAGCTTTTCAGATCATATAAATGCACCTGAGTTGAGAATTGGAATCCCTGATCTCATCATTTTCTTTCACCACTTTGTCCAGCTGCATTAGGAACAATCAGTTAGCCTTATTGTATCTGTTAGATTTCCAAAATGTTTGTAAGCATCGTATACACAGTCACCTAGCTCCTCGCTTCTTATGAGTAGTTGACTGTGAGTATCCAATGGAGGTATGTTGCGTATCTCTGTTGCGAGATCATAAGAACAATCATCGATTACTTTACTACTGGATACAGTCATTAAAATATTTAAATATAATAATATTAGAGAGCTGTTTTAGTTCATTCAGGCTGCTATAACAAAATACCTTAGACTGGGTAATTTATAAACAACAGAAATGTATTGCTCACAGTTCTGTAGTCTGGGAAGTCCAAAACTAAGGCACCAACAGATTCAGTTTCTTGTGACAGCTTTCTCTCTACTTTAAAGATGGCATCTTCTTGCGGCATCTTAGCATAACATAGGAGAAAACATGTGCCTTTCAGTTCTTATCATGAGGGCACTAATCCTATTGATGGGGGTGGAGCCCTCATGACTTAATCACTTTTTTCAAGTCCCTACCTCTTGATACTATTACACTGAGGATTAAGTTTCAACATTTTGGGGTGATACATTCAGGTCATAACAAGAGTCAACTCCAGAAAACCCAGAGCCAATTCAGAAAACTCATTCTTAAAATTCAATGCCTCTACAATCACTCTTGATACCAAAATCTGTGTTAGTCTGGGTTTTCCAAAGAAACAGAAAAAATAGGATATATATTTTTCCTTATAGAAATACATTTACTAGAAGGAATTGGCTCATGGGACTATGGAGGCAGAAATGCCCAAGATCTGCAGTCTGCAAGCCAGATACCCAAGAGATCGGATGGTATAGTTCCAGTCTGAGCTCAAAGGCTTGAGAATCAGGAGGGCTGATAATACAAGTTCCTGTCCAAGTCTAAGTGTGAAGGCAGAAGAGTGATGCCTTGTGTGAACACTGATATTCCAGTTTGAAGAGAGTCAGGCAGAAACACACCCAGAGAAATGTTTAATCAAATACCTGACTGACCTGTGGCTCAGTCAAATTGACACATAAAATTGACCATCACATGGAGGATAAAAATGAAAGAAAGGATCAAAGACAGCTTTCTGTTTTCTACTTTAGATCCTTGCATGAATGGTGGCTCCATACTTTCTAAAGAGAGTATGGAAGAAAGAACAGATTTGAGGCACATGTAAGAAGTTAGGTTCTAGGCATGTTTTATGAAGCAGGTACAGGGTATCCAATTATACATCATGGCTTTTGATCTGGATTAAAGATATAGAATTGAGAGCTATTAGTATATAAGCTTTAGAGAGAGTGGATAAAATTTCTCAGAAAAAGTATGCATAATAAGAAGAGTAGATGGTGAAGAATGGAGCTCTGGAAAATTGTTAACATGAAAAGACAAGAAAGTTAATGGCACAGAGGCAAAATAAGGCAGAATGAGACCAGGAAGCCAAGGTAGAAGTTTTAAAAATGAGACAAAGGAAAATTGTATCATTCACTGCAGAGAGGTTATACATGGTAAATATTGAAAAGTGTTCAACAGACATAGCAAACAGAAGATTCATGTTATATTCAGGGAGAGCAATTGCAGAGATGGAAAGGGTTGAGAAGTGACTTAGTGCAGAGGAGATAGAGACATGAAACATACACTACTCTGTCAGCAGCTTAGATTGATGGGAAGTGAAGAGATGACATAGGATGGAAATAGAGTCAAAGAAAGCTTTTAGAAAGTGCTGAGGTGAAGATCAGTGATGGGAAAAGGAATGACAAGGAACAGCTCCCTGGAGTGTTACAAGGGATAAAATCCAGGGCTTATAAAAAGGTGGGTTTTAGACATGCTGGGATCACTGCCCATTCATTTTTTTCTCATCTAGATAAACAGGTAAGTCTGTCATTACAATATTCTATTGTAGGTGATAACAATTTCTATTTTTTAGATATGTGACCCTTTTATATAAGCTTAGGAAATTGCTTTACTTCATGATTTCAAAAATTATCTATATCCAAATGGGATAATATATTTGAAAACACTGCAAACTGTAAAGAGTTATATAACTTCCAGCAGTATAGTCACTGAGAATGATTTGAAAAAATATGTAATTTTGTCCTTTACTCTCTACCTAAATAATGATAATAAGTCCCAGGTTATGTGTTTCTTTTGTAAGACATTCACTCTTTTTGCCTTTCTTTCTCCTATTTCTTCAAAATACCCTTCAAATCACTCTTGTGCCTATGGCCCACTTTTTTCTGCACTACTCTAACAGTCTTCTAACAGTTCTCTACTTTGCCAATTTCTGTCCCTAGAATCTATCCTGAATACTGTAGCCAAATTTAATTTTCTTGAAACACTAATTATAACTTCGCTATTCTATTCACAATTTCCCAGTGGCTTTCCCAAACTCTGCCCTGCATTAAACACAAGATAAATTTCATATTCCTTAGCCTAACGTTCAAGGTATTCTATAATCTAGTCTTCACTTTTCTCTTCAGCCTTCTCTCCAACTTCTACATAGCATCTACCTATCTTCCATATTGGTCAAATTGGTGTGTTCTTTTTTTCTTGAAAGTCATATGGATGGGCCATATATTGTTTAAAAATTCAGGCACTGCACAATATTAGGAGACACCATTCAACTGCAATGTGATTGGTGCCCAGTAGGGTTGTGCATTGCACAACCTGTATAAATGTAAGTAGTGGCCCCTATTTCACAACAGAAATATTACAGCTTCTGTCCTTCTTTCACATCATCACCTGCAGCTGAATTGCCATTTCCATTTTTTTAAAACCTGCATACAATAAAGTTGTAATAACGAGATCAAATTTAAACTCATGAACCCAGGATTCAAAGCCTTCTTTAAGCTAACCTACTTCCACCTTCTAATCTTATTCTCAACTTAAATTATCCATTATAAGTGAGTCTACAATTACGTCTCTGCAGAGAGAATGCTTACCTCTAGACGATTTCGTTCTTTTTCCTTCCTTCAATCATATTTTCTTCCCACCCTTTTCCAACAATTCAAAAACAATTCATCCTTCTTTAATCAAAACAGCTTTCACTGTCTCCACAAAATCTTCGATGATTATTCTATTCCACAATCATTCTTTCTTTCTTGAGTTACTATTAAGGTTATACTTCGTGCTGAAATATTTAACACTTGGACAATATCATTTCTTATATTCATTCATTTGTTATGCCTTACATTTTGTCAGCCACCAACTAGACCGTGATTCCTCAGTGGTTGAAATGTCGGCTTTTCTATCAGTTGTACGCCTTGAACATAATACAAAGCCATACAATACATGTTCGTTGATTTGATATTTTCAGTGACATTTAAAAAATTGTAAAGGTAACTCTTATGTTAATCTGTGAAGGTCCTTAAAAAGTTAATTTAATCTGTACTTTATAGTGTAATTTTATAGTTTTTTACTACAAAAACTATAAACTATAAACTATTATCATTTGTATTTGTATTTCATGGGAAACTAGGCTCTCATTCTTTATCTGGTGTGACTATATGAAAGCCAAGCAGAGCCAATGACTGTCTTTCTTGGAATATGAAAGACGAGGCTGCTTTTGTCTTTCTTGACCACCATGTGAAAAATACCTCCTTGAAAAATGAAGTGAAATGGGTATAGAAAGAGTAGAGAGATGAAGAGAGAGGGAACTGTAAGGACATTCTTTGAGCTCCTCAATCTTTTTATACTTGAGATCAGCTGCATCCCTAAACTATGCATTTATATGATCCAGTAAATTCCCCTTTTAGAGACTAAGCCAGCTTGAACTTCATTTCTGTTATTTTGCAACTGAAAGGGATCTGACTCATACATATATAATATCATCCTATTATCTTGCATTTTGTATATAGAAGGCACTATGCTAGGTAACATGAATGATACTCATCCATGTGGGCAAATGGCCCATATTCTGCCCTCAAGTTACTTACAATCTAATGAGATAGGATGTGTGCAGATAATAACATCACACAGTACATGATGGATGCCACATGGGAAGTACAAAGGACTATGGAAATTTGGATAAAGGACCAATCCCTTTTGCGTGGAGGGGTCACAGAGGCTCCATATAGAAGGTGACATTAGAAATGGTTCAAGGACAGTGCAAAGCTTTCTCAACAAATGACGAAAGGTCTAATAATACAAGAATTTTGGTTTTGTAAAGTGAGGATTAGAAATTAAGTTAGAAACATAAGTTAGGGCCAAAGAATGGATAAGGTTAACAACACTAAGATAAGGCATATGAGCTTCATTCATTAGGAAAAAAGGAGCCAAGATAGGAAAATGGTAAAAAAAAATTGTAAAATGCACATAATATTGAAAAAATAAAATTGGAGCTAGTATGTAATTCCAGAACTTGGGAAAGGAAGGTTTGATAGTGTGAATTGTAATATTTGTAAATGTTATGAACAAATCTCCTTTGTTTATGTTTTCTTATAAATATTCTCTTACTGATATTGATATCAGTATCAATGTCTGCCAACAAAATATATTTCTAGAGAACTATAGCCACAAATATGAAGAAATTTAAATTAGTATCTGCCTTGTAAAGATTTTAATTATTTATAGTATCTATATTCTTCAAAGATTAATCCTTTGCCCCAAACCATAAAGCAGTCAGTGCTTTGACTAAGTTTGGATCAGTTTTTAGTACTTTAAAATACGTTTGTAACTTTACCCATTTAACTCAAGGGTGGGGATTATTACATTTACTTGGAATTTCCATAAGCTTGAAAGTAGAGCACATTCTTCGGGTTGTATTATTCAGGCATTTTTAGAAAATAGATTATCTTTTTTCATTCATTGTCCTTTATCCAGTTATACTTGGCACTCAGAAGATTTGGTTTTGCATTGTATGCACACACTTAGAAAGGAGCCAGGAGAAGTCCTCTTTCACCGCGTTGTGGGTAGTAAATGACATACTGCGCAGCAGCAGCCAAGTAAAGAAGCAAACTTACCACAGAATCATGAGACAGCCCCATCTGTAATTCTGGGTGTAGCTGTGGTCACACGCCAAGCCTTTGCTCTGGAGGAGTTAAATAGGACTCCTTCCCAGAACTTCTGAGAGCAGCCATATCAGGGCTCCACTTGTCCGTCCTGACGCCAAGTATTTGATGACCAGTGGCTCAGAGACTCAGAAAGATCTCTTCTACCTAGCAGCTGCTTGTCTGGCCCCAATTCACTTATCGACGGCCATGCTGCTCTGTGACAAAGAAATGTCTTCATATGGGGAACCAGGACCTGCTTTAATAATCCTGAGAAGAGTGAAGAATTAAATTACATTTTGTTTTCCCTACTGGTAGAGCCATGGAAAGTTATTACATGCACTTTAGAAAGATTTCCACTTAAAGAATGTTAAAATTAAAGAAAAGTTTTGTGTGGAAAGGGTAACTGTCAGGTATCTGAGAAAGAAAAAAAAAAACAGCTGCTGCTAATCTTCTCTCCTTAAAGACTGACTGAATAAAAATCACCAAATAGGAATTTTTATATTGAATTTGTAATGCAAGCCTGAAAAGCTGAACATGTTTCAAATTTGAGACTCTCCATAAAGCAATTATATCTGATGTGAGTTCAGTAAATAACATATATTACATACATCTTATTCTAATCTTCTGTTGTGACTTAAGATTATAGTTCACTTAGGATTACACTGAGGCTGGGAAAAAAAAAGCAATAGAGGGTGTGAAATTTTAGGGACAAGGTACCTGAGAGAGAATGCTGTTTCTTAGGAGTTGTTCTTCAGGGAATAGTGGCTTTATTGTTGCTAGCAGGCCTAAAGGGCGTCTTCCTTTTGTTTATTTCTTTTAGTTCCTATGTACTCATCTGTGTTAGTATTAATGAGTTACTCTTTGCTTAAGCACACCATATAAGAGCCTATTTTCCCCATAGCCTGGAACATTGCCACCACTACCACAAGATGAAACAAGCATGAAAGATTGAAAAGTGCTGCGGTGAAGCAACATTCTCCTTTATTTTCTTTGCTCTTCAGATAATAATGACTCTGGGGAAGGGAGAGAAACTCTAGAACTACTTTGTTCTCTTCAAAGCCCAAGCCTCGGGAGAAAAAGTAAGACGACAAGACACCTCTCAAGCCAGGGGCCTCAAAACACACCAGCCCTGTGCTCGTGTCCTTATTTTATCATATTGATGATGCTGAGTTCAAAAATCCTTTACTTTTTTTAAAAAAAATAGCTATAAGCAATAGATACAAAAAAAAGAAACACTTAGAAAACAAACCCACCATAATGGTGACATTTGAATCAAATGAACCTCCGTTCATTAAATTAAACAAACCTCAGTTCATTTCATGTACATTTTAAAGTACATTTCTTCTTGGACAATGCAGAATTTTAAGTGTACAAGAAGGAAATACTAATGAAAGGGAATGAAATACCTCTGGATTCTCATCAAGCAATCAAATACTGTAAACAAAGGGAACATATCTTTGCAATTGTTGGGTGTACATAGATAAGTAAAGGTTTTCTAGGGTTTCCTGTTAGTTGGCCATCTGGTTTCTAGTAAACAAACAAATGTGGACCCTTTGGACTGTCAGTAAGAGCATATGGGCAGAGAATCTAAGGGCTGGTGATATACAAGCTGACAAGTACCTGGCCCACAGGAAGAAAACAGGAAATGGGGAAGGACTTTCTCCAGAAACGTAAGCTTACCCACGTCAAGGCTCTCGTCCTATTCATGGACTCATCAGGATCTAGCCTGCCTAACTCCAACCAACTCTGCACACTTGGTGGCCTTGAATGAGTAATCTCGCCTTTCCTGTCCTTGTTTACTCACTTGTGAAATGAGAAAAATGAATTAGATCATCTCTTGTGTTTTTTTCAACACTAACATTTTATAATTGAAGTTGAGTGTTTGAAATGAAAAATTAGTTTGTGATATTTGTATCTCTTTTTTATGTTTTAGATTTTTTTAACTTTTTACACCTTTTTTTAACTTTCTTTTAACCATTTTTTAACTTTTGTTTTAGGTTTGGGCGTACCTGTGAAGGTTTGCTACATAGGTAAACATGTTTCATGGGGGTTTGTTGTACACGTTATTTCATCACCCAGGTATTAAGCCCAGTACCCAATAGTTATCTTTTCTGCTCCTCTCCCTCCTCCCACCCTCACCCTTAAATAGACCCCAGTTTCTGTTATTTCCTTCTTTGTGTTGATAGGTCCTTATCATTTAACTCCCACTTATAAGTGAGAACATGCGGTATTTGGTTTTCTATTCCTGCATTAGCTTGCTAAGGATAATAGCCTCCAGCTCCATCCATTTTCCTGCAAAAGACATGATCTTATTCTTTTTTATGTATCTCTTTTTAGCTGAATATCTATGTGTGCATGTGAACATACAAAATCTTCTAGATCCTTCTAGATCTAATAATTCCTCATGTGTTTGTTTTTGTTTTTGTGATAGGATCTCACTTGATCATCCAGGCTGGAGTGCAGTGGCATGATCTCAGGTCACTGTGGCCTCCACCTCCTGGGTACAAGCAATCCTCATGCCTTAGCCACCAAGTAGCTGGGGCTATAGGTGCGTACCCCCACGCCTGGCTAATTTTTATATTTTTTTGCAAAGACAAAGTTTCACCATATTGCCCAGGCTGGTCTCAAACTCCTGAGCTCAAGGGATCCACTTGCCTCATCCTCCCAAAGTACTGGGATTACAGGATTGATTGAGCCACTGTGCTGGGCATTCTCATGTTTTCTCTAATTTATCATATTCCCTTATGTACCTTTGTCATCTCTAAGTAGAACACACTAGCCCTTAAATTGACTCTTACTGCTCAGTTCTATAATATCTTTCCCACCGTCAAACCATATTAACCCACTTCAGTTTTAGCTCAACCAGTCAACCCTATAAGAACTATCTGGAGGTGTTAAAGAGAAGGGTCTGGTGTTTAGGATATGATAGCAGAAAAGCTTCACAGCTATGAATGCTTTTAGGACAACATGAATACAATTGTGAGATGGTTCAGAAGAGATAGAGTTAAATATTATTCATGCTACTATATTTCCCTTAAAATTTTTTGATGCTGATTAAACTTATGAGACTTGTTTGCCAGAATTCCCTCAGAGTCCATGAAACAAATCTCCTCTTGCTGATTAGGTAGTTTATTTTGAATTACTGCTAGCAAAATTTGGAGGTATGATTACTCTTCCTTGATTCTTGAACGGATTATTGCCAAGTTTTTTTAAAAAAAATAAAGTTTATATCATGAAAAAAATGTAGGTTGTGATATTAAAATCTTAATACACTAAGTTCTGTAATAGCTGGATGTCTTTTTATTACAAACAATATTTAAAAAGCAACCTTAAAGCTTTGTGTATTATTTACACAAACACATACTATCATTATTTTAGTATTTATTCTTGTGTCTTTTTTTTTTTTAACTTTGGGGGAAAAAGTGAGAGGGGAATTTATTGACTCATGAGGCTGGAAGTCCAAGAGTTAAGCCAGTGGATCCAGCTGCTCAAGGTGTGTGTCCAGAGCTCTTTCTCTGTGACTCTTTCCACACTCCAGCACAGTCTTTTTTAGAAGACCAGTAGCAATGTACCTTTGTATGGGAATTTTACTACGGAGTAGCTGCATAGCTGATTTCGGAAAAAAAACAGGCTCTACGTCACTTCATAAAGTTTTAATGGGACAGCACTTATTCTTGGCTGCTCACTTTTTTCTTTTGAGACGGAGTCTCGCTCTGTCGCCCAGGCTGGAGTGCAGTGGAGCGATCTCGGCTCACTGCAAGCTCCGCCTCCCGGGTTCACGCCAATTCTCCTGCCTCAGCCTCACGAGTAGCTGGGACTACAGGCGCCCACCACCACACCCAGCTAATTTTTTGTATTTTTGGTAGAGACGGGGTTTCACCGTGTTAGCCAGGATGGTCTCGATCTCCTGACCTCGTGATCCGCCCTTCTCGGCCTCCCAAAGTGCTGGGATTACAGGAGTGAGCCACAGCGCCCGGCCGGCTGCTCACTTTATGAGAGTTGGAAAGTCAAGCCTTCTAACTGTGGAGGGAGTAGTCTTTCAAATGGCCGGGTGGTCTCAGGACAAATCAGAAGATAACTCCTGAAGATTTCCTAAGGAGGGTTTTTTACACTTTTATTTGTGCACGTGTAGGTACCAGTGACTTGAACTTTCAAATATTCAGCTGCATGACTTACAAGATATATCATATAACTTTTTCTCTTCTGTTCTATTACATGTTTTGCCAATGTAACACCAGTAGCTACTTTAGCTTCTCCTTGATATACCAAGATTATTTTTTATATCTACTACTTAATGAGTAAATATGACTGTTCATATTGTCTCTTTTTGGAGGAAAAAAAACAATTATCAACCATCTCAATGACAATATATGATGGTGGGCTTTGGCTAAACTCTGAGGAATATAACCAGGTCTGCTTTGTTGAGTGAGTAATGAATAAATTCACGAATTTCTCATATCCTGTCCCCTCTTATGATCATCCAAGGGTTTCTCCTTCCAGTCCTTTGAAATACCAGCAACCATTTTTTTAACCAAATATTTACCAGTTTGACCAGAGGGAACAAGAACTTTGATTCTCATCAATATATCTAATCCTACTTATAATAGTACCTTGGTTTGTATTTTGAGGTACAAATGATAAAGTATATTCATATTCATCTCATTTAATCCTCAAAAAAAAAAAATCCCCTAGCCTCACACTGTGCTTGACAGACAGTTACTACTCAATCAATACTTGTCAGATGAATGGATGAATTAAAGAATGAATGAAAGTTTTTAATGTCTATTTCATAGCTGAGAAAACAGACTCAGACCATCTGAGTAACTGGCCTGAATTCAAAGAGTTAAAAACAGGCTGAGCCGGGGCTCAAATTCTTCTGGACTTCAAGCAGTTCCTTTCCTATCCTGCAGCTGCTAGACTTGGAGAGAAAGTACCAAGAAACGTTTCAGGAACAAATAGAATTGAGAGAAGCCAAATAGGAAGTAGGATATTGTGTCAGTTTCTTAGGGCTGAGATAACAATGTACCACAAACTAAGTGGCTTAAAACAACAGAAATTTATTCCCACATAGCTTTGCAGACTGTAAGTCCAAATCAAGATGTCATCCAGGCTGGCTCCTTTCGGGGGGCTCAGGTAGAGAATCTGTTCTCTGGCTCTCTCCTGGATTCTGGTTGTGGCCAGCAATCCTAGTGTTCCTTGGCTTGGAGCCACATCACTCAGATCTCGCCTCTGTCATCACATGGCATTCTGCTCTGTGTGCCTCTGTGTCCTCTGTTCTAAGGACACCAGTGATTTTCTTATAAAAGCCCCCATGATTGGATTTAGAGCACACTCTAGTCCAGTATGACTTCTTCTTAGTTTATGTCTTAATTACATATGTAAAGACCCTATTGCCAAATAAGGTTACTTTCAAGATATGGGGGGTTAAAACTTCAACATGTATTTTGGGGTTACACAATTCAACCCACAGCAGTGGGACTAATTTGTGAATAATTAAAAGATGACTGAATTATTTCTACAGATAACATTTGCCATAACACTGAAATTATAACTGTGTTAAATCACTAAATAAAACATCTCCTCAAATATGTTTCTTTGAACAGTAAGAGGCACTGCCTCAGGGGGAAAATGGTTTTATTGTTATATAGTTTGAAGAAACAGTAGGTCAAAGAAAGTTAAAAAGACTACTTGCTACAAGACACGTCAGAGGCTTTAAGATACAGTAAGTTTCCCAAACTTGTGTGATCATAGGCAAATTTAACTTAAGTGCTGTCTCAGGGAGCACACCTTATGAAACCCTGACTTCCCAGGTAGCATTATATTGTAACTATTTACAAATTTGTCTCTACTTATTAGGTTCTAAGTTCCTGAGAGGGAGAATCCATACTTCACGAATCTTTAAATCCCCAGGACACATGTAGTGTGTGGGAGCTACAGGCCCACTGGGTTGTACCGGACACAAATAAATGATTTTCCCTGAGCTGGTGCAACACGAAGTCACTGGACACAGAGCAGGTATTACTGTTGACTGTTGAACAACATGAGGGTTAAGGTCACTGACGTTACATGCACTGAAACTTTGCATATAATTTTGACTCCCAAGAAACTTAACTGCTAAGAGCTTACTGTTGACCAGAAGCCTTACTGATAACATAAACAGTTGATTAACATGTTTTTTATATTATATGTATTATACACCATATTCTTACAATAAAGTAAGATAGAGAAAGAAAATGTTGTTAAGGAAGTCACAAAGAAAAAATATTTTTACTATTTATTAAGTGGAAGTGGATCATCATCAAGGTCTTCAGCCTCACCATCTTCATGTTGAGTAGGCTGAGGAGGAGGATGAAAAGGAGGGGTTGGTCTTGCTGTTTCAGGAGTAGCAGAGGCAAAAGAAATCTGCACATAATTCAACTTGTGCAGTTCAAACTTGTGTTGTTCAAGGGTCAACTATATATCACTTGTATTTCTTTCAGCCACATGTCACAAATTCTGACCACTCTTCCTTGAACATAAAGGGGGTTCTTCTTCTTAAATAATAAGATATCTGCAAGGAGGATGTCCAGAACCCAGGCACAGCTGCTCAAAATAACCATCATTAAGGATGCAGATCATTCTATTTGTTGCTCCACCTCAATGTTATAGAATAGCTGTTTCACAGCCAGCCCCTACTTCTCAGTGCCAGGCAGAAAAAAAAGATAAAGTCTTTTCTTTCTCTTTCTCCCTTTTATCCCTCTCTCCTTTTTCTTTTCTTTTCTTTTCTTTTTTTTTTTTTTAACGTTCAGGAAAGCAATAGCTTTCCTGGAAACCTCACGAAGAATTCAAACTGTCTTACTGCGTAAACACATGGTCACCCCCAGCTGCAAGGGAATCTAGAAGGGCATGGACTTTAAGGCTCATTATCAAGTCAAAAAAATCGGTGCCTTGTTGGCAAAGCAAAGAAGAAAAAGCTTTTGAGTAGCTGTATCGCCAATGGTGATCAGTTTATTCTTTTATGTCATTATTGTCATTGTTAACTGTATTGGAGTTGTGGCTAGTGCTAGTCTATTGTATTTATAGGAAAAAACGAGTTTCTTATTTTTACTTTGAAGTTGGGTAGATTTTAAATTTCATGGAGAAAAATGTTGTTTCAATAATCACTTAGGCTGTTAGGTTATATAACATACTAGTAATAAACTATCTTGATGAAGGAGAAAACTGTTTTGGATAGTATCCCAGGAGTTCTGGACCGAGAATAGTAGGCTCATTGAGTGATTATGCAACCCTTGAATAAACCCACAATACAACTGAACAAGAAATTAAATATATAACTTCAAAATACTCCATTGATTCATTGTGTTGGGAAGCCAATATTAACTTACTGCATCTTGCTGATTCATGTGATAAACACAGCATTTTAATAGGGACTTTGATTCCATAATGATTCAGTTTCTTACATATCTGTAAATTTTAAATCAGCCAGGAGAACAAATAGCAAGCCTTGAGACATGCTGGTATGATGTTTGCTTTACAAATTTGGTGCCCTTTCCCTCTGAGATACAGCCACACTCAATTAAAATCATGCAATGTTGGCTAAGTAACAGGGCAGCAACCAAGATTTAAATTGTGGAGAAAAAATTCCGAAGTGCGTCTGAATAATAGGAAGCAGAAACTCAAAAATGGAAACTGCTTTTTTTTCTGTGATCACACCACTGTAGCTGTTAGATATTTTTCCATTGACTTTGGGAGTGTAGGAGATGCAAATTAAAAATAAATAATTGTAGCAACATGGCCATGACTTTTTTTCTGTTACATTTAATTAATTGGAAATTTGGAAAAGTTAGAACTTTCATACAGATGTTTTATTTGTCTGTAACTCTATTCTTAGGCTTCTTGTTCATATCTTAGTACATAGATTTCTGCAACATAGGACTAGATCTTCCGCTATTTTCATTTAGTGCTTACTAGCAAGACAATTAATTGAGGAACTTCTTGTGATTAAACATGATACTATAACACTTCTGACTTCTCAAATATCCATCAACTGTGACTAACTTCGCCGTCCCTCAGATGTCATCTCATAAAACCCTATTTTGTGGAAGAGAATGCAGAAGATTTTAGTTCTGTCATATCTCCCAAAGATTATGGAATTGGGAAGAGTGTAAAACCTGGAGAAAACTCATTAAGACAGGACCTTGATGCTTTTTAAAATCTTAGCCCCTAAATTTGTGACATGTCCATTCACAGGAGATTCCTGACAGGCACAAGCACATTTTCACTGCTTTTTATATTGTGCACATTTATGATGTACAATATTATATATATATATACATATTAAAATGATTGCTACAGGTAAGGGAATTAACATATCTATTATTGTTCAGTTATATTGTATGTGTGTGTGTGTGTGTGTGTGTGCGTGCACGCATGCACGTGCACATGTGTGGTAATAACAAACTTTCAGTATACAATACCATATTACTAACTACAGTCTTTTCTTCTGTACATTAGATCTCTAGACTATTCCTCCTATATAACTGCAACTTTGTACCCTTTTGACCCACATCTCCCCATTTCCTCATCCTCCTTTACACCTGGTAAGCACTATTCTACTTCTCTGTTTCTATGTATTTAATTTACTTTTAGATTCCACATGTAAGTGTGGTCATGTAATACTTGTCTGTCTGGGTTATTTCACTTAGCATAAAGTCCTCCATGTTCGTCCATGTTGTTGCCTATCTCCTCCATTTTTAAGTCTGATTAATATTCCCTTGTACTTATAAATTACAATTTCTTTATCCATTCATCCGTTGATGAACACTTAGGTTGTTTCTATAACTTGGCTATTCTGAATAATGCTGTTATGAACATGGGATTGTGGATATCACTACAAGGTGCTGATTTCACTTCCTATGGGTATATACACAGCAGAGGGATTTCTTGGTCATGTGATTCTATATTCAATTTTTTGAGGAACTTTTATATTGTTTTCTATAATGGCTGTACCAATTTACATTCACATCAACAGTGCACAGACGTTCCCTTTTTTCCACACCCTTGCCAATATTTATTATCTCTTGTCTTTTTGATCATAGCTATCCTAACAGGTGTGAGGTGATATTTCATTGTGATTTTGATTGGCATTCCCTGATGATAAGAGATGTCAAGCAACTTTTTATATGTGTGTTGGCTGTTTTTGCATCTTTTTTGGGAAAATGTCTTTTCAGGTTCTTTGCCTATTTTTAAATTCTATTATCTGTCTGTGTGTGTGTGTGTGAGAGAGAGAGAGAGAGAGAGAGAGAGAGAGATTGAGCTGTGTGAATTCCCTATGTCTTTATTAATCTTTTATCAGATATACTGTTTGAAAATAGTTTCTCCTGATCTATAGGCTGACTTTTCCTTTTGTTGATTGTTTCCTTTGCTGTACAGAAGCTTTTCAGTTCGATGTAGTTCAAAGAAGTTTAATGTTCTTTCATGATATAAACTCTAAATAAAATATAGCTAGAAATTTTTTCTTCAACATACTAAAGGCCATTTATGAAAATCACACAGCTAATCTAATCAATAGGAAAAACTGAAAGCTTTTCTTTTCAAATCAGGGACCAGGCAAGCAGGCAAGGGTGCCCATTCTTGCCACTTCTATTCAACAAAGGACTGAAGTATTAGCAAGAACAATAAGACAGGGGAAAAAAAGACATCCAAATTGGAAAGGAAAAAGTAAAACTATCCCTTTTTGTCAATGACACATGTAGAAAACCCTAAAAGTAGCAGGATGCAGAATCAACGTACAAAAAAATTGAATTTCTTTTCATTAATAATAATCTGTCCATAAAAGAAATCAAGTAAATAATCTCACTTGCAATAGCATTAAAAAATTAAGATGCTTAGAAATAAATTTAACCAAGGAAGTGGAATATCTGCATGCTAAAAGCTGTAAAATATTGATGAAAGAAGTTTAAGAAGATACACAAAAATGGAAAGATACCCTATGCTCATGGACAGGAAGTATTAATATTGTTAAAATGTCCATACTACCTAAAGCATTATACAGATTCAAAGCAACCTGTATCAAAATTTCAAGTGCATTTTCCATAGAAATAAAAAAATCAATTCTAAAATGTGTATGAAACCACAAAAGGCCCTGAAAACAATCTCCATAAAGAAAAACAAGGATGGAGGCATCATACTTTCTGAATTCAAATTATATTACTAAGCTATAGTAACCAAAACAATATGATATTGACATTAAAACAGACACACAGACCAATTGAACGGAATAGAGAGCCCGGAAATAAACCCTAGCATATACGGGCAACTAATTTTCAGCAAGGTCTGCAAGAAAACACAATGGGGAAAGAATAGTTTTTTCAACAAATGCTGTTTAGAAAACTGGATATTCACATGCAAAAGAAAGAAACTAGACCCTTACCTCACACCGTACACAAAAATCAGCCCAAAACAAGTTAAGGACATAAATGTAAGCCCTGAAACCATAAAACTACTAGAAGAAAACATAGGAAAATCTCTGTGATATTGGCCTTGCAACCATGTTTTGGATATTATATTAAAAGTTCAGGCAACAAAAGCAAAAATAAGCAAATGGACTACCTTTTCACTGCTTTTGACTTTCTTCAAGTTTTAAATGCAACCTTGTGTATTATGCCAATGACATGCTCAGGCCTTAGGCTCTATGGAGCTTCTCAAGGTCCTTATTTGATTTTTTTTCTACCTCATGGTCCTCACACAGTCTGCTCTTTTTGCCTAGAACACTGTTTTCTTCTACTATTTTCTTTTTTCTTACATTCCTTTCAGGTCTCATTTTAAATTTTATTTGCATACTGGATGAGTTTGCCTTAGTTCTGAGATATTTATACTCCTCTCATTTTTAGCACATATTATATATATATATATATATATATATATATATATATATATACTTTGTAAATTTATTGGGCTAGTGCCTTACTTTTTTCCTTGGGTGTCACCAACCTCAATTCCTGGTGGACTGAACAAAGGATGATGAATGTGAGAATAAAGATAAAGACAAAAGAGTATATTTGGAAGAAGGGGGTCGGGGGCTCCTTGCTTGTAGTGAACAAAGGCCCTGAGCTTTTTCAGCCTTCTGTATTTATTAGGTGAAAGAGATGGTGAGAAGGGGGGTGATTGTAGGTTGGCAGTTTGACTTACAGCAGGCTTGCAAGACTACATTCTTTGAACAATAGGCTCTAGATATCCCAGTAGATAACCTCAAGAAGCACGGCACCAGGGGGTGATTGCCTTCAGCAAACCTTCTGGCAGCTGGAGCAGATGTGATTTTGCCCACATCCTCCATTCATAATAAACAGTTTGCTGTTTGATCATATAGACTCCAGTGGAATGTTGAGTTGGTCACGATTCCTTTGCCGGCCCTTTACACTTGGGTGCAACTTAATGCAGGCATGTTTGAGAGGTATGGGGGAGGAGTAGAGAGCTGTGGAGCCACTCTAGCACTGTGAGCCCATCTCTATTGTCACCCTTATCACAGTATTATAATAGTCTTTTTAACATAATGCTTGTTTACTATTAGATTGTTTGTGTCAAGCACTGAATACTTATATTCCAGCTCTGGCTATTCCCATACTCTAGCAGCTAACAGTCTAGAATCTAGTCATCTATTCACTAAAAGTCATTAACATTTCAAACCAGCATGTGCAAAATACCAAACCAATTAACAATTGCCATAGACCTTACTGTCTATTATTGTAGCCATAAGCCACCTGTTGCTATGAGCATTTGAAATGTGACTAGTCTGAACTGAGATTTGTCATAAATACAAAATATACACCAGACATTAGAATGAAAAAAAGATGAGGCCCATTCCAAGATGGCTGAATAGAAACAGCTCTGGTCTGCAGCTCCCAGCGTGATCGATGCAGAAGATGGGTGATTTCTGCATTTGCAACTGAGGTACCTGGTTCATCTAATATGGACTTGTCAGAAAGTGGGTGCAGCCCATGCAGGGTGAGCCAAAGGGCGGGGCATCACCTCACCCAGGAAGTGCAAGGGGTCAGGGGATTTCCCTTTCCTAGTCAAGGGAAGCTGTGACAGACCGTACCGGGAAAATCAGGACACTGCCACTTAAACACTGTGCTTTTCCAACGGTCTTAGCAAACAGCACACCAGGAGATTATATCCCACGCCTGGCTCAGCAGGTCCCATGCCCATGGAGCCTTGCTCACTGCTAGTCTGAAATCAAACTGCGAGGTGGCAAGCCTGGCTGGGGGAGGGGCGTCTGCCATTGCTGAGGCTTGAGTAGGTTAAAAAAGCGGCCAGGAAGTTCGAACTGGTGGAACCCATGGCAGCTCAAGGAGGCCCGCCTGCCTCCATAGACTCCACCTCTGGGGGCAGGACATAGCTGAACAAAAGGCAGCAGAATCTTCCACAGACTTAAACGTCCCCATCTGACAGCTCTGAAGAGAGCAGTGGTTCTCCCAGCATGGTGTTTGAGCTCTGAGAACGGACAGACCGCCTCCTCAAGTGGGTCCTTGACCCCTGTGTAGCCTAACTTGGAGATACCTCCCAGTAGGGGCTGACTGACACCTCATATAGCTAGGTGCCCCTCGGAGATGAAGCTTGCAGAGGAAGGATCAGGCAGCAATATTTGCTGTTCTGCAATATTTGCTGTTCTGCAGCCTCTACTGGTGAAACCCAGGCAAACAGGGTCTGGAGTGGACCTCCAACAAGCTCCAACAGACCTGCAGCTGAGGGACCTGACTGTTAGAAGGAAAACTTACAAACAGAAAGGAATATCATAAACATCAACAAAAAGGACATCCACAACAAAACCCCATCTGTGGGTCACCGTCATCAAAGACCAAAGATAGATAAAACCACAAAGATGGGGAGAAACCAGAGCAGAAAAGCTGAAAATTCTAAAAACCAGAGCACCCTTTCTCCTCCAAAGGATCGCAACTCCTCACCAGCAACAGAACAAAGCGGGACAGATAATGACTTTGATGAGTTGACAGAAGTAGGCTTCAGAAAGTCGGTAATAACAAACTTCTCTGAGCTAAAGGAGAATGTTCGAACCCATCGCAAGGAAGCTAAAAACCTTGAAAAAAGATTAGATGAATGGCTAAGAAGAATAAACGGTGTAGAGAAGAGCTTAAATGACCTGACGGAGCTGAAAACCATGGCACAAGAACTATGTGACACAGGCACAAGAACTATGTGACACAGGCACAAGCTTCAGTAGCCGATTCCTTCAAGTGGAAGAAAGGGTATTGGTGATTGAAGATTGACTTAATGAAATTAAGTGAGAAGAGAAGTTTAGAGAAAAAGGGGTAAAAAGAAATGAAAAAAGCCTACAAGAAATATGGGACTATGTGAAAAGACCAAATCTATGTTTTATTGGTGTACCAGAAAGTGTTGGGGAGAATGGAACCAAGCTGGAAAACACTCTTCAGGATATTATTCAGGAGAACTTCCCCAACCTAGCAAGGCAGGCCAACATTCAAGGAAATACAGAGACCACCACAAAGATACTCATCAAGAGGAGCAACTCCAAGACACATAATTGTCAGATTCACCAACGTTGAAATGAAGGAAAAAATGCTAAGGGCAGCCAGAGAGAAAGGTGGGGTTACCCACAAAGGGAAGCTCATCAGACTAACAGCAGATCTCTCAGCAGAAACCGTATAAGCCAGAAGAGAGTTGGGGCCAATATTCAACATTCTTAAAGAAAAGAATTTTCAACCCAGAATTTCATATCCAGCCAAACTAAGCTTCATAAGTGAAGGAGAAATAAAATCCTCTACAGACAAGCAAACGCTTAGAGATTTTGTCACCACCAGGCCTGCCTTATAAGAGCTCCTAAAGGAAGCACTAAACATGGAAAGGAACGACTGGTACCAGACACTGCAAAA
The DNA here is from genome assembly GCF_028885655.2 of Pongo abelii. Taxonomy (NCBI): domain Eukaryota; kingdom Metazoa; phylum Chordata; class Mammalia; order Primates; family Hominidae; genus Pongo; species Pongo abelii. The sequence continues at coordinate 178,059,560 of NC_085928.1, forward strand.
ACATGCCAAATTGCAAAGACCATCAATGCTAGGAAGAAACTGCATCAACTAATGGGCAAAATAACCAGCTAACATCATAATGACAGGATCAAATTCACACATAACAATATTAACTTTAAATGTAAATAAGTTAAATGCCCCCAATTAAAAGACACAGACTAGCAAATTGAATAAAGAGTCAAGACTCATCAGTGTGCTGTATTCAGGAGACCCATCTCACGTGCAGAGACACATATAGGCTCAAAATAAAGGGATGGAGGAAGATCTACCAAGCAAATGGAAAGCAAAAAAAAGCAGGGGTTGCAATCCTAGTTGCTGATAAAATAGAGTTTAAACCAACAAAGATCGAAAGAGACAAAGAAGGCCATTACATAATGGTAAAGGGATCAATTCAACAAGAAGAGCTAACTATCCTAAACATATATGCACCCAATACAGGAGCACCCAGATACATAAAGCAAGTCCTGAGAGACCTGCAAGAGACTTAGACTCCCACACAATAATAACTGGAGATTTTAACACCCCACTGTCAATATTAGACAGATCAACAAGACAGAAGGTTAACAAGGATATCCAGGACTTGAACTCAGCTCTGCACCAAGCAGACCTAATAGACATCTACAGAACTCTCCACCCCACATCAACAGAATATACATTCTTCTCAGCACCATATTGCACTTATTCCAAAAATGATCACATAGTTGGAGGTAAAGCACTCCTCAGCAAATGTAAAAGAATAGAAATAACAACAAACTGTCTCTCAGACCACAGTGCAATCAAATTAGAACTCAGGATTAAGAAACTCACTCAAAACTGCACAAGTACATGGAAACTGAACAACCTGCTCCTGAATGACTACTGGGTAAATAACAAAATGAAGGCAGAAATAAAGATGTTCTTTGAAACCAACGAGAACAAAGACACAACGTACCAGAATCTCTGGGACACATTTAAAGCAGTGTGTAGAGGGAAATTTATAGCACTAAATGCCCACAAGAGAAAGCAGGAAAGATCTAAAATTGACACCCTAAAATCACAATTAAAAGAACTAGAGAAGCAAGAGCAAACACATTCAAAAGCTAGCAGAAGGGAAGAAATAACTAAGCTCAGAGTCGAACTGAAGGAGATAGAGACACAAAAATCCCTTCAAAAAATCAGTAAATCCAGGAGCTGGTTTTTTGAAAAGATCAACAAAATTGATAGACTGCTAGCAAGACTAATAAAGAAGAAAAGAGAGAAGAATCGAATAGATGCAATAAAAAAATTATAAAGGGGATATCATCACCGATCCCACAGAAACACAAACTACCATCAGAGAATACTATAAACACCTCTACGCAAATAAACTAGAAAATCTAGAAGAAATGGATAAATTCCTGGACACATACACCCTCCCAAGACTAAACCAGGAAGAAGTTGAATCCCTGAATAGACCAGTAACAGGCTCTGAAATTGAGGCAATAATTAACAGCCTACCAACCAAAAAAAGTCCAGGACCAGACAGATTCATAGCCAAATTCTACCAGAGGTACAAAGAGGAGCTGGTACCATTCCTTCTGAAACTATTCCAATCAATAGAAAAAGAGAGAATCCTCCCTAACTCATTTTATGATGCCAGCATCATCCTGATACCAAAGCCTGGCAGAGACACAACAAAAAAAAGAGAATTTCAGAACGATATCCCTGATGAACATCGATGCAAAACTCTTCAATAAAATACTGGCAAACTGAATCCAGCAGCACATCAAAAAGCTTATCTACCAAGATCAAGATGACTTCATCCCTGGGATGCAAGGCTGGTTCAACATACGCAAATCAATAAACATAATCCATCACATAAACAGAAGCAAAGACAAAAACCACATGATTATCTCAATAGATACAGAAAATGCCTTTGACAAAATTCAACAGCCCTTCATGCTAAAAACTCTGAATAAATTAGGTATTGACGAAACGTATCTCCAAATAATAAGAGCTATTTATGATAAACCCACAGGCAGTATCATACTGAATGGGCAAAAACTGGAAGCATTCCCTTTGAAAACTGGAGCAAGACAGGGATGCCCTCTCTCACCACTCCTATTCAACATAGTGTTGGAAGTTCTGGCCAGGGCAATCAGGCAATAGAAAGAAATAAAGTGTATTCAATTAGGAAAAGAGGAAGTCAAATTGTCCCTGTTTGCAGATGACATGATTGTATATTTAGAAAACCCCATTGTCTCAGCCCAAAATCTCCTTAAGCTGATAAGCAACTTCAACAAAGTCTCAGGATATAAAATCAATATGCAAAAATCACAAGCATTCTTATACACCAATAACAGATAGAGAGCCAAATCATGAGTGAACTCCCATTCACAATTGCTACAAAGAGAATAAAATACCTAGGAATCCAACTTACAAGGGATGTGAAAGACCTCTTCGAGGAGAACTACAAAACACTTCTCAACAAAATAAAAGAGGACATGCTTTTATTTTAAATTCCATGCTCATGGATAGGAAGAATCAATGTCATGAAAATGACCATACTGCCCAAGGTAATTTATAGATTCAATGCCATTCCCATCAAGCTACCAATGACTTTCTTCACAGAATTGGAAAAAACTACTTTAAAGTTCATATGGAACCAAAAAAGAGCCTGCATTGCCAAGACAATCCTAAGCCAAAAGAACAAAGCTGGAGGCATCATGCTGCCTGACTTCAAACTGTACTACAAGGCTACAGTAACCCAAAACAGCATTGTACTGGTACCAAAACAGATATAGACCAATGGAACAGAACAGAGGCCTCAGAAATTATGCCACACATCTACATCTACAATCATCTGATCTTTAACAAACCTGACAGAAACAAGCAATGGGGAAAGGATTCCCTATTTAATAAATGATGCTGGGAAAACTGGCTAGCCATATGTAGAAAGCTGAAACTGGATCCCTTCCTTACACCTTATACAAAAATTAATTCAAGATGGATTAAAGACTTAAATGTTAGACCTAAAACCATAAAAACCCTGGAAGAAAACATAGGCAGTACCATTCAGGACATATGCATGGGCAAGGACTTCATGACTAAAACACAAAAGCAATGGCAACAAAAGCCAAAATAGGCAAATGGGATCTAATTAAACTAAAGAGCTTCTGCACAGCAAAAGAAACTACCATCAGAGTGAACAGGCAACCTACAGAATGGGAGAAAATTTTTGCAATCTACCCATCTGACAAAGGGCTAATATCCAGAATCTACAATGAACTTAAACAAATTTACAAGAAAAAATCAAACAACCCCATCACGAAGTGGGCAAAGGATATGAATAGACACTTCTCAAAACAAGACATTTATGCAGCCAACAGACACATGAAAAAATGCTCATCAGAGAAATGCAAATCAAAACCACAATGAGATACCATCTCACACCAGTTAGAATGGCGTCATTAAAAAGTAAGGAAACAACAGGTGCTGGAGAGGATGTGGAGAAATAAGAATGCTTTTACCCTATTGGTGGGACTGAAAACTAGTTCAACCATTGTGGAAGACAGTGTGGCGATTCCTCAAGGATCTAGAACTAGAAATACCATTTCACCCAGCGATCCCATTACTGGGTATATACCCAAGGGATTATAAATCATGCTACTATAAAGACACATGCACACATATGTTTATTGTGGCACTATTCGCAATAGCAAAGACTTGGAACCAACCCAAATGTCCACCAATGATAGACTGGATTAAGAAAATGTGGCACATATACACCATGGAATACTATGCAGCCATAAAAAAGGATGAGTTCATGTCCCGTGTAGGGACATGGATGAAGCTGGAAACCATCATTCTCAGGAAACTATTGCAAGGACAGAAAACTGAACACTGCATGTTCTCACTCATAGGTGGGAATTGAACATTGAGAACACCTGGACATGGGGCAGGGAACATCACATACCAGGGCCTGTCGTGGGGTGGGGGGATTGGGGAGGGATAGCATTAGGAGAAATACTTAATGTAAATGACAAATTAATGGGTGCAGCACATCAACATGGCACGTGTATACATGTTTAACAAACCTGCAAGTTGTGCATATGTATCCTAGAACTTAAAGTATAATAAAAAAATCACTCAATAAAAAAGAGATGTAAAAACATCTCATTAATGTTAATTTCATATTTAAATAATAATATTTTGGGTAAAATATAACCTAAAATTAATTTCATTTATTAAGTTTTACTTTCATAGTGTGGTTTCTAAGAGTGTTAAATTCGATTCCTGTTTTACATTTGTGGCTTACATTTTATTTCTATTTAACAAGGCTGCTATAGAATTTCAGAGGAAGTGTTTTTGTGGGTAATGCTTAGGTACTCTTAATGAGTACTGAAGTGAAGCTGAAATGCAGTCACCAAAGAAAGCTGGGAAAAACATTCTAGGCTTGTGTTAACTAAAATCAAACATAGAGATGCTTGAGCCTACAAAAGGAACATTGCATACTTATATGTCGAGGGATGAGGGGTCATGGCCAGAAGAAATTGTCTAGAAAGTTTCTGAGTAAACAGAGAAAGTCTTAGAGTAGATAGTGGAGAAAAGAGTGTGGAAGTTCTGTGGCAAGTTTTAATGTGATATGGTTTGGCTGTGTCCTTACCCAAATCTCATCTTGAATTGTAGCTCCCATAATTTCTATGTGTCATGGGAGGTAATTCAATCATCGGGGTGGGTCTTTCCCATGCCGTTCTTGGGATAGTGAGTAAGTCTCACGAGATCTGATGGTTTTATAAAGGGGAGTTCCCCTGCACATGCTCTCTTTCCTGCCTTCTGCCATAATTGTGAGGCTTCCCAGTCATGTGGAACTGTGAGTCAAAACTCTTTGCTTTATAAATTACCCAGTCTTAGGTATGTCTTTATTAGCAGCATGAGAATGAACTAATACATAATGTTTTGTAATAAAGAAGAATATTTATTTTCCATGGTTAAAGATAGCAGTCAAGGAGAAAGGCATGAAGAGAAGCAGTTAAAGAGTTGAAATGCAAAGGAATGACCAGTACCAAGTGTAAGGAGGTTTAATTGCAAGGGTAAAAGGTGCAAGGATGAAAACAGTCCCGAATGGGTTGGGCGAGGGGGGAGGGATAGCGTTAGGAGATATACCTAATGCTAAATGACGAGTTAATGGGTGCAGCACACCAGCATGGCACATGTATACATATGTAACTAACCTGCACGGGGTGCACATGTACCCTAAAACTTAAAGTATAATAATAATAATAATAATAATAATAATAATAATAATAATAATGATAATAGAAGAAAACAGTCCAGAATGAATAAATTGACATGAGTAAGAGAAAGTGATTCAGGACTAAATCTGTAATAGGATCACTTTTATTTAGAGTTAGTTGTGCAGTGTTGATGGAAGATGAGAAAATAGTGGGCTGTGTATGGCTTTCAATGTCAGACTAAAGCCTTTGGATATAGAGTGGGGGAATTTGAAGGGTTTGAGTAGAAGAATGTCAAGGGATTTAAAATACCCTTTACAAATGTTCATCTGAAGGTAATGTGAATGAGTCTATTGATCAAGGTGGAGTTAGGGGACAAGAGACAAAATATCAAGTGTTTATGTAATAACTCAAAATTAGATAATATAGATAAGAGATAACTGAAGTAGGAGAAAGAAGAGGTTTATGAGGTAAACTGAAAAAGTTCACGAAGTTTAGGTATGAGATATGTATTCTAAACAGATAAAGGATCAAAGAAGACTCCAAGATTTTGATCATAATTTATTGAGAGCACAAAAACAGAAACACAGGATTTAGGAGAGAGATCTTTTTTAGAGGAAAAAATAAATTCGTTATTAGACAAGTTGAATTTGAGATACTTGCTCAGGGTGTTCAAATGGAGATTCTTCATGGGCAGTTGGGAATATCACATAGGATGAAAGTCAACAAAAGAGCAGATTAAAATTTTGAAAGCATCTACAGAGACCTAGTGAAAATGGATGGATCACAGTGAGAGAGAAGTTCAAGAGTGTAGCAGAAGGCCTTAGGTAAAAGCTATAATTATGGAAGCAGAGGAAGTGAGGCTAAAAAGAGAATCCAAAAGGATGGCAAGACAAGGTATCACAGAACGCAGGGGATGGGGCTTGCCAGCCTTAAAAGACAGTTAAAATTGAGGTCAATTTATGGCATGTGACCATCACTTTAGAGAGTTCAGTTTCAATACAGTGGAGAGGGGATATCTGGGGGGAGATTTTGATAGTAGCCCCCAAACATCCCCAATTAAAAAATTATTCTGAGTATATCATCCATGAATGTTACTAATTCCTCCATAACTCTGTTTATTTATTTATTCCCATAAAGATTTGAGGGAATCCTCTACTTGTAATTTGAATATATACCATCATTGCAGGACATTCAAGGGCAATGTGCATCAATAAGGATGATGTTGGCAGCCAAATGAGATCAGAATTGGAGGTCCGGAGACTGTATCGTAGTCTCAGATCTATCATTAATTGAATAGACGATCTTGAGGAAGCTGCTCAATTTCTCTGGGCCTAAATTTGTTTATCTAAAACAGTGTGGGTTTGGACAGTATGCCAGATTTTGTGCTTCTAAATTTATCTTTAATTTGTTTCTTTATGGTATGCTTTTTTCTTAAAAATTTTGAAAAGCAAATTTTTGTTGTTCTAAAAACCTTGAAACTAGGTATATTTTTCAATATTATTACACCTTTCTCAACAAACACCTCGCTGTCTATTTTGTATCAGATTCCTTATCCCTATTCCGTGTATGAGATGGGAAGCAACTTATTTATTTTATTTTTGAGACAGTTTCACTCTTTCACCCAGGCTGTAGTGCAGTGGCACAATCTCGGATCACTGTAACTTCTGCCTCCTGGGTTCAAGCCATTCTCTTGCCTCAGCCACTCGAGTAGCTGGGATTACAGGCGCCCGCCACCATGCCTGGCTAATTTTTTGGATTTTTAGTAGAGACGGAGTCTCACCATGTTGGCCAGGCTGGTCTCAAACTCCTGACCTCAGGCGACCCACCTGCCTCAGCCTCCCAAAGTGCTGGGATTACAGGCATGAGCCACTGTGCCCAGCTGGAAGCAACTTATTTTGATAATCATTTTGTGGCCAGAAGAGGTAATGCATGAGAATAAAGGATGGCATACATCTATAAATATAAATTGAAATGCTCCCCCATTTATAAATCATGTCAGAACGAAATTCTGCTTATTGGTTCAAGCAATGCCTCAGAATATTGAAGATGCATATACAGAGTTAAAACTAGAGAGCTGAAATATTGTAACAGGATGTGGAAGAGGAGCAAGACATGTTATTAATAAAAACTCACTATTTTTAGAACTTGCTTAGGGCATAGTCATGTCTCCCAATAATATATAAAAGTTCCTAAAATATTATTAGCTTCTGAATCTTGTAGCATGTGAATGAATTATCTACTTAAAAATAAAATTAAGAACAGAAAATAAAAAGAAAAATATATTAGTATGTTTTATTTTTAATTTTTGAATATTAACTAATACAACTTTTCAAGCTGATCATTATATTCTTACAAGATAATTTTTAAAATTATAACCATATTTTAATAAATCTATATTTCAAAGTTGGGCTTTAGGAAACCGAGATAGAAATAGGAAGCTTATGTAACAATACAGATGATGGAACCATAGCTGGTACACATATAAACTATATAGACAACACAGAGAACACAGTTATATAACTACTTCTCAGATAACTGGTTTAATGAAATTCTGCCATGATTCTGCGGCAGTTCTGATTTTTGTCAACATTGTTTTATAATAAAGAAGCTGTAGTTTTTTAATAGTCTTTCCCTTTGATGCATTTTATGCACAGAATGTTCTTATTATTCCCTACCCTCAAATTAGTTTCCCATCTAATTATTTTTTAATAAAAAGGAAATTAACATTTTAGAAATTTCACTAGGACCAAAATGTTAGGAATGTGTCAGTTTTTATCATGAACCAAATGGATGCACATATTCCAGTCAGTATTTTTGCTTCAATGCTTGGTTGGTGTTAATGCATTCAATGAATGCCAGCAAGTACATTAGTAAGGTCAATTTATACAATAGCTGTACTTTATAGTCAATAGATCAATATTAGTTACTAGATAAACCTTCCAAGTCCTCAAAGTGAAAAAGTTTCCTTTTGTGATATTGCAAAAGCACATTTCTCTCAAGACTCAATGACTTTAAATAGTTTTAAAAGCCGGGTCTCTTTTTGTTGCTAGTTTATATTTTAAAATTGGTTAATTTCTTAACAATTATAGTTGAGTGGGAAGTTTTCTTTGCTTAAACAGATTGAGAATCGTTTTAAGAGAAGACATTAAGTCTCTTACATTTGCTTTTGTGTATTTGAAACACGGCTCTTAATTTGTTTGGCTCCTAACATCACATGAGGATTTCAGAAAGGAATATGTTTGTTTGCCAAATCTCACTTTTGTAATGAAAACATGCAGGGAACAAAATAATTATATACAATTGCACTTTGATTAGCCACACAGTTGGAAGTTTATGTAAATATAAAAGAGAGGGACATATTTTTTAAAATGTTCTAAGTTAGTTACACATAGTTAGTCAAATATTGTTTATTATTTCCTCTTTTTTTTTTTGCTTTTTCTTTTTGGGAAGGAGTTTCACTCTTGTTGCCCAGGCTGGAGTACAGCGGCATGATCTTGGCTCATTGAAATCTCTGCCTCCCAGTTTCAAGCAATTCTCCTGCCTCAGCCTCCTGGGTAGCTGGGATTACAGGTGTGTGCCACCACGCCCAGCTAATTTTTTGTATTTTTAGTAGAGACAGGGTTTCATTATGTTGACCAGGCTGGTCTTGAACTCCCGACCTCAGGTGATCCATCTGCCTTAGCCTCCCAAAGTGTAGGGATTACAGGCATGAGCCACTGTGCCCAGCCTATTAGTTCCTCTTTAACCTGGCATTCCTCTAAATAAAGATGTCTGTATGTTGGCAGTAATGAGATAACTCACGTTAAATGATATTTATTGTGCTGACCCCAGAAAACATTTAAGATTTTAAAATACTTTCTTACTTATCAAAGAAAGATTACATTTTATTTTCCAAATCATTTCAGTATTCAGGAAATGCTAATTTTTTGATAATATTTAATCTATATACTCTTATCAATGATAATCATTTCTTTATTAAAATACCTTACTCCTAGGCCATGTTAAAAGAAAACATACTTTGCAATCATTTTGCAATTTCAAGTCTTCTTTATAGCATATTTAGAATTTCTTCACATACTAAGACTAGTTATTATAGAATGTGACTTTCAGTTTCCTTTTACTCATATATTCTGTGAAAATATAAAGATAAAATTAAAAAAAAATTGAGATAGCTTTATGTTTAGGAAAGGTCACAATGTTAAAATGTTGCCAAGTTAACTGAACCCCTTAACAGTATCATTATTAAAGATCTTCTCTCTTCTAATACAGGAACTTATGATTAAATAAGAAGTAATTGGACATTTCTCAGTGTGAAAAATAGACTCTGAAAATTTAAATAGAGCAATGTTTTTTTCCTTTATAGTCCAATAAGAGGAACATATTGGATTCAGTATTAAAAGTAGGTGATATAATTAATGAATTTATATAAACTGGGATATAAAAAGAATCTTATAGCACAGTGAGATGTAAATTAAGCCAATAGGCTACATTTTCTATTCTGTTTTGTTTAGAAATGAATAAGTAAATGGGTTGAACTTTAGGTTAACTAAATTTGGTGTATTAAATCAACCATCTTTCAAGACCCTGAATTAATTAACTTTTCCCACTAACCTGCTTCACTTACCAAATGCTCAGAGTTTTGATGGAATCATGAGTCAAAAGAGCAATGGCAACTCAAGGATTAGAATTTTCAGTGAAGAAGCCAGGGGTAGATCTCAGGCTACCGTAGGTTTTGTACTTTGAACTACCTAATGCGGCAGACATTCTTCCCCAAATATACAAAAGAAAGGAAAGTACATACCATGTTCCATCCGGCTGGGATCCACAGGAAATGTAAACCAAGCCCACAGGCTAGTAACAAGCCTGACAAACTTGTTTGAGTCCCAGGATTTACTCTTTCAATGAAAACTATTAAACGATGGAATGTATCTTTGGCACAATATATGCATTTCTACTTCATTTTGTTCTGGCTTATTATTTATTATGTGACTTTAAGCTTGATTTGAACTTGAACAGGATCAAATCTGGAGGCTCATAACCCATAAATATATTCACCTACTATGTACTCACAAAAATTAAAAATTAAAAAAATAAAATTAGTAAGAATGAAATTATCTCAAAATAAAAATATCTGGAGGTTCTTTCAAAGTTTGAGGAGATGGGACTAACTAGAGTCATATATAATTACATAGTATCATATAGTCATACAGTATCCACTAACAGTAGATTCAAATCCCAACTCTGTCAAAACTAGGTCTGGCAAATATAACCTTCTGACTCTCAGGTTCTCATCTGTAAAAGGAGATTTGTAACACCTTCCACAGAGTGTTACTGGATATTTAAGACTCAAATATATTTGAAACACTTGGCAGATACTAGGAACTCAAAAAGATTTTTTGGGGACATCTTTTATCTTTTCTCCCTTTTTCCTTCTTAAAGTGACACAATACTCCTAATAATGTTAGATTTTCTGGTTTGGGGATTTTTTCTGCTTGCTGATCCTTATCTTTTTCTTCTTTTCTGAAGCTGAGTCCTATACTTGCTATTATTTTAGGTTGGGGCTGTCTTTTCTGCATTCTAACAACTCTCTAGGAGTTTAACATTTGTCATTAAAAAGCAATTGGCTTGCGGAAGAACTGATATCTTAGTGTCAGGAAAGGAGTTCTGCATCCTATTGTTAAAAGTATTTTTTGTATGTGCCAACATTTATGCTGCACTGAGTTTCAATTCATATATTCTAGCTGGAGTATCTTTTTGTTATGAATTTTAATGCCAGAATTTTACCTTTTCTGAAATGGTACACGTACTACGTATTTTCAACATTATCACGGAGCAGTTGTGAGATGCGAAGGCAGAAAAAGATGTTACTAGACAAATGACAAGTTAATTTTTTTCTTTCTTCTAATTTTGTCTCTTGGCTTATGAAACCTACATTTGCTTTCTCAATCTAAGGAAATACATCTTCTCTGTACAATTTTCAAGATTTTTTAAAAAATTAGGGCTCTTGAACATATAGAACTGATAACCACTAAAACAAGTAGACTTATACGGAGTGAAACTGTAGTATTCATATATATTGCATTTATTATGAGTGCAGCATCATAATAAGGATTGCACATGAATTAACTTGTTCATTTTACGAAAGCCCTATCATCGGTCTATTACAGATAAGGAAGTTCAGGTACAAATATGTTAGAAAATGACTTGTCCAATGTCTTAGAAAAGTGTCAGGACCAGGATCTGAACCAGGCAGTCTGATGCTCAGGTTTACATTATCTGCTGTATTAGTCTGTTTTCGCACTGCTATAAAGAACTACCTTGAGACTGGGTTATTTATAAAGAAAAGAGGTTTAATTGACTCACAGTTCTGCAGTAGCCTACAGGCTTCCTGTTAAGGTAGGAGACCCAGCTAGGAGGCCTCAGGAAACTCATGGCAGAATGCAAAGGGGAATTGAGCAGGTCTTACCATGGCAGAGCAGGAGAGAGTGAAGGGGGAAGTGCCACACACTTTCAAACAACCACCAGATCTCGTGATAACTCACTCGCTTTCACTATTGTGAGAACAGCAAGGGGGAAGTCTGCCCCATGATTCAATCACCTCCCACCAGGCCCCTCTGTCAACATGTGGGAATTACAATCCAGGATAAAACTTGTGTGGGGATACTGAGCCAAATCATACCATCTACCTTATAATATGTGACATGAGGGCTAGGATCAGTCTCCATCTCCTAAAATTGTGCTGCTCAAAGTGCTGTTCTTGACCAGATGGTACCAGAAAGACCTTGGAGCCTACTAAAAATGCAGAATCTCAGGCCTACTCCAAGAGCTATCAAATCATGATTTACATTTTAGCAAGATCCCCAGGTGAGAAGCATGAATGTTAATGTTTGGGAAGTACAGACCTAAAGTATTATTTCTATCATCATATATATAATTTTTATATGATGCAGGGAGACAGAAATCACAGAATTTTAGATTTTAAAGGGATTAAGATTTAGAGACAATATAGTTCATTTTCTTCCTTTTATAAATGTCCAAAACATTTATAAAATGAGCCACATGGGCTGGTTAAATATATATTTAAGAATAAATACATATTTATAAATTCTTAATAATTTAATAAACATTTATTGAGGATTTGTCACCTGTCAGACTATATGCCAAGTGGAATGGGGCTACAAAGACATACAAATCATGCCCTTTGGGACCCCAGTGGAGGAGAAAAATAAGTATATGGAAATTACCAGTGTTATAATAAAATTGTATGCACATAGTGCATAATAAAGCCCACAGGAATGAGGATGGAATGGGTATCATCAAGGACATAATATTAAAGCTGAGTCTTGGAACATCAATAGGTGTTGCCCAAAGGTACTGGAATTTGAGCCTTTTCCCTTACAACTGGGCCAATCAACAACATGATGAGTTGGGAGAAGGAGCTATTTAGAGGAGTGGATTTCAATCTTGGATTCACATAGAATCACCTGGAGAACAATTAAGTTTGTTACAACTCCCTTGTGCTTTGTTTCCCTCTTGCTTGTCTGTATCTCCGACCATTTCGTCCGGTTCCTGGCCTGTTTCTGCCCTGGACTCTTGTCATAAATAATAACTTGTTACCTATTGGATCTTGAACTAAATCTGACAGTAATGCCTCATTCTTGTAATTCCCATGAGCACAGAGCGCTGTTTCTGCAAATCCCAACTAGCTGTAATGAGACAGCTCACAATCAGGTAAGTTAGCATTAGAACAACCTTAGTTTAGGACTTCCTGATCTCTAATTAGTCTGCTGAGCTTTCCAATTTCTCCTTCAAAGTAAATCAAACATCAGAAGATGTTGCTTTACAATTTTGGTGAGTCTGATTTTTAAACTATTTTTTTCCTCTTAAAATTTGCATACATTTGGGGATACAAGTGTAGTTTAGTTATGTATATATATTGTGTAGTGGTGAAGTCTGGGCTTTTAGTTTAGCCGTCACCTGAATAGTGTGCATTGTATCCATTAAGTAATTTCTCATCCCTCATCCCCTTCCCACCTTCCCAGCCTTCCCCAGCCTCCAGTGTCTATTATTCCATACTACGTCCATGTGTACACATTATCAGCTCCCACTTACAAGAGAGAACAAGCAGCATTTGACTTTGTTTCTGAGTTCTTTCACTTAAGATAATGGCCTCCAGTTTCATCCATGTTGCTGCAAAAGACAGGCTTTCATTCTTTCTTATGTCTTGGTAGTATTCCATGTGTATTAGTCTATTCTGCTGCTGCTACAAAGAACTGCCTGAGACTGGATAATTTATAAAGGAAAGACGCTGGCCAGGCACGGTGGCTCACACCTGTAATCCCAGCACTTTGGGAAGCCGAGGCAGGCAGATCATGAGGTCAGGAGATGGAGACCATCCTGGCTAACACGGTGAAAGCCCGTCTCTACTAAAAATACAAAAAATTAGCTGGGTATGGTGGCGGGTGCCTGTAGTCCCAGCTACTCAGGAGGCTGAGGCAGGAGAATGGCATGAACCCGGGAGGCAGAGCTTGCAGTGAGCGGAGATCGTGCCACTGCACTCCAGCCTGGGCAACAGAGCCCAAAAAAAAAAAGGGAAAGAGGCTTAATTGACTCACAGTTCCACAGGGCTGGGGAGGCCTCAGGAAACTTACAATCATGGTGAAAGGAGAAGGAAACACATTGCCTTCTTCACATGGTGGCAGGAAGGAGAAAAATGACAGCCAAGTGAAAAGGGAAGCCCCTTATAAAACCATAAGATCTTGTGAGAACTTACTCACTGTCACAAGAATAGCATGGGGGAAACTGCCCCCATGATTCAATTACCTCCTACCAGGTCCCTCCCATGACATGTGGGGATTATGGGAACTACAATTCAAGATGAGATTTGGGTGGGGACACAGCCAAACCGTGTCACCATGGTATAAATATATACCACATTTTCTTTATTCAGTCATTCACTGATGAACACTTAGGTTGAGATCATATCTTTGCCATTGTGAATAGTGCTGTGATAAATGTATGAGAGCAGGTGTCTTTTTTACATAATAACTTCTTTTCATTTGGATAGATATCCAGTAGTAGGATTGCTGGATCCAATGGTAGTTCTACATTTAGGTTTTTGAGAAGTCTCCATCCTGTTTTCCATAGACATTATGCAAACTTACATTCCTACAAACAGTGTATAAGCATTCGCTTTACTCCACATCTTTTCCAACGTCTTTTGTTTTTTGATTTTTTAATAGAAGCCATTTTGACTTACGTAAGATGGTATCTCATTTTGGTTTTAATTTAAATTTCTCTCATGATTAGCAATGTTGAACCTATTTTTCATATGTTCATTGGCCAACTGTATGTCTTCTTTTGAGAAATGTCTGTTCATGCTCTTTGCCCACTTTCTAGTGGGGCTATTTTATTATTATTGTTATTTTCATTGTTGAGTTGTTTGGGTTTCTTGTAGATTCTGGATACTAGTCCCTTATCAGATGCATATCTTGCAAATATTTTCTCACATCTGCAGATTGTCTGTACGTTCTGTTGATTGTTTATGAGATTTGTGGAATTTTTTTAGTTTAGTTAAGTCCCACTTGAAGTTGCAGTACATGTTGAATAGGAGTGGAGAAAGTAGACCTTTTTGTCTTGTTCTTGTCTTGTTTCAGCTCTTAGGGAGAAACGCTTTCAACTTTTTCCCATTCAGTATGTTGTTGCCTGTGAGTTGGTCAAAGATAGGTTTTATTATATTGATGTATGTTCCTTCCATTTCATTTATTGAGGGTTTTGTCATGAAGAGATGCTGAATTTTACCAAATGCTTTTTTACATCTATTGAGATAATCATATAATTTTTGTTTTTAATTTTGTTTATGTGGTGAATCACATTTATTGATTTGGATACATTGAACCATCCTTGCATCCCTGCAATAAAATCCACTAAATGGTGTTGTGTTATCTTTTTAATGTACTGTTGGATTTGGCTTGCTAGTATTTTTTTTTTTTTGAGGATTTTTACATCTATGATCATCAGGGATATTGGCCTATGGTTTTATCATTCTTGTGTTCTTGCCCAGCTTTCATATCATGGTAATACTGGCTTCACAGAATGAGTTAGAAAAGACTCCCTTGTTTTCAATTTTTTTAGAAGAGTTTAAGTAGAATCAGTACCAGTTCTTCTTTGTACATGAAACCATCTGGTTGTGAGCTTTTTTAGCTGTTTTGGGGAGACTGTTTTATTACTAATTCAATCTCACTACTAGTTATTGGTCTGT
Organism: Pongo abelii; assembly: GCF_028885655.2. Lineage (NCBI taxonomy): Eukaryota > Metazoa > Chordata > Mammalia > Primates > Hominidae > Pongo > Pongo abelii. Next base: position 178,075,016 of record NC_085928.1, read on the forward strand.
TCAGAATTTCTGTGTCTCTCTGATTCAAATTTGTGACGTTGTATATTTCCAGGAATGTATCCATTTCTTTTAGGTTTTCTAGTTTGTGAGCCCAGAGTTATTCATTGTAATCTCTGAAAATATTTTGTATTTCTGTGGTACCAGTTGTCACTTCTTTTCTGATTTCTGATTGTGCTAATTTGAATCTTTTTTTCTTCTTCATTAGTCTAGCTAGCAGTCTATTGTTTTTGTTTATTTTCTCAAAAAACAACTTTTCATGTCATTCGTTTGTATTGTTATTTTGGTCATAATTTCATATTTATTTTCTTCTGGTAGTTTGGGGTTTGGTTTTTTCCTATTTTTCCAGTTTATTGGGGTGTAATGTTACATTGTGAATTTGGGATCTTTTTTTTTTTATGTAGGTATTTAACACTATAAAATTCTCTCTTAGCACTGCTTTTGCTAAGAGAGAGGTTTTGCTGTATCCCAGAGGCTTTGTTATGTTGTGACTCCATTTTCATTTATTTTTTAAAAATTTTAATTTGTACCTTAATTTCTTCATGGATCCAAAGATTTTTCAGAAATGTGTTAATTTCTGTGTATTTGCATACTTTTGAGAGTTCCTCTTGGAATTGATTTCTAGTTTTATTCCACTGTAGTCTGAGAAGATATTTGATAAAATTTTGATATTTTAAACTTTGTTGAAACTTGTTTTGTGGCCTGACATATGGCCTATCCTGAAGAATTCTCCATGTGCCAATGAGAATTACATTCTTTGGTTGTTGTGTAGAATGTACTGTTTATGTTCAGTCCATTTGGTCTAAAGTCCAAGTCTAGTGTTGTCAGTTTGGTGTTGAAGTTCTCCACTATTATTGTATTGCTGTTTATCTCTTTTCTTAGGTCTAGTAGTATTTGTTTTATGAATCTGGATGCTCTGGTATTGGGTGCATATATATTTAGGATTGTTATATCTTCTTGTTGAATTGATCCCTTTATCACTATATAATATTTTTTTGACGGTTGATGATTTAAAGTCTGTTTTATCTGATGTAAGAATAGCTGCTTCTGCCAGGCTTTGGTTTCTATTGTGTGGAATATTTTTTCTCACCCCTTTATCTTCAGTCTGTAAGTGTCTTTACCAGTAAAATGAGTTTCTTGTAAGCAGCATATTGTTAGATCATATTATTTTTAATTTTTAACTTTCATGGGTACCTAGCAGGGGTGTGTGTGTGTGTGTGTGTGTGTGTGTGTGTGTATAAAATTTGATACAGGCATATAATGTTTAATAATCATATTAGGGTAAATGGGGTATCCATCACCTCAAGCATTTATTATTTCATTGTGTTACAAACATTCCAATTATGTTCTTTTAGTTACTTTAAATTATACTATAAATTATTGTTGACTATAGACCCCTTGCTGTGTTATCAAATACTAGATCATATTCATTGTATCTATGTTTTTGTACCTATTAACTATACCCACTTCCCCCCTCCGACACCATCCTTCTCCACTACTATTCCCAGCCTCTAGCACCATTTTTCTATTCTCTATCTTCATGAGTTCAATTCTTTTAATTTTTAGCTCCTACAAATGAGCAAGATGTAAAGTTTGTCTTTCTGTGCCTTTTTTATTTAACTGGACATAATATTCTCCTGTTCCAACCATGTTGTTGCAAATGACAGGGTCTCTTTTTTTTATGGCCGAATAGCACTCTGTTATGTATATGTACCATTTTTTCTTTATCCATTTGTATGCTGATGGACATTTGGGTTGCCTCCATGTCTTGGCTACTGTGAATAGTGCTGGAATAAACATGGGAGTGTAGATCTCTTTTTGATATACTGATATCCATTATTTTGGGTATATACCTAGCAGTGGGATTGCTAGATTATATGGTAGGTAAATTTTTAGTTTTTTGAGGAATGCTTATACTTTTCTCTATAGTGGCTGTATTAAATTACATTCCTACTAACAGTGTATGAGGATTCCCTTTTCTCCACATCCTCACCAGCATTCGTTATTGCCTGTCTTTTGGATAAAAGCCAGTTTAACTGGGGTGAAGTGATATCCTATTGTGGTTCTTATTTGCATTTCTCTGATGATCAATGATATTGAGCACATTTTCGTATACCTGTTGGCCATTTGTATGTCTTCTTTTGAGAAATGTCTATTCACACCTTTGTCTCATTTTAAAAATTGGATTATTGGATTTTTTTTCCTATTGAGTTGTTTGAGCTCCTTATGTATTCTAGTTATTAATCTCTTGTAAGTTTAATAGTTTGCAAGTATTTTCTCCCATTCTGTGGGTTGTCTGTTCACTTTGTTGATATTTTCCCTTGTGGTATAGAAGCTTTTTATTTATTTTCTTTTATTTATTTATTTTTTGAGATGGAGTCTTGCTCTTGTCTCCCAGGCTGGAGTGCAATGGCATGATTTCAGCTCACTGCAACCTCTGCCTCCTGGATTCAAGTGATTCTCCTGCCCCAGCCTCCCTAGTAGCTGGGATTGCAGGCACTTACCACCATGCCTGGCTAATTTTTGTATTTTTAGTAGAGACAGAGTTTCACCATGTTGGCCAGTCAGGTCACAAACTCTTGACCTCGGGTGACCCACCCACTTCAGCCTCCCAAACTGTTGGGATTACAGGCATGAGCCACCACACCTGGCCAGCAGCTTTTTAAATTGATGTGATCTAATTTGTCAATTTTTGCTTTGGTTGCCTGTGCATATGAGGTATTACTCAAGAAATCTTTGACCAGACCAATATCATGGAGAGTTTCCCCAATGTTTTTTTGTAGTAGTAGTTTCATGGTTTCAGGTTTTAGATTTAAGTCCTTAATCCATTTTGATTTGATTTTTGAATATGGCAAGAGATAGGGGTTTAGTTTCATTCTTCTGCATATGGATATCCAGTTTCCCCACCAGCATTTATTAAAGAGACTGTCTTTTCCCCAATGTATGTTCCTGGCACCTTTGTTGAAAATGAGTTCATTAGGAAGGTATGAATTTGTTTCTGGGTTATCTACTTTGTTCCATTGGTCTGTGTGTCTGTTTTTATGCCAGTAACATGCTGTTTTGGTTACTATAGTTCTGTAGTATAATTTGAAGTCAGGTAATGTGATTCTTTCAGGCTTTATCTTTTTGCTCAGGATGTCTTTGGCTATTTTAGGTCTTTTGTGGTTCCATATAAATATTAGGATTATTTTTTCTGTTTCTGTGAAGAATCTAATTGCTATTTTCATTGGAATTGCATTGAACATGCAGATTGCTTTCAGTAGCATGGACATTTTAACAATATTGTTTTTTTTCAATCTGTGAACATGAAATATCTTTCTTTTTTGCATCCTCTTCAATTTCTTGTATTGATGTTTCATAGTTTTCATTGTAGGGATCTTTTACTTCTTTAGTTCAGTTAAGGTATTTAACTAGGCATTTTATTTTATTTGTAGCTATTGCAAATGGGATTACTTTCTTGATTTCTTTTTAGATTGTTCACGCTTGTAATATCAAAATGCTACTGATTTTTGCACGTTGATTTTGTATTCTAACACTTTACTGAATTTGTTTATCAATTTTAATAGTTTTTCTGTGGAGTCCAAGATATAACATCATATCTTTCACAAACAAGAAAAATCTGACTTCGTCCTTTCCAGCTTGGATGCCCTTTATTTTCTTCTCTTGTCTGATTGCTCTAGCTACAACTTTCACTGCTATGTTGAATAACAGTGGTCACAGTGGGCCCTCTTGTCATATTCCAGATCTTAGAGGAAAGGCTTTCAGTTTTTTTCCTATTCAATATAATACTAGCTGTGGGTTTCCATATATGGCTTTTATTATGTTGAGGTGTGTTCATTCTATACCAGTTTTTTCAAATAGTTTTTATTATGAAGCAATCTTGAATTTTATCAAATGCTTTTTCAGCATCAGCCGAAATGATGATATACTTTTTGTTCTTCATTCTGATGATATTGATATGATGTATCCCGTTGATTGATTTTTATGTGTTGAACCACCATCATTGCATCCCTGTGATAAATCTCACTTGGTCATGATAAATGATCTTTTTAATGTGTTATTGAACTTGAATTGCAAGTATTTTGATGAGAATTTTTGTATCAATGTTCCTTAGGAATATTGGCCTGTAGTTTGGTTTGTCTTTTCATGTTTTTGTTTAGTTTGAGTATCAGGGTAATACCAGCCTCAAATAATGAGTATGGAAGTATTCCCTCTGCCTCTATTTTTTTGAATAGTTTGAGTAGGATTGGTATTAAGTCCTTTTTAAACTACTGGTTTGGTAAAATTCAGTAGTGAAGCCATCAGTTCTTGCACTTTTCTCTGCTGGGAGACTTTTATTATGACTTCAATTGCATTACCTATTATTGGTCTGTTCAGTTTTTTTGTTTCTTCATGGTTCAATCTTGGTAGATTGTATGTGTCTAGGAATTCATCTTTTTCTTCTAGGTTTTCTAATTTATTGGCATATAGTTGCTCATGATAGCAATTATTTTTTATATTTTTTGTTGTCAGTTGTAATGTCTCCTATTTATCTCTGACTTTATTTATTTGGGTCTTCTTTCTTTTCTCTTAAGTTATTCTGTCTAAAGGCTTGACAATTTTGATTATCTTTTCAGCAAACGAAGTTTTATTTTGTTGAACTTTTGTATTTTTCTCAATTTTATGTCTTTAATATGTATTTAATATGTCTTTCCTACTGATCTTTAATATGTCCGATCTTTAATATGTCTTTCCTACCACTAATTTTTAGTTTAGTTTGTTCTTGCTTTTAGAATTCTTTAGGATACATCATTAGTTTGGTTATTTGAATTTTTCTGCTTCTCTGAAGTAGGCTTCTATAGCTATAAACTTTCCTGTTATCCCATAAGTTTCACTCTATTCCATAGGTTTTGGTATGTTTTATTTCCATTTTCATTTGTTTGAAGAAATTTTTTAATTTCCCTCTTAGTTTCTTCGTCAAACCACTGGTCATTCAGGAGCATACTGTTTAATTTCCATATGTTTGTATAATTTCCAAGATTCCTCGTTATTGATTTCTAGTTTTATTCCACTGTGATCAGAGAAGACACTTAATATAATTTCAATTTCTTTGAATTTTTAAAGACTTGTTTTGTGACCTAACATATGGTCTATCCTTGAAAATGATTCATGTTCTAAGGAGAACAATGTATATTCTGCAGCAGTTGAAGAAAAGTTCTATATATATGTTTTAGGCCCATTTGATCTATTGCATAGATTAAGTCCAATGTTTCCTTGTTGATTTTCTGTCTGGATTATCTGTCTATTGCTGAAAATGGGGTGTTTAAGTCTCCAGCAGAGAGGATAATCACTATAGGCTTCAATTCGGCCATGTTGCTTTGCCTACTCTATAATCTAGATCATATTATTTTATTCATTCTGCCAATCTGTATCTTTTTAAATGGTACATTTAATCCACTTACATTTAAAGTGAATATTGATATGTGAGGGTTTGTTTGTCATACCACTAATTTTTATTTAGTTCTTTGCCACTTCATTTTTGTAATTGTTTTATAAGATCTGTGGATTTTATACTTTTATGTGTTTTTATGATAGTGAGTGTTGTCCTTTTGTTTCCATGTTTAGAACAACCTTGAACATTTCTTGTAGGGCCAGTCAAGTGATGATGAATTCCCTGAGCATTTTCTTATCTGAAAAAAGCTGTATTTCTCCTTCATGTATAAAGCTTATTCTAGCAGAATGCAAAATTCAAGGTTGACAGTTTTATACATAAATCACTTTGAACATATAATCCAATCCCTTCTGGCTTGTAAGATTTCTGCTGAGAAGTCTTTTCTTAGTATAATGGGGTTTCCTTTATAGGTGACTAGATAATTTTGCTGATTTTAGAATTTTTTATTTCATTTTGACCTTAGATAGTGTGATGACTATATGTCATGGTGAGGTCCTTTTGTAATGTATTTTTCTGGAGTTTGTTGAGCCTTTTCTATCTGAATGACTAAATATTTTGCTAGACTAGACAAGTTTTCCCGAATATTTCCTCAAATAGCTTTTTCAAGCATTTTGCCTTTTCTTGTCCCTTGGGAATACCTGTGATTTTTTTAGGTTCAGATGTTTCACATGGTACCATATTTCTTGAAGCCTTTGTTCATCTTTCAGTTCTTTTTCTTTCTTTTTTTTTTTTTTGGTCTCGCTGGATTCATCAAAAGAACTGTTTTCAATTTCTGAGATTATTTCTTCTTCTTAGTCTAGTTGACTATTGAAGTTTTCAACTACAGTTTGTAATTCCTTCAATGAATGTTTCATTTCCAAAAGTTCTGTTGGTTTGTTTGTTTTTAATAAAAATACCTGCCTTTTGGTAAATTTCTCATTCATATCAGAATTAATTTTCTGATGTCTTTGTATTTGTTTTCAAATTTGTCTTGGATGTCATTGAGCTTCTTTAAAATCAGTATTTTGACTTCTTTATCTGGTATTCCAAAAATTTCATTTTGGTTAGGGTCCAATGCTAGAGAGTTAATGTGATCCTTTTAGGGTGCTGTAACACCCTGTTTTCTTATACTTCCTGATATAGTTTGAATTTTTGTTCCCATCCAAATCTCATGTTTAGTTGTAATCCCCAGTGTTGGAAGAGGGGCCTAGTGGAAGGTGATTGAATCATGAGGGCAGCCATCTTCCTTGCTGAACACTTGTGAGTGAGTTCTCACAAGATCTGATTGTTTAAAAGTGTGTAGCACCTCTATCTTTTCTCTCTTTCTCCTGCTTCAGCTATGTAAGATGTGCCTACTTCCTCTTCATCTTCCACCATGATTAAAAGTTTCCTGAGGCCATCTCAGCCATGGTTCCTATACAGCCTGTGGAGCTGTGAGCCAATTAAACCTCTTTTCTTTATTAATTACCCAATCTCAGGTATTTCTTTATAGCAGTGCAAGAATGGACTAATACAGAAAATTGGTATTGAGGAGTTGGGCATTGCTATAAAGATACCTGAAACTGTAGAAACAACTTTGGAACTGGGTAGTGGGCAGAGGTTGGAACAATTTGGAGGGCTCAGAAGACAGAAAGATGAGGGAAAGTTTGGAGCTTACTAGAGACTTGTTAAATTGATATGACCAAAATGCTGACAGCAATATGAACAATGAGTCCAGGCTGAGATGGTCTCAGATATAGATGAGGAACTTATTGGGAACTAGAGCAAAAGTCACTTTTGTTATGCTTTAGTAAAGAGGTTGGAGGCATTGTTCCCCTGCCTTAAGGATCTGTGAAACTTTGACCTTGAGAGTGATGATTTAGCATATCTGGCAGAAAGAATTTCTAAGCAGCAAAGCATTCAAGAAGTGGCCTGGCTGCTTCTAACAGCATATGCTCATATGTGTGAACAAAGATCATCTGAAACTGGAACTTGTATTTAAAAGGGAAGCAGTGCATAGAAGTTTGGAAAATTTGCAGCCTGGCCATGTGGTAGAAAAGAAAAACCAATTTTCCAGAGAGGAATTCAAGAAGGCTGCAGAAATTTGCATAAGTACAGAGGAGTCAAATGTTAAAAGCCAAGGCAATGGGGAAAATGCCTCTAAGCCATTTCAGAAACCTTCATGTCAGCCCCTCCCATTACAGGCCCATAGACCAAGGAGGGAAAATGGTTTTGTGGGCCAGACCCAGGACCCTGCTGACCTGCACAGTCTTGAGACACTGCTCCCTGCATCCCAGCTGCTCCAGCTCCAGCCATGGCTAAAAGGACCCCAGATACATCTCAGGCCTCTGCTCCAGAGGGTGCAAGCCATAAACTTTGGCAGCTTCCATGTGGTGTTAAGCCTGTGGGTGTGCAGAGTACAAGAGCTGAGGCTTGGGAGCCTCTGCCTAGATTTCACAGGATGTATGAAAACACCTGGGTGTCCAGGCAGAAGTCTGCTGTAGGAGCAGAGCCCTCATGGAGAACCTCTATTAGGGCAATGCAGAGGGGAAATGTGGGATTGGAGCCCCTACACAGAATCCACCTGGGGCACTACCTATTGAATCCCCCTGGGGCACTGCCATTGTCCTGTAGACCCCAGAGTGGTAGATCCACTGACAGCTTGCACTGTATTTGTGGAAAAGCTGCAGGCACTCAATACCATCCTGTGAGAGCAGCCATGTGAGCTGAGCCCTGGAGAACCACAGGGGAGGAGCTGCCCAGTGTTTTGGGAGCCCCCCCCTTGCATCAGTGTGGCCTGGATATGAGACATAGAGTCAAAGGATATTATTTTAGAGCTTTAAGATTTAATGACTGCCCTGCTGGGTTTCAGACTTGCATGGGGCCTGGTAGCCCCTTTGTTTCTGCTGATTTCTCCCTTTTGGAACAGGGGTATTTAGCCAATACCTGTACCCCCCATTTTATCTTGGAAGTAACTAACTTGTTTTTGATTTTACAGGCTAGGTGGAAAGGACTTGCCTTGTCTCAGATGACACTTTGGACTGTGAACTTATGAGTTAATGGTGAAATGAGTTAAGAGTTTGGGGGACTGTTAGGAAGGGATGATTGTATTTTGAAATATGAGAAGGACATGAGATTTGGGAGGGGCCAGGGGCTGAATGATATGGTTTGAATTTGTGTCCCTGCTCAAATCTCATGTCAAATTGTCATTCCCAATGTCAGAGGAGGGACCTGGTAGGAGGTGATTGGATCATGGAAACTGACTTCCCCCTTGCTGTTCTCATGATAGTGAGTGAGTACTCTCAAGATCTGGTTGTTTAATAGTGTGTAGCATCTCCCCCTCCTCTTTCTTCCTCCCACACTGACCATGTAAGATGTGCCTCTTTACCTTTGCTTTCCACCATGGTTGTAAGTTTCCTGAGGCCTCCTCAGCCATGCTTCCTCTACAGTCTGCAGAATCATGAGCTAATTAAACCTCTGTTTTTATAAATTACCCAGTCTCAGGTATTTCTTTAGAGCACTGTGAGAATGGACTAATACACTTCCAGAATTTTTACACTGTTCTTTCTCATCTGGAGAAATTATCATTCTTATTTTTGAATTTACTCCCATTTAGATGGGAATTTTTTCCCCTTTGAGCAGTATTACTATAATGAGTATTGACTAATTAACTAAGGTCATTTGGCTTTGCTTCTGGGTGCTCTCAGTGGCAAAATCTCTGTATGAATTCCTTGGTTATAGATAACTTTAGTGTTGTGGCTTTCTCAAATGCTGGTTGTAGTAGTAGCGTATTGGGTATATGAGTAGGCTCACAGCCTCCTGCAGAGTGGGGTGGCAGAGATCTCAAGAATCTTGTCTTCTTCCCAAGCACTGTGCAATTTATGTCAGAAGATTTTGTATTCAGTTGTGCAATTTGATTTTCAGGCCAGCAGTCAGGGCTTGCCAGTAAGTGCTAGCTGTGGTGGTAGCAATACCATCTATGCTTGATATTTGTTTAGCAGGGGAAACTCTCTTGTGCCTCAGGCAATGGGCTGGCCTGTGGAACACACAGTAGCCTGGGCACCATGCTCAGCTCTGGGTTGAGGAGGGAGCAAAACGTAGTAGGGCTGGACCAAGCAATCTGCCATTGGGTCCCCCAATGGCAGGCACAAGCATCAGCCATGACAGGGGTCATGGGGGAGTGGCATAGACTATATGATCTCCTTGGTTATAAATAGCCTTAGTGTGGTGGCTTTCCCAAATGTCAGTTGTAGTAGTAATGTACTGGGCAGGTGAGTGGGCTTCCTAAGTAACTCAGGCAGTGTGGATGATGATGGTAGCAGAGGTTGTGCAAAGTTTGTCTCTTTCCTGAGCACTTGTATCAGCAGATGTTGTGTAGGCTGACCTCCTAGCAAGTAGGTGGCTCTTGCAGGTGGGAGCCAGCTATAGTCGTGGCAGCAATGTTTATTATGCATGACTTTTGTTAACCAGAAGAAGTACTCAGATGTTCCAGGGTACGTGCTGGGACGTGACACTCCCAGGGGTCCTAGTCTCATGCTCTGCCTTCTAGGTGGATGAGGAAGAAAATAAATGTCAGGTGGGGCTAGGTTGGGCAAGTCTGTGTTCAGGCTCCCAAAAGCTGAGCACAAGCACTGGGCCCTGAGGGAGCTGGAGTCAGAAGGCAGTTCTCAGGCCACTGAGGCAATGCTTCAGTGAGAAATGGAACAACTTCTTCCACTCCAAAGAGCCAGTGGGAGAAAGAGGGGTGGCTAGGTTTCCCAGGCAAGCAGACAGTAGTGGGACCCATACCCCTCCTATGCTCTGAACCTGGTGGGGCTCCCTCCCATGCCCTACTAAAAGCAGCAAGCTGAAACACTCAGCCAAGACTCAAGCAGTCTGTCCTCAGATCATGAAAGTGTCCCAGACCACAAAACTGCCTGCCTGTGATGAAAACCACAGCTCCCAGGCCATACCCCTCCCAGCTCTGTCCCAGGAAGTGGAGGCACCCAACTCTCACACCCATGGCTTGAGCCCTTGCCACAGTCACCTCTCAGTTCTGGCCATGTGGGCTCCTCCTCCACTTGAGACTAGATTGCAAATCTCTGTCCCTGAGATTCTCCAAACTAATGACTGCTGCCCGTGCTGACCGGCAGATTTCTGTGCAGCCCGCTATGAGTTAGGATCAGGAACATCCTACTTTTATGGGTGCCAGGGTCTGGAAGCATGCATAAAGCACTTCCTGCTGCCACTCCTTCTCACAGTCTCCCCACTATTTCCCAAATCAGATCCAGCATTTGGAAGGGTCAAGTAGTTCCTGTGTGGCCTGGATTGCTCAGTTCCCCGGTGAGAATGTGTATTGCAGAGATATTCTCCCCATCTCATGCACTGGGGACCCAGCCCCTATTTTCCACTGGACCCACAGCACAGGACATTGCCCATCGTATTTTTTAAAGTATCTGAAGTTTCTTTCATTTTTATGTTGAACTCCCGTGTTCCTTCTTGGATAAAAGTTTTATAGTGTGAATCTCTTATATTTAGTAAGAGAAGAGGCAAAAATCTTTGTCAATGAGGGAAAAGTCTGACACATTTTGCTGATATGCTGTGGAACAAGTACTGTGCAAAAGAGATAGTGTACATCCTCAAAGCATGGTTCATGGATCACCCATGTCAGAATTGCCTGGGAAAGCTAAGTAGAATTCAGATTCTGACTCCTTCTTTAATTCTAATAAATAAGAATCTCTAGAGATGGGCCCCAGGGAGTAAATGTTTAACACTCACCAGATGTAATTTTAATGAATATTAGGTTTGAGAATGACTGAATGAGTGTGTTTTTTATCTAAAATAATTTGTTTTATTTGCTAAGTTTATGTTTTTCATTATTCTTTACAGACTCTTACTTTAATTATATTCAGAAGAAAATGTATTATAAGCAGTCAATGGAATATTATAAATAAGAGGTACATTTCAAACCTTTGACTATACATGCATATTGCTTATTTTTGCGTCTGGGCACTTTTAAAAAGGCAAGCGTTAAGAAATGGACATCGTTTTAGTGTCTGGAGCATGGATTTATTGATGCAATTTTATGTTAAAGCAGTGATTTAGTTTTCCAAGGGTACCAACAAAATCAGTAACGAGAAGCGAGCACAGCTCCCGGGAATCATTCATGTTAAAAGACACCATAGGCACTGCCAATGGGCAATGCTGGTGCGTTCTGCTTTAAATGCTAAGATTTGTCAAGAGTATAAAAAATATCCTTTCCTGTGTGTTCGTCAGGTTGTGGAACAGCTGTTCAAATTAGGCAATCTGGAATTGGAGTCGTGTGAGCTAGGGCAAATGTCTCCTATGACCTCTTCCCATTTTTTCTCAGTTCCTCTCTCTCTCATTTGCCCTTTTTACCACCGCTCTTCACCTCTGCTGACGAAGTTTGGACTGTATCATATCCATTCTAGATTATTTCCAAAACTTCTGAACCGACTTCCTGGTCTTCATTCTCTCTCTTCTACCTAAAACCAGATCTCTTTCATTTTTTAACTTAAAATCTTTCAATGAATGGGCACTCATTACCTGTGGGGGGTCAAGTCCAAAATCCTCACCATCTCAGTGAAGATTCTCTGGCTCCTGCCCACCTTTCACCTCCTTTACTTCACTCACACACAATTTGCAGCATGCATCCATGTCACATCACATTGATTGCAATTCATTGAAGCATTCCTGAACTTTTTTCTCCCTATTTCTTCCTCATAGGTCAAAAGATGTGGAATGCAACAAACCAAATCTCATGAAAGTGTACACTGCTGGCCAAGGCTTTCAAAGGACAAAAAAACTCTTCCTTTCATCATCAGCCTGTGAGCTCCCAAATTATATAACTGCTATGAGGAGAGCGTACACATCATCTTGCTCTCAAGTCTTTTCATCTTAACCTGTGGAAAGTTGTGCTGGGAAGGCCCTCTGATCTTTTTATGAACTGGTGGCATCTTATGACAGTCCTTTTAGGACTGGTTTTCCTGAACACCTTGGCTTTGAAATCCCTTCCCCATGTACAGCCTTACCCTATCAGCTCATTATCCACACACCTTATCTTACATCCTATCTGTCGCATTAGCTGGGGGAAAGGCGAAGCGCCCGAGGCAAAGGGAAAGGGCCATCAAATGGTGTCTCATACAGATAAGAAAACAGGAAGAAGGGCTCTAATGTTGCTTACTCTTGCAGCAGTTATTACTCCAGGCCCTAGTTTTGCCTAAGTTGGGAGTCTAACATACTTATAGCTTTCAATTAGAATATAGGGGAACTTTAATATTCCCTCTCCTGCTTGCTAAAGATTTACCTAGGGTTAAATACTAAAGAGATGAAAATTTAATAATTCTCCTCAATTCCTAACATTTTTTCCTTTTCTCCAAAAAAAAAAACCAAAAAAAAAACAACAATAACAAAAAAATTCCCCAGCTGTCTGAAGATGCTTGCTCTCCCACAATATTCTTGGATGCTTTAGGTCAAATATTCTTTCTGTCTTTCAAATGAAAATTATTTTATTAGATTGCTTGATTTAAAAATTGTATGGTAAGCTGTTAGGGGCTGCATGTGTTTGTAAGACAGGCAGAGACAGGCCAAGAGCAGAACATGGTTTGAAAGTGATCATAAAACAATTTCATTAAGAATTGTTTGTTCTTCTTTCCTTCCTTCTTTCTTCCCTTCCTCTGTCCCTCCAATTCCTTTTTCTCTCTATTCTCTTTTTTCATTTCTCCACTCTTTCTCTCTCCTGCACTCTTTTCCTTTTCTTTTCCTCTCTCTCACTTTTTCCTTTTGTTTTTGCCTTTGCTTTTATCCATTTATTGAACAATATATCAAGCTGAACATTAGAGATAAAAAATATGAAAGAAAATTGTTACCGCTTTTAGGGACTACACAAGCTAGTGTTGAGAGAAACATGTGGGTACACAGTTAACCATGAGATTTGGTCTTAAACTGATTTTTTGAAAGGAAGGAAGGCTTTTCTCTCTTCTGTTTCTTCTTGTATTTGTTCTTTCATGATGGCAGGGTAGTCCCAGAACTGTAAGTCACTCTCTTAAATAGCATGTGGACTGAGTTTGAGAATGCTGATAAAAAGGGTCTCATTTCCATATAAAACAGGATAAGGGATTTGACATTTGCCCTGAAGTCCGTGAGAAGCCACTACTAAAAGATTTTAGCAAGATAATAAGATTATCACGTTATTAGAAAAAATATTTTGATAATAGTGACAAGTGGAGATAGGTAGTGGAGTTCAGTCTGGGGGCATTAGAAGTAAGGAAATCTTTCAGGAAGATATTGCCATCATCTAGGCAATGATAAGGTCCTGGACTAAATCACTGGAAGCTGGGCATCTAGAGAGGATATGAGGTTTTAACTTACAGAAAAGATATGGGTGATTGATGAAAAGGGGGATGTTCTAGATGGCCCCCAGTTCTGAGTATTTGGTGCTGCTGACAATGAGGGGAAGGCCGGGCATTGGGATGAAGGAAGGGTGAAGATGGGTTCAATTTTCAATATGTTGGATTTGAAGTCTCTTACTAGATATCCAACATATATTTAGGAGGAAGATGGGTTTGGAACTCAGAAGAGAGATTGGTATTAAAAATGTAGCTTTGGAAGTTGACAGTCTATAGATGGTGGTTGAGAGCATGGCAGTGGGTATAATCACTTGAGGATGGACTGAAGAGGGAAAAAAATTAAAGGAGAAACACCAGAATCTTGGGCAACACTAGTAGTTAAGGGAATAAATTATGGTAACTAAGAAGACAGATTAAATAGCCTGTGAGGTAGAAAGAAGGGCTAAGGCGAGTGATTTCATTGGAACAGGGGAAGACAAATTTCAAGAAATAATAAATGAAGCCCAACAATAAATATGTAGAGATTCTGAGTAATAAAGGGACTGGAGGATAATAAATGAATTTAGCAACAAGGTGTTCACTGGGGATGCGATGTGACAGTAGAGCAGGGTGGGAAGTGGACAGCACATGGTGCAGTTGAGGAGAGGTGGGGAGCACGGAGAAGCTGTATGAGAGCTCATAAGGTGGGGGCTATGATGGGGAGACATTAGCAACACTAAGCTGATGGCAGAGAAGCTGTGAGTCAGGGGCCTCGATGTGTGTACTCTGCTTGTTGGAGGTTGGGGTAAGGGCTGGCTCTTCGGTGGAGATTGAGGGGCCAGAACTGAAGAGAACAAAGATGTGTCAGTGTTACGCCACTGCAGGAGCAGACAGAGGGGCTGTCCAAGCTTGGCTGGCTCAGAGCCCACCTTAAGCTGCAGCCCAAGAGCAGGCTGAAATAGCCTTGAGCACCTGGGATGGCTCTGTGAAAACACACGGGTTCAGGAAACTGACCCTACAGTCTCTTCTTTTGTAATTCAATCTCAATACTGTAGAAGGAAGACAAGAAGGAAAATAAGTACTTGTCCTCTATCTGTGTTCATCTCACTGCCCTGTTCACATCAAATTCCTCCAAAAAGAAAATAAAAGAAAAAAAGCTTGTCTCTGCTTTGCCAATCCCACTTACAATACTTAAAGAAGAAAGAAAGATGTGAGCTCGTTTATAGAGGAGGATTCACATTAGATTTTACTCTGGGAACATTTTTATTAGTTATGTCACTGGGTTAAACATTTTGTATTTTTTTCTTCTTTAAATTTCTTGTTCTATTATGTTTTAAGAGGGGTTTGAAAGGTTTTAGTGTGTATCCATGCCAAAAAGAAGAAAGTCTTAAAAGAAAGAGGCAGGGGATTCTAGAAAGAAACAAGCTCTGAAGTGATGAGAGGTGTCAGACACAGAGTAGTGATGAAGATAGGAGGAGCGAGCCCTTCCGTTGAACTGAGAGAGCAGGGAAGAGAACCCAGATCTGAAAAGCCAAGGATGTGACTTCCTGTTCATTGGCCTCTAATTTTTCCACATGAGAAAGACTAATCTTGGACCTGGGGTATGTTCATGGCTGGGCTGCCGGTGTGACTGGGCATAATGGGTGGATTGGAAAAACAGACCCCAGAGCAGCTGGTTATATGATCCAGCTTCCAGGAGAGCTTTTTTGTCTGGTGAAATGATGGAGAAGGAGGTTTTAGTTGGGATAAGGGGAGAATAAAGGTGGAGATGAAAAAAAATAAGATACGTGAATTTATAACCCCTCTGAAAGAAGGCCACAAACAAAACCTGAAGGAGCTGTTGTGTGTGAGATATGGAGACAGCAGCTGGTTCCAGGACACAGAGTTAGTTGAAACACAGGCCTACTTGGCACCTAGAGGACCTCAGCACTTTAGTTCCTTGTACTTAAATGACAGAAACCTTGGGACCAAAGGGATTCATGGAAAACATGGAGGAACTCAGAGGATGCCCAGTTGAAGATGCATATTGGCCTCCACATGTCTCAGTGTCTCTCAGTTTGAAGTGGATAATCCATGCAGATGTCCAGAAAATCATGGGACTGAGGTCCCAAGGGAGCAGATGAGGGCAAGGGCTATGTTAATTCACATTCTATTTTCTAAAAGAAAGAGGCCAGGTTTCTACATCTTGGGGAGAGAAGTAAAGGTTATTAGAGAAGGGTACAGAGTCCTGTCTTGGGACAATGAAAGATTATTGAGAGACAGGGCCTTGCTCTGTTGTCCAGGTTGGAGTGCAGTGGCAAAGTTACACCTCGCTATAACCTCAAATTCCTGGGCTCAAGTGATCCCCCCATCTCAGCTTCCCAAGTAGCTAGGACTATAGGCATGGGTTACCATACCTGGATTTTTATTCTTTTTCATAGAGATGGGGTGTTGCTATATTGCCCAGGCTGGTCTCAAACTCCTGGCCTCAAATGATCCTTCTGTCTCCCAAAGCAAATGGGAGATTACTGGAGAGTTTGGAGAGCCTAGCTGAGAATGGTGAAAATGAGCTTGCAGTGCTATTATTTATCAGCTTTTCCTCAGTGTTTAGCAGCTTGTACTCCAGAATGCAGAAAGCAGGCAGCTAAATTAATTCTGTGTTGAGTCATTTCCAAAAGAAATTAGAGGGACAAGTTCACAGTAAGAGAACCTTAAAGAATTCCCAGGCTGGGCGCAGTGGCTCATGCCTGTATAATCCCAGCTCTTTGGGAGGCCAAGTCAGGTGGATCACAAGGTCAGGAGTTTGAGACCAGCCTGGTAAATATAGTGAAACCCCGTCTCTACTAAAAATACAAAAATTAGCTGGGTGTGGTGGCATGTGCCTGTAGTCCCAGCTACTCAGGAGGCTGAGGCAGGAGAATCGCTTGAACCTGGGAGACAGAGGTTGCAGTGAGCCAAGATCGTGCCACTGCACTCCAGCCTGAGAGACTGAGCGAGACTCCGTCTCAAAAAAAAAAAAAAAAAAAAAAAAAGAAGAAAGAATTCCCCAGAAAGAGTTGGTGCGGGGAGGGTAACTAGAAGTCCCATGCATTGAATGGGAGAACACGTGTGGTTTAAGAAGCAGAAAGCCCTTGTTTTTAAAGGTTATTGTGGCTGGTGTGGCCTGGGGGAAATCTTTGTTACACTTCTAGTAAGGCAGCCTAAAATCGCATTAGCATTTTTGGCAACTGCATCACACTGTTGGCTTATATTGCGCTTACAGTCAAACAAAATCCCTAAATCTTTCACACTTGCTATTCTTAAGCCATGTTCCCACTATCTTGAACTTGTGAAATTAATTACTGTTTGGGGTCTAAAAGTAGGGCTATTAAATTTCATCTTGCTAGATTTAGGCCATTGTGTCAGCTTTCAGAGAATATTTTATATACTGATTCAGGTTCTCAACATAATTTTCCCTATAACCTTCGGTAATACAGAGCCCAGATAAATTCTTTATCCACAATCAAAAGTGACAGATTCGCTCTACTGTTCTGTTTTTGAGCCCACATCTTCATTTTGTTTAAGAGACTTTGTCCTATTTCTTTTTAACATCCTGATTTGCCAAAGTGCATTAGTTAGGATGGTTTTGCTTGCAAGGATGGAATGCTAAATCAACCTGGAGTAAACAATAAGGACATTTATGAGTGCATAGAGGTAGGAAGGGCTCCAAGTATGATACAACCACAGCCATGACTCTGTTTTGCTGTTTGTAATTTGGCTCTGCCTTCTCCCATGTGTTGTCCTCAGGTCAACTTCCTTTGTGGTTGTAAGATGGCTGCCAATAGCAGGGAGGATAACATGGTTTCTTGTTTTTGTCCAGAGGGAGTGTGAGAAGGAGAGAAAGTGTAAATGAAAGATTATTCTTTCAACCTTATTAGGACAACCTCCTAGAGTGGACCATCCTAATTTGCTTAGGAGTGAGAGGTTTCTTGGGATGTGGGATGTTCAGCACTAAAACCAAGAAAGTCCTGGGCAAACCCAGATGGTTGGTCACCCAAGCACCTATACCTAGACCAGTAATCATTACCAGGAAAACACCTGAACTAATTGGCTTAAACCAAGATTTCTGGCAAAGGGATGGGTACTTGTGATTGTTTTGGACACATGTTTCTGGTCTGTCTGTATCAGAGGCAACTGGGGGCAGATTCCCGGACCTCCAGATCTGTGGCTTCAGACTCTCTGGGCATGAAAATTGGAAATCAATTGTTATCAAGCAGTACAGATGGTAGTCCTACAGACTTGTGCTTGGAGAAACACTGATTTAGACCTCAGCTCTGAAGCTGGGATCAAGACCCAAAATGGCATGACTAATACACAGTTGGGCAGGGCTAACAAGGATATTAGAGAATCACACACCTATACTCAGCTATTTTATTTCCCTGGTTTTATAGTCAAGTCATCCTGCCTCTCAGAAGGGAAGGAAACTGTTCGTAGAGAAACAAACCATTTTGCATCCTAGTAATGCCCAGTGGTACTTGACTTCTCTTACTAGGTACTCACAAACCATGTCTGAGGTTCACTCTTACTTTTTCGTCCTGGAATCAGCATCAAACTCACAACCAGTAAGTTTGTAGAAGTCATGATGTTCTTTAAAACAATTTTCTTTTGAACGTTAGAGCAGTATTTCATTGTGTTCAGTCTTTGAAGAAGCAGTATAGATATTTGAAGTTAAGAAATTGAACTCTGGTCAGGCAAACTAGGTGATGAATCTGAGCCCCTAATTTGCATATAGTGATTTTGCATATATTTGGTAACTTCTCAAAACATATCTGCAAAATAGAATAATGATAGAACTTACCTCACTGGACTGTTGAAAGAATTAAATGAAATAATGTTTATAAAGTTTTTAGCACAGTGCTTGTCTAATTAAATAATCAGTAAATTTTTATAATCAATATTCTGCCTCTTCATTCATTCATTGTTTGAGATATTCTGAGCACTGAGTCCCAGGGCTAGGGAGAATGCCTGGCACTAAAGAATGTAAAGATAAGGAGTAGTCCCTGCTATTAGAAAGCTAACAGTATTGGCATTAAACTATAATGCCACTATAGTAGATTTACATATAATATACCAGGAGGAAGGAATGATTAATTTGGGGGATGATCTGGGTCCTGAAAAATAAGCAGAAGTTTTGTAGATTTCTAGATAAATATGGGAGAAGAGGGAGACAGAAGGATATTCCAGAGAAAGGGTGCAACATGAGTGTTAATAAAGGCATAGGGACACACAAGGGTAGGGCCCTTTTGTGGATGTAAGTAGTTTTGACAGGTGGAATGCAGGGTTCAGGTCAGTAGAAGTGGTGGATGATAGAGAAGTACTCGGGGCTGACTCAGGATTTTCTGGAAGAGTTTGGACTTTTATTCTAGAGATAGAATAGAGTTTGAAGCAGAGGAATTAGATGCCTGATCACATTTGTGTTCTGGAAAGATCAATCTGGGGACCATGAGGTGAAGATTTGGAGGGTGGTGAGGCGATTAAATTTGTTAAGATCCTGAAGCAATTCAAGTGAGAACTGATTAGGTCTTAAACCAAGAGAGGGATACAGGTTGCACAACCCTAATCTGAAAACCCAAAATCTGAAATGCTCCAAAATTTGAAATGTTTTGAGTGCCAACATGACACAAGTGAAACATTTTACACTTGATCTCATGTAACAGGTTGTGGTCAAAATGCAGGTGCACAACATACAGCTTTGATATATCCTTTCCACCGTGCCCTGAGTACCCCCCACAACAAGTCCACAGAGGGTAATAAAATGTCACATGTGAAGGCCCAATGTGCCAAAGGCAGGTTCTCCATAAAGCCCCACAATTAATAAAAATATTGTATGAAATTACTTTCAGGTTATGTGTATAAGGTGTATATAAAATGCAGGCAAATTTCATGTTTAGACTTGAGTTCCATCTCCAAGATATTCCATCATGTATATGCAAACATTCTAAAATCTGAAAAAATCCCAAATTTTAAACACGTCTAGTCCCAAGCATTTTGAATAAGGGATACTCAACCTGCATTAGGAATACAGCAGAAGGGATAGACAAGAGATACAAATGACAGGACTGGGTGATGGATTCGGTTTGGGGTGAGGAAAAAGGAAGATTTTGGGGGAATTCCCAGGTTTCTGTCCTGAGTGGGTGGCGATATCATTGTTTCAGATAAGGGACCTACAGCAGGTGGTGGTGAAGTCAGGCTTTGGACCTCTTGAATTTGGGTTTTCTGGGAGACATCCAGATGGAAATTTACACCAAGTCACTGGGTCCCCAAATCCACACCTGAGGAGTGAGCGAGGCCAGAGCCTCCTGAAGAGATAGGGTGGGAAATCAGCAGGAAAAACTCTTCCAGTATTGGGATGGGTGCGTGACAAAAACTGCCTGAGATGATGCCTCAGCAGAGTGTGTACACTAGAATGAGGACTAGAAACCCCAGAAAAAACTAAATTCCACAAAGCTCATTGACAGTGATTCAGTGGTGTCCTCTACATGTTTTCTCAGGGCTCAGGTCAGAATGAAACACGTTTAAACTTTTCTTTTTTTACTCCCCCCTTTACAGTAGTTTTTACTAATTTTTCTAGTCCCTTCACTATTCACTTTCAAGTAACTGAGATTTTCTTTAAATTTTGTTTTTCAGAGGGTGAGTATATGACTATGTTCTAATTTTTAAACTACATCTTGAGAAGCTTGTTTTCTAAGTAAGTTTTTCTAGTTGTTTTCTTATGTTCAGGCAATTAGAAAATTTTAAAAAATAAATTAAAAAGGAGTAATACTTCTCATAGATAAACAGGGGTGGGGAACATGGAGGAGAGACAGACCTGAGAAATGTTTGCAGGAGGGAGAAAAATCCTGCACAGTCTATGTCCAAAGAACATTTTTAAGAGAGGGAAATGGACGTGTTTACTGTGGTTGCTCTGGTATTTAAATGAACTGCAGCAATTCTTCCGTCTTTCTTCCCCAGCAGTTACAGAGGCAGCCTGGGAAAGATTAGAGACAAAAATCCCAGTTTCACATATGAAGAAATCTAAAAGATTCCAATAAAATTGTCTGAAAGACCTCTGCCAACTACAAACTAGAATCCATGGGTCACTGGGGAAAATCATCCTGTAACGACACAGGAAGTAAAGAACTCCGGCTAACGGTCGCCACCTAGTGGGAAACGACAGGATTTTAGGACTTGGAGATGGCCTAAAATAATTATTAGGAGTTTAAACATTCTTTGAGAACATCCTATGTATCAGACACATTAATAAGTACTGGGAAATATTTAGTAATTGTTTGTAGTTGGGTCTATGAACTGAGACCTCCATTTCATTTGGTGGCAAAGACTCAATCTCAGTCACTTTAGTACCTCTTTTCCTCCTGACCTGGGTAGGTCTGAGTTACAGGGTTTAGTTGTGGTGAGGAATCTGCAGAAGCAAGGGTTCATCTAGTCCTCTGCATTATTGTCTTCAGCTGAGATTTTTTTCTTCTTTGAACATTGGCCCCCAAAGGCCACTGCTGAATCAGCTCTTGTTTCTAAGCAAAGGGTTCTTTTGAGTCTGCCTCTCTCTTAGATATTTCCAATACCTTCTCAAACATTCTGCTGTTTTTGTATGGCTGACTACTGCCCCATCTGCTTAGACACACTGAACATCCATTTTTATGTTAGAGTCATGATGCTTCCTTTGGCTTCATCTAGGAACTAGGTCACAGTTCTCTGACCTCGAATTCTCGAGATCTGTTTTGGGCTTCTTTTGCCCCATTTTCTACAGGCACAAAAGAGCTTGTGTTCGGATAGCCCCATGTAGCTAGATAATAGGCTGTATGCTGGATAGCAAAGGTAGATGAGGCCAATAAGGTAAGCTGAGGACAGATAGCTGAAGATGTTGTATGTTATGCTAAAGTGATTGTACGTATTGATTGCAATGAGAAGGTAATTGCAATGGTTCAGGTAAGGGATAAAATGATATTGACTTGAGCATCAGAGAAGAATTATAAATTTAAAAGACAAATGGGTGGTAGAACTATCTATATTTAGAAACCCCAACCTCCCCAGCTCAAATAGCACCTCTGTGTAAATTAGTCATAAGCAGTTCCTACAGGAGAGACAATCCATGGGTATATAGCTTGGGGAGTAGAGTGGTGTGTGGATTTTATCCCACCCTTTGGCTGAGTGCCTTGGTGCCGTGAACAATCTGCCCAACCAAATGTGGTGACCCTAAATGTAGAAATGGAGAGTGGGAGGAATGATTAAGTCAGTGTCCTTAAAAGTATGTCTGGAAATAGATTTCTATTCACCAGCTTCTTTCCCTTAGGTATTTTAGAGAATGACTATGTAGGGTGAAAAGACACAGTCTGATGAACCATGTGAGTTTCTTACTTCATTTTTTAACCTCATTAGAATTGTGATACCGTCAGCAAAGATAAAAGGTTTAAGAAAGTACCTATCCCAGATAATTCTCAAGAAAAAAATATTAAAGTTTCTAAAAAGGTTTTATTGGGAAAGTCTAAAAAATTGTCACAGCAAAGAAGAAACTAAAAAGACCTGACTGGTAAATGTAACGTGATATACTGCATGGGACCCATGTACAGGGAAAAGACGGTAAGTAAAAAATAAAGAACTCTGAAAAAACAGTGGACTCAGTTAATAATAATGTATCAATTTTGGTTCATCAATTGTAACAAGTGTACCATACTAATGTAAGCTGTTAATAATAGAGGAAACTGGGTGGTGGCAATATGAAAACTATCTGTACGATTATCTCAGTTCTTCTGTAAATATACAATTTTGAAAGAATTGTCTGTCTTAAAAAAAGAAATAGAGGGAAGATAAATATGGAAAAAATAAAAAATGTCCTTGGTTTAGAATAACCAGATTGTACCTTGAACATTAAACAGATGAATTCACTCTAGTAGGCATTATGGGGCATATTAGGCGTGCAGCCTCACTGGGGAGATGTGCCATACACATGTGCACGAATGGATCACAAACGAGTAGTGTGCATTAAATACCAAATGAGTGCAGCACAGCAGAGAATCTTGGAATTTACAAGACCAGGAAGTATCATTGGTGGAAAGAAGAAGGATTGATTAGTGGAAGGGGAAGAGATCAGCAATGTTCTGAGTTTTGCAAATATTTTCTCACATTCTGTGACTTGCTTTTCCATATTTTGCACAATTACCTTCTCTCTTAAACCTATGAAAAGGCGGCCGGGCGTGGTGGCTCATGTCTGTAGTCCCAGAACTTTGGGATCCCAAGGCCGGCGGAGCACTCGAGGCTAGGCGTTGGAAGTTAGCCTGGCCAACATAGCGAAACTCAGTCTCTATTAAAAATACAAGAAATTATCTCGGCGTGGTGGCGCGCGCCTGTAAGCCCAGCTACTTGGGAGGCTGAGGCTGGAGAGTCTCTTGAACCCGGGACGCGGAGGTTGCAGTGAGCTGAGATCGCACCACTGCACTCCAGCCTGGGCAACACAGCGAGACTCCGTCTGAAACAGCAACAACAACAACAACAACAAAAACCTATGAAAAGATGACTTTATTCCAAAAATTTTAAAAGTTCATCTTTTTTTCTCTTTAAAAAAACTTGTATTCATTTGTGTGTGTGTGTATTTAGTTCTATAACATTATAATACATGTGTAGATTCAGGTAGCCTCAGGTATCCCCTACCAGAGTCAAGATACAGAGCACTTTCATCACCACTAGGATTTCTAGTATTGCCCTTTTATAACCACCTACATTTGACTCCGTCTGTCTGACACCTAACACATGAAAACCACTTAAAATTTGTCATTTAAAAATGGCATACAGATAGAATTATATAATATGTAATCTTTTGAGATGAACTCAGCATAATTATCTAAACATTATCTAACTACAGTTCCTTCTGTTTTATTGCTGAGTAGTATTCTGTGATATATGTACCACAGTTCATTTAACGATTCACCCATTGAAGGACACCTGGGTTGCTTCCAGTTTTTGGCTATTAGGAATATAGCTGCTGTGAACATTCATACAAATATTGTACAGGTTTTTGTATGAACATAAGTTTTTATTTCTCTGGAATAAATGCCCTAGAGTGCAATTTCTGTAATTATATGTTTAGTTTTATAAGAAACAGCCAAATTACCTTTCAGAATGGTTGCACCATTTTATATTCCCACTTGCAATGCATGAGTGATAACAGTTTCTCTGCATTCTTGCTGCATTTAGTGTTGTCACTATGTTATATTTTAACCATTCTCATAGACATGTCGTGATATTGCACTGTGGTTTGTGGTTTTAATGTTTAGTTTCCTGATGGCTAATGATGTTGAACATCTTTTCATGTTTGTATTTGTCATCTGTATATTGTCTTTAGTAAATGTCCGATCATGTCATTTGTTCATTTCTAATTGGACTAGTGGTTTACCATTGAGTTATATATATATATGAGATATATATATATGAGATATGTATATATGAGATACTAGCCCTTTGTAGGCTATATGATTTGCAAATGCTTTTTTCTTACATTGTAGCTTGTCTTTTCATTCTCTTCACATAGTCTTTTCCAGAGCAAAAATTTTAAATTTTCTTGAAGTTCAACTTACAGATTTTTCCTTTTGGGATTTATTCCTTTGTTGTCAAGTTTAAGAACTCTTTGCTAGTACTAGATCCCAAAGACTTTCTTCTGTTTATTTTGTAAAACATAGTTTCTATTATATTAACATATGTCATATATTTTTAAATTATAGTTTTATGTTTTACATTTAAATCAATGCGCCATTGTGAGTTAATTTTTATATAAGCTGTGAGGCTGAGTTTGAGATTGACTTTTTCCCCTATGGATGTTCAATTGCTCCAGCACCATTTGGTGAAAAGGCAATGCTTTGAAGATTTAATTGCTTCTGCACCTTTGTCAAAAATCAGTTAGTTAATCATATATGTATGGGTACATTTCTGGATTCTCATATAGCATTTTATTGATGTATGTGTCTTTTCCTCTACCAATATTGCATTGTCTTGAGTACTATAGTTATATGGTATACCTTAATATTTGATAGTATGATTCTTCCTATTTTATTCTTTGTCAAGATTGTGTAATCAATTCTAAGGTTGTGCCCTTTCATATAAATTTTAAAATAAGCTTTTATAAGTCTTTTATAAGCTCTTAGTGGAGAGATAGAATGGTCCTACCTGGACTACCTTCTATAAATGTGCTAGGATTTTGATAGGAATTTCATTAAACCTATAGACAAATTTGAGAAGGGACTTCTATACTATACTGTATTGAATCATAAAAGTCATGAAAACAGTGTTCTTCTATTTATTTAGTTCTTTGATTTCTTTCATCAGTATTTTGTAATTTTTTAGTATATAGATTATGTGCATGTTTTAAGTACATATCTGTACGTATTAGGCTGTTTTTGCGTTGCTATAAAGAAATACCTGAGACTAGATAATTTGTAGACAAACGAGGTTTAATTGGCTCATGGTTCTGCAGGCTGTACAGGAAACATGGCTTCTGGTGAGGCCTCAGGAAGCTTTTACTAATGGAAGAAGACAAAGTGGGAACTCACACATCACATGTGGAAAACAAGAGCAAGGTGGGGTGGGGGAGGTGCCACACTCTTAAATAACCAGATTTCCTGTGAACTCAGAGTGAGTTCACAAAGGCAGTGACCCAAGCTATTCATGAGGGATTCACCCCCCATGATTCAAACACCTCCCACCAGGTCCCACCTCCAACACTGAGGATTACATTTCAATATGAGACTTGGGTGGGGAGAAATTATCCAAACTATATTAATATCTAGGTATTACATTTTTTGAAGCAATAATAAATGGCATTGTGGTTTTAATTTTGGTTTTAACATGTTTATTGTTGGAAAGGTAATTGATATTTTTGTGTTTATCTTGCATTCTATGACCTTGCTGAACTCATTTATTAGTTCCAGGCAGTCATGTAGATGATCATGTCATCTGCAAATTGAGGCAGTTTAATCTCTTCTTTTCCAATCTGTATGTCTTTTATTTCTTGTTGACTTATTTCAGTGATTTGAACTTCCGGTAATGTTGAAATAGAGTGGTAAAAGTGAACATCCTAGCCTTGTCTACAAGCAGTCTTTCATCAAGTAAGATGTTAGCTGACGACTATTTGTAGATGCTCTCAATGAAGTTGAATTAATTCTCCTTTGTCCCTAATTGCATGAGAGTTTTTCAATCTCAAATGCCTCCTCTAAATCAATTAATAAGACTATATATGTTTTTCTTTATACTGTTGATATGATCAGTTGCATTGATTGATTTTCAAACATAGAAGTAAACTTGAGTACCTGGAAGCAATTTAATGTCGTCATGGTGGGTAATTCTTTTTATATGTTGTTTTACTCGATTTGCTAATAGGTAGGTAAGGACTTTTTCATCTAAGTTTATAACAAATTTTGGTCTGTAGTTTTCTTTTTTGTACTTTTTCTGGTTTGAGTATTAAGGTAATATGGGCTTCATAATATAGGCTGTCCCCATAATATGGGAAGTGTTCTCCCTTTTCTTGTTTTTTGAAAGAGGTTATGTAAAATTAGCATTAATTCTTTTTGAAATGTTTGATAGAATTCTCTAGTGAAACCATGTGGGCCTGGAGATTTCTTTCTTTGTGAACCTTTTTTTTTTTTTTTTTTTGAGACAGCGTTTTGCTCTTGTTGCCCTGGTTGGAGTGCAATGGCGCGATCTCGGCTCACCGCAACCTCCACCTCCCAGGTTCAAGCAATTCTCCTGCCTTAGCCTCCTGAGTAGCTGGGATTAGAGGCATGCACCACCATGCCCAGCTAATTTTGTGTTTTTAATAGAGACAGGGTTTCTCCATGTTGGTCAGGCCGGTCTCAAACTGCCGACCTCAGGTGATCCGCCTGCCTTGGCCTCCCAAAGTGCTGGGATTACAGGCGTGAGCCACTGCACCCGGCCTCTTTGTGAACCTTTTAATTACTAATTCATTTCTTTAGTTATAGTACAAATCAAACTATTTCATCTTGGTTGAAGTTTGGCAGCTAGTAACTTTTGAGAAATTGGTCCATTTCTTCTAAATTTTTAAATTTATGAGTGTAAAGTTGTGTGTAGTTTTCCTTTATTGTGTTTTTTAATGGCTTCAGGACCTGTAGTGATATATCTTGTTTCATGCCTCATAGTGGTGATTTGTGTTTTCTCTTTTCATTATTGCTAGTCTCACTAGAGTTTTATCAATTTTATTGGCTTGTGCTTTACTGAATTTTTTTTCTATTGGTTTTCTATTGCCAATTTTCTTGATTTCTGATCATATCTTTAATATTCCCATCATTTTGTCTTTGGGTTTAGTTTGCTTTTGTTTTTCTAATTTCTTTTTATAATTTTTAATTTTTAATTTTTGTGGGTTTATAGTAGGTGTATAATCTTATGGGGTGCATGAGATGTTTTGATACAGACATGCAATTCCTAATAATCACATCATGAAGAATAGGGTATCCATCTCCTCAAGCATTTATCTTTTGGGTTACAAACAATCTAATTATACTATTTAGTTATTTTAAACTGTATAATTAAATTATTATTGACTATAGTCACCTTGTGCTATCAAATAGTAGGTCTTATTCTTTTTAACTGTTTTTTTTTGAAACCATGTTTTTCCAATTTCTCGAAGTAGAGACTTAGATTAATGATTTGAGACCTTTCCCTATTTCCAATGTAAATATTTGGGGGAATAAATTTTTCTTTCAACATTGCATTAACTACATTCTACATATTTTGATATGTTACATTTTAATTCAATTCTCTCTTTCTCTTTCTTTTTTAGCAGGCAGTCACCCTGCTTACATTCAGTGTGAAGTTTGTGGCCTACTTTTGTGGTCTGTATTTCCAATGAAAGTTTAATTTTTAGAGCCTTTGTGATGTTATTTTGTTCTTGGTTTGCCTGGGGTTCCCACTGGTCACTGCTGGTGCTGATGGGGTATAAACATTTTCTCATGCTGGGAAGCCTGGTGTCTCTTGGTGGAGAAGGGGAGTCTCAGGTCTTTGAGGGCAAAGCAGATTTGGGGGATGAGCAACTGTTGTGGCAGAGGTCTTATTGCTGATGCCACTGCCACTCTGGTATATCTAGTTGCAGGAGGGAAGTCTTGGGTTTGTAAGGGACAGAGAATGCTTCCCTGGCTGATTGTTTTGAACTGGGCTCTGGGACCCATCCCTTTGCCAGTGGTGCCATGCTTATCTAGTGTCCTCAGAGGACTACTCTTTTATTGTAGAGATAGAATGGTCCTACCTGGACTACCTTCTGTCGCTAGGTTGAGGTTTGGGAAACACCAGCTCTGGGTTGCCTTCTTCTGTGGGGTGAAGGGAGGTAACATGCCCTTCCTTCCCTTGTGTCATTATTCTGGTCCTAGGATCTCAAACTAGTTCCTCTTTTGACCTTTTAGATTTTTTCTTTGGTGATCTTTTGTCTCTTGTGGTATTGCAAGGATTATGATTATATTTAGCAGAGGGGAGCAGAGAGAAAGAAGTCTATGCCATTTCGTCTGGATAAGAATTTTTCTTGTATTTTTTATAAAGCAAAAGTTTTAAATTTTTATTAAGTTTAAAATATCAATTTTTTTGTCTTTTTGGTTTGTGTTTTTATTAGTTCATTCTGACACTACTACAAATATATACCTGAGACTAGGGTAATTTATAAAGAAAAGAGGTTAATTGGCTCATGGTTCTGCAAGTTCTACAGGAAGCATGCTAGCTTCT
This sequence comes from Pongo abelii, assembly GCF_028885655.2. Lineage (NCBI taxonomy): Eukaryota > Metazoa > Chordata > Mammalia > Primates > Hominidae > Pongo > Pongo abelii. Next base: position 178,103,453 of record NC_085928.1, read on the forward strand.
GCTTCTGGGGAGGCCTCAGGAAATTTACAATCATGGTGGAAGGTGAAGGAGAGAAGCAGGCTCATATTACATGGTGGGAGCAAGAGGAAGACAGAGCAGGGAGGTGCCACACATTTTTAAACAACCAAATCTCGTGAGAACTCTATCACAAGAACAGCACCAAAGGAATGGTGCTAAACCATTCATGAAAGATCCACTCTCATGATCCAGTCACCTCCCACTAGGCCCCAGCTCCAGCGATGGAGATTACATTTGGACATGAGATTTGGGTGGGGACAGAGATCCAAACCATATTCTACCCGGCCTTTCCCAAATCTTACGGCCTTCTCACATTTCAAAATACAATCATGCCTTCCCAACAAATCCCACAAAGTCTTAACTCATTCCAGCATTAACTCAAAAGTCTGTGGTCCAAATTCTCGTGTGAGACAAGGCTAGTTCCTTCTGCCTATAAGCCTGTAAAATCAAAAACAAGTTAGCTACTTCCAAGGCACAATGGAGGTATAGGCATTGGGTAAATGCTCCCATTCCAAAAGGGAGAAATTGGCCAAAAGGAAGAGGCTACAGCCTCCATGCAAGTCCAAAACTCAGAAGAGAAGTCATTAAATCTTAAAGCTCCAAAATAATCTCCTTTGACTCCATGTTTCACATCTAGGGCATACTGGTGCAAGGGGTGAACTCCCAAAGCCTTGGACAGCTCCTCCTCTGTGGCTTGACAGTGTTCAGCCCCCATGGCTGCTCTCACAGACTAGTGTTGAGTGTCTGTAGATTTTCCAGACACATGGTGCAAGCTGTTAGTGGATCTACAATCCTGAGGTCTGGAGGACAGTGGCTGTCTTCTCACAGCTCCACCAGGCGGTGCCCCAGTGGGCACCCTGCATGAGGGCTCCAACCCCACATTTCGCCTCTGCACTCCTTTAGTATATGTCCTCCATGAGGGCTCTGTCCCTGCAGCAGCTTCTGTCTGGATATCCAAGATTTTCCATACATCCTATGAAATCTAGGCAGAGGTGCCCCAGCTTCAACTCTTGCACTCTGTGTACCCACAGGCTTAACACCATGTGGAAGCCACCAAGGCTTACAGATTGCCCCCTCTGAAAAAGCAGCCCATACTGTACCTGGTCCCCTTTTAACCACGGATGGAGCTGGAGCACCTGGGATGCAGGGAGCAGTGTCCCAAGGCTGCTCAGGGTGGTAGGGCCCTGGTTCTGGCCCACAGAACCATTTTTCCTTCCTAGGGCTCCAGGCCTGTGGTGGGAGGGGCTGCTGCAGCAGTTTTTGAAATGCCATCAAGGCCTTTTTCCCATCGTCTTGGCTATCAGCATTTGCCTTCCTTTTAATGATGCAAATTTCTGCAGGCTTCTTGAATTTTTGAAAATGTATTTTTCTACTACATGGCCAGGCTACAAATTTTCTAAACGTTTACACTCTGCTTCCCTTTTAAATATAAGTTCCAGTTTCAGATTATTTATTTGCTCAGGCAAATGAGCATAGGTTTTTAGAAGCAGCCAGGTCACCTGTTGAACACTTTACTGCTTAGAAATTTCTTTTGCCAGATACCATAAGTCATCACTCTCAAATTCAAAGTTCCACAGTTCCCTAGGCCCCGGGCACAATGCAGCCAACCTCTTTGCTAACACATAACAAAAGTGACCTTTGCTCCAGTTCCCAATAAGTTCCTCATCTCCATCTGAGACTTCTTCAGCCTGGACTTCATTGTCTATATTGCTATAGCATTTTGGTCATAACAATTTGACAAGTCTCTAGGAAGTTCCCAACTTTCCTTCATCTTCCTGTCTTCTTCTGAGCCCTCCAAACTGTTCCAACCTCTGCTTGTTACCCAGTTTCCAAAGCTGCTTCCACATTTTCAGATATCTTTATAGCAATGCCCCACTCCATGGTACCATTTTCTGTATTAGTCCATTCTGTCACTGCTATATATAAATACCTGAGACTGGGTAATCTATGAAGAAAAGAGATTTAATTGGCTCATGGTTCTGCAAGCTATACAGGAAGCATGGTGGCTTCTGCTTCTAGGGAGGCCTTAGGAAACTTACAATTATGGTAGAAGGTGAAGGGCAAGTAGGCTTGTCTTACATGATGGGAGCAGGAGGAGGATACAGAGGGGGAGGTGCCACACTCTTTTAAACAACCAGATCTCATGAGAACTCTATCACAAGAACAGCACTAAAGAGATGGTGCTAAACCATTCATGAAGAATCCACCCCCATGAGCCAATCACCTCCCACCTGGCCCCAGGTCCAGCACTGGGAATTACATTTCAACATGAGATTTGGGTGGAACACAAATCCAAACCATATCAGTGCTTTCGGTGTCTTCAGTAAAAAATATTTTCCTAAACTAATGCTACCAAAATTTTCTCTCACGTTTTCATCTAGAAGTTTGATAGTTTTCTTTCTTAGGTTTAGGTTTATGATACATGTTTCAGAATAATTTTTATATATGCTGTGAAGTAATGATCAATGTTCCTTTTTTACACATGAATTTCTAGTTGTTCAGCACCATTTGTTGAAAATGTTATCCTTTTCCTTTTGAATTGTCTACATATCTCTGTCAACAATCAATTGTCCATATATGTGTGGTTGTATTTATGGATTTCATTTGTTTTATTGATTTATATTTTTATTTTTACACCAGTGGAAGTTTTCCAACTTTGTTCTTCATTGTGTTTCTATATTAGTTATAGAATCAACCTATCAATTTCAACAACAAAAAGTTTGGTAGGATTTTGTTTGAGGCTGTGTTAAGCTTGTAGGTCAGTTTAGGGAGAATCCACACTAATGATATTGAGCTTTCTCAATCTATAAAAAATACATTTTCCCATTTAAGTAGGGGTTCTTTAATTTCTGTAAGAAATGTTTTGTAATTTTTAATGTTCATGTTTTACACATTATTGTTAAATTTATCCCTAGGTATTTCATCGTTTTTGATGCTGTTGCATCAAGAACCTTGTATCAAAGGAAACTAGGTTAATACAGAAATCAATTTTTTTTTATATATATATGTAAAAAACAATTAGAAACTGAAAATATTTTAAAAATATAATTGCCTTGCCTAGAACTTCAACTACAGTGTGGAATATAAGGATAAGAGTGAATAGCCTGCCTTGTTCCTGATCTTAGGGAAAAAGTATTCAATCTTTCACAATTAAATATTATGTTAGATTAAAAAAGTTCCCTTTTCTCTTGGCTTGGTAGAAAGTTTTATCAAGAATAGGTTTTAATTTTGTAAAATGCTTTTTCTGTATCTATTGAGATGATCATATGGTTGTTCTTAGATTGTTAATATTGTGCATTCCTAAAATAGACACCAGTGGTCAAGATATAGTATCATTTTATATATTGCTTGACTCAATTTGCTAATATTTGTTAAAGACTTTTACATCTATTTTCATGAAAGTTAGTAGTATGTGACTTTTTTCTATCATGTGTTTGCTTGGTTTTAGGATTAGCGTAATGCTGGTCTTCTAAAATGAATTGAAATGTATTTTCTCTTTTATTTTCTGAGAGTTTGTGTAGAACTAACATTATTTGTTCCTTAAACAGCATGTAGAATTCAACTGTGAAGGAATCTGGGCCTGAAGGTGTCTTTTTCCAGTGGAGGGTGGGTAGGAATAGTAAAGCAGACTATTTTTAATTGTTACCTTAATATTTCTATTATACACCCTGTAGCAACTGTTGATGTTAACATTTTCAGGCCCACTACATTCTTTCAGATTGAGATGTTCACAGAATACAGTTTTTGCAGATTTTAAATGATTCACTTTGGTCAGCTTTTTTGTTTTCTTTGTAATGCCTTATATATATGGTCTTCCACATACTACTATGCTCAATTTTTTATTTAAATGAGTCCAGTTTTCCTGCAGCTGTAAAACCATTAAGGTCCAACAAGAAGTTCCCTTAGACAGTTGACTTTTCTCTCTATGACAATGTAGCTAACTAGGTTTCATCACCTTTCCCAATGGGCAATTGAAGTATTTTATGACAATCGCGTGGTAAGAGCTTATAAAACTCATCTTTCTTGGAAAATAAATTTAATTTATTGGTCAATTGAATATAGCCCTATTTTCTTCTCACTCATTTTTCACTGTTGACCCCTTGGAACTTTGAACTTCTCTCACCATTTTGATTCTTTTGCCCTTTTACTTTAAATTAAAAATTGGAATAGACTCTCAAGGTTTGGTCACCTTGTGTATGAATATACCTTATTTATTTATTTTATTTATTTATTTTTTTTGGAGACGGAGTCTTGCTCTGTCGCCCAGGCTGGAGTGCAGTGGCACAATATGGGCTCACTGCAAGCTCTGCCTTCTGGGTTCAGCTGCCATTCTCCTGCCTCAGCCTCCTGAGTAGCTGGGACTACAGACACCCACCACCACGCCCGGCTAATTTTTGTACTTTTAGTAGAGACGGGGTTTCACCGTGTTAGCCAGGATGGTCTCGATCTCCTGACCTCCTGATCCGCCCGCCTCGGCCTCCCAAAGTGCTGGGATTACAGGCGTGAGCCACCGCGCCTGGCCCAGAATATACTTTAAAAAATAAATGCCTCTGAATCACAGATACTTCTCTTCACACTAAAATTGAGATTGGCTTCTATATACACTTTTTAAAACTACAATTTCTTTTCTCTTTCTTTCTCTTGTTTGCAAATACCTAAAAAGAGACTTCAAACAGAGCTGGAAACTATGAGATTAATGCCAGTGACATAGAAGAGCCAAAGTAAAGCATAATTATTTGTTTTGAAGTAAAATTAGACCAAATGAAACAAAAAAAGTAAGACCTTAAACATTCCTGGAAGTTCATACTAGAATCCTTACATTAAAACTATCTGCCAACTTGTAATCCTTTACTTAAGTCTATTTTCCTCAGCTACCAGCCTTCAAGACCTAGAAAAAAGGCAGTTTGTTATTGAAGTATATTATTTTTAAATTTTGTTTCATTACAAGTGTTGCAAATAGCATTTCTTTCCTCTAATATTAATTATCAATCTGCAGTTTATGGCTTTCATTATAGACTAAATAAATACTATAGACTGACCTAGGAAATTAATTTCTAATGTAGCATTTTTTTCTATAAGAATTTGCACTTGAAATAATAATCTCTATTCTTCATTCAAAATCAGATTTAAGTGTCTAGTCTACCTTTATTACCACTAGTTACTTACCTTCCATTCTCTCCTCAACTCTTTGCAATCTGATTCCCATACGATTCCAACCCCAGAATTTACTCTTGTTGAAAGTACCAAGAGCGTCTATTTATCAAAGATAATGCTGTGATGTGTCTTTTCTTTTGATCATATTGACCACCTATTTCTCTTAACAGCTTTTTGTCTCTGTGATACTATTTCCTTTAATTCTCTTACTATTCTAACCATTTTCTATAGGTATTTTTGACTACTTTCCCACTTTCTGCCTGTTCAGGGCTGGGTTACTGATTTTCTTACCCGTGAGTATATTCTCAGCTCACCTGTATTTGGACAGTCTTATGCACTCTCATAAATTCAACTATCTAGTCTTCCAACCCTTTTCTCTTGAGTTCTAGTCTTGTATTTCCAAATCTGAAGTGTAATTCTTCTCTTATTCTTTTCCCCCTTCTTGGCTGGTAGTATCATTCAACATCAACCCAGCCTCTGTTAGTTACCCAAGTGTTAGCTATAACCATTCAGTGTTGAACTTGACAGTGACTACAATTAGTGTTAGGGCTGCTGAGGCTTCATATTCTACCTTCATTTTATTTTATTTTTTTTGCAAATTAGACAAAGTCACCCCCTTACTTCAGCTTCTGTACTTCATAAAGGAACATAAAATAACTTTCATCATTCAATAATTTATTTATATTGAAACATTTTATACAAATGTATAGTAATTAGGAAGTAAATAACACTCCCTTAGACGTTGTGCTGTCAAGCAGTAAACAACCTATACAAGTATACACAGCAGAATTTTCATATTTCTAAGGCTAAGAAAGAAAAGATTAAGATGATGTTTATTATTTCTATGAGCTCTATGGAATTTAAGAGATGCACTAAGGAATCCTAGTGATTCCTGCTGCCTTCCAATGGCTCATGAAAAAAATGATTAGTGTTATAGATTATTGGGAAAAGCACATTTAAATGTATGATATAATTATATCAGGCAATATCTTTGAGGCATGTGAACAAATGTCTTGGTGATATAACCTCTACATTGTTCCTTGACCAATACCATATAATATATGAGATTCTCAGTGTCCAGGTAGGTGGTGAGTACAAATCCTGTGGAAATACATATTACAATTTCACTGGCATGCCTCATAACAAATGTTTGAGAGTTCAAACATTTTTGGGACACAGTGATTTTCTAAACCTTTCAATAGCTTAAACTGTAGAGTCCAGACAGCACATCACCATGAAAGAAATACATAAAAATAGATATCTAGAAAATTTTAGGGGAGGAAGGACTTAGTTTTTGGGGGGCTATTGAGGGCTTGTAGGCTTTCCTCAGAACACTAGTTAGCCACCCAAGAATAGTGCCTGATGAAAAGTAGTGGTGACAATTCCTGGCAAAAGATTTTAATGCTCAGTAGGGAAATCCAGAAGAATGAAGCATAGGCTCTAGTTACTTATTACACATACATATAATACATATTATATACACATGTTAAATGTAGCTATAAAATTAGATCACACTGTATACATTTGCATCATTATATTTCATTTATCATGAGCATTTTGCCTATGTCAATAAATATACATTTTTCAAAAACATCATTTAAAAGTCATTCAAGTAGTTCATTTTGTGCTGTTAACTTATTTGTAATTCTATTTTTACTGTTTGCTTTTTTACCTTTCTAAATAACATGGAATGCAGAAATAGAAGAAGTATAAAAGTATCTAAAATCTAGGAAATATTTATTTACAAAAAGTTAAATTATTTCCTTAGTATCTATTCTTGAAGGGAGATTTAGTAGGATGATTGAATAAGGACATTTTTGTGAGCCTTGGTATATACTTCTGAATTGTTTTCCAAAAAGGCTATACAACTTTTGTTTTGTTGACAGACTAGCTTGACTGCTCTTTCAAGGAAAAAATATAGGCATAATGTAGCTGCATATAAACAAAGATTTGATATAGACTTATTTCATCTTTAAAGAAAAATTTGAGAAATATAGGGTAGATAATAGTTCAATAAATTAAATTTGCTGTAGAAAAAGGACCAGATTAATAATAATAATTAAAAAAAACAGCCTTAAAGTTTCTAGCAGGTTTCCACTGGCTCTTTTCTATGCAGTATTTCCTTTTAAAGCAGTGATAGAAATGAAGATACAGATAATCTGTTTAGAAGATTTGATGATCAAGAAAAGTGATATTTAGGAAGTAATTATTTGGTTAAATGTTGGAGGCACCAGAACATGGTAGTTAAATACGTAAGTTTTGGAGACTGATTGGGTTTTAAAATCCAGCTTTCCCACTTGTTCTGTGACTTGGATCGAGTTACCTAACCTCATTATTCTTTTCGTTACGACCTTCTTATCTGTCTCAGCCTCATTATTTTTTTGTTATGACCTTCCTATCCATTCTTTTTCTTATCTATTTGTACACAGTGTGAACACAAGCACATTTTTTAAAAGATTTTTTTATTTCTTTGTACATAATTATTTATGCGATTCCATTATGGCAAGATTGCTGTTCACCTCCACTAAGAAAATAAACTTCAATTGAAAGATACTTTCCCTGGTGGGGAGTGGGGAATGAAGGAAGCTGGGGACAAATAATCATATTTTTCCTAGGGCTGTCATGAAAATGAAATGATACAAAATGTGTAAAATGCTTAGCATGTTTTCTAGCACATAGGAACTATAAAATAACTTATTATTAATATAAAGAACTATATAATTACTTATATTTGTTATTAATCTAAAAATACTTTGGTAAACTGGAAGCATGAATCAATTAATATGATCAAATATGCTAGTAATAAATATAAGTTTATTTACCTGGGCCTAAAAATGATGACATGATTGTCAGCTTTAATTATAAAAATATGATTGATTTAATTAAATATAGGGTTGGTAGTATAATGTGTCTATAAATAATTTCCAGCTAAGGATGACTTATGGCTGCATTAGTAGAAGTATAGTGTTTGGAATAAGGGAGATGATAGTCCTTTCTTACTCTGAGTTAATCACACCATGCCAGAAGCTTTGTATGAAGTTCTGGATGCAAGATTTTAAGGTTAGAGTTTGGTTTGGGATTAAAGTTTATTTTAAAAAATTTGTTATTGGGATTTTTTTCCCTCGAGTGATATTATTTTGAGGAGAGACTGAATAAAGTAAGGATATTTCATGTGAAGAAGGGAAGTTTGGAAGGATATGATAGCTATCCACAAGTATTTGAAAAGATACTACACGGATTAATTAAAGTTCTGCTCCATACAGGTAACAGAAATTAGGAAAATGTGGAAAATTCATTGGATCTAAGGAAGATCTGTTCACTCAGGCATCAGTGAGGCAGCTCCAGGTGTCTCATGCAGCAGCAGATATTGAGGCACCTTCCTCAATCCAGCACTTCTGAGTACTACCTTTGATGTGCCTCAGCGACAACTTCCCGTCTCTTCTCAATTCCCTGGAGAGAGAATCTGATTATCCAGCATGTATCAGGTTCACTCTTAAATAAGTGGGAATGGAAGTAGTAAGATGGGCTTCAAATTCAGGTTCCTAGGAGTCAAAGCTAAGAATGAACATTCATCATTATTCATAGGTGGGCCTGCCTTCCTTTACTTCTTTTCCTGCCTTCTCTGAAGTCTAAGTAGATAGAAAGATTTTTAAAGAAGCTTTATTGACATTCTCATCCGTTTCTTTCAGTGTATTGTCCTAAGTCTATTATATAACAGTTGCTATTTATCGTTACTAAAGATTGCACATAAGGAAATGTCCTTTATTGAGAGATTGCTTTTCTCCTGAAATTAATGATTAATGTGATGCACCTTAAAAGGTAGAAGGCTGTATATAAAAATCTTGTGGAAGAGATAGCTGCTAGGTAATCAATTTATTTTAGATTTGGGCCTATAGACGCTCTCTTTTCAGGAATATTTTAGGGAAGTATTGAACATACAGTGTTTTATTTCTAATAAGAGATGAGCTTTGGCAAATGGAAATTTACAATGTTACCTATCTCTGCTATCCATTAGTACAGAAATATGAAATAAACATTAATGGCAAACATAGCAATATTTACAAATATTTTAATCAATATCGATGGCTTTTCGTAATTTTGAAAAGTTGTGTTTTTTTCTGAATCGTTGAAGGTTTAAAAATCTTTTAGAGGCCCGGCGCGGTGACTCATGTCTGTAATCCCAGCACTTTGGAAGCCCGAGGCGAGCCCTGATCTCGAGGTCAGGAGATCAAAACTATCCTGGCCAACAGGGTGAAACCCTGTCTCTACTAAAAATACAAAAATTAGCTGGGTGTGGGGTGGTGCCCCTATAATCCCAGCTACTCAGGAGGCTGAGGCAGGAGAATCGCTTGAACCCGGGAGGCGGAGGCTGCAGTGAACTGAGATCACACCACTGCACTCCAGACTCTGTTTCAAAAAAAAAAAAACGAAAAAAAGAAAAAAAAACCTTTTAGATACTGTCATGTAACTTAGTGGTTGGCGAATTTTTTTGTAAAGGTGAGGTAGTAGTAGGTATTTTCAGCTTTGCAGATGATACAGCCTCTGTAGTAACTATTCAGTTCTGCCATTGTAATGGAGAAGCAGCCGTAGACAATATAGAAATGAATGAACCCGGCTATGTTCCAGTAAGACTTTATTTACAAAAACAGATGACAGAACAGATCTGACCCAAGAGCCATAGTTATTGATCCCTGTTGTAACTAATTACATGTCTGTACTTGTTTTGCCTGTCAGGAAGCTCAGATCCAGCTTTGCACTCTACCTCCATCATGGACCTGCATGCTATATACCACTACATTCATGCTCTCCTTCCTTTATGCCCACGCCCTCAGCCAGCTTTTGAAAGTTCTATTATATTGTGGGTGTCTGAAACCAAGTGAATTCGTTCTTGAACTAAATTAATATAATTAAATCAAATTAAGTTTAAAATAGTTTTTAATTGGGAGACAAATTTTTTATTTTTGGTGCCATTCTAAATAATGGCATAAATACGCCAAGTAAATATAATATCCGTTTTTCATATAGTAACCAACTTTTATTATAACTCTTTCTACTCAAAGTCCTCACAGTTGGGTTGATCTTTTTTTATTCTTTGCATTATTCATCTTTGTCCTGGATACTAGTGAAATGGTGTCTTTTTCTGTTTACTGTCTCTTAGTCTATGTTCACAGGATTTAACATGAAAAACACAGTGAGAAAAAAACTAAAATCCAGACCCCGCCCCCCAAATCTGGTAGTTACAATAGGTCTTTTTTGTTTGTTTGTTCGTTTGTTTAATTTTAAGAAACCGGGTCTTGCTCTGTTACCCAGGTTAGAGTGCGGTGATGCAACCACAGCTCACTGTAACCTTGAATTCCTGGCATCAACTGATCCTCTCTCCCACCTTGATCTCTTAAAGTGCTGGGATTCTAGGTGTGAGCCACTGTACCAGGCTCTAACAGGTCTTTAGCCAAGAGCCTCAGAATGTCAACTCCAATGCCCAGTGTCCCTAAGGATTATATGTGTTTAAGGAATTTATCTGCTTTTTTAGTTGAAATTAATTTTCTACAAACTAGTCACTTATATACAACCTTCATAATTTTTGTCATGTTACATAAAATTTTACCATTGTTTTCTGAATTAAACACTTTTTTCATTTAACTAAATCCACATAAAAAGAAAATTATATATCACATTGTAAATGGAAAATCAGTATTACTTGTCATAGAGAGAGTAGTTAAAAACATTAATATGTAATGCATATTTGACCTAACTTGATCTGTTTACCACCAGTAGTAAGTGCTATATTTTTGGAAACACTGATTTAAATGGTTTCTACTCCCTTCTCCCCTGTCAAATACCAGCTTAACCAAGCAATCAATCAATCAATTCCAAACTAAGGCTCCACTCTCCATAATTTTGGCCCTACCCCTGCCCAAATCAATAGGCTTATTAACTTTCTGAGGCCCAGGGTATAGTAGGACCAGGCACACCCCTCATTGCTTACTTCCTAAAATTATTAGGTCCAAATTTATCTCAAAGGCTTCACATCTTTCTTGTCAATGTCACACTTACTTCCACTCAAGTCAAGGACCATTAATAACCCCAGGGAAAAGACTTCATATGGAAAATCCATTCATTTCATTTTGGGGAGATAAATGTCAGTTTCAGACTTAATTTTCTTTACTTTGATATATTGAGTTCCAAAAAATAAGACCTTTTTCCCATTGACTAACTCAATTACTTACAGAGACATTTCATTTTTGGAAAGGATGTTAAACTTTTTATCATTAATACATACAAAGCTATTGAGAAAATAGTTTTAAGGAATAAAAGATGGTCCTATTCTTCATTAATGTTCACACTGTGCAGAGCTCATTGCCTTTCAAAAATATGGACATTATTTAAGATTATATAATAGCTAGGACTTGGTCTTATGCGTTTAAGTCTCTTTCTTTATGATGCAAAATTGGGTTTAAATAGACTGAAATATTGATGGTGTTATGGAAAGTATTGACTTATTTTTCTCTTACTCTTGAAAGTTGAGTTAATTACTAAAAGTATTTGAAAAAATTAAATATAAGCATTGTCAAACCAACAAACCCCTCTGAATCTTCTCCTTCTGCATAGCAAAGATGACTTTTTGGAAAAGGTAGAAAAATCTGACCTACTTAGTCTGATACAGAAGTTGTCCTTCTAAATTTGAGATATGTCCATTTGGCAGTGTGACATTGACAGGCTTAATCTCTTCACTAACTGCCATTTCTACAACTAAAAAGGATTACAGAGGGCTACACTGTCCGTCTGTCATCCTTTCCAGTGAGTAAATTATTTTAGATTTAATTTAAAGGTCCATGGTCATTCTCCCTAAGCTGGTGGCAATGCTACTTTGTATACTTTTGTAAGACACATCTCTGTCCCTATAAGGGTGTATCTATGAGGAGTTACTAAACCCTTTGAGTATCTGACTTACCTGTGCATGATATTCCACCTTTACCCAGTAGGAAATAGAAAAGCTGTCCAGAGGGCAAATGTCTTTCCTAAGATTAGTGGTGTAAACTCTGTTGATACTGTTCTTATTATAATAATTCCTACTTAATGAGTTTTATCTTTTTACTAGATATTGTAAAAACAATGTCTATAATTCTAATAACAATCCAGTGCAATGGGTGATTGTACTTATTTTTCTGGATGGAGTAACTGAGACTAAAATATTGAGTATCAAAGCAAACCTGTGTGTCAAGTTGAACTCCAATTGGTGTCATACCTAACAATTTAATTTTGCCCCACAACTTTCCATTTTTCCTGTATGCTTTTCAAGTCTGGAGTCTACTTGATTGCCCACATTACAGTGCTTTTCTGTATTCTGTACTTTTTAGCACTTTTTGGAATATTGGACTTGGCTTGCCTTTCTAAACCATGTTTTAAGGTGTTCTCTTTACAGGATTCTGTGTCCTCATTTGGATTTATGAATCGATGGTGACCTGTATCAACTCTTTGATCTCCTACAGAACATCTTTGGCAGGCCCATTTCTCTTAATAAAACTTTCAGCTATGGCCCCTTCTACCACACTTTGGATCAGGGCAGAGACTATTAGCTAGCAGAAAGTGGGCCATATCCACCCTCAAATGTGTCTGTTTAGCTAACTCAGTGTTGTTAATTGTTTTTTAGCATTGTGACCGTATTTTAAATGAAGTGATTTCAAAAGCCAGACACAAAAGGTCACATATTGTATGATTCTATTTCTATGAAATATACAGAATAGGTAAATCCATAGAAATAGAAAGTAGATTGATAGTTTCCAGAGTGGTTGCCAGAAGAGGGGATAGGGAGGATCTGCTGAATGAGTATGGGATTTTATTTTGCAGTGATGGAAATGTTTTGAAACTAGGTGCTAGTGGTGGTTGCACAACGCTGTGAATGTACTAAATGCTACTGATTTTTCACTTCAAAATGATTAATTTTATGCTATGTGAATTTCATCTGAATAAATGAATGAATAAATAGAGTGATTCAGATTTTCTACCTTTCTTGGGAAACTGTTTTCTCATTCTCACTATGTAACCATCAGCTAGGGCTAAGTAACCACTGCTCCTTTAGATGAGGCGATATTCTTTAAAGTACCACCATCACTAGCACTCTGTATTGTTTACTTAGCTCTGAGACTAAGAGTCAGTGCCAAGTTTCAACATGCACACACTGTTGACTTTACTGTGGCAGAGAGCTGTTTCTCTGCATGTTCTACCAAAAATGGGAAAATGAAAGAATTACCTAGAGGTCCATACATTTCAGGAAAGAAGTGGGGAGTCAGGGGAGAAGAAAAGGAACATATTTCCTTTCTGGAAAAGAAAGATACTCTTTTATCTTAATATGAAAATAAAGTATGTCAATGTTGAATCAATGTCAAAGAGAAGCTTCCCTCCTTTACATACCTCCGTGGGCATTTGCACAGGTTGATTCCTAACTTGCAGTGATGTTTTAGTAATCAAATCTAACAGCAGTGGATTGGGGAAGGCAGAGCAGGAGAGAAAGGGAATCAAGTGAAATGGAGAGCTATAGTGAGAAACAACAAAAACATAAAATGAATAGTATCCATTCTCCCTTAGTACCTCTGATACTCTGAATGGTGTCAAGAAGACAATGACTTGTTCCCTCCTCTTAAAAATCATGGAATAATGTCTGAAATCAATGGAAAATACTCAGTATGGATGATTTTACTCCTCTAATGGTTTCTTCACTTGAAAACCTGTGTAGTAAACAATTTAACCTTGCCCCAAAGGAAATTTGACCTTTGACCTTGGCTTCTGGGAGGTAATCTCTAATATCAGACCTGACAGGAAATTCTTTTGCCTGGAATTTCACCCAGCAGATAGTCTAATAGCCTGATGTAGAGTGGGGGCTGGCCACACCAGAAAACCTAGCCATGTGTATATTCAGAGTAGGGGTCTTGAGTCATGATATGTAACACAATCTGGAAGCTGAGATCAATCGCATGGGCAATGAATCTATCAATCTTGCCTACGTAACAGGACTCCAATCAAAACTGAATAGTGAGGCATGGGTGAATTTCCCTGGTTAGCAATGCTTCACGTTTATGTCACACATCAATGCTGGGAAAGTAATGCCTCCTGAATCCATGGGGAGATGACAATTGAGACCCTATGTTTGGTACTTCCTTGTGGACTTTGTCCTATAAGTTTTGTCCCTTGGGTGATTTTAAAGTACATATTTTCCTAGTAATAACCATAACCATGAGTATAACAGCTTTCAGTGAGTTCTTCCAGAGAATTATTGAAACTGAGAGTGGTTCGGGGATCCTTACAAAGTTGGTGTCAAAAGTGAGGGAAGTCTTGTGTGTACTGTGTACCCTCTAATTTTGCAGTTGGCTATACTTTCAGAGCCCTACTCCTGACTTTTTAAAAAACACACATAAGAATGTACATATATACATGCATATCATATCTTGATTACTTCATGGGAATCAAATTGGTGGAGAAAGGGACAAATGTCACCTATTTTACCCACTTCCATATTGTTTTACATTTTTTAAGTATGCATTACTTTTGTAATAAAAACATTTAAAAATTTCAAGTCTCATCTTTGTAAGCATTACCTTTTTATAAAGTAAAAAATACTGTGGCAGAATAAGATGGTTTATAAAGGTAACAGATATAGTGAATCTGGAAACCAATCACAGAAGGGCATAATTAAGATGAAATTATGCACTATACATTATAATTTATTATAATCCTTGGCAATGTTTTTAAAAAGTACATTGAATTGGGTATATAATGTACCTGATTTTGAATAGCAATTAGGTTATTTAAACTGTAATTAGAATTTTTAAAGAAATCATCATAATTTATCTAAACATGCATGCTGAGTCATAATGTTACTTTATGGAAATCACATCTGGGAACTGTTTAAATAAAGCAGTGGAAAGTTTTGAAAATTTATTTCTAGTCATATATTGGACAAAATAGAGGTTTTTAGTTCGAAAAAACTCCTCTAAATGCCAATTTTGGAGCTAAAATCAAATAAATATTTGGAAATAGTACTGGGAGATAGATTTTTAAAAGCATGAGAAATATATAAAATAAAAGAAATTAAAATGGCATTGGTTGATTTCTCCCACTCCCGTTCCATCTCTGTCTTAGGAGCTGAGGTAGGGTGGGGACCCATACTTAGATCAAAAGTGTAACTAAGGGTTTCATGATGTCAAAGACAAAACTGTGTCAGAGACAAAATTAGCAACAATTGTTTGTTCATAAACTAGGCAAGGGAATCCATCTGTTATCACTTTGCAGCAGGAATTCTAAGGTGGTAGAAAGGAAAGTAAGTTTTATAGGGTAAAAAGAGGAAATACAAAGAATCTCTGATTGGGAAACATTTTATTAAGGTGAGACTTTTGGAAACAGGAGCAACTTTCTATTTGGTCTTCAGGCACATTTGGCATTCCCTGGTTAGCTTCAAGGGAGCAAGTAAGTGGTTTGGGGCCACTTCAAAAGTGAAAGGAATGTTCGGCAGTAGGGGTGGGGGTTTTCTGTAGCAGATCTTTTCCTGGCATGAATGGTGGTCAGTGGGATGCTTTTTGAGGTCAAAGTATTATATGAACCTTATGGGGTAGGGGCAGAGATGGCTACCATGGCAGGCAGTTTCTCAATGAACACATGGTTGGACATCTACCAACTAACATTCTAGGATGAGTCACTGGCCCTTTCCTCCCCTTCTCCCTTTCTCCCTTTTCTCCTCACATTCCCTCCCCTAGATCCCTGCTACATAGAGCACTTTGGTCTTCCATCTGATCCTTAAACTCATGGTATCTGTTCCTGTCTTGGAGCCTCTTGTTTCATTCTTTGCTTGGAATGTTCTTCTCCTAAATCTTCACATGGCTCCATCTTCCTGTTATGCCTTAGAGAGGCCTTGCCTACCTACCCTATTTAAACCAACTATTTGAGGGAAGGGGAGAGGGAGAAAAAAAGTATCTTCAAATTTGCATATGTATGTACAGAAATACTCTAGAAATATGCCTGAGATCCAACAATAGTGTGGTTACTTCTGGGAAGGAGCAGTGGGAACAAACTGAGAATAGACATGGAGGTTAGCACAAGAGGAGGGGTTTTGCCATATAGCTTTTTAGACATTCTGATTTTCGAATCATGTGAATAAATTACTTTTCACATGTGAATAAATCATCTGAATAAAGTATTTTTCAAAATACTTTAAAAACTGAAAACTCATTAAAATAAATCACAGCCACTTAGCCATTGGCCATCATTATACCTTACGATATGTATGTCTGCATTATACCTTACAACATGTATGCCTGCATGCATGTATGTTTCTTTTTTGTCTGAAAAGAACTTATTCTACCTCCACAAAGAGTTAATAATTTGAGTATAAAAGGATAAGTTGAAAATAATTTTAGCACAGAATTTTGAATACAGTTTTTCTTTATTCTTTTCTAGCATCCAATGTTCCTTTTGAGAAATTGGATGATTTCGTTGTTGTTGTTGTTTTGTAGGTGATCTATCTTTTTCTCCCCTCCCTATTATGGAAGCTTTAAGAACAATCTCTTTATCTCTAGCATTTTTTTCCAGTGTTTTTATTGTTGTCAAATATACATAACACAAAAGTTATCATCTTCACTATTTTTAAGTGTCAGCTTAGTGGTATTAAGTGCATTGATATTATTGTTCAACTGTCACCACCATCCATCTCCAGAACTCTTTGTCTTGCAAAACTGAAGCTTCACATCCATTAAACAACTCTTTTCTTCTCCCAAGCCCCTGGCAACCACTATTCTGTTTCTGTCTCTATAAATTTGACTACTCTAGGTACCTCAGGTAAGTGAAACTGCACATTTTTTTATGCCTGTGTTTTCATAGCACTGTTCGACATTTCCTTATGTATTCATTTGTTTATTTTTGTCTCCTCCATTGTGTTTTAAGTTCCATGGGAGCGGAGACATTACTTTCCCTCTCGTATCTGTATCCTCAATACTGAGAGTAATGCCTGGAATAGGAGGAGGTGAGTTAATGAATGTTAACTGGTAACCAACATGGAAGTTCCTCCTGCAGGAGGAGTTTCCTACTCCACCTTCCCAGAAGAGGTGTGAGCCCGACAGACATTAACATGTCAACAACTGCCTGGAATATGGGGCAGGTTTAGGGTTTTGTCTCTATTGCTTGAATTTCTCACTTGTGTCCGTGTAGGATTTAGAATACAGTAACCAAATATGTTTACACTTATTTGGGTCAAACTAATGGAAAAATACTTAAGATGAGAAACAGTTAAGTGAAGTTTCTTAGTTGAACTTTTTTTTTTCTTCTGTCTTGTCTTGAAATAGAAGAGTAGAAAAAAAAAGAACTGGTTTTTTTTTTTCCTATCTTGTCTTGAAATAGAAGAATATTCCACAGTCATCAAATAAATACCAGCATATTCTCAGCTTGGTAGAACTTTTACCATGATTTTGATGGAATGCTAATCTTCCATTCTTTCTGGGATATGTTTAAGCTGGATAGGGGATCAGCAGCATTTTCTTATTTTAGGTTTTGTGAGCCAAATATGGCTCAACAGAAATATCTGTTGTAACTATTCATCTTGCTGTTGTCATACCAAAGCATACATAGACAATAGACAATATGTAAAGGAATAAGCATGGCTGTGTTCCAATAATACCTTATTTAGGGATACTGAATTGTGCATTTCATGCAATTTTAAGTGTCATGAAATATTTTTCTTCTTCTGATTTTTTTTCTAACAATTTAATAAAGACCATTTAGCCTGAAGGCAGTGGGCCAGATTTGGCCCATGGGCAGGAGTTTGCCCATCCTGGGAGTAGACTGTTAACACCTTAAAGGAAAAAGTGCCTGGGAAATGTAGCACAATTCCCAGATAGTATGGAGCACACAGAGACAACATATAGGAGCTTACCTTTCATTTAATGTAGATGTTTGTGAAACCAATAAGAAGAAAATAACTTTGTTACATTATAAA
This sequence comes from Pongo abelii, assembly GCF_028885655.2. Classification (NCBI taxonomy): domain Eukaryota; kingdom Metazoa; phylum Chordata; class Mammalia; order Primates; family Hominidae; genus Pongo; species Pongo abelii. The sequence continues at coordinate 178,121,604 of NC_085928.1, forward strand.
TGATGTTTTAAAAGGGATATCAACAATTTAAGCCATTTGACTTATAGCATTCACTAAATGGTGCAGAAAGAAGAAAATAGAAATATAGAGGAAAGAATTAACTCTGACTTGAGATTTACTTCTGAAAGCTTACTATAATAAATACTATGTATACGAACACACTGGTAAACTAAGCATGCCACCACTGGATATTAACTTTACCTTCACTCCTAAAATAAATTATTCTAGGACTAAAGTTGACACTAGCTGAAAATCCTACTTTTAGCAAAGTAGAATAAACTATTGCCTTCTTGCCAGAAAGAAAAATACATCACATTGGTTGCACAAAAAGTTTATGCACATATATAAATTATTCTACTGGGTCTTATTATTTCCTCAATGTTTCTTAGCTTTAATCACTCAGTTTAAATATTAAACTTCAGCATTCAATAAAAGTTTGTGTGTACATGCAACCAGAGTTTAAAGATAAGAGAGCTGAGGCACAACATAGTGAAGAAACTTGCCTAAAGTCACACATCTGCCACATGCAGAGCATGACTGAGACCCAGGTGGTATGATCTTAGAACCCACTCTTTTAACCACTGTGCTATTTTTAAATCATTACACCTTCTAATTTTTATGCTAATAATATTCTTTCTCCCCCAGGAAAACTGTTCTTTTTATAAAGAAGGAGTGAGAGTTTAAACAAATCCACTCAATAAATAAACTACAATACATAAACATTCAAATCTTAAGTACAGGCTATCATAGTATCATCAGTTTCACAAAGTGAGTCCTACCCAAGACCTACCTAGAAAAACCACCTATATTCTACATATACCCCAAAATAGCCTTTTGGAATGAGTCTTAGCTACACACACATACACATACACTGACACACATAAACACATAATCAATTTTTTATAGATATGTTCACTTTGCCAGGTTTCACTACATATGCAAAGCCTAATTAAATAATTGTTTTGTTTAATTTTTGACAGTGTTATATACTGTGGCATTCAGAGCAATGAAACTATGAAAAGGCAATATCAGAAACCTCGCCTACTGATGTTTATTTTAGAAGTCAAATCAGTGCTTCTATAATATCTCTTGGACAAAAATGTCTCTACCCCATATAAAACATTAAGCAACAGTCCACAATTTTAAAATATTAATTCTAGAATATACTGCAGGTGCCACTGACTCTTTTGGAGGCTGAATGCTAGTCAAATGTCTACTCCAAAATGTAACTATAGCAGCTGGCAGGCAAGCCCCTTTGGCCGTTTAGGTGATTTTCTTTTCCTCAAAATTACCTGGGAAACTATATTATAAAGAAATGAGACAATAAAATGATAACGGTTTCATCTTTCTCAGTAGTTAATATATTTTTAATCTCATAATTTATCACTGCCATTGATAAATTTTAAAGAAAGTTGATACAGGTATAGATCGATCTTCAGTAATAAGGATAAAATTAGACAGAAATGATATTTTTGATGAGACAGTTAATGAGTGTTCTTTTTCCTCATTTTTAAAACTACTTTTTTTTTTTACTTCTTCAGTAACTTTTATCCCAAAGAAAAAATAAAACATCTTAAACTTATACTGTCTCTTATGATTTATGAATTATTTTTACATATATGAGCCAATTGTATCTACACAACCCTGATAGGTGTTCTTACTCCTCTTTATGGAGGAGGAAATGGAGAAAGACTAGATGAGTTTGCTAGGACAATTTTCTTCCTATTCTCTCATTTTTTAAAAAATGAATCATTTTTATTACTGAAAGTCTTATATAAAAACATCATAGATAAATGAGACTGTTACGACTTATCCGTAATTCTTTCTGGTGAGTGGCTAAAGGTACTTAACTCTGGGAAGGATAGAAGAAAGAAACAGAGCCATTTTTAAAATTTGTTAACACTATTTGCCACCATTTATTGAGTATTTACTCTGTGGTAGACTTTATAATAAACATTTAATATAGATTAGCATATTTAAAAATCACATGCTGAGTGGTGGGATAAGTAAACTCAGATATAGAAACGGAGGCTTTAACCAAGGTCATGTATCTAGTAAGTTAATGGCAAAATAGGGCTCAAGCCAGGCCATCTGACCCTAAAACCTGAGCTTTTTCTATGTTCTCTGCTAAATCTTTAGAACAGTAATATGACATTCTGTATTTTTCTTTCTTTCTTTCTTCCTTTTCTTTTCTCTTTCTTTTTTTTTTTTTTTTTTTAGACGGAGTCTCGCTCTGTTGCCCAGGCTGGAGTGCAGTGGCTGGATCTTGGCTCACTGCAACCTCCGCCTCCTGGGTTCACGCCATTCTCCTGCCTCAGCCTTCCAAGTAGCTGGGACTACAGGCACCCGCCACCACGCCCAGCTAATTTTTTGTACTTTTAGTAGAGATGGGGTTTCACCGTGTTAGCCAGGAAGGTCTCGATCTCCCGACCTCGTGATCTGCCCGCCTCGGCCTCCCAAACTACTGGGATTACAGGCATGAGCCACTGTGCCCGGCCAACATTCTGTATTTTTCTTAGCTCCATTGTATTGTGGCTTTTATATAAGATACAGGAAACTTAGCTTACACAACTTGATTTTCCAGTTAATTAAAGGTTAAATAACTTAAAAAATCTAGAACTAGTTGTAGGCTATGGCTTGGTTGTTTAATTTTTGATAATGTGGCATTGAGAACAATGAGGCTATGAAAAGACAAATATCAGAAGCCTCTCCTACTGCTGTTTATTTTAGGTTATAGGATATGGCGACTGGGAGAAATACAGGATAGATACAATTAGGCAGCTATAAGAGATAACATTGAAAGAATGAATGGGTTCCAATCAATACAATCTTAGTGAACTTTTTTTTAATGAGCCAGGCTTAAGATGGGACCAGTTTACTTCAATAAAGTCTTACACATTACAGGATCGTGTGCTCTCTTAAGACTGATCACAATGGCCCCAGACTTTAAGAAACATGACTACTGGGCAAGAGTTCCAACAATAGGAACAGATTTGGGCCAATTTTAACTCACCTGGCATATGGCAGAGCTGGGCTTCAAGCATAACTCTTTTGCTCATATGCTTGAAAGTAGTACATTAATGCAACTAGGACCAACTCTAGGCAAATGACAGGGTGCATATTTACAGATTAACATCCTCACCTCTGGACAGCCCTATGTCTCTGGTCACCAAGCACTCAGGACCCTCAAATCTCCCAGAAATAAGAGGGATTTACTCTTCCACCAGTTTCAGTCCTGCTCATTTGAGCATGACAGTGCACCCCAACCACAGTCGCCTGTTGAGACTCTTTCTTTTCATGTAGTTCAGCAATTTTTAACAGTATTCATTGTTGATTCTTATCCACAGTAAGTTTGAAGAACTGACACCTAGCATCCCCTACCTATCAGTATTTTAATGTAAAAGGAGAATTAATGATGTTTTGATTAGCAATCCCTCCCCCTGGCCCTACTACAAAAAAAGGAATTGCAGTGGTATAAGGCTCAGGGTGATATAGAGGAGGGAGAAATTATTTTTAGGAGAAAATTTATTTTTAGATAAGAATCCAGCAGAACTTTATTTGATTTCAGGGTGTGCAATTTTTTAGACTGTCTGATTATATACAGTGATTTAACTTTACTAATTTCTAGGGGTTTTTTGCTTATCAAATGGGGCTAATGCTGAAATCTACCTCAGGGGGTTGCTATGGAATTATGTGAGCTCAAGGGTAGAAAGCATAGTGTTTGTTATATAAGAATTGCTCTATAAGCACTAGTTGTTATTTTTGATCTTGGATGGTCAAGACTTGACTAAGGAGCTTGTATTGGGGCTGGTTCAAATATATAACGGACCATAAACAGATGGGTACATTGTAATGGTTAGTGAGCAAATGGTGCCTAACATTAATCTGCAGGTCCGCCTCCTCACATCGGCCTACACACGATTGCTCACAAGCTTTACTATGTTCTCATATGTAGCACAGTGTTCCTTATGGACAACCTGCCATATAATAATGATGAATAACTCTTCAGTATTTTTCTTACATGTGTATTTTGAAAATGCAGTTGAACATGAGTTATGACTAATTTTTGTCATCTGTTAGACTATTATTTGAGACAAGCCATTCTAGTCAATAAATATACTAAATATTCTCTCTTCCAGAGATTATCAGGATTTAGTATGCATAACTTGGGAGGTTCTGGTTAAGAGTGCAGTTTTGTGGATAGTTCCCACAGAGATTCAGATACAGAACATAAAGGATGTAGCTCAGATAGCTGTATTTTTAATAAGCACTTCCAGCTGACCTGGTAACAGGTGGTTAGAGATACCCATTTTGAGGAATTTCTTTTTTTTATCAACATTATCTTTTGGTCTGGAGAGAAATAATTGTTTATCTAGTCTGGGCAAAATTTGGACATGGATATTTACCCAGCCTCCTTTGCCTTTCAAAATCCTCAATTCGTGAATGCCCAAGGCAGACGTGCACGTGAATGGCAAACCTACCCACCTACTCCAGGGACTATCCCTAAACTTTGAAATACTTCAACACTCAAATGTGAATATCAACTGAGACATTTTTTTTTCCTGTTCCCAAATTTAAAGTCCTCATACTGTCGGGCATGGTGGTTCACACCTGTAATCCCAGCACTTTGGGAGGGGCTGAGGCGGGCTGATCACGAGGTCAGGAGATCGAGACCATCCTGGCCAACATGGTGAAACCCCATCCCTACTAAAAATACAAAAAATTAGCTGGGTGTGGTGGCACGTGCCTGTAATCCCAGCTACTCGGGAAGCTGAGGCACGAGAATTGCTTGAACCTGGGAGGTTGAGGTTGTAGTGAGCCAAGATCATGCCACTGCACTCCAGCCTGGCAACAGAGTGAGACTCCTTCTCCAAAAAAAAAAAAGTTGTCATAAATACATAATTTTAAATCACTCTTTCTTGAGTGAGACACTGCAATTGTTATTTTCCACAATTTCATAGGAAAACTTAGACTTCATTTTCTTTTCTTTCCTTGTTTCTTTTTTTTTTCCCCCTTTCCTTTCTAGGCCTCTGTAATTCTCATGTCTGAGTTAAGATAAAATGACAGATGGGTCATGTATGCTATAAGGTGTAATCAGTAGATGCTAATTATGAGTTTTAAAATTTTTAAAGCACCTCATGTACACTTCCAGCCCTCAAAAATACAGCTGTAGGCAAGGGTGCAGCTCGAAGCTAATGTAGAGGATGTTGAGATTACCTTCTCTGACTGTGATTAATCATCTGAATTTTGCATTTCAGATTATATTTCTTTTTTTCTAACAAGTACAATAACAAAGTATCTTCTGCCCCTTCATCCAAAATCTTGACACCATGACTCTTCTCTAGGCCTCCCTAGAGTGTTTTAAAGGTACCAACGAGGCCTTGAGTTCAGGACTACATTGTGGATTAGACCATGAGTTAAAAGCACATGAGATGCTTTTAACACATAGTTCAATTACTATGTGACTTAGAACAAGTCACTTCACTTTTTTGAGCTTTGATTTCACCTTTATAATACATAGGTTGTTATGAGAATTGATATTTAAATAAAGATATTTAAAACACATGCAAAATATTTAGCATGCTATAGATAATTAAGGATTGCCAATTCCTATTACCTACCACTGTATTTGCTGAACCCAGCTGATAAGCCAGCACAACTTCTATGAAAGGATCTAGTCTTTCAAATAGCAAATGATATTTGAAAATATAATGGGTCCGGTGTTTGTTATTATAGGCTTAATACCGACTCAGTCTTTGAAGTACTTAGTCTTACAGGAAAAGTAAATAAAGGAGAAGAAGAGTGTTTGCAAAGCTGGCAGAACATTTTCAGCTGGGCTAGCCTAGTAGCAAAAGCCAGCATTGGAGAGAATTCTTAAAGAAATGGCTTATCATTAGCTGGGAGGGCAATTAATCATTTCAAACATCCTCATATTATTGAGCTATCCTTATTTTAGGGACTTCCTTGATACCACGTACTCTTTCTCTGGTCAGGTAGACATGCAATTACTTTGAAAATTTAGCCAAAGACCATACACCCTCCTTTTACTGACAAGTCAAAGCATTGTTACCCAGAGGAAATACGGGTTACTGAATTTATCCAGGTAACTCTTCAGAATCCTTTGTTACTTTGTGTGTATTTGATCTATATAGCTGACACACCTGGGATAGAGTGCCAGCTTTCTAATAACTCCATTTTTAATAATGTTTGGGGCCCAAAGAACTAATTATTTAGTCATCAATCAATTGTATCTTTCTTACTTGTATACTTTGCAATTCCAAAGGATGGGAGTGCAAATAAAACTTACTGAACAAATTCTTGTCTCTGTTAGGCGTAGATGCTGATCTCAAACATTTTTGTACTAATCTACTTAAAAACAGTAACACAACTTGATTGAGTAAGTATTTATGGAAGGTCAGGCACAGTGCAGGCACAGTGGCTCACGCTTGTAATCCCAGCATTTCGGGAGGCTAAGGCCGTGGATTTCTTAAGCCCAGGAGTTCCAGACCAGCCTGGGCCACATGACAAAACCCTGTCTCTGTGAAAAATATTACAAAAATTAGCCGGGCATAGTGGCATGCACCTGTAGTGCCACCTACTTGTGAGGCTGAGGTGGGAGACTCGCCTGAGGCCTGGAGGTGGGATTAATATCATCCTCTTTTCCCCTGTATATTAGGAACAATATCACAGAGGGGGTAGACAGCCCTGATATATTAGGAGTAATATCATTCTCTACCTACCAGAATATTAGAAACAATATCACAGGGGGTGTGTGCACCTCCTGCGAATTTGGGAGTAATATCATCCTTTACCCCACCTGGATATCAGAAACAATATTACAGGGGGAATGTACATCCCTGTGATATTGGGAGTAATATCACTTTCCCCCCCTGATATTAGGAACAATATCACAGGGAAAGTGTACACCCCTTGTGATACTGGAATCAATATTATCCTCTCTCCAGTTGGATATTAGAAACAATATCACAGCGGGGACATACACCCCCTGCGATATTGGGAGTAATATTACTCCCTGGATATTAAAAACAATATTAAAAGCCCTGGATATTAAAAACAATATTACAGGGTGGGTGTACACCCCCTTCTATATTGGGAGTAATATCATCCTCTCCTCTTGCAGATATTAGAAACAATATCACACAGGATGTGTACACCCCTAAGATATTTGAAGTAATATCGTCCTCTCCCCGCCTGAATTTTAGAAACAATAACACGGGGCGGGGTGAGGTGTACACCCCCTGAGATATTGGGAGTAATATCATCCCCTCCCCCCTTGGATATTAGGAACAATATCACAGGTGGGGTGTACAGTCCCTACGATATTGGGAGGAATGTCATCCTGACCCCGCCTGAATATTAGGAACAATATCACAAGGGGGATGTCCACCCACTGTGGACAATATCACAGGGAGGTGTACACCCGGTGCAGTATTGGGAGTAATATTCTCTCCCCCCGTGAATATTAGTAACAATATGACAAAGTGTGTGTTCACTCCTTGCGATATTAGGAGTAATATCATCCTCTCCCTCCTTGGATATTTGGATAAAATCACAGGGGCATGTACACCTGCTGTGATATCACCCGGAGTTGTACACCCCCGGTGATATTGGGTGTGATATTACTCTCTTTACCCCTGCATACTAGGAACAATATTACGGGGTGAGAGTCCAGCCCATGCGATATTGGGAGTAATATTCTCTCTCTCCCATTAATATTAAGAACAATATCACAGCATAGATGTAAACTTTCTGCAATATTCGGAGTAATATCATCCTCTCCCCCCTGGAGATTAGAAACAATATTACTGTGAGGGTGTACACATCCTGTGAAATTGGGCGTAATGTCATCTTCTCCCACCTGGATATTATGAACAATATCACAGGGGAGGTGTACACCCCATGCGATAAAGGGAGTCATATCATTTTCTTTCCCCCAGGATATTAGGAACAATATCAAAGGGGGGAGGTGTACACTCCCTGATTTATTGGAAGTAATATCCTCTTTACCTCCCTTGGATATTAGGAACAATATCACAGAAAAGGTGTCTATCCAGTGCGATATTGGGAGTAATATTATTTTCTCTCAACCTGGGTATTAAGAACAATATTACAGGAGAGGTGTACACCCCCTGTGATATTTTGAGTAATATCATTTTCTCCCCACCTGGATATTAGAAACAATATCACAGGGGTTGTACAGCCCCTGTGATATTGAGAGTAATATCATCCTCTCAACCTTTAAATATTAAGAAAAATATTACAGAAGGGTGTACACTCCCTACGATACTGGGAGTAATGTCACCCTCTCCTTCACTGGAAATTAAGAACAATATCGTTGAAGGGGTGTACACCCCCTGAAATTTTTGGAGTCATATCATCCTCTCTTCTTCTAAATATTAAAAACAATATTACAGGGGCGTGTACATCCTCTAAGATATTGGGAGTCATAACATCCTTTTCCGCTGTGGACGTTAGAAACCATATCACAGGGGCGGTGTAAACCCTCTGCGATATGGGGAGTCATATCATCCTCTCACCTTTCAATATTAAAAACGATATAACAGGGGGGTGTACATCCCCTGCAATATTGGGAGTAATATCATCCTATATCCCCCTGGATATTTGGAACAATATCACAGAGGGGTATACACCCTCTGAAATATTGAGAGTAATATCATCCTCTTTTCCCTAAATGTTAGAAAAAACATCACAGAGGGAGTGTACACCTCCTGTGATATTGGGAGTAATATCATCCTCTCCCTCACTGGATATTAGGAACAATATCACAGGATGGGTGTACACCCCCTGCAATATTGAGAGTAATGTCATCCTCTTTTCCCCTAAATATTAGGAACAATATCACAAAGGTGGTGTACACACCCTGCGATATGGGAGTAATATTATCCTCTCTTCCCATAGATATTAGGAACAATATCACGGCGGGGGAGGGGTGTACACCGCCTGCAATAATGAATATAGTATCATCCTCTCCTCTGATGCATATTAGGAACAATATCATAGGGGAGGTGTACAACCCCTGCAATATTGGGAGTAATATCATCCTCTGCCTTCCTGGATATTAGGAACAATATCACAGAAAAGGTGTACATTCACTGGGATATTGAGAGTAATGTCACCCTCTCACTCCCTGGAAATTAGGAACAATATCACAGGGAGTAGTGTCATCCTCTTCCCCCTTGGATATTAGGAAAAATATCACAGAGGGTGCACAACCTCTGCGATATTGAGAGTAATATCATCCTTTTTTCCCCTGGATATTAGAAAAAACATCACTGGGGGTATACACCCACTGCGATATTGGGAGTAATATCATCCTCTCCCCCACTGGATGTTAGGAACTGTACCACAGGGTGGGTGTACACCCCCTGCGATATTGGGAGTAATAACAACCTCTCCCTTCCAGGATGTTAAAACAATGTCACAGGAGAGATGTACAGCCCCTGTGATACTAAGAGTAATATCATCCTCTCCCTCTGTGGAGATTAGGAACAATATCACTGTGGGGGTGTACACCCCCTGCGAAATTGGGTGTAATATCATCCTCTCCCCACCTGGATATTAGGAACTATATCATAGGGGTGGTGTACACCCTATGTGAATTTTGGAGTAACATCATTTTCTTTCCCTCAGGATATTAGGAACAATATCAAAGGGGGTGTGTACCCTCCCTGATATATTAAGAGTAATATTATATTTTCTCCTCTCTGAATATTAGAAACAATATCACAATGGGGGTGTCTACCCCCTGTGATATTGGGAGTAACATCATTTTTCCACCTGGATATTAGGAACAATATCACAGAAGGGGGTCTACACGCCCTGTTATATTTTGAGTAATATCATCCTCTCTCCACCTGATTATTAGATACTATATCACAGGGTTGCACACCCCTGGGATCTTGGGAGTAATATTTTTCTCTTTACCTCTAAATATTAGGAACAATATCACAGGGGGAGTGTATACCTTCTGGGATATTGACAGTAATATCATCATTTTTCCCCTGGAAATTAGGAACAATATCACAAGGAAGCTGGACACCCACTGCAATACTGAAAGTAATATTATCCTCTCCTCTCGTAGATATTAGGAACAACATCACAGAAAGGCTGTACATCAACTGCGATATTGGGAGTAATATCATCCTCTCACCCCCTGGATATTTGGAAAAATATCACAAAGGGGTTGTATATCCCCTGCTTACATCCACTCCCCACCTGGATATTAGGAACAATGTCACAGAAGGGGTGTACACTACCTGCAATATTGGGAGTAATGTCATCCTCTCCCCTTTGGATATTAGGAACAATATCACTGAGGAATGTACACCCCCTGTGATATCTTGAGTATTATCATTCTTTCTCTCCCTAGATATTAGGAACAATATTACAAGGGAGGTGTACAACCCCAGCAATATTAGAAGTAATATCATGTTTCCCCCCCAGATATTAGGAACAATATCAAAGAAAAAGTGTACACCCTCTGCAATATGGGGTGTAATATAACAGGCTGTGATATTAGGAGGGTAACAACTCTCCAAAATATTACCAGTAATATTCCAAGGTGTACACACATGGTGTACACACACTGTGATATTAGGAAACTATAATCCCTCCATGATATTTTGAATAATATCCCAGGTTGTACACACATGGTGTACACACACTGTGATATTAGGAAACTATAATCCCTCCATGATATTTTGAATAATATCCCAGGTTGTACACGCATGGTGTACACACACTGTGATATTAGGAAACTATAATCCCTCCATGATATTTTGAATAATATCCCAGGTTGTACACACATGGTGTACACTCACTGTTATATTAGGAGAGTGATATCTCCCCATAATATTACAAATAATATCCCAGAATGTCCACACATGGTGTAAACCCACTGTGGTATTAGGAGAGTAATAACTCCCCAAGATATTACTAATAATATTCCAGGGTGTACAAACATAGTGAACACCTACTGTGATATTAGGAGAGAAATATCTCCCCAGGATATTACACATAATATCTCAGGATGTACAAACAAAGTGTAAACATACTGTGATATTAGAAGAGTAATATCTCCCCAAAATATTACAAATAATATCCCAGGGTGTACACATATGGTGCACACCCTCTGTGATATTAGGAGAGTAATATCTCTGCAGGTGATTACGAATAATATCCCAGGTTGTAAACAAATGTTGTACACCCACTGTGGTATTAGGAAAGTAGTATATCCCCAGGATATTTCAAATAATATCCAGGTTGTATGCACATGGTGTACACCCAATGTAATATTAGAGGAATAATAGCTATGCTGGATATTACGAATGATATCCCAGGGTGTACACACAAGGTGTACACTTACTGTGATATTGGGAGACTATTATCTCCCCAGGATATTATGAATGATATCCCAGGGTGTACCCATATGGTGTACACCCACTGTGATATAAGGAGAAATATCTCCCCAGGATATCATGAACAATATCCCAGGGTGTACACCCACTGAGGTATTAGGACTAATATCTCCCCAGGATATTATGAATAATATATCTGGGTGTACACCCACTATGATATTAGGAGTAATATCTCCCCAGGATATTATAAATAATATCCCAGAATTTACACCCACTGTGATATTAGAAGTAATATCTCCCTAAGATATTACAAATAATATCCCAGGGTGTACATTCACCATGATATTAGTAGTAATATCTCTGCAAGATATTACAAATAATATCCCAAGGTGTAAACCCACAGTAAAATTAAGAGTAATGTCTCCCCAGAATATTACGAATAATAATCCAGGGTTGACATCCACTATTCTATTAGGAGTAATACCTGCTTAAGATACTACAAATAATATTTCAGGGTGTACACACTGTGATATTAGGAGTAACATCCCACTGGGATATTAAGAATAATATGACAGGTGGTGTACACACATGGTGTACACCCCTGGGACATTAGGAGTAACATCCCTTTAGGATATTAGGAATAATATCACAGGTGGTGTACACACATGTTGTACACCCCAAGTTACATTAACATTAACATCCCTCTAGGATATTATGAATAATACCACAGGGGTTGCACACACATGGGGTACAAGCCCTGTGACATTAGGAGTAACATTTCCCTAAGATATTAGGAATGATATTACCCCCTGTGGTGTACACACATGGTGTACACCCCCTGTTTCATAGGAGTAACATCTACCAAAATATTAGGAATAATATCCCCCAGCATATTACAAATAATATCACAAAGGTTGTACACACACGGTATAAAACCCCTGTGACATTAAAAGTAAAACCCCCACAGGTTATTGCAAATTATATCACAGGGGGTGTACACACATTGTATACACCCCAAGGCATGTACACCCCAAGTTACATTAGGAGTAACATCTCCCTAGGATATTACAAATAATATCACAGGTTGTGGACACATATGGTGTACATCCCTGTGACATTAGGTGTAACATCTCCTTAGGACATTACAAATAATATCACAGAAGGTGTACACTCATGGTGCACACTTTCTGTGACATTAAAGGTAAAATCCCACTAGGATATTACAAATAATACCACAGGGGGTTTACACACATGGTGTACACTCCATGTGACATCAGGAGTAACATCCCCCTAGGATATTAGGAATAATATCACACGGTGGATACTCCCTGTGACATTAGTAGTAATATCCCCCTAGGATATTACGAATAATACCACAGGGTGTACAGCCCCTATGACATTATGAGTAACATTCCCCTAGGATATTATGAATAATATCACAGTGTGTATACCCCCTGTGACATTAGGAGTAACATCCCCCCAAAATATTACGAATAATATCTCAGCGTGTACACCCTCTGTGACATTTGGAGTACCATCCCCCTAAGGTATTATGAATGATATCACCGTGTGTACACCCTCTGTTACATGAGGAGTAACATCTTTATAGGATATTACAAATAATATCACAAGGTGTACACCCCCTGTGACATTAGGAGTTACATCCTGGTAAGATATTATGAATAATATCACGGGAGTACACCCCCTGTGACATTAGGAGTAACATCCCAGTAGGATACTCTAAATAATATGACAGGGTGCACACTCCTTGTGACATTAGGAGTAACATTCCCCTAGGATTTTACGAGTAATACCACAGGGTGTACACCCTCTGTGACTTTAGGGGTAACAAATGTCTAGGATATTATGAATAATGTCACAGAGTGTACACCCCTTGTGACATTAGGAGTAACATCCCCTTAGGATATTATGAATAATATCAGGGTACACACATTAGAAGTAACATCCCCCTATGATATTACAAATAATATCACAGAGTGTACACCCCCTGTAACATTAGGAGTAACATCCTCCTAGGATATTACCAAAAATATCACAGGATGTACATCCACTGTGACAATAGGAGTTACATCCCCCCTAGGATATTACAAATAATATCACAGTGTGTACATCTACTGTGATATTAGGAGTAATATCTTTCTAGAATATTATACACAATATCACAAGGTGTACACCCACTGTGTGATATTAGGAGTAATATCGCCCTTGGATATTACAAATAATATCACAGGCTGTACACAGATGGAGTAAACCCACTGTGATATTAGAAGTAATAGCTCCCTAAAATATTACGAAAAATATCACAGGGTGTACATCCACTGTGATATTAGAAGTAATAACTACCTAAAATATTACAAATAATATCACAGTGGGTGTACACCATGTGCACATCCACTTTGAAGTGATATCTCCTTAGAATATTATGAATATTATCGCAGAATATACACCCCCTGTGACATTAAAAGTAACAAAACAATATCACAGGGATTGTACACCCCCTGCGATATTGGGAGTAATATCAACCTCTCTCAAAACAAAAAACAAACAAGCAAAAAAACCCAAACCAAAATATTTATGGTAGGCTACTGTGTGCGATGCAGAATGTTGAACATAGCTATTAAGTTTCAGTGGTAGCAGGTGTGCATTTCAGATTACAAATTCAGGTGTACATGAAGGGAAGTGAATTTTTTTACTAGAAAAAGTTAGCAGGTGGATCAAATTTTGAGAGTTTTCTTTCTCTGCCCCTCCCAGCTTTTTTTGAGACAGGACCTCATTCTGTTACTCAGGCTGAAGTACAGTGGCACAATCACAGCTCACTGCAGCCTCGACCTCTTGGGCCCAAATGATCCTTCCACTTCAGCCTCTGGAGTAGCTGGGACCACAGATGCACACCACCACACTTCGTGATTTTTTTGTTTTTCTCTTTTTTGTGGTAGAGATGGGGTTTCCCTCTGTTGCTCAGGCTGGTCTTGAACTCCAGGTCTCACGTGATCTGCCGATCTTGGCCTCCCAAAGTGTTGGGATTATAGGCATGAGCCATTGTGCCCGGCCCCCTTTTCCACATCTTGCCCTATGTTTTTTTCCCCCTTTGTCATCCAGAACAGCAGATAGCTTATTGTGCTTCATCCCTTCTGGGGAAAATTATGACATTTTCCAAAGGAGTCACAACAAAACTTCCTGCCTTTGGTTTCCAAAATCCAAGCCAAGTTTCAGAAATCCAAACATTTAGAGGAGTCTGGCAGATAAAATAACAGGAGTGGTGAGCTGAAGGGGTCTGTGGTGAGTTGGAGGGCAGTGGCCTGGATAAAAAAGGTGGCTCTTACCCTGCCCCAGCTTTTGTTCTATGAGATAGGAGCCCAGGGAACTCAAGCTTCCTTTTTTTTTTTTTTTAAGTAAATCTGGAAATCCAACTTTTTAATACAAAGAAGCTCTGGTCTCAGCCTACTTAAAGGTAAGGAATTACAGAAAGAGACACTGTTCCCCAGACTGAAAAGGGATTTTCCAAGGTTTAGAAAGAAAGATAATTTTGTGGGATCCAGAGAAATAGAAATCTTTACCCACAGCCTTCTGGCAGCCCTTCCATGGGCTGGAGAGGGGGAAATTGGCTTCATGGTGCTCTAGGGAGGAGGGACCCCAGGCAGTTTTCAGGGAGCTGCCAAAAATTTCGGTGAATCAATAAAATGAGCACTGATGTAGACTCCCATTTAAGAGAAGAAGAGAAACTGTAAATATAAAGAATAAACTTAAAATGTTTAATGTGCTTGCATAAGATTATAACATATTGAGGCACCTATGGTGGAGTGGCTAAGCATAAGGTGAGCTCAAATACTGAGTTTATATGATGAATCCAAACTTACCTAAACCCTCAATGCATTCGTTTCTCATCTTTAAAATGGGAATGGTACTTAGTCTTACTAAGATTATCTTATAGTATTATGAGAATTAAAGTAAATAACAGGTTGAACAAGCAGCACTCATGAGATATAATCAGAAAGCATCTTTATTTTTATCTTCCACTGTCCTTTCAAAATTTATTCAGTAGGAAAGTACTTTCCCTGCTGCTGGTTGGAAATACAAGCTGACTGGTGAATTTTCTGCTACATATTGGATATTTAAAAGACTTTCAGATATTCAAGGTTGTAAACACTACCTCAATTCTGAAAATAGTCTGCTTTCATGTAACAATAAAAACTCCAAATTTGATTTAAGTGAGAAATTCTTCTCTAGCTCATCTGAATCTTCTTCTAGTGGGAAAGGAGGGAAAGAAAAGTTATCACTTCTTTGGTACTGTTATAAGATGGCATTGTGATCACCGAGCATGGCAGGTGATAAAAATTCACCATACCCTCGCCAATTTTTTGTTTGTTTGTTTTGAAACGGAGTCTTGCTCTGTCGCCCAGGCTGTGCAGTGGCGCAATCTCTGCTCACTGCAACCTCTGCCTGCCGGGTTCACAGGGGTTGTACACCCCCTGCGATATTGGGAGTAATATCAACCTCTCTCAAAACAAAAAACAAACAAGCAAAAAAACCCAAACCAAAATATTTATGGTAGGCTACTGTGTGCAGTGCAGAATGTTGAACATAGCTATTAAGTTTCAGTGGTAGTAGGTGTGCATTTCAGATTACAAATTCAAGTGTATGTGAAGGGAAGTGACTGGGACTTCAGGTGCTCACCACCACGCCTGGCTAATTTTTTGTATTTTTAGTGGAGACGGGGTTTCACCATGTTAGCCAGGATGGTCTCGATCTCCTGACCTCGTGGTCTGCCCGCCTCGGCCTCCCAAAGTGCTGGGATTACAGGTGTGAGCCACTGCGTCCAGCCTCATTTTTTTTTTTTTTTTTTGCATGTCCTTCAAAAGCCAGCAGTGGGACTCTCCCAGTGATGCAAGCAATGTGTTGTCCTCCAGCCAGCCACTTCCTCCTCCATCCCTGTTTTCCTTTCTTTTTTCTTCACAGTACACAGAGTTTATTGCTTTCCGTCCTTTGACTTTCCCACACAGTCCCCTAGAGTAGAGTTTAAAATAGCACCATGTGGCCACATGGTAAATGCTAAATAATTGTCATGACTATTACGATAATTGGAAGTAACAGGATTGAGAAAATTGCACAAAAAGACATGAATCTAGTTCCAAAATTAGGTATCTTGCACTATAGATAATTAAATGATTTTTTAAAATAAAATTTTTAAAAGCAAAAGTTAGACCATTTGGTGCTTGTTATATGTACCTATTATAAGTGTTATGCATGAGTTTATCAAGTATGAATGGGGCAATATAGGATACACTAACTAAATATATATATGAGTTTTTACAAAGGGGCGTGGAAGCCTTTCTAGAGAAGGCAGAATTTGAATGAGGTCTTTGAGGGTGAGGAGTGTTTTCGCAATGATGGGCCCAGAAGGCGGGAAGGGGGAAGGAATGGGAAAGCAGAGGCAAAGGAAATGTGTCTGGATTTGACGGCCATGAGTGATAGGGTGTTACAACAAGGTTCACTTATGGAGGATGATAAAAGCTGGTATTGCTTGAGAATTTACTGAATACTTCATTTGAGCTACCTGATTTGTTTTTCTCAACTCTGTAAGGCAGGAACTATTATTATTCCTCTTTTATGCGTAAGGAAATTGAGCATTAGAGAGGAGAAGGTAAGCTGGCTGAGATCTCCAGCTGGTAAGCACAGGAGCTGTGATTGGACCTCTGGCTGTCTGGCCTGACAGCACCATGCCTAACTACTACATTACATGAGCCTTTAGCTGTTAGGATTATAGAAGGGCATCTACAATATATACTGGATCATAAAGAAGATTCAGGATGGTCTTCTTAAGAAAACTTTAAATTATATATTGAGTTTTAGAAAAACTTAGCTTTTACTATTGTAACAGTTTTTATAATTTCCTGACATTTCATTCTTTCCTTGTTTTCTTCCTATCTCTCTTCCTTCTTATCAGGTATTTATTAATTCAGGCACTGTGTTAGTCCCAGAATATGTAAAAATGAACCAAAATATATGTAGTCTCTATCTTCATAAGAAGTACATTCTGGTGGGGAAGATAAATATTCAAATGATTTCTAAGAATAAAATTGCAAGTGTGATTTTTGCCCAAATGAGAGAAATTTGGAGTTATTAGAATTTAAGATTAGGGGCTTTGACTTGAAAAGGCAAGGGAGAATCAGGGATCTAGAACTGAGTTCTGAAAGATGAATAGGAGTTAACTAGATGCAGTGGGAAGAGAGGAAGGCCCAGGCTGTAGGAGTAGCATATGCAAAGATCCTGCAGTAGGAAGAAAGGGCTGTGAAGAAAGCCACAGTGATTAGAACTGAGTGCACAGGGGCAAGGCAGGGTACAGACTAGAAAAATAGGGGCCTGATCATGCGGAGACTTGCAGTACATGTTAGAATTTGGCATTTATCCTAAGGGAGGGAGGTTGTGACGGAAACATTTTAAGAGTGGCACTATGATCAGATTGCATTTTGAAACTACAGCCCTGTCCACGCTATGGAGAGCAGGTTAGAAGTGGGAGAAGTGGAAGGTGGTGGAGAAATCAGGAAGTTGTCAACCAGGTGAGAGAGTAGTTGCTTGAACCAGGTGGTGTCAGTGATGGGAGACGGGCAGATTCAAAAGTTATTTAAGGGGAGAAATCAACAAGACTTTGGGATTGGCTAGATATGGGGCATGAGAAATGTCAGTGCCATGAAGAGACTTTATTTTTCTGGCTTGGAAACTGGATAGTTTGCCGTCTTTGAACAAGGAAGACTGGGAACAGTTTGTTTATTTGTTTGATTGTTTATTTGTTTTAGGGTTGGGTTGATGACAGGAAAGTACATGAATTTTGAGTTGAGGTACTTTTGATTCCCCAAAGATTTTTGGCCATGGCGTTTTAGCTTTGACCCTTCAACTCAGTTCCTGCCAATACTCTATTTCCAATTTTTCAATTTCTGCCTCAATTATTTTCCACTGGGAAAATTGAGTCTTCACAGACTCTGACCAATTGCTGCTGTCCAGAGTCATTTGCTGGAAATGACCTTTGGCCCCTAAGATTTGACCTTTCCCACCTTTCCACGGATCCCAGAAGGAGTCCAGCTGCCCAGATAGACTTCAGGTGGCTCAGATGCTTTAGGCTTGTGACCTTGACTCAGACAACAATGTGTGGCCCTCCTGATACGTGAGGCCCATGTTGCTGCTCTGTCCTTGTTTGAGCTCTTGCTAGTTTGGCTTCAACACCACTTGCTCCCATCCCCTCGTCCCTCCATCTTGACTTCTGCCTCTCCTCCATCTCATTACCACTAATTCCCGGCATATCTTGTGACCGGCTTCACATTATTTCACATTATTTGTGACACGTGAAGATTAATAATTTCTTCCTTCATTCTTCTGGCTTTTTCTTTTGTCCTTCCTCAGAAGCATTTTATTAGATGCTTAAGTGAAGCTGCAAACCTGCAATTTATACACCAGATGGCACCAAAACATTATATTTTAAATATTAATTCGAATTTTGAAGGGGAAAAATCCAAACCTTCCACTATTCTGAGACTATATAGCACAGCCGGAGGTGCAAGTTCAACAAATTAAAATTCATACTCCAACTTCCCAGAATCTGTGGTGGTGTTGCTTTTTATTGGCAAAGAGAGAGAGAGGGAGGGAGGGAGGGAGGGAGGGAGAGAGAGAGAGAGACAGAGGGAGATAGAGAGAAACCTTTCCTGGGAAATGGTCTTTATTTTTTCCTCTTTAGAATCATGCTAAAGAGCTAAATGAGGGACACGAATATTCCCAGGGACTCAGTCATTTTCATGTTTGCTTTACTGTTCTTTTCTCAGTGTTAAGGTTCTGTTACCAAACTTCATTTTGGCAAGAATAACAATACCATTGCTGTCTTTTATCAAAATGATAATTAATATAAGTAAAAATGAATCTATGCATTCAGTATCCTAGCTAAACAGAGATGTAAATTCAACCATTCTTTCCCAATTTTAAAATGTAATTGTATTTTTCTTACATTTTAAAATCTAATTATTATTGATATAGCAAAAATAACATAGATGAACATTTAAGTTATTAAAACAAATATTATCTTCTTTGTATTATGTTTTAAGTATAGAATAGACAGTTTTTGTTCAATGAACATAATTAATAGTTGATGGTCCTGATGATACAGTTTAAGAATCTTTGAGGGTTTTTAGAATTTTAGCAAAATTGTAATGGCTTAAAAAATACCACCCACCTTATAAATTAACACTCTTTACTGGATGATTATGTATCCATTTGGCAAAATGTAATCAAAATTTTATGTGAGGTAAATTCTATAAGGAGTTGTTCTTTCAATTTGGAGACCTGATTCATGACTTATCGAGGGTAACAGAATATGGATAAAGGGACAGTAGATATTAACTATTATTATTATTTTCTTTGGAGGGAGAAAAAACAATTTCTGAGTAAATGTGCAACATCAAGTGAATTTTTAAAATGAAGCCATATTAAAAATAGTTTGATGCTATTGCTTTTATGTATACAGTTTTATATTTTGTATGCATATATATTTGTAGTCTTTTGCCAGCAATTGTAACATATACATACATGTACATACACAACAGAAGTATTCCTTGTTTTGTAAAGATGTGTGTGCACGGGAGGAGGGTGAGTGCTGTGTTTTTCCATTGCATGGAATAGAATGTGTCTTGCTGTAGGACTTGGATAAACGTCTGGCTGCTTCTCTTCGCCTGGGGAGTCACATGAATGTCCACAGTTGCCAAAGTGCTTTGGGATCACTTAGGCTAAAAGATGCTATTTATTGTGAAGCTATCTCATTTCATTCCCAAGGGAATTTCATCATCTCGTATTTGTGAAAACTGTCAGTGTGTCTTTCTCAAAATGTAATTATCTGAAAGAAACAAACCAACACAGAGTGAACCTCTTGTCTTCAAAGTCATTTTATTAAGAGTAAATTAGACTGGAAAAATGATTGTCTAAAATGCATTTTCAATAGATTGCTGTCAGGCTTGCTACCTGTCAAACAGAGAGGCCTGAAGTTTCATAGTGACATATGGATTAGCCCAGTCTTCCCTACAGGGTGAAAACAAAAGACAATTGGTGATGCATGGGGCAAACTCATCTTAAAACAGAGATATCAACAAAGGAATGTGACAGCATGAAAAGACAGAGTGCAGTCTGCTGTCCACATTCGCAAAGAGATTCTGTCTGAATCCATAACTTCAATACACTAAGAGACAGAAAAAGAGAAAATACACATTAAGTGTAATTGTTCATCGGGTACTTCATTTTAGCAAATGCTGAATTTCATTCTCTAAATGGAAAACAAGTGGGAACAATGGATAGAATGAATGCCATTATAAAAAGTTATTACAAAGAGCCATATGAAATTAGAATTATTTGATTTTTTAAAAATCATTCCTCATAGAGACTTGAATGTTCAAATTTCTCATCCACCAATCAATTTGAAAAGAAAGGCTTAAACTCACAAAAGAATCTCAAGAGCAAAACCTTTTCCAGGTTGAGCTTAACTAAAATGGTGAGGTCAATTAGTTCAGAGTTTGTTTGGGGAAAAAGTACATATCAAAGTTGAAGAAAATCATACAGATCTGCTTAGGTCTGGGAAAATACAGTATGGATTTTTTTTTTAACATCCCACGTGAACAATTACATAGAATACTTGTCCGACCAGCAACTTTCAATTAAGTAGAAATGAAAGTTATTCTAATAGCCATTTTAATCCATATATCCTAAGGGACTTAACAAACAAGTGTAATAACACAATGCAAAATTTAGTAAAGGAAAATGGTGCATTGAATTACGAAACTGCTGGCTTTCTAAGCTTGGGATTAGATGCTATAAAACCAAACTAAGGTTGTTTTGTAGCTACACAGTGCCCACTGGAGAACCACGCAGAGCTCAGTAGTAAAAATTCAGGAAAGGGCACCTTTGGCTTATTATATATCCTGAAAGAATTTGCTAAGGGACAGGGGTCAGTGATGACTGTTGGGTTTTTTGTTGTTGTTCTGGTTTCGTTTTTGTTTTTAACCATCGCCTGTATGATGGTTTCCTTTACTGGAGACAGTGATAACTCTACAAAAGGGATAGGCAGCTCCCTAGAGAGGATCATTTAAGGAGAGCTGAAAGGCCCATTGGGGTGCCATGGTGCCAAAAACTGCTGTGATTAGTCATGCCTTTAAGGCCTACCAGAAAAATGTGTTAAGTTTTTATGGGTATTTTATATAAAGTGGAAGTGGGACATATCTTTTAGTTAACATATTAGTATAATTCAGTATATATGTCCTAAAAGTTTGAAAAACATGGCAAATGAGTTTTGGGGGTGGTCTTAGGCTATGCCAGAGGACACAATATGAGACACTACCTCAGAGATCATGAGGGTTTAGAGAGGGCTGAGGATATTAGAATTCAGCAGAGCAGTAGCAAAAAATAAGGGACATCAATGAAAGCATTTTTCAAATGTACAATTTTGCCTTAAACAGAGTTCTACCTAGATAATTTAGGTCATTGATATTTGCTTTAGCACCACACAGGGTTAAAAGTGCATACAAAATTGCATATGACTAAAATAAACATGTATACTATACATACTTTCTTTTTTTTTTTTTTTTTTGAGTCAGAGTCTCACTCTTGTCACCCAGGCTGGAGTGTAGTGGCGCGATCTCGGCTCACTGCAGCCTCCATCTCCTGGGTTCAAGCAATTCTCCTACCTCAGCCTCCCGAGTAGCTGGAATTACAGGCGCCCACCACCACACCCAGCTAATTTTTGCATTTTTTGTAGAGATGGGGTTTCACCACGTTGGCCACACTGGTCTCGAACTCCTGACCTCAGGTGATCCTCCCACCTTGGCCTCCCAAAGTGCTGGGATTACAGGCGTCAGCCACCGCACCCGGCCATATGCTACACTTTTACATCAGTTTTTAACACTTGTATTTTCATTTAATATCACTTTGCTTTCTCTATTGATTATATCTCTTGCCACTTAATGTTTCGCTTTTCCAAGAGCCCATGGAAAGCAGCTTTGATTTCGCATTTTGAAATATAAACTCACACCCCTGAAACCTCAGTGTGTACTCTTCTAATATAATTATTGCTGATTTTGTTGCTGTTAGATTTGTTCTTGTTGTACGAGTGTCGTTGGTTACACTATTATCTCAGCATTAACACACTGTGTCCAATAAAATTCTTTTCGCCTACATAAAACAGATCATAGTTGATTATCCAATTAAGGGTTTATTTTGCTCTCATAGAAAATAACCCAGGTATCAGCCAGACATCCAGGACTGTTACAGTGGCTCTTGGTGCTATCAGGGTTTGGATGGATGTCTCCTTCTGCTCCTCTGTTTTTGATATGTGACTTTCATCCACCCAGTCATCTCATAGATCCAAGATGCTCGACCCCTAGGCTTCCCTGAGTATTACAGATGGAAAAAGAAGAAAGCAACAGGGAGAAAAGATGATACTTATCAGGAAAGACAAAACTCTCCCAGATAGCCCAGTTATCTTCCACTTATATTTTGTTACCCGGAAATGTGCCTAATGACCACCACTACTTTGAGGGTGCTGGGAAAATATAGTTTTATTTGGTTGAAAAACCGATGTTCTGTTTGTATGGAAGAAGGAGAGACTATAAATATCTATGAAGGAACTGACAGATTCTATCCCAGACTGATAGCTCAAAGAGCGCACATAGAATGGAATGGGAAAATACATTCTTGAAAGGATCCAATATTTAACTGCCTGGGATATAAAAAATTTCTATACTGGGGGGAAACGTAGACCAATAAAAGGATGATTGAAAATTTACTTGAGGATGTGAAGAAGTTAGTGTTTAACCCAAGTGCACTAAAAAAGTTTTGTTTTTTTTTAATTTTAAAAAGACTTAAGGTTGACTTGTGTGGAATGAAGGAAGACGGACATGAAAGAATACTAAAGTGAAAGGATAGAAAAAGACAATCACGGCTTGTTTCTTCATTATGTTTGAAAACAAAATATGAGCAGGTGAGTTTTACCTGTCTGCACCACACACAGAGCGTAATTATTAAGAGCAATGGCAGACAGAAGTGGCTAGTTGGGTCTTCTCGACACTTTGCTAACTGTGTGACTTGGCCAAGTTACTTAGCTTCTATCCCCAGGTCTCTTTTATCAAGACAATAACTAATCCAAACTCATTGGCTTGCAGGATTACGTGATACAATGCTGAATACATAGCAATCAAAATATGTTAAATGTCAGTGGCAGCAGCATAAATATAATTACTAATATTATGGCTACAGAACTGGGCATTATGTTGTTGATCCTGGCCCAAACTTCACAGCTGTTCTGTGTGATCTTGGACTAGTCATTTAATCCTATATCCAGTTTTTTTTTTTTTCTTCAGTAAAATGAATGTATAATACCAAACTTATGGGCTGGTTATAACAAGCAAATAACAGAGTTTGGAAAAATTCTTTAAATAGGGAAGTGTTACATCCAAATGTGAGATATTATTAGTGTTACCTTACCATCTGTACTTCCCCCCCTTTTCTATTTACCACTTTTTTTCTTCCCTACTTCCCATTGACTCCCTCAGATGAAATTGGCAAAAGATGTGGTAGATAATACTTGAGATCTTTCTAAAAATTACATTCGATAAGTATGAATGGTATTCCTTCAATCTGCAGCCACTAGAACTCAAATATTTATCTGCAAGAAACTGAACCATGATCTAAAATCTTTCTTGTGATTTTTAGCTCAACAGAAAAATTATGTTTTTAAGCTGTGTATGCCAAAGACCAACATACTCTTCTGACATGCTACATGTTCTAAGTTCTTCCTTTCAACTTTGGAAGGTATTAAAATTGCCTGCCTTTGTAATAAACAATTTCTGTTAAAAACTGTCTCTGTTTGGAGAGTCCCTGGGGATAATATGCAGATTATCTGCCTCTGATGGTGGGAGTTGTCACTGATCTCCATTACCACCGGCCTCAGGCCTTGGGGCAATTCCAGATGCAGTTAGCCTTAAATGCACCACAGTCCCCACATGCATTGTCAGCTTTAGTCACTTTAAATGGTCTCCAGCAAGTACTGAAGAATAGCTTCAGTAGGGTATTCCTAATTTTTAGAGCTTAGGTAGATTCCAACACATATCTTTTATGCCTCCCGCGTTATCTTCTATTTGTGCAATATACAGACTTTCTATTCCAATTTTCCATAATTGTACTTAGGGGACACTTAGTACTTGATAACAGCTTTTTCCAAATTGATGCATCAGACTTTTGCTTTTTTGCCATTAATTCTAAACCTTTAAAATGAAGCTGAGTAATGGCTAGCATTCTTCTTTTTTATGTGTTAAAAATGAAAGTTCTTTATATTGGGCTTCAGCTCTTCTTCAATGTATTCCTTTTTTTCTATTTTTCTTTTTTATTCCTCTTGTATAAAATATACTAATGTCACCCAGAATGTCAGCTGGTACTTAGATCAAGCACATGAGCACCATCAACTTGATGTGGTTTCTATGGTTTGGATCAAGCTCTCAAGAATACAGGTGTAGGGAATTCTGTTGACTGGATGCCAAGGAAGTGGTTTATAATTAGAAAATTCACCAGAGGTTTGTTAATAAATAAGAAGGCCAATATATTAACTTTGTGATACGAGATATTTTTTATCATGACCACAATATTTATGACTAGGTAGCAGGCCTACCGGTAACATTTGTGGGGCCTGAGGCAAGAGTGCAAATCAAGAAACCATTAACAAACCATTTAAGTGTTTACAAATTATAAATTAATTTATTATTGATTAAAATATGTTCTGTCTTCCTGTTTTGACAAACATACCTTCATTATGATCTAGAAGGCCAGTTAGAATTATAATTCTCAGTTTTCCTTGTGAGGAGGAGCCAGCCGCATGGCCCTTGATCTCCATGCCTGTGCTCTTCAGCTAGCTGCCCATCTCTTTTTATAACTGGTCGTTTCCTTTTATTTCCCAGGACTGTCACGTTCATGTTGTGAACAGGCTGTATAAGCATAAGTTCAATCGATACTAAGAGCGAACAGCCACCCACTGGCCACTCCTCTGCCTGCCTTTGGGAGGTGGGACCCAAGGAAGAGGTGGTACAGATGTTTGAGTCAAACTTGGAGCCATTGGAGCAGGGACCTGTAGAATCCCAGGTACCCAGCTCACGATGCTAGAAGGAGGTTAATCCTATACCCATGGATGTGTTCAGGGGAGGGCCAGAGTGGGGCACTAAAGCACACGGCCCAGGGGAAGGGCTTCTTGCCAGGTTCTAAGAATGGATTGAATATCAAAGTGTCTGGGATGTTAAACTGTCATTGGTAGATAGTTTGGGGAGTGGGAGAAGATATTAAATGGGAAATAAAAAGTCTTTAGGGATATTTTCAAGGCCACGAAAAGGCCTGATAGACTTTTCAACTCCACAAATAAATCAGCTCTTTAAAGAACAAAAATATGCATGCTTGTTGGTTTCATTCTCTCTCTCTCTCTCTTCCTATCCTCTCACTTCCTCTCTACCTCCACTCCACCTAGAGGGCTTTATATAGATGGTCAAGTACTTGTTTCCAAAAAAGGTGCAAAATTGATTCAGTTAAGGTAACAAATTTTAAGTCTGTAATCTTGACATTCTTTTGAGTTACCTTATCTGGATCTGGAGCTGTTCTCTCAACCTCTTAGTCACCTGTTCTTAGGAATTTCCTGAACTTAAAAGTCCTCGCTTAAAGTCCTCACTGGTATTATTAAATAAACATTTCAAGTTCATCAGAAGAACAGTCTACAGCAATGGTTCTCAAACTACAGCAAGCATCAAAGTCATTTGGATGACTTGTGAAACAGATTTCTAACGCCATTCCTTATCTTCTGGTTCAGTACATCTGAGTGGGAGTTGAGGGGGCATGAATTTGCATCTCTATCAAATTTCCAGGTGATATTGATGCTGCCGGTCAGAGGAAACACTTTTGAGAACCACTGATCTTCATGTATGCTGTCACTTCTCCTCTTCTAGTCCACTCTTCCGTTTAGCATAATCTATCTCGGAACTTAACCATCCACTGACTTTGCTCTGATCAGAATCACCAATCTTCTCCTAATGGCTAACTCTAATGAACACTTCCATTGTCCAGTAAACTCTTAGAAAGATTCTTATGCATTTGATGTGATTAATTACTGTTTCTATATTGCATTTTCTTTGAGTTTTATGTCTTAACAACTTTTGCATCTTCTGCTTCCCTGGATGCTATGCTTTCCTTGTTGCACCCTCCACCTGGAAGTCTTCTACTCAGTCATCTTTCTAAACTGGTGCCCAGTGTCACCTACTCAAAGACACAATTTCTTTTCTTGTCCTAGAAACATAAATGACCCTTTCTTTTTCTTTCCTATTTGACTCTATTTATGCTGATATCATTCCCTCTGTAACATCTGTAATGGGATATGTTTATCAGTCTCCTCCCTCAGGGAGAAACTTGACAAGTTTTTGTTTTGTTCTCCCAAATATTGATACACAGTAGATATGAGGACCTCCTAGGTACCAGTGGCCACTCTCATTCTTTGGGATGTAACAAAAATATGTCCATATGAGGTAAATAAAAAGGATGAGGCCAAGACTTTGGGTCAGGACAGATGTCAACTTCTTTGTGGTCACCTGATAAAATGCTGGCTGCTCATAAAGGAAAACTCTCTGCAGATGCAATTGCCAGTAGGAGAAACTGCTTGCATTATCTTGGGAGTATGTAGTCTGAGGATGAAAATTCAGCTCCCTTTCAGCTTCCAGGTGCTTAAACAATGTCATGGTTGCCCTTTCCTGAAAACATTTTTTATTTTGCCTGGCTTTAACGGGTTTGGCCCACTCTTTTCTTTCTCACTAAACTCTCTGCTCTCATTCTCTCCCCTTTCATCTCTCCTCTCTGCTTCAGAAAAGGAGAATCTTTCAAGCAAATGTTTTATCCATTATAGGAGTTCAGTATGTCCTCAAGGCTTAAATCTTTGGAAGTGAAGTCAGAAAAAAAGGCAGACTCTTTTTTTTATTTCTTTGCTTTCACCCAATTACATTGCCCTCCTGGGTAATATGCTCAGCATGGAGCAGGTGCTTCTCTGTAGGGTGAAGGTGGGAAATAGACTATGTGCAAAAGGAAAATATGTTGGTGACTATATAAAAACAGCCTAGGATTCAATCCACCATCCTGCTAAAGAACTGGACTATAATCACTCTGTGGAATTCTGTGCTATTCATCTGCATAGCTACCTTGCCTGTCACCCATTGTGCCTGCCATGTTTACTAAAAGATCAGGAGTTAATATCACTTTACAAAAAGTAATAGCCTATTGCTACCATCTTTAGGAGAATTTCAGAGACTATACAGTTAACACCTAACATTAATTTGCCCTTGGGGCTTTAGTTCAGCAGGTATGAAAAGAGCCTCTCGAATAATTATTCCCTCCCTCCTCCAAAGGCCTATTTCTCCAAAAAATCCAGGGTCAGGAGCAGCAGCAGGAATGCCAGCAGCAGCCACATATATGCGAGTCAAGCTTTTCTCCATCTGCTTCCTCCTTAGGGAAAATCTAATGCTAAAATGACTTTCTAAGGGGAGGAAGCACAGCTGCTGTCACCACCATCCTTGTAGAGTCTCAGAAAACATGCACATACACACACACACACACACACCAAAAAACTCCTTCTCTTCCCCTAAGCTCTGGTTGCTTTTGGACACATCTTGAATGACAGTGATGATTCACTTTGCCGCTGGGATGCCGGCTCCAACAGCACCTCCTTTGTGGCTCTGGCCCTCATCCCATTTGTCTTCTGGCCCTGGGAACCAGAGACAGAGGACTATTTCTATTTCAGGCATCTGTGTTTCTGATCAAGCTGGTGTTTTAGGCCAATTTAAGTGTGAGGAAGAAGTACTTCACATTTCTCTGAAGTCGTGCTATCACTTGGGCAATGGGCAGAGAAGCAGGTGCTGATGCTGAAATGCTTGAGTCAGAGGGCAGAGAATTCTGGAAGGGAATGCCATCCCTATCTTTGAAAGTTCTGGTGTAATTCAGGGGTCTTAGGTGGAGGAAGACTTTGGACAAATCTGGAAAATCTTCATATTTCTCTCTCTAAAAATAAAATGATATCTAAATAAAATCACTTTTATTTCTGTAGCTTTGAAAATATGATTATAGTTTGTCTGAATAGTCTCAGTTTTTCTTAACTTTAGTTTACTCATCTATATTGAGGTCCTGATGTTCCAGAGAAGCTCCAACTTTAAAATTTTTAATTTTATATCAATAACTATTATCTTCTTCTGTTTCTTTCATGTAATTTTATTTCTCTCAAAAATTAATTATAATTTATTTGGTTTTAAGGTACAGCCAGGACACCTCTAATTATTCCAGTCCTGCCCAGGTGATTCTCTTTTACAGCTAGGGCTGAGATCCACTGATTGTGAAGCTGTAAGTCTACCTCACCTGAAAGTATTATTTGATGAGTCTGAGATTTACTAACAACTTACAGATATAATCTATTGATGGATATCTTGCTTCATATTGTAATAGTATGCAGTTGGCATTTTTAATTTAACTTTATAATTTACTTCAGTACAAAGATACATTGAAATGAGAATATATGGCTAAATGGATTGTTTCCTTGTGACTGCATAACACTATGATATCTTATATTTGCATGGTTCTTTACATCTTAGCAACAGCTTTTATGTAATTTTATTTGATTCCAAAACAATTCCACCTAGTAATTGTGCTGGTATTTGTAATGAAATAGGGTCACTATTTCTGGAATGCTTCATGAGGAATGTTATTAATCAAGTGGCTTCTATCTCTGCACCCAGTCCACCCTATGGTCCCAGTAAAAGGTCAGAGTCAGGGTTGTAAAATAGGAATGACATCTGAAAAACATGAAGAAGTATAAATCCTGCCCGTGCTACCCTATGTGAGTGGGAGGAAGAAAGAGCTAAGACATGAAGGGAGGTAATTGATCAGACAGGTGTGTGTGCTTTCCTTTCTCTGGGTTGAAAACCCAGGAGGGCATCTGGTAGAGTGGTAGTCATTGAGGGGAAATCTGAAAACAGAGCTTTACACTGGCCTCCAATTGGAATGTAGGGATAGAGTAAATGTGGGATCAGGATGTGTACAGAAGGATGCAGGTGTTCTCTAGGCTCCTACAAAGAAAGCAGAAGTTAGCTCAGTTGAGAGCCATTAGGATTGCTCTGAGGCTACAGGGTGGAGAATATGGGCAACACTTGGAGGGCTCTGCAAATCAGCAAGAGCCAAAGAAGGGCAAGTCATCAGTGGAGGGCAACTCTAAGTCCATTGTTGTTCTCCCTTAAACTCATGGAGACTATTCCAGACTCTTGGACTACCTAACTGCCTCCTCCTTATCAAATTTTACCAAATTTATGTCTTGTCTATCTGGTCACTGGTCTAGATTAAGTGACAGATGGAAGATTTGATATGGCTGATTCTAATTGAGAGGAGTGGAATAGAAAGGCCATGTCATCAGACAGGCCTAGTCTGGTTCCAACACTTTCTACTTGGGTCTCTTTAAACAAGTCACTTAATATCTCTCAGCTGAGAATTCTATCAGCATTTGACACTTACATCTAGCTCTTAGAGATGATCTGAAAATTAAACACATAACTCTGCTTGTCACTTTTGGTCTTTTGGGGTCATTGCAGCAGCTCCAATGCCTAGAGCAGAGTCTAGTTGATAGTAAGCATGAAATATGCAATTGTTGAATCAATTGAATGAATGTCTTAGCTAGAAAACTTTTAGTAACAAGTGGTAGAAATCCCAACTCAAATTTCCTTCAAAATGAAGAAATATGTTGGATAACAAAATTGAGAAAGTCTAGATGTTTGTCAGTGGTCAGATATGGTTGAATCGGTGGCTCTCCTTCTTTGGGATTCTTTATATTTTGCCTTCCTGCCTGAGCTGGCTTCTTCCTCATACAAGTACTGACATGGCTACAAGAGCTTTAGGACTTAAA
The DNA here is from genome assembly GCF_028885655.2 of Pongo abelii. NCBI lineage: Eukaryota > Metazoa > Chordata > Mammalia > Primates > Hominidae > Pongo > Pongo abelii. The sequence continues at coordinate 178,152,000 of NC_085928.1, forward strand.
ATGCACGAAGAAAATTCAGAGGAAAAAAGGCCGTTTGGGGTGGCTTTCTTTTTGAAATGAGAAAATGTCTTTCCCAGAACTCTCATTAAACCTATCTTCATGCCAATTTGGTCACTTGACCAAACTGTAATGCATGCCTGTTAGTGAACCAAGTCTGTGGCCTAAGTAACATCTTTCACTAGGTGGTCCATGGTTGGGCTCCCAAGCCAGTCACTTACGAGGACAATGGGATTACCCTTAGAACAATCAGCCTCTGAAGCTAGCAGTGGGGTGCACTCTGCCTGAAGGGCATGTTTTATGTATGGAATGGGAGTGGTGGATACTTGAACCCAAATTAGGGTGCTTTTTGGAAGGAGAAAATGGATGCTGGGATGGAGCAGGATGCAATCAACTTCTGTTTACTGCAATATGTAAGTACCAGTCAGCATATTTGACATGCAGTGGACTCTCAATTAATACTCCATTTGTCTTATAAACAGGACTTGTGTAAAGATTTAAAGAAAGTGATCAAGTTATTAAGTGGTGGACAGTCAACAGTTTAGTGGGACTGGGGAAGAATGGAGAGTGTATCAGTCAATGTCCCTACAGGAAATATACAGCACATTCAAATGAGGGAACTGAAAAGAATTTTAATAAAGGACTATTTACAAAACAAAGGGAACCAACCAGGAATAGAGAAACACTGCCGTGGTAGCAATGAGAGGCATGTTACTAACCCTAAGTCTAAGGCGCCAAGGGGGGCACTTAGTAATAAATCTGGAACCTATAAGAAGTTGCTGTCAGTTGTTTTCAACGGTGGGGTTGTGGGTAGGAGGAGATTTTGCTCCTCAGGGGACATCTGGCAATGTCTGGAAACATTTTGGATTGCCCTGACTGAGTGGATCTTGTTGGCACCTGGTGCGGAGAGGCCAGAAATGTTGCTAAACAGATGCATACAATGAACAACTATCCAGCTCAAGATGTCAATAGTGTGAAGGTTTAGAAACCTTGTACTAGAGAAAGTATTGTGAAAACAGAGGGCTGCTGAGAGTGTGGACTTTTTATATAACCCTAGGCAACTTGAGGCAAAGAGAAAGTTGTGGCATGAGATATCAGATCTCCCTCCCACCTGCCTGCCCATATCCCAGTGACTCTCACTGGGCAACCCTAACCTGAAGCTAGAGAGCAAGGAATTCCACTGATGCAGACTATGAATCTCAGCCTCACAGACACAGAGTAGGGTAGGTAAGAGTAGCGGACTTGAAGGGGCAAAGGAAAAACATCCAGTGCAGGCGATGAGTTGGGATGTGGGTCAAAACCATCAAATATGGATAACTTTATATGCCTCAAACTTCTACTGGAATTGGAAGGTGGACAGGTAAGATAGAGGTCCAATAAAAGGGAAAGTTTAAGTGCTTGATTCTGAGCTCTGTTTATATTTACAATTTTTTTTGAAGAGTTTTGAAACCATGAGCTAAATAAGTATTTCCCAAAGTAGGTTATGTGGAATGCTACTCTCTCATATATTTGTAGGTATTGTAAGGGGTAATGAAATGGCTTTTATCTAAATAGTTTGGGAGATGCTGCATTAAATAATATGAAAAAGAAATAATCAGAGAATTTGATATCTTAATATTCATGTAAATTGACTTGAGAGGGTTAGATTTTAAACTTGTTCTCCCAGACCTTTGGACTCAGTGAGAAAACTGTTCATGAATTTTCTCATAAACTAGTGCTCTAGGTGGTATGCATTGGGAAATACAGGCATATATCTTGCTGAAAAAATGGATTTTGCTCAATTGCATCTGAAAGAGGAACAGAGAAGGGCATCAGGAAAAAGACATGAAGTAGCATACAAATATTTATTTCAATAACTGCATGGGATGTCAAAGATACTTAATGAATTGTAAGCTCTTTTCTTTAGCTCAGCAATTGCTTAACTGATCTTGGTGGCCTTTGAAAATCTAACAGATTAGCCCAGCCACCACATAAACTTCAAGGACCTTTCTAGTTCTAATATGTGATGAACTATCCTACGGAGGGATAGCTATTCAAGTAGACTTCTACTCTATTTGCCTCCAAACTTTCATTATTGTAACTCTGTGGGTTTTTTCTTCCCTCCTTCTACTATGTGCTTTGGATGTAGCGGTCTCTACCCCTGGCTCCAGAGTGGGGCAGGCTTATGCCTGTAATCCCAGTTCTTTAGGAAGTCGAGGTGGGAGGATTGCTTGAAGCAAGGAATTCCAGACCAGCCTGGGCAGCAAAGGAAGACTTCATCTCTGGAAAAAAAAAAAATTAGCTGGGCATGGTGGCCCACATTTGTAGTCCAAATTACTTGAGAGACTGACGCAGGAGGATCCCTCGAGTCCAGGAGTTTGAGGCTGCAGAGAGCTATAATTGTGCCACTGCACTCCAACCTCAGTGAAAAAACAAGACCCTGTCTAAAAAAAAAAAAGAAAAAAAAACTCTATCAGATCAGGTTGGAGAACTAGCCTATTGTAGAGATGCATCGTATGACTTTTCTCTTCTTTAGTTTTAGATAAGGATTGATAATTTATATTCAATGAATTAATAAAACACAAATTCAAGGCCAACTTTTCTTCCATTTTATAGAGGCCTTGTTTTTGTAGTACCAGGTGCATGAGGCAGGTGATCCATTAGATACGTCCTATGTCACAACCAAATTTTCTGGGTAACAAAAGGTTTTGAAACACAATGTAGGGCATCTGTGGGTATTAACAGTTAGTACTTTTTTCATTGCCACTGACCAAAAATTTACCTAAATGGACATAAACCTCAAAAGAACTCATTGGTTCACATAACGAAAAAGTTTACAGGTTGTATTGCCACTGGGTGAGTTTGATCTAGGTGATCAAGTAATGTCAACACTTGATTTTTCTCTCTCTTTGCTCAGCCTTCTGCTTATTGGCTTTCTAAGTTAGTCTCACCATATCCAGTCTCATAGCATCCTAAGGACTGGTTGTACCAGCAATCCAAGCTATCGTTGTATTTTATTGGCTTCAGCTGGATCATATGACAATGGTTTCCATGTGACTGTGGCCAGACAAATTCAATGCTCTCATGGGCCAGTATTGACCACACACCCCACTCTGGTACCAGGGGTAGAGACTGCTCCATCCAAAGCACATAGTAGAAGGAGAAAAGAAAAAACCCACAGTGTTACAATAATGAAAGCTTGGAGGCAAATAGAGCAGAGGTCTACTTGAATAGGTACCCCTCCACAGCATAGTTCATCTCATATTAGAACTAGAAAGGTCCTCAGAGTTCATCTAGTCCAACCTGTACAGAGGAGAAAACTAAAGGGAAGAGAAGTTAAATAATTTTTCTAGGCTCACACAGCTATAGGCAAAAGGTAGATTAGGAACCAAAGATTTCTAATTTTTAGTTTGGACTTTATTATATTTGACATTATATTCAAGCAAATAAAGGTACAGGCACACTTTGCGCAAGGCACCTTGGACAAGAGGAAGAACGGTAAAGAAGTATGTCAAAGGACTTGCTGCTAGTCAGAAGTCTCACAGGATGCTGGCAATAAGCCAGATCTAGACACCTTAATTCTTTATTCTGAATTTACAGTGGCCCTATTTTCTCATCCTTATGTAGTTGGCAATATCTTTCTTCATGCTAACAAATGCCTGAGACACATATCAGGAAGCTCAGTTAGCATAAGGATATTTATGCCATTAAAACTGGGCCTTATATTATTAATCTATTAGTGTGCATGTCTGTGTAAACTATTTAATTATAGCAGTCAGGTCACATAGATACACTATCCACTTTATGGAGCATGATCAGTATTACTTTTTTATCCTCAGAATAATTTTATTAGTTTTGGTGACCATAGAGTACCGATGTTAATATTAGCTTCTTTTAAAATATTTCACAGTTAAAGCTTAATAGGCATCTTTGGTTCATGCCCTGAGGAGAAAACCTTCCTGTTCTGATCTCTAATAAGCATAATGCTAAGTTTCCAGGTAAAAACAATGAGGAATAGAAACAGGCCCTACCCTTGGAAGAACTGTGATGAGAAAAGTAATTTAACACTTAGTTCTTTTTCATTTCACCTGCCTTCTGCATTTCTTTATTTACCTTTTGGTTGCTGGTGCCCAATGCAGGGCTATCCTATAAAGCAGAAAGTTAACTGTGTTGAAAACCAAGTAAACCTACAATAGGGAAAGCCTATTTCTAATTGTGACAAAACTTACAATTCAATTCCTTAGATGAATATTAGGTATCCTGCAGAGACTCTGGTGTACTAAACACAATACTGATAACTGTTTGATGCATTTTTTAATGTTCTGAGGCCAAAGTAGAGATCTCTCCTCTTTCCCTCTTTTTTAAAGCTAAATAGTATTCCATTGTGTATATGTTCCACCTTTTCTTCATTCATTCATTTGTCGGTGGCCACTTAGATAGATTCCATGTCTTGGCTGTTGTGAATAATGCTGCAATGAACATCAGAGCATAGATATTTCTTTGGCATACTAATTTTGTATCCTTTGGATATATACCCAGTAGTGGAATAGCTAAATCATATAGTAGTTTTAATTTTAATTTTTTGAGTATCTTCTCTTTCCAAATTTTATTGTCATCAAAAACTTAGCTTTCTTATAATAATATCAACAGTTTTTAAAAGTTGAAAAGCCTTAAAATTATCTCAAATGAGAGAGGTAGACAACTATCCAAGGCATGCTACATGAAGTATCTGTGATTGCAAGCATATTTCTTGCAGACAAAGGTGATAAATACTGGTGAGTAGAACTGGATCATAAATGTCAACAAATCTTTTCAAACCTGTGAAATTAATAAGAACAAATTATGTCACAGTCACCTCTTCCAATACATATGTATCATCTCTACAATCTTACATGAACAAAATGGCTTTCCAAGGTCCTAGTGCATAGCCTCTCTATATCACATCTAGGCTTATCTACTTCTCCCTACCCTATGCAAAAAAAAAAAAAAAAAAGAAAAAAAGAAAAAAGACTTTTCCTACACAAAATTTTGCTACTCTGACTTCTAATTAGTGTTTGAGAAAATTAATCATCTGAACCTGTATTTTAATAAAAATTAGTGAGAAAAAATTATCAGTGGAAAATATTTGCAATGTTCTCTTTTTAAAAATTTAAGTTTTATTTTTGATACTGGGGGTACTGGGTCAATTTTTTACATGAGAATATTGTGTAATGCTGAGGTTTGGAATATGAATCTTGTCACCCTGATGGTGAGCATAGTGCTCAATAGGTAGATTTTTAACCCAATCCCACTGTATAGTAGTCCACAGAATCTGTTGTTCTCATATTTATATCCATGTGTGCTCAGTGCTTAGCTCCCACTTATAACTGAGAACATGTGGTATTTAGTTTTCTGTTCCTGCATTAATTTGCTTAGAATTATGGCCTCCAGCTCCAACCCTATTGCTGCTTAGGACATGAATTCATTCTTTTTACGGCTGCATAGTATTCTATGGTATATATGTACCACATTTGCTTTATCCAGTATACTACTTTTGGGCATCTGAGTTGATTCCATATCTTTGCTATTGTGAATAGTAGAGTGATGAACATATGAATGCATGTAATTTTTTGGTAGAATTATTTATTTTCTTTTGAGTATTTACACATTAATGAGATTACTGGGCCAAATGGTAGCTCTTTTGTGAGTTATTTGAGAACTCTTCAGACTGCTTTCTATAGTGCTTGGACTAATTTAAATTCCCACCAATAGTATATGTGTTCCCTTTTTTTGCAGCCTGGCCAGCATCTATTGTTTTTTGACTTTTTAATAATAGCTATTCTAATTGGTGTGAGATGATATTCCTTGTGGTTTTGCTTTGCATTTCTCTGATGATTAGTGATGCTGAGCATTTTTCCAAATGTTTTTGGCCACTTTGTATGTCTTCTTTTGAGCAGTGTCTATTCATGTTCCTTGCCCATTTTTTAATGGGGTTATCTGTGTTTTGTTTGTTGATTTAAGTTTCCTGTAGATTCTGGATAATAGCACTTTATCAGATGCATAGTTTGCAAAAATCTCCCATTCTGTAGGTTGTCTGTTTACTTTGTTGATAGTTTCTTTTGCTGTGCAGAAGCTCTGTAGTTTAATTAGGTCCCACTTGCAATTAACAGATTCAATCCTATTCCTATCTGACTATCAATGTAATTCTTCACAGAATTAGAAAAAAACTATACTAAAATTAATATGGAACCAAAAAGAAACCTGAATAGCCAAAGCATTCCTAAGCAAAAAAACAAAGCCAGAGGTATCACACTACCTGACTTCAAACTATGCTATAAAACCCCAGTGATAAAAACAGCTTGGTACTGGTACAAAAACAGACACGTGGACCAATGGACAAGAAGAGACAATTCAGAAATAAAGCCATATACTTACAACCATCTGGTCTTTGACATGTCTGACAAAAATAAGCAATGGGGAAAGGAAAGCACTATCAATAAATGGTGCCTGGATAATTGGCTAGCCATATGAAGAAGATGAAAGTTGAATCCTACCTTTTACCATATACAAAAATTTACTTTATATGGATTAAAGATTTAAATGTAAGACTTTAAACTATAAAAGTTTTGGAGGACAACTTGGGAAATACTCTTCTCAACATTGGCCTTGACAAGAAATTTTTGACTACATGTCCCAAAGCAATTGTACTCTTCTCTTAGGCTACATGTTTTTCGAAGGTCTTCATCCTATTATATACAACGTTCCACTTCAGGATGCTTCAGTTGGAGGAAAACAAGAAAGAAAGTGCTCTAAAATTTAAGCAAATTAAGGTAATTTAAGACCTTGTGACTCTTGGCTAAATAGTGAGTAGTAAATCAATGCTAGAATTGTCATTGGGACTATGGCCATGTTGAGACATTCAAGGCGCTTTTGAATGAAATTCAAGATCAAAGCAAACTTATTATGAGTTTGAAATGGGAAGCCTAATTTCATACTTCTGATATTTAGCCTCTTGTTTACATGTTTTGGAATGTTTATTCTTAGATTTAGTTATTTTACAGCTAAATGAACAAAGCCCTCTAACATCTTATAAACAAATACTGACATATTTGTCAAATTGTATTTGTGAAATGTCTTGAAGATTTGTAATTATTTTATCTTAAAAATCAAACCAAAACAAATGCTCAGTTCATTCAACTCTAATAACCTGATGGCAGCAATGAACAGGAGGAGACATAACCCAGAGGCAACCCTAAGGAGTCATTTATGATATCTCCCTGTATCTACAGTGATAGAATGACACGTGCAGCTCTACAAAAGTAAAAATGCACTCACTAAAATATTTTGGACCTAGAAATACCTGTGCAGAAAAACAAACCTGGTACATTTATAGCAAGTTTTTGTGTTTCTCCACCTGAATTTCTGTATAAAGCTATAATTTTTTAAAGCAAAACGAATAGCAAGCTATTGACTATAGATCATTAACACATCAAGGCAGTATATACAGGAGTTTATTTAGCCTGATCCTTATTCCTCATCTAAAAGCGCATGGTTTATGTTTTGCTTTTGATATTGCAATGAATGAAATTAAGATTTCTATATCAAAAAGAGGAAGTTAGAATTTCAGGAGATAAACAAGTAATCAAAGCAGCTAAAACCCTGAGAGATAAAAAGATGTTCTTTTTAAATTTCATTAGTGTCCTTCTGTTTCCAACCTCCCTGCTGTCCAACAAAACAAAATTCTTCAGAAAATTGCTACATGTAAAAACCAAATATAATGAGCTACATTTTTTTTTCCTAAAGAGAATATACTCAAAACGTTTTCAAAATACACTCTTTAAGAAGGAAGGCAGATTCTGACAGTCTCAGTAACCTTACAGTGGTAGTCTTAGGATGGGTTTAGTAGAGAACTTTCCAGAGAATGCCCACACAAGCTACCTGGGAAGTTTGATATGACAACATTATATTGTGGACATAGATGTTAATATTAAGCCTTTAGCCCTATTCTTCAACCAGTTTACAATGTGAACATTTCTTTGAACAACTAGGAAATGAACTCAACTTTTGCTATGTGTTTTTTTAATTAAGTAGCCTATCCTGTCTACCCCTACAAAGTTCCCCGTCCCCTGCAACCCCAGGCTAACACCTGATGTCACACTCCTTATTAACTATACTACAGTGACTTCTATACATGCCTCTGCATGTGCAAACCATCCATAATAGACACTTTGGGGAAAGGGGTGAGGACATTACCATGTGCTTCAAGTTATCTAAGGCTATTTATTCTATATGATGAATGTGCTGATAAATTTCTGCTATGATTCTTCTATTTGGCCAATCACCTCTCAGTTATCTGCTAGCTCCCACAGCACATACACAATCACAGCTTATTTCCTAATCAGACATTGTAGTGCAACACAGTTTTATCTCTACAACTACACATTATAACAGCTGTATCCTCCATTATGGCCTTGCTTTTTTTACTGGACTGGGAATCCTAAGAGTGGCAAACATGGAAAGCAAGGTAAATAATCACAGGTCTCATACAATGCAGCTGTTTACCTTCCAGACAACAGCTTGCTTACTGCTTCTAAAAAGTGACAGATTCCCTAAGCTCATGGAACTCCTGTGGTACATCCTACTCCATGTTTAGGGGCTTCCTGGCCCTCCATATATCCCTATTGAGGACTATAGGAACTTACAGAACCAACACAAATATGCTGGTACTCCTGCTTTTGTTTTGGTTGTCAGTAATACAGTTCCTTGTCTCTGAAAAAGAGTCACCTGTCTTCTGTTAGCATCCATGGAACTATAGAAGGCTACTCATTAGCTTGTATAGTTATTTCTTCTACTTAGTCAAAGCTATTTAAATATGGCAAAATTTCCACAGTCGTGAGCCTTTGCATATGTCTAAATCTATTGTAAGCATCTTGTGGGCTGAGATCATGCCATGTAGTTTTTAATCCTCCCAGCACTTAGCATTGCTGTACACATAAGTATTTGATAAACATTTGATGGATTGTTGACATGTTGAAAGCAATCTTACATATTTGGGCACATTTGAGGTAAGCACGTGTTCATTCCTGTTATGACAAATACCAATATCCCCCTAATTAATTCCTCGTTTCGGATACCAATATTTTTTCTCATTTCTTTTCCTCTCTCTTCCCCTCCATTTTTTTCCAAAATATTCGCCTTCCTTTCTCCTTCCTTTCTTCCCTCCTTCGTTCCCTCCTTCCTTCCTTCCTTTCCTTCCTGTGCTATGTCTTCTGTCTACATACCTACCTACTTGTCACCTACCATAATATTTTCATTTATTCAACAAATATTTACCAAGATGCCTCCTATGTATCAGACACTATTCTAGGCTCTGCAAATACAGCAGCAAACAAAATGAGTCAATATCTCTCCCTTTTGTCTTATTACCTTCATCTGAAAAAATATTAAAAACAGATCACAAGGAATATATATAAATAACACAATCCACAGTAGAAATAGGTAAAGAAGAGATGAAAAACAAGCAGGAAAGAAATAAAGAAATAAACCAGTGCTTAGGAATGAGACTAATACCATAAAGTTGAAACATATTTGTTTTTGCCACAAATTTGGCTCTATGGTTTAATTGGAAGATTCTAAGTTCTCCTAGGATAAGAAAAGGTCTTAGAATACCCACATTTTTAAGAAGGCCTGATGCCCAGGGTCATAGTTGTATTTTCTATATGATTCCTTCCTAGGCAAGTGTTTGACTATGCTGTGGGGACATCTAATCATGGGGATCACATGTAGAGGCCACAGAGGAGAGTCTATCTAAGCCATGTCCATCTCCTGGGTCTAGGTTCCCCATTCATAAATCAGTTTATTGTAACTCTATAACTTGTGTCTCTTATTGATGTGGTATTACTTGTGTTATAATATATGAATGTGAAAGCATATGAAAGTGAAAAGTGATTATGTTTCTAATCTGAGAGATTTAAAAAGTGGCACTTTGGATAGGCTCCTATGCATGGAGGAAATTCATATTCATTCCTTCACTTGTTTTTCATTGTACCCAAGCTCTAGCATTTCAGCTCCTTGAGATTCTAACTTGGTCTTTAAGACATCTCTCATATATTAAACAATTGCAATAAGGGTTGCTCAGCATGTTACTTGTTAATAAAGGACATCTGCATTTGTTTTAATGCTTATTTAAAAAGAAATTGGGATTTAGTGCTTGTCGGCGCTAATGGAATCAATGGTACTTTAATATGTGTTAATGGCACTTCAGCTCCCTTAGCAGCAGAAAACAGGTTATTAACCAAACACATTATTGCTCCAAATGAAAGAGAAAGTATATGGAATCTAGAAAAGGCAAAGATGGCACATGATTTTGCTGGTTTGAGATCATTTAAACCTAAATGAAACATATATTTTTCTCCTTCACTATGTTTTTAATCCAAAGGGCAAATACAATTGTAATGGTGGGTGTTGGGTAAAGCCATCATGCAGCTTATTAAAGCAGAGGGCAAAAACACATGCTCAGTGCTCCTCCTTGTGAAATTTCAGTGAGATACTAACTGTGAGCTGCTAGCTTTAGGAAAGGATTTTCCTTCTCGTTGATATATATACCTTCAAAGGATCGAGTGATTAAGAGGAAGGTAAGGGAAGAGGTGCTCTAAAAAGAACAGAGAAGGGCAATGCATTGGGTTAGGCTTTTAGCTCATCATATTAGAGTCAACAAAACAGGAAGTCAAATTAATGGTTGAGGCCTTGACTTGTATAACTTGCTTTAGGACCACCAAGCCTCTCTTTACTTTGCACATGTATAGAGCCTTGATCTTATAGTGTTCATTTCTTTAGGCATTTATTACATCTGGTAGCAGATTTTGTAATTTAGGCACTACATGTTGTTAAGTCAGAGACTGGAAGTAACATAAGAAAGTAAGACATAATTACCTTCTTAAAAAACCCTATTCTTTCATTTGATATCTGCATCAAAATGTTCTTAAATATTTCCGAATATGGCTAATCCTTACATTTTTAAAAGACCAGTGAAAGCTTTCTACAGTTAAAAGGTTACTCAAGCATTCTCAATTAGTAAAGAGTGTGCTTAACTTTTGAAATATTTTGTACAGTTACTGAAAATATCTATTTTATTGACATTTTCTAACATTCATGTTATTTTTCTTTGGGATGGAAAAATAGACAGAAACCTTAAATGAAAAAGAAAGTCACTTATAGTCTCATACAATTGATTTTTACACTTTTATTTAATGGTTTATTGACTCTAAAAGAACCTTTTCTGAAATATAACCTTTTTCAAATCTTGTGTAGAATGGATAATTTCTGGCATTCTTGGAGACTGAAAGGACAACTAATGATTACGTGTTTGAAATACTAGATTGAAAATGAGAAAACTTAATGTATTATCTCAGTTACACACCATGGTCTCAGTCTCATCATTGAGTTGTTATAAAACCCAGCAAGGCAATTTTAAGGAAGTGCTTTGTACTTTTGGAAGAAAGGTTCCATATCAATATACAGCATTAATATGAGTTGCTTGGAGGGCTGTTGCCTGAAATCTGAGAGTCAATACAGTATTCTCAGTTGCTACTGTCTAGTTACATAAAACACTCTGGGATTATACTGTCAATTTCATATCTATGCAGAGTTTTGTTAATACTTACTATAAAAGGGGATGCTAAGCAGTGAGATCAATGATCTATTCGAAGTCACTCTATATGTGGGCAACATTTCTTCCTGCTTCATGCCTCCTGGTTTACTAAAGGAACATTTTCCTATCTTGAATTTCAACATATTTATTTTGACATCACAGAGACAAACATATTGTTTAAATTTTCTCTCTTTTCAAGAACAGTGAAGAATAAAAATTGGTTGCCTTGAGTGTTTCAAAAAGGGGGACAATAATTCCATTGTGAATTTACACCAGATTGCCTAACATGAGCTAAACAGCAATGAATTAACTCAAGAATGCTGCAGCTTAATCTAGAGAGAATGAACTGCTTAGAAGGTATGTTCTTAACACAATTTCTGCCACAGGCTGTAGCTATTTTCAAATCTTTTAAAATGTATTTCAGGTAGCATTCTTAGCACTTTAATGCAGGGCCATTTTCTTCAATGTTCTCTTCAGGGTGAATAGCTATCATCCTACCAAATGAGAATTCAGGCCACATGTCAAACTTTCAAGGAGGTACACTGGGAAGTGATAATGCCTAAAAGATAAATTGGAAAGATACCATAGGTATTAGCTTGTATAAATGCTGCTTTCAATTTGTGTAGCAGTCACTGTAGCACTTTCAGAACAAGATAATGAATTAAATGCAATTCTTGGCTGTCCCCTGAAGTCCTAATAAGGACCCAATAGTTGGATTCAAACTGATTTGAAACCTATCCTGGAACCATTCCATATATGCTTGTTCTCATTCTATAACTGGGCCAAGACAAGCTTCAACGTAGCTTAATTTCTACTCTCTTTAAAGTGCTGACAAGAGTGGCTCTTGAATTACAGCAAAACCTTATGTGTTTCTTTGCTTATAAAGAACTCGCCAAATGCCAAGACTTGTCCTTGGTTTTAATTTCTTAGATGGGATGGTGTTTATACTTTAACCGAAAGAGGTATTGTTATTATCTTACTTTTTTTTTTCTGTTAATCAAGGTATTAATGGCAATACAAGTTAGCTTTTTGTTAGTTTTTAGTTGGCCTTGAGGATATTTGGTTTTTTGTTTGTTTGTTTGTTTGTTTGTTTTTTGACTGAGTCTCCCTCTGTCGCCCAGGCTGGAGTGCAGTGGCGTGATCTTGGCTCACTGCAAGCTCCACCTCCCGGGTTCACGCCATTCTCCTGCCTCAGCCTCCCGAATAGCTGGGACTACCGGTGCCCGCCACCACGCCTGGCTAATTTTTTTGTATTTTCACTAGTGTTAGCCAGGATGGGCTTGATCTCCTGACCTCGTGATCCGCCCACCTCAGCCTTCCAAAGTGATGGGATTACAGGCGTGAGCCACCGCGCCCAGCCTAAGATATTTGGTTTTAATTAAAGTACTTCAATCATTCAACATGGCCTCACCAAACAGTGTCTGGGCTCCTATGAAGATAAATGGTTAAGAGACATATTTTCCATCTCAAGGAGCTCAAAATAAATTTGGATGGGGGTAGTGGACAGTAAAATTAAAACATTTGGATACGAATGTGAATAAGCAACTCAAATTTTATCATGTGAATTTCATTGTTAGGTGGGCAGAAAATGTTGGGTTTTTTTTAACCTTCCCATATTAGTTACTGCTGGGAGTGTATTGGAAAAGGGTTTGCCATGAGGAAAAATTGTGAGGGCAAGTTAAGAAGTGCTTACCATTTTTTGGAATACGTAAGCTGATATTTTCTAAATTCAATTTATATTTTGAGTCATGCTTTGCGGGGCTTTTCCAAAACTGGTTCAACAGCCAGTCAATCAAAAAAGATTCCTTAAAGTATTTCCCTTCAAGGCACTGTTTATAAATAATTAAGCAGATAGCATCGTCTAGGTCTGAATGGTGTACAGAGAGAGTGAGTCCATGGAGTCCAGGTTTTCTAGAGGAAGAAGCAGGATGCCCTAGAGCTTCCTCATTCACATCTAAGTGGTCAGAGAAATTTCCTTTCCAAGAAAGTATACAGGATATTGCTTTATTTTTGCTTGAAGCTCTCACTGACCCTGAGGACCACAGACTCACACTCCTTTGTATCTAATCCAGACTCCACATCCTAGTAACTTTGGTTGTCTTGTCAACTGTCTCCAGGTTGTTCCAGCCAACGGCTCAGGCTCTTGGTGAGTTTTCTAGTATCTAATCTGTATGGAAAGTTCCCCTCACATGTACTACACTTTTGTTTGCCTTCAAATATTCAGGATGTCTCACTCTTCAAAATACAAAACAAGCTTGAGACTTGACAATTTTAGACTCATGAGCACGGTCTCCGATAGGTGAATCTTCCTTTTGACCACTGATGCTGACTGAGTGGCCCCAACAAGTTGTGCCAAGCCACCACCAACCATAGCATAGAGGGTCAGAGTCCCATACCTGAAATTTACAGAGTGGGAGGGAAACTGCAGCCAGCCTCATTTACCAGGGGCTCTGGCATGTTCTTTTTTGTGTGGCTTCTGTGAAATTACAGAAAATCAGATAGCTTTCTTTCTAGTGCGGTTTTTACAACCAAATGCTCATGACAGTATAAACCCAGAGCTTTTCTGGACTTAAAGAAAAGGAGTAATCTTAAGAAGAAAGAAAATTCTTGCCTCTGGAAAAACGGGGTTAAAAAAAGTGATGATATCTGAATAGTAGAAAATGTATTATCTTATTCAACAGGAAGATAAAACATTCTTATGTACCTAACAATTTTCTAAAAGTCTACCTTCATTTTTTTTTCTTCTGTACTAAGTGCTGCTTGTGGTTTGGACATTGCTTTTTAAAACAATATTAAACAAAATACACCCTTAAAAGAAAATGCATGCCCTTGTATTAAGAAAAGACACAGGTTTTTGCATTCTATAGAAAGGAACTTGGCAGGGCTACAGTCCATTTAACTACAGTGGAGTTGGTAACGAGAAGCTGGGGTCAAGCATCACATTTTCCGTAGAGTATTGAGAATGGGGCCATAGCAGGTAGTAAGCAGGAATTCAGGCATGGAAGCACCAAGAGTCTCAGAGGGAGATGAAGGATACTGAAATCAAGTAGCAGAGCTGAGTTAATAATCTGATGGGATTCTGGTATCATGAAAAAGAATAGGGCTATCAGGCAAAGTGGCTGCTAAAGTTTTATGGAACAAACTTTTTAGTATTAATCAGCTTTCACTGATCCAATCTACTTTGTAAGCAGATAAACCAGTGGTGTCTTCAGAGTAACTCAGGCTTCTGACGCATACACTGTGATAGAATTTCATTATATGAGGATATTAAAAGAAGCATGCCCATAAAAACTAGCCCAAGAAGTCTGTTTACCTAAAATACATTCTGTGGTTCTCAGAGTCTATTTATCACATACATGAGAAAGAATTCTTCCAAAAAAAGTTTTAAACTTGCTGTCTATCCCAAAGTATGAACATCCTATATCATTTATTCTTCTCTCTTAAATTACCTATCAAACAACAAATAAAGCCATGTGCAAAGGTTTTGGGAGAGTCCCAAGTGAGGGCTACTGTGAAGATAAATGGTTAATGTCTGCTCTCCCAGCTGCTCAGTTAATTACTGTAATAGAAAACATCTTGAGGGAAAACACTGCATACAGTTATTAGCAATTAACCCACAACTCTAAAAAATCACAATTCTTACTAATAATAGAACATTGCCCAGCCAGCCTAATTATAATTTCTACACAAGAGCCTTCTGTTTTCAGAAAATGTGAAATATTAGAAGTCACTACTATTTAAAATGCAAATAGGAAATCAGGAGGATGAAGATTACATTGAGAAATACAAAATGGAGTAGCACAGATAGAAATGGGAGGAGGCATGATTTATGTGGTAATGAACTAATTCCTTGACAAGCAATAGACTCAGATATATTAGCGAAATAACTTTTTGCCGCGTGTTTACTACAATACGGGACCTTGTGGTGTTAATGAGTGGTGCTGCAAAAGTGGTAAAGAAGTTAAGACAGCGTAATGTGGAACAGGAGAATCCATGATAGGATTTCAGGTATGATATTGTTTTGTTTTTCTATGAATCATAGAATCTTCTTGGATATATCTCAATCTTAAAGCTCATTTTTTCCTCCCATATAGTTACGTTTCTTTTATTGTTCCTGTTTGCTCAGTGCTTACTAGTCTTCTTGTCCTCTCTGAAACATAACAAATTTATTTCTGTTTCAAAATTTTAAAACACTTGTTATTACTGCTGCCTGGAATATTTACTCCCCAGATTTGGCATGGCTGTTTTCTTCTAAGAATTCATGTATCTGCTCAGAGAAAGCTTGATCACATTACAAAACAGTCTGCTTTTCTCTTCTTTTTCTGTCCTATAACTTTACTTTGTTTTTCCACACATATACCACTATCTGATAGAATATCCCATTCTGCTACTTCATAACTTATCAACATGAAGCTATATTCATTAACTCTCTCCCTGTTTTGGATCTGCTATATCCCTACTTCCTAAACCTTCTTCCTCTCCTCTGTGCTCTCAATTATGTCTGTATGAATATTTGCATTATTTTATATGTGGAATATTGTTTACAGCTAAGCCAAATAATGTCTTAGAAGATGTATTTTCTCATATGAACTTTGATTTTTTTCTATAGTTAATAATTGTCTTGTGTTTTCTCATGTATAAGTAGTTCATTTTCCCCTCAAATGTTCCATGCACAGAAATAAATTCTGTGACTCCCAAACACACTAAATGACCTGCCTCCTTTTATCATTTGGAGATATTCACCCTCTACTCCCTACTCATTCTCATTTAATAGAACACGTTTTAGTTCTGACTCACAGCTTGGATTGTACAATTCCCTTTCCCAATTTCCTGCAAATTCCCTTTGCCTATTTTCTGGTGTTCATATGTTCTTCTTTCTTAATTCACTTCCTCATTTTGCTGAGGCATTTCCTCCAGTAGCTTCCAGGAAAGGGTATGGTGGGGCTCAGTTTTTTTAGTTTTTATATGTCTGGAAAAGGTTTTACTTTTACCCTTGATTGATAGTTCAGCTGAGTATGGAATAGTAGGTTAAAAATTGTTTCCCTCTGTATTTTGAAGTTATTGCTTCCCTATTTTATATCATTTTGATGTTTCTTTTCCAAAAGCCCAATGATATTCTGAATGATAACTTTTGTATGTGTGCTACCTCTGCCCCTTTTAGAATTTTCTTTCTGTCCTGTCTGTTCTGAAATTTCATGATGAGGTGAGTCTTTGTTGTCCCAGGTACTCTGTGGGCCCTTTCAGTTTAGAGATATGTCTTTCAGTTCTTGAAGTATTTCTTTGATAATTTCCTTATTTTGTTTTCTCCTTTCCTCTCTTTCTAGTTCTCCTAGATTAATGTACTGATTTCATTTCCTTTTCTTTTCTATTTTCTCTCTCTCTTCTGAGAGATTTTCTTGATTTATTTCTAACCTTTCCGTTAAATATTTTTTTCACTGAAGTTATCTTGTTTTTAATGTCAAAGACCTATCTCTCATTTACTTAATGTTCCTTTTTCATAGCTAAACAATTTTGTGTATGTAAATGTAAAATATCCTCTTGTCCTTCTGAAGATAATTGGGGTAAGGAGAATGCATTTCTTTTCTCAGTTTCTTTGTATCTGTTCTTTACGTGTAGGCCTCTATAAACTGGAAACTTTCTTCATATCTGGTGGTTCTTGGCTGATTATATTTAAGAGTAAGCACTAAAAAGATTATATTCAAAGGAAGCTGTTTTTGTGGATGGGAGTAGTCAAGTGGTGGACTTCACTTGAAGGTTATCAGTTACTGGTCCCTTCATTGGGATCTCCAGAAGACAATCCTCCAACCTCCCTCATGGTGCAAGATATATACTTAGATACAAGTTTTCTGGGAAACACAAGTGAGATGAGCCGTGAAAGCCCCTCAGTTCATCCTGCAGACTTTTACCTAATTATCTTGTGCTCAGCCCTCTGATTCATCTCTGTCAAAGCTGGACCCCTGCAGCTCAGTTTTTCCAGAGAATATATCCCCTGTCTCCTGAGGGGCAGAAGGAGAAGGGAACATCAGGGAGTCAACTACTCTATGTATTTTACAGCCAGATCCCTCATTTTAGGCTCCCACATCAATGTCATCTTCCAGGATGCTTAGTGCCTTCAAGCACCAAGTCCCTCAGCCATCTTCTCTGGTGAGTGGACTCACTTCTCTTCTTACAGATATTGCCTTCTGGAGGTACTAACCCTGTAACTTTTGTGACTTCTATCTATGAAGGCAGTTAGGAATCCTGCATCTGGCTTCTATCTTCCAAACTATTTTGAAACAGTTGGTAGTTGTTTTCTCCTCTTCCGTTTGACTTGGTTGGATAAGAACCTAAAACATTTCTTTAATCTTCAGTTAGTGAGGTTTAGGAGGGAGAAAAGATAAAACTGTGTGGTCGATTTACTGTGTTAAATTGGAACTCTATGTTTTGTTTTTTCTTTTAAGATTTAGCATCTATTTTTTAAACTATTTGCCATATTTCTCTAAAACAATGGTTTTCAAACTTTTGTATGCATCAAAATCACTTGAAGGGCTTGTCAAAACACAAACCCCCACCCTCAGACTGTCTGGTTCAGTAGTATTGGACAGGCCTGAGAATTATTTCTGACAAGTCCTGAGGCAATGCTGATGCTGCTGGTTTGGGGACCACACTTTGACAAATACCAGTTTATACAAATGGACTTTTTGTTAAATTAACTCTAGTTCATTCTTTCATGTTCAGACATGTATGCCTACTGAACTCCTATTCATTCTTTATGACTCACCTCATATACAGCTTGGGGAAGAATTTCTTGACATATAGAAAGCATATGCTTCCCCAAAGTAACGGCTCAGTTATCTGCATTTTATACCTACTTCTCTCGTGATACTAATCACATTGGACAAGTCACATGGCTGACTCATCTGGGATAGAGTAAACTCTTTGAGCATGCAGCATCTGTCTTAGTATTTATTTAGATTCTTCTTCCTCCTCCTTCACTTTTCCTTCTTCTCAACTTCCTAGTCTCCTCCTCTTTCTTCTGCTTCTCTGTCTTCTTTATTTCTATTACCTAGCATGACACACAGAGGCATGATGAATGGAATTGAAGTTACGTTACTATGTGCAATGAATAGATAAGAGATACATTTGGAATGTTTTCCTTAAAAATTATGAATACCTTAATTTATTCAATAGTGTATCATGTAACCAATGGCAAGTTCACTCTCCAAGTGAGGCATTTAGATTATAGAAGCTTTGCTCAAAGTGGCTGGTTTTTAAACTCTTCATTACCTGGCCCACAGAGTGATAAGGAGCTTACCTCAGAATCAAAGTCAATGGACTGCATACTCCATTGAAAAAATCTTGTCATAAAAGAGTTTGCTAAACTAATGTGCTTAGTGCTTTAGTCTGCTTTCATTCTGGCACAAGCTTCTCATCTTGTTGAGGACCAGTATAAAACACTTTGCAGTTTGCCACTGGTCTGCAGACTGCTTTTTTTTTTTTTTTTTTAAATAAAGAGATATAATTTACATACCACAAAATTTATCCTTTTAAAGTGCTTTTCAATATTTTCACGAAGTTGTGTGAAAATACTAATTCCAGAACCATCACCACTATCTAATTCCAGAACATGTCATCACCTCCAAAAGAAACCCTGTACACATTAACAGTCACTCCCTATTTTTTCCTGCCCCCAGCCCCTCAAAACCACCAATTCACTTTCTGTCTCTATGAATTTGTCTATTCTAGACCTTTTATATACCATAGATTTATAAGTCTCTATGTAGCCCACTTTGTCTGACCTCTTTTACTTAGCATAAGGTTTTCAAGGTTCACCCATGTTGTAGCATGTATCAGTACTTCATTCCTTTTTATTTATGGCTATGTAATATTCTACTGTATAGATGTACCACATTTTGTTTATCCGTTCATCAATTGATGAACACTGAAGTTGTCTCCAATTTTTGGCTATTATAAATAATGCTGCTATGAACATTATTGTCCAAGTCTTTGTGTGGACATGTTTTTAATTCTCTTGGCCTAGCAGTGAGATTGTTGGGTCATATGGCAACTTT
Source organism: Pongo abelii (assembly GCF_028885655.2). Classification (NCBI taxonomy): domain Eukaryota; kingdom Metazoa; phylum Chordata; class Mammalia; order Primates; family Hominidae; genus Pongo; species Pongo abelii. The sequence goes on from NC_085928.1 coordinate 178,171,656, forward strand.
ATGTTTGATGTTTGGAAGAACTACCAAGCTATTTTTCAAAGTGGCTGTATCACAACATTCTTACCGGCAATGTATGAAGATTCCAATTTTCCATATCATTGCCAACATTTGTCATTGTCCCTTTGATTGTATTATAGCATCACAGTAGGTGTGAAGTAGCATTTCATTACGGTTTTGAATGGCATTTCCCTAATGATTAATGATGTTGAGCCTCTTTTCACGTGTTTATTGACTTTTTATATATCTTCTAAAAGAAATGTCTATCTAAATCATTTTCCCATTTTTAAAAATTGTTGAGTTGTAAGCGTTCTTTACATATGCTGAATAGTAATCTTTTCTCAGATATATAACATAAATACTTTATCACTTTCTGTTAGTTGTCTTTTGACTTTCTTGATAATATGCTGCCTATACTTTGGATACTATGTTCCACAGTTGTATAAGCTGAAGCTGCCTGTTTCATCGCTGTATAAACACACAAACAAAACTATAGAAAATACTCCAGGTGTAAATGTGCACTATGTTTGTTGAAAGTATAAAATAATGAACTTTCAAGCACCATCATTTTGGGCTTGTGAGTTACAGCCTAAGCCACAGTCTCGGCTTACACATTTTTATACTGGCAAAAATTCATTTTGTAAGATGATAGCTGCCATAGGTAGTGATTCTTCTGATGTATACAGGCAAAGAAAATGGAAAACCTTCTGGAAAGAATTCACCATTCTAGACGTAATTAAGAACATTCATGATTCATGGGAGGAGGTCAAAATAGCAACATTAAAAGAAGTTTGGAAGAAGTTTATTCCAACCCTCATGGATGACTTTGAGGGGTTCAGGATTTCAGTGAAGGAAGGAACTGCAGATGTAGTGGAAATAGCAAGTGAACTAGAATTCAAAGTGGAATCTGAAGATGTGATTGAAATACTGAAATCTCACGATCAAACATTAAAGAGTTGGCACTTATAGATGAGCAATGAAAGTGATTTTTTTCAGATGGAAACTACTCCTGACGACGATACTTTGAACATTGTTGAAATGACAACAAAAGATTTAGATTATTACATAGCTTAGTTGATGAGGCAGCCACAGCATCTGAGAGAATTGACTCCACTTTGGAAAGAAGTTCTGCTGTGAGGAAAATGCTGTGAAACAGCATTGCATGCTACAGAAAAATCTTTTGTGAAAGAGTCAATCAATGGGGCAAACTTAATTGTTGTCTTATTTTAAGAAATGTCCACAGCCACCCCAACCTATAGCAATCAGCACTCTGATCAGTCAGCTGTCACTAACTTTGAGGCAAGAGCCTCCACCAGCAAAAAGAGTATGACTTGCTGAAGGCTCAGTTAATTGTTAGCATTTTTAGCAGTATTTTTAAATTAAAGTATGTACCTTTTTTTAGACATAATGCTATTGCACACTTAATAGTCTACAGTATAGTGTAAATGTAATTTTTATATGTACTGGAAAACCAAAAAATTCATGTGATTCACTTTATTGGGGTATTCATATTATTCTGGTGGTCTGGAATTGAACTTGCAGTATCTCTTAGGTGTGTCTATAAAAGAAACTCAAACGACTTAATAGGAAGAAAACAAGTAACCCATTTTTTAAAAATGGGCAAAGGACCTGAATAGACATTTTCCCAAGAAGACATAAAAATGTCCAACAGATGTATGAAAAGTTACTCAATATCACTAATCATTAGATAAATTCAAATTACAATCACAATGAGATATCACCTCATACCTGTTAGAATGACTATTGTCAAAAAGGTAAAATATAACAAATATTGGAGAGGATATGGAGAAAAGAAAGCCTTTGCACACTGTTGGTAAATTAGTATAACCATTATGGAAAAGTGCATGAAGCTTCCTCAAAAAGTTAAAAATAGAACTACTATATGTTCCAGCAATACCACTTTTGGGTATATAGCCAGAATAATTAAAAGCAAGATCTCAAAGAGATATTTGAACACCCATGTTTATCGCAGCATTATTTACAATAGCCAAGAGGTGGAAACAACCCAAATGTTCACTGACAGATTAATGGATAAAGAAAATTTATATACATACAATGGAATATTATAAAGCCTTAAAAAAGAGGAAATCCTGTCAAATGCCACAATATGGATGAACCTCAAGGATATTATGCTAAGCAAAATAAGCCAGTCATAAAAGAACAAATACTCTATGATTCTATTCATATGAAGTATTTAAAATAGTAAACACAGAAACAGAAAATAGAAAGGCGGTTGCCAAGGGCTGGGAGGAAGGGAGAGGGAGAATTAGTATTTATGGATATAGAGTTTCAGTTTGCAAGATAAAAGAGTTCTAGAGATCTGTTGCACAACAATATACTTAACAGTAGTGAACTATACACTTAAAAATGGTTAAGATTATAAATTTAAAGTTACATATTTTTTACCCCATACACCCAAAAAAGCATTAACTGTGCAAAGTACAATTTCTAAAAAAATGTGTGTTTGGGCTAATCTTCCAATTCTGTTCTAATAAATACATATAATTCCAGATCTGATCATTCCATTTAACTCAAATCTGATTGGTAAGTCTTTATGACCAATGAGTATTGGAGTGCTGAGAAATTATGTATAAATCACCAGCCATATATTTCGAGTTTTATGAAGAATTTATTATTTTCCATAAAAAGAGAGAGAGAGAAAACTATGGATTTGGAGGGGCAAAATTTAGTGGCAGATTAAGCCAAAGGGAGAATGATTATTCACATCTTGGTGTGACAATCTCAGTTGGTTCCTGGGTGAATTTCATTCTATTTTGCCTGACATCAAGATTTCAATGTGCATGTCTCATTAGTGCTTGTAGGCATTTTTATAATGGCAGTTTATTACACTTTCAGGTGACAGAAGCTGTCCTTTAAAGAATTGCTTTCTGACCTCCTTCTCTTTCAACCTACAACACCTGCTGAATGAAGTGGCGTGTACTCTTTTCCTGTCCCCATATAGACACTGGAAGTTTTTGTGTGCAGGAGAGCAGGACTGAAAAGCTTTGGTTGGAAGGTTTTTGTAGCAGCCTGCTTGTTGAATTGCCATGGATCAACAAATTAGAAGATAGCTGAGAAGATAAAGTATTTGGTAACTGTAAAGCTTCAAGCAGGAACTCAAGAAGATTTTTAGAACATCTGGTCGAAATTTCTTTCTTTTTAGGTAAGCATCCCTTTTACAACCAGCATACATAAAGCATTAAATTGGCTTACCCCACCCCTTCCTAACAGGAGAGAAGCTGGTTAGATTTATTACTCCTTTCTGGGTATATACCCAAAGGACTATGAATCATGCTGCTATAAAGACACATGCACACGTATGTTTATTGAGGCACTATTCACAATAGCAAAGACTTGGAACCAACCCAAATGTCCAACAATGATAGACTGGATTCAGAAAATGTGGCACATATACACCATGGAATACTATGCAGCCATAAAAAATGATGAGTTCATGTCCTTTGTAGGGACATGGATGAAATTGGAAATCATCATTCTCAGTAAACTATCGCAAGAACAAAAAACCAAACACCGCATATTCTCACTCATAGGTGGGAATTGAACAATGAGAACACATGGACACAGGAAGGGGAACATCACACTTCAGGGACTGTTGTGGGGTGGGGGGAGGGGGGAGGGATAGCATTGGGAGATATACCTAATGCTAGATGATGAGTTAGTGGGTGCAGTGCACCAGCATGGCACATGTATACATATGTAACTAACCTGCACATTGCGCACATGTACCCTAAAACCTAAAGTATAATAATAAAAAAAAAAGATTTATTACTCCTTTGATAAAGGTTTGGAGGGAGAGTGAAGTCGCATGTGGAACTCCCACTGAAGGACTCCCTCAAAATCTTTAGGACTCCTTTTAGATAGAATGTTTGTCTGCAATTTCTAACTCGTTTTTAAGAATCTCTCTAGATTGAGATTGTGAAAGATCATTCACAAAAATAAAACTCAATTGATAATGTTTCTGGATTTTTTCTGTAATATTTATGTCCAAGCAAGGGATATCGTCAACACAAAACTTTTTATTCTCTTATTTTTAAAATTGGTTTTTGTGTAACTGGCTCATTCTCTTTCTCGGTTAAATTTAAAATTTATTTTCCTTTGACAATAAAGGCAGAGTTAATTGTTTTGTCTGTGTCTGCCTTCATTTTGTGTGTCCATAACAACCTCCAAACACCAAACTGCATTGTTCTTTTAATATGGACGATTATAACTAACAGGTTTCATAATACTTTTTTGTTTTAAAGATATAGCACACCCAACCAATCAAACCAAATAACCAGTTATTTCAAAATTGTATGAATATACTGCAGAAGGGGAGCTGATTTCAAACCAGCGTTTTCAAGTTCATGGCAAAATTTTAACACTTGTGTTAGAAGAGTATATTTCATTTAATGCTGTTGCTTACATGACATTGTGTTCATATTATTATCCATGCTAGAATAATTTGAAATAAATCTCACTTTCTGAAATGTACACTAATCATATTTAGGCTGTAGCATCCTAAGTGCTTTAAATATTCATCTATAGTAAAAATGTGCTTTGAAACTAATGTATATAAAAGGAAACTTTTCTAATTTATGATTTTCAATGGGCTTAGTTACTTCCCACGTACCTAAGCTGTCCTTCACTAAACAACTATGCAATCAGATGATTTACATACATTCTTGTATTTCTATTATTCTTTAGCTTTAAAAATAGTTCTGAATATTAGCTGTGGCTTACATAAAATTTAGTCTTGTAATAAATGTGATCTATTATTTATATAAGACTTTCAGTGATATTATGAAAGAGAATGTTTAGAAACTTTTTACATTCCAGGACGGAATGAAATTGGTTGGAGATACATCCAAGCAGAGTTAAAACTAGTTCAGAAGCAAATAAAAGCTTAGCAAGTCAAAGGAAATTTTGGGGTACAATTAATCTTTACTGTCATCTCTTGGTATGCTATACATTTTTATTAAAATAATTAAGATCAAACTGTATTGAAACAATCTGGAGTCTTTACATTTCATTCAAAAGACAAACAAAAAATTGAATCAATGGAGAGGATTATTATTATTATTTTTTACCTATAGCTATATCCAGATGGGGAGAAAAACAGCCCCACCTTATATAGTTAGGACAATCAGTTCAGAAGCCACCATTTTTGTGTGTTATCCAGTTTCTTTTCTCTCCTTGTTCCCCCACAGTGCTCTGACTGCCTTGGTCATTTCACTGTTCATTAGCATCTCACTAGAAGAGGGAAGAAAAAAAAGAGGAGGTGAAATTAAGCAATCAACTTTGTTACTTGTTAAAAAAGGTGGCAAAGAGGTTGAATAGAAGTTAGAAGTAAGAGTTAAAAATATATTTTTAATTTGTCAACGTGTTTTAGCAGCCTATGCTAGGCCTGTTAATATCAGAACTAATTAGGGTTAGCCAAGTTACAATGCAACTCTATAGTAGATATAATCACCACTATCACCAAGTACACTGTCTCTGGGGTTAGAGAAGGCCTGGTTGATGTATATCTGGCATTTAGAAAGAGAAGTCAGAATGAATCCTTTTTTTAAAAAAATGAAATAAGGGGGGTTAAGTAATGATTTCTATTGTGGAAAGAGCTCAAAAATTATGTTTGTTAAAGATATTTGTCAAAAGATAAAGATGTCTAGTTACGTACTTGTACTTGTGGCTTTTTCAGTTTACTAAATTAAACTTCAATTTTAAAAGAAGTAAAAGATACAGATATGTCTCAGAGAAATAGAAAATACTATAGGGTGGCATGAATTCCAAACTCTGAAGCTCAAGGAGAGCAAAGTCACAGAATGCTGAAGAATTCAGGAGTAGTTTGGTTTTATCTCACCTCCATCTGTTTTTCCTTTTCAGAGAAACGACAAAGTTTGCTTCTCAATCCCTTCTGTAAAAGCCCAATTGGGCCGGGCGCGATGGCTCCGCCTGTAATCCCAGCACTTTGAGAGGCCGAGGCGGGCAGATAACGAGGTCAGGAGACCACCCTGGCCAACATGGTGAAACTCCGTCTCTACTGAAAATACAAAAAATTATCTGGGCGTGGTGGCGCGCGCCTGTAGTCCCAGCTACTTAGGAGGCTGAGGCAGGAGAATCGCTTGAACCCAGGAGGCGGAGATTGCAGTGAGCCGAGATCTCGCCATTGCACTCCAGCCTGGACGACAGAGCCAAACTCCGTCAAAAAAAAAAAAAAAAAAGAAAAAGAAAAAGAAAAGGGAACAAAGGCTCAAAACACTGAAACTAAGAGCCAGATGGTTATTTCAAATATTCAGGACAAGAGGGAGCCCACATAACCATTTGAGAAAGGTCCTTTTAGGGCTCCCAGAACTGAGGAAATCAGGTGGTACCACTTTAAGTACAGTATTTAACTATGAATGAGTCACTGGAGAGCCACTTTTGGTAAGTTTAGGAAGCAAAGAAAAAAGTCGTCCCACTGCAGATTGATCCATTTTTTTTTTTTTTTCAGGGATAAACAGCAGATTATGGCTTCGGAGCCTGGGCTGTCCTTTGTTGGAGGGCACGATGCACCATAGATTTTTATTTTCACGAAACAGACTCCAGAGGTTTGTGGCCTTCCAGACAACAGCTGGCACCGGGCAGAGAGGCACAGCCTACGGCCTGAGCTGCTGGCCACTGCATCGCGCTTGGCCGTGCGTCCCAGGCTGCGCTGGCCAGCACCGCAGCCAGAGAGCTTCCCGTTCCGAGCAGGAGCGGACGCTGTTCGTCTCTGGAGGGGCCATGGTGCTCGCGACTGTTCCTCCTTATATTTGGGGGAAAGGAGCTGGTTTGAAGGAAAGGAGAGATTAAGTTTGTAAAAGCGTTGGCTCCTCCTTATAACTCTGGTGCCTAAAGGGGGTGAGATGATAGCCAAATAAAACGAGGAGAGTTGACCCCGTTTTGAGTGAGGATTTCTGGATGAGCCGGCGATATGTCCTGCAACTGTCGATTTGGTAGATTTGACTCAATCAACTGCCAATTGGTTCCCACTTCAAACACACCTCCCTCAGCCTAGTGCTCTGACCGACTCCCCAGACTCGGGGTGGGGAGCGAGCAGAACAAGAGAATCAAAAGTCAGCCTTCTTTTGGTCTCTGCTCGTGCACAACTGGTTTGGTTCTGAGCAGGCTGATGTTTGAGAGGAAAAGCCAGGACTGCTTGGGCTCTTTGGCGGGATTTGAGTGTGTATGCTGGGAGGTGGGCGGGTAGGAAGAGGTGGGAGGAGAGTTAGGCTGAGTACTGAGCGAAGTCCCTTATTTTGCGTCCCAGCTGCCCTTCCAGCCCCCAGCGCCCAGCCCCCGCCGCGGCTGGGTGAAGAGGAGGGGGCGAGGAGGGCGCAGGGCGTGGGGGACACCCAGCAGCGCCTCAAGCCCGCGGTGGCGGCGGGGCTGTCTCTTTAAGCGCTCCGGAGGGGCTGGAGCGGGAGGGCGGCGAGCGCGTTTCCATGGCACCGGGGCTGCGGGGGCTGCGCGGCCGCTGGGCTCACTCGCTTTCAGTCGCTCCCGGCGGAGCAGGGGCATGCAGCTCAGCGGCCACCGAGCCTGTGGGGCTCGCCCGGCCGCTCCTCTCGCGCTCCCAGCCGCCTGTGACGCTTGTAGGGGCCAAGCTGCTGCCGTTCCCTCCACAGACAGACGCGCCGCGCCAGCCTCACGAGCCCTGCACCAACTTCTGCCCGACGAGCCCAACTTCTGCGCCGGGTTCGGACTTGCGGAGCCGGAACGGCGCACCGCGCGCAGCCTGGGCGGCGGCCAGGGCGGATCAGCCTCGCCGAGATGTCCTCGCGACTGTGGCTCTGGTGCTTCTGCGCCTGGGCGGTTGCCGGCTGGCCGCCAGGAAGCGCCCTACAGCTCCGGCTGGGCATGTAAGTGGCGCCCGCGCGCTCCGGAACGCTTGGAGAGAGCAGACAACAGTGTGCCCCGCCCCACCTCGGACCTGGTGCGGACACCGCGGCCCGAGTCCGGGAAGGGATGGGAGGCAGGAGGTGGGGACAGACACCTGCGGGGGCTGCGGGCTGTCCCGGGCGAAGCGCGGCGGAACGCAGTCCCCAACGAGTCCTTGGGGAGCGCCAGCCCGGGAGCGGAGACCGCGACCGGGGCCGGTGTGCTCTCCACCCGGTACTTTGTCGGCGCCTGACAGATTTTTTTCCCCCGCCCCCAGGTTTGGGTGTGTGCGCGCGTGGTATGTGTGTGTTTTCGTTAATTTTCTGTTTGAAGAGTAATTGGCTAATGACTACCACTTTGTGACAGGGTTGTGAATGAAATCCTGTCGAACACCGAGTTTGACATTTTTTTCTTTGTAAAGACCAATGAGTTCGTGCACATGTATTCTTTATTTCTTTTTTTTTTTGAGAAGTATCGCCGAGTCGGACGGAGTGGTTTATTCCACAGGTTTGACGAGAGGCAAATCCCGGCTCATGTGCCGAAGTGAGGAGCTGGGGAGATGAGTATGTGAAGGATTGAATGCTCGGCCACTTAGCTGCTAGTCCCTTTATTAGAGAACTGAAGAGTTAGTAGGAACGTGACTCAAACGCATCGTCTCAGGATGGGCATGGTTTCGTTCCGGATTAGAAATCATGAAAGCTAGGAGATAATTCTTGTCACCGTGTCAACCATTAGCGAGGAGCTCACGGGAAGTCTAAGTCTTTACAAATTGCCTAGTCCTCTTGACTGGCTGGAGAAGTTTCACCTGAATTCTGTAGCATCAGCGGAATCATCATCGAACCGCCCGAGAGAGAAACCAGATCTAATTCTGCTTTTCGATTTCTGCTCCTGAGCGGTTATGAATAGACACCAGAATATTTTGAACATTTAAACATTTTTGCCATTTTGCTCCTACTTTGCTTCACCTTTGCCTTTCTGAAATGTGAATACTTTATTATAGAAAAATGCCGTAGATAAGTACACAAAGCCATCCATAGATCTCTGGGGCTTTACTTTTTCCTGTAAGAAAAATTCGATTTCAGGGTTCAAATTACATTTCCATATTTCATTTCTTTCATGTGAGATTCAGTCTTGACACATGGCCAGGGTGTCAGTGGCATCTCAGAACTTCTTGCCTACATAGTTTGTAGATATGTATTTGGCAAAAATGCCACGTTTCTGGGTATGTGATTTCTCTTGAATTGATGTGTCTTGTTTATTTTGAAGAGAAGGTTGATTTAGACTTTTCTTCTTCAGTTTATCTCAGAAAACACATCCGACTTTGGATAGCTTGTGCATGCTTAAGCCTGCACTTCTTAGAAACTGTCTTTTAGAAGGCTTGCAGAGTAGCCATGCTCTTACCTTTACAAGTGCCTTTATTTAAGTGGATCCTAGGTTGGCTAATTAGCCACGAAATCACCCATGCACACTGAGACAGAACAGTCCCTTTGGAGAGGAACTGAGAAATAACAGAAATACCTACATCACTTTTGACCTTGTTTGGCTGTTTTATCTCAGGTTTCAATATTGACTCTTTTGTTGAAAAGGCTGGAGGGATGACACTGCATTTTTTTTTCTTTTAAGGATACTGCTACTGCAGCTCATTTATTTATCAAGTGAGATGAGATCAGATATTAAAAAATATATAAATTCTTAAGTGTTTAATACAGATGCTTTTTCCAGGATGTTATTGAGATCAATCTGATGACTGTTAGTACTTTCTGAAATCTTGATGGGAAAAATCCAAATTTTATAGTTCTCCTTGGCATTAGACATAATGGTGGTTTCTTCAGCAGGAATCGTGTTGGGATTTAGTGCTAGGTTTCTTCAGATGTCTTTGCAATTGTTGTAGGTATGTGAAATGTAGCCGCGTATAGATAGCACTTGGCTTCCGCATACCTGCCTATCTATTAAATTAAAGAGAATTCTTCCTGAGATTAGTATTGCGCTCTGATGTCCATTATCAGTGAGAGCAGGCTTCTAATGAGGTGAAGACCACTAATGAGAATGCATCATCTTACTGACTGGCACTTATAGGTCATTAACACAGGTAAAAAGTTTGATGTAGCTAAACTTGTACTTGAGCAAATTTTGGAGCTGGGGTGACAAGTGAAAATAAGAAACAACTGTGCAGCTAACCAACAGTCATTGTGTTTATAGTGTATTCCTCTGAAGGTAAGCTCATTTTCAAAGAAATTTTTTTGAAGAAAGCAAAAGATGAATGACATATGAATATTCCAACTCTAATGATAATTGATCTGTCTGATAACCTTGTCTTATCACATTTAGGAAATCTTGAATAACTGATATTAGGCAGATTCATAAAATCAGTATTTGGAAGAGTGCCTAAGTACCTATTACGTACAGAGGCATTAGAAATCACAGGTAACAATTAATCCGTTTGAATTCTTACATGCCAGGCAAATTTCTAGCTGCTTTACATGTATTATTTCATTTAATCCTGGAAATGCCCTGTGAGGTAGGCACATTATCATACCATTTTGTGACAAAGAAAGAGACACAGTAAGGTTAAGTTACATTCCAAAAATTCAGAAGATCTGGGCCTAGGCAGTTGGATTCCAGAGCTGAAGTTCTTAACACATGTAGTCCATTTAAGAACGCTCAGGCCCAGCCTCTGTTTTTAAGTTCTTTTTAATTATTTCAATGCGTTTTCAGTGGGAGTAGAGCTGGTACCTTCTACCTAGTGGTTGAGATACGTGTGCCACCTTTTTTGATTGTTGCTATAGTTATAGGGTTCTGTGGGCATTCTGTGGTGGGTATGGAGAGAGGTTGGCATCCTAATTGTCCTGCTATGGGTAGGATAGTTCCTCACAAGGAAGATCTGATTTATCTCCTTTTTATCTCCTTATTGGGACTCTTCATAGGAAATTATCCTCCTCTCTCGCGGCTGTAAGTACTTGAGTATTAAAATGAGGGGGTAGGTTTAAACTATATATTATAGAGTGGGAGTAGTTATCTGAGGCAAGCGCATTAAAAATTGGAGAGTTGTAACTGGTAACGGCATTTTGATAAAGGGATATTGAAGAGTTTACTTATGTTAATGGTATTCTGCAAATGTTTTCTAAAGGATTAAATAGGAGGAAATAAACTCTACTCTGGATCTTTGAGACATCAAAGGAAAATGATTGGCTGTAATGCACTCTATTAAAATTTATCCTTTGTAATGTACTCTTGTAAACACTTGCATAATTATTTTATGCATCCTAATGAAAAGTAGTAAACATGGGAGTGTTGCCGATATCATAGCAGGCATAAAAGAATAAAGGAAGATGAAGTAGCTTAAGCTCCTGGGACGTGTGATACTTGGATTTCTCTGATATCTGGTGGGAATTTTTAAACAACGTGGCTACTTTGTGACTCAGCAGTAGTCTAAACTGTGTAGGACATTTCACTTCCATCCCCTAAGATAGTACAGGCAGTTTTGACATACAGATCCCAAGTATGCCTGACATGAAACCGTCTGCCCCTCTCGCATGACACACATACATAGAACTATGTTTCACCTCTTAATTACAGGCTTAATACAGGCTTCTCTAGTTAATGTGGAAACTTAGGGTCAGTCAGAGAGAGAGTGACAGTGACTTAGATTTTATGAAGAACCAATGGATTTGGAAATAGAGCCAGTCAATAATCTATGATAATAATTTGGAATAGTGAAGGAGAGATGACAGAGTTGTCTGTTGTCCCCCACACATGCTGGAATTTGTTTCTTCTTCTTATTGTTATTTAAACTTTTGATATTATACAGCCTGAAATTGAGCTGTCTTAGTTCATTCGGGCTGGTGTAACAAAATACCATAAACTAGGTGGGTTTTAAACAACAAACATTTATTTCTTATGGTTCTGGTGACTGAGAAATCCAAGATTTCTCAGAATCTTGGATTTTGGTAGATCTGATGTCTTGTAGAGCCTGTTTCCTAGTTCACAGATATAGGTTTGTCCTTACGTGGTGCAAGGGGTAAAGGAGCTCCCTTGGGCATACATTAATTTCAGTCATGAGGGCTCTACCCTCGTGATTTAATCACTTCTCAAAGGCCACATTCCCATCACATTGGGAGTTAGGGCTTCAGCACAGGAATTTCAGGAGGAAACAAACATTCAGACCATATCATGAGTGAACTAGAGATATGTGGGGCTAATAATAATCCCTTATTTATTTACTTACTTACTTAGTTGTGTTTGAAACAGAGTCTCACTCTGTCACCCAGGCTGGAGTACAGTGGTGTGATCTGGGCTCACAGCAACCTCTGCCTCGTGGGTTCAAGCGATTCTCATGCCTCAGCCTCTTGAGTAGCTGAGACTACAGGCACATGCCAACCACATTCAGCTAATTTTTGTATTTTTAGTAGAGACAGGGTTTACATGTTGGCCAGGCTGGTCTTGAATTCCTGACCTCAAGTGATCCACCCACCTCAGCCTCCCAAAGTGCTGGGATTACAGGCATGAGCCACCACACCAGGCCGATAATCCCCTTAAACTTACAAATAATTTAAACATAGTCTGGGTTTACTCATTAATTTAAGTTAATTGGAAAAAAGTTTTTTTCTTTTGAGGTCAGGCATATTAAATGAGCAGAAAATGAATTTGAGAAGAGAAGGCTGTGTGTATTCTCTATGGGTAAAACATTTTTTAGCAGTTTGTATATTAATATCTTCAATCCTAACAACAATCATATGAGGTAGATAACACCATCATCTTTTTCAGATGAGGTCACTGAGGCACAGAGAGGTGTATTAGTCCATTTTCACACTACTATAGAGAACTACCTGAGACTGGGTAATGTATAAAGGAAAGAGGTTTAATTGACTCAAAGTTCTGCATGGCTGGGGTGACCTCAGGAAACTTACAATCATGGCAGAAGGTGAAGGAGAAGAAAGGCATGTCTTACTTGGTGTCAGGAGAGAGAGAGAGAGAACAAGGGGGGATCTGCCAAACACTTAAATTATTAGATCTCATGAGAACTCACTCACTATCATGAGAACAGCATGGAGGAAACTGCTCCCATGATCTAATCACGTCCCAGCAGGTCCATCCCACAACACATGGGAATGACAATTCGAGATGAGATTTGGGTGGGGATGTAAAGCCAAACTGTATAATTCTGCCCCTGTTCCCTCACAAATCTCATGTCCTTCTTACATTTCAAAACATAATCTTGCTTTCTGAACAGTCCCTCAAAATCTAGACTCACTTCAACATTAATTCAGAAGTCCAAGTTTAAAGTCTCATCTGACACAAGGCAGTTCCTTCCACATATGAGCCTGTAAAGTCAAAGGCAAGTTAGTTACTTCCAAGATACAGTGGGGGTAGAGGCATTGGGTAAATGTTCCCATTTCAAATGGGAAAAATTGGCCAAAACAAAGGATTATAGGCCTCATGCATATCCAAAACCCAAAAAAGCAGTTGTTAAATTTTAAAGCTTCAAAAGCATCTCCTTTAACTCCATGTCTCATATCCAGAGCATGCTGACACAAGAGATGGGCTCCCAAGGCCTTGGGCAGCTCCGCCCCTGTGGCTCTGCAGGGTACAGCCCCTGTGGCTGCTTTCATGGGCTGGTGTTGAGTGCCTGCAGTCTTTCCAGGTACATGGTGCATGCTGTTGGTGATGCACCATTCTAGGGTCTGGAGGACAGTGGCCCTCTTCTCAAAGATCCACTAGGCAGTGCCCCAGTAGGGACTCTGTGTGGGGGCACCAACTCCACATTTTCCCTCTTGACTCCCCTAATGGAGGTTCTCCATGAGGGCTCTGCCCTGTAGCAGACTTCTGCCTGGATATCCAAGTGTTTCCATACTGCCTGGATATCCAAGTGTTTCCATACATCCTCTGAAATCCAGGTGGAGGTTCCCAAACATCAACTCTTCTGTGCACCCTCAGGCCCAACACCATGTGGAAGCTTCCAAGGCTTGGGGCTTGCAGTCTCTAAACCCATGGCACAAGCTGTACCTTGGGCCCTTTTACCCATGGCTGGAGCAGGATTGGCTGGGACTCAGGGCTCTGTGTCTCAAGGATGCACAGAGCAGCAGGGCCCTGGTCCTGGCCCAGGAAACCATTCTTCCCTCCTTGACCTCTGGGCCTGTGATAGGAGGGGCTGCCATAAACATCTCTGCAATGCTCTGGAGACATTTTCTGCTTCAGTTTACTTATGCAAATTTCTGCAGCCACAGCTTGAATTTCTCCCTAGAAAATGGGTTTCTCTGTTCTACTCGTGGTTGGTCTGCAAATTTTCCAAACTTATATGCTGTGCTTCCCTTTTAAACATAAGTTCTGATTTCAGGTCATCTCTTTGTGAATGCATATGACTGTAAGCTTTTAGAAAAAGCTAGGTTAAATCCTGAACACTTTGCTGCTTAGAAATTTCTTCTGCCAGATACCTTAAATCATCTCTCTCAAGTTCAAAGTTCCACAGTAACTAGGGCAAGGGCAAAATGCCCCAGAGATTTGAGCATTTTTGCTAAAGCATAGCAAGCTAAAGCATAGCAAGAGTGACCTGTGCTCCAGTTCCCAATAAGTTCCTCATCTCCATCTGAGACCATCTCAGCCTGGACTTCATTGTCCATATCACTATCAGCATTTTGGATAAAACCATTCAACAAGTCTCTAGAAGTTTCAAACTTTCCCAGATTTTCCTGTCTTCTTTTGAGCCCTCCAAACTATTCTAAGCTCTGCCTGTTACTCAGTTCCAAAGTTGCTTCCACATTTTCAGGCTATCTTTATAGCAGTACCCCACTATCCTGGTAACAGTTTTCTGTATTCGTCTGTTTTCACATTGCTGTAAAGAATGACCTTAGACTGGGTGATTTATAAAGGAGAGAGATTTAATTGACTCACAGTTCTGTATGCCTGGGGAGACCTCAGGAAACTTACAATCATGGCAGAAAGTGAAGGGGAACCAAGGCACATCTTACATGGTGGCAGGAGAGAGAGAGCAAGTAGAGAACTGTCAAACACTTTAAAACCATCAGATCTCATGAGAACTCTCACTGTCATGAGAACAGCATGGAGGAACAACCCTCATGATCTAGTCACTTCCCACCAAGTCCCTCTCTCGACACATGTGGATTACAATTTGAGATGAGATTTGGGTGGAGACACAGAGCCAAACCATATCAAGAGGTTAGATAACTCTCATGAAGTTTCATAGCTGAGAAATGGTAGAATGGGGTATGGACCCATCCTGTCTAGCTCCAGAGCTCTGTTCATAATCACCATACTCCGTGCTGTTCCCTTTACCTTTGGCTTTTCCTTCATATGCTCTCAAACTGTGAGACTCTCTGATATTTTTACTCAGTCTGGATCTGTTTACCTAAATTCAGTAGTAGCTGCTCTTGCTCCTATTCTCCCCAAGTAGATTCAAACCTTTGCCCTTTAGTTTTAGTAGTCAATTCCAGTTCATACTTTATTGATGATATTGACATTTTATTATATAGATTTTCTCAGTGTCCCTGTCCTCAGTTTTAATATTATTTACATATGTTTACTTTTCTTCTTTCTTCTGTGTTTCATAGAAATACATTTACCACTCTTGTTTCAAGGTAATCCCTCCCTGTATGTTCCAGATCCCATTTAAAAAATATTTTCTCTGTCATTTCTTTTTTTATCATTCATTCCCATCTCTTTCCATTCCACTGTTTTTTCTCTTTTTCCAATCATATTCAAGTCTTCCATTCTACATCTGTCTCTACTCTATGTCTATAAGATGTTTTGTCTATATACAGGTCTGTGTTGACTTTGCTTCTTCCGTCCTTCACCTTCCATTGCTGAAAAACAGCTCATTAATGCTGCTTCCTTTGTTTTTTTCTAATCATCAGTCATTTAACCCATTGCACTGTGGCCTCCTCTGCTGAACGTCCTTTTCAGAGGCTACCCTCTTTTCAGAATTTGCCCAACCCTTATTTTTCCATAGCGTGTGACATTACTAATTCCTATTTTCTACTTTTTTACATCTCGTACTTTTCCTTTGTACATGTAGTATCATCTGTAGTTCTCCTCCTTGGTGCCTGCATTCTCCCCTTCTATCTTTATTTCTCTTTCCATTCTTTATACATTAACTGGTTTATCTCTTCCCACTGGCTTCCATCATATGTGCTATTTTTATGAGACCTAGATCTGTACAACCAGCCCCAGTCTCTTTGGAGCTATAGACCTGCATTTTCAACTATAGATTTATCATCTCCATGGATTTCAGACTCAAAATGTTCTTAGATCATCTCTAGTCATTATTGTCTCCTTCTATATCCTCTTCTCAGGTACTTTGTCTGTCTTCTCCTTTGTCTTATTTGAATTTTTTTTAACTCTGTTACTTGTCTCCCAGTTTACATTGTTGTTTTATTATGAGCTTTAGGTAAGATGGTTGTGAAAAGGCTTTTGTTTATGGCAATTCGATAAATATAAGTTAATATTTATATTCCTATCAGTTGCCAAATTCTGTCAACACCTACAACGAAATATCTCTTGAATTAGTTCCTATTCCTGATGCCAACACTTAAGCCTGTTACGCTATTTTTACTCCTGTGGCTACTACAATTATCTCTTTGTTGATCTTCTCTTTCATATCCTCTGAATCCTCTTTATTTTTATTATATATACTACTTAGTTTTTATCAAGATTGGTTTTTAAAGCAAAGATCTAGTGAGATCATTTCCTTTCTTAAGAACTCTGATTATCCATGAAATAAGCTCAGGGATTCATAATATTGTTCTTAAATAGCACTTATTACGTGCCAGGAATAATTTAAGTACTTTGCATATTTTAACTCATTTAATTCTTACAATAACCCTATCAGAAGGTAATATTTGTGTCAACATTTATGGTGAAGAAATTGAAGTCCAGGGAAGTTAAGGTTTTCTGGAGAAACTACATGTAACAGTATGAAGCTCAGGGGAGAGGTCATATAGTTAATAAGTAATAAAGCTAGGGTATAAACCCAGGCTGTCTGACTCTAGAATCTGAGCACTTAATTACCACACTGTATTCAAGGCCTTATCTTTTTGGTATTATTTAATTTTATAAACGTTTATTGAGTACCTGGTTATTTTTATTTATTATTTATTTATTTATTCTTTTTGTTTTTTTAAATTTGCCTGTAGTCCCCTACTGCTACTCAAGATCTGTGATGTGTCTAAGATTTTACTCTACCTTCAAGGTAATTAGTTAGTCTGCCACAGTTCATAGCTGCTGCTAGAAGACATGAGATTCCTGGGCAAAGACAAATGACTTTATTAGTTCCTTAGTCTATAGCAGGCAGCATGAGCTTCATGTTTGCATCAGTTTATCTTGCCCTCGCCTCCTTGCTAAGTTCCATGAAGGCAATGAGGAGTGGCTCCAATGGATACTGTGCATACCGTGAGTTTGTGTCACAGATGGGGAATCTGGAGCTTAGACAACCTTCAGTCTTCTAAGGGGACTGCTAGCAAACCTGCCAACCCTTGCCCTTAGAGGGAGAATGAACTTTATTATCTTGCTCAGGAAGCAGCTCTGCCCTCAGTTCTGGCAGAAGACACTCTCTTCGTCTTCCAAGATTGTTTTTTATAGAAACATCCTTCCAGAAAAAAGCTGTCAAGGCTTTTTCACAAGCAGAAATGCAAGAGACCTTGAAGAATTGTCTCCCAACATCACTAACATTTTTCTTTCCCATTTTAGTAGCATAGGTTTTGCTATGGCTTAAATCTAGTATTTTTTCTCTTTTGTTGAATCCAGTACTTGATTTTCCTATTCTTTTAAAATAGATAGGAACATGTTAAAACTAGATGAACACAAAGGTTTAATGAGCTTACTCAAGGGGCTGTGTTCAAATTCCAAGCACTTGTCTTTTCTCCACTGATGCTGAAATCAAATTACTAACCCAGTTGCTGAATATGTAGTTGATTTCTTTTCTTTTTATTTCCATTTAGCAAAGATTTATTCAGTGTCAAGTACTTTGCTAGGCATTGGGGATACAGAAGGAAGTAAGGTGATTCCTTTCTTTAAGCAACTCATAGATCAGGAGGGAGATCAGCACACAGACTAGAGCCTACCAATACAAAATTGGCAGAGATGGTACATGTAACCCAACTATAAGAAGAAAGAATACCGGACCTCAGGGTAGGTTTTCAAGAGTTAATTTTTATTGACTCTGAGTAGAGGTTGGATGAGTGGTAAAAGTGGTGATGGTGGTGGTCGTTTCCAGTTGGTGAAAAGAATATGTGCAAGAAGGCAGCAAGATCTCCCCATTAGGAAAACCATAAATCATGTTCTTAACAGTATGACTGGAGAGAATAATCTGTATGAGGCTACAGTAAAAGATAAGTTTAGGGCTGTTGAGTCCAGAGAAAAGTGCTGTGAGTCTAATAACCAAAAGAAATAGTGGTGGTAATAAAACAAGGGAACATATCTGAAAGATAAATAGCAGTAGGAGTTGATGAATGCATGGAGGTAAGAGAGAAAGACAGACTTGATGGGGCCTCTGGGTAACGGAGAATATCAGAAACACAAGAGAAAGGAGCCTTACGGGAGAAGATGATGATGATGAATTCAGCAGTGACTGACTATGTGGGCATTTCTGTGTCTGTGGGATCTCAGTTGGAGACGTTCTAGAGAAATCCACTAAAGGGGCCTGAGGCTCAGGAAGGTGATCTGGGCTGGAGCTATATTTGGCTGTTGAAGTGGTAGGAAACAAGTGTATATAAAAAAGTAAGGAAAAAAGATTATTGAGGAAGGAAACCTGGATATTTTAATATACGAACAGAGGACAGATGAAAAAGGGCCTAAGGAGGAGGTTAAGAAACTGCCTGAGAGGAAGGAAAAAAAGAGTGGTATATGCTATGGAAGGCCTCAGGGAAGTTAAATAAAGTAGAAACTTGTATAGTTAAAAGTGTCACTACTAAAAAAATGATTGACTTAGAGCTACATAAATAGAACATCATTGGAAGAACATCATTCTAGTTGAGAACTTCACTGTCATAGCCATCACTTTTGGTCATGATGACAAGAAGTGGAAACTCCTATGGAGTGCTCTTATGTTGACAGGCTGTGTTTTTGCCTGGCTAAACATTTACTCTGTATCTGCCATCATTCTGAGCTCATTATTACCATGGCCAGAAATGACAGTAGAAAGAAAGTCCTGCTACTCCAGCAGAATTAATTACAGATGGGGCACAATTCAGGATCAATTCACAATCATCAAGGCATTTTTCTAGGTTCTTCTGTAGAGGTGGGTAAGATAGAGTCTCCACCCCCAGGGAGCTTATAAGCAAGTATTATGTTCTTTGTTGATAGGATAGTCAAGTACCTTAAAGGAGTTAAACTCAAGTAGTACTTTAAGAAAGGAGAAAATAAATTCGTGAGAGGAAATCATGGGAAGCTTTCTGGAAGTGGTGGCGTTTGTAGGCAAGGTAGGATTGGGGTCAGAAGTGCATTCATTATAGGAAGAGAGAAGAGCGTGCAAGGCCTTGGAGGTTGTTGAAAGGGCAGTGTCTCCTGGGGCCAATATACACTGTGGCATCTTGTGTCACCATCATTGGCTCCATGCATTTGCAGCTCTTTCCTCTTCAAATACCTAGCATCCCCAAATGCCCTTCACATTTTTCTGCCATGGTGCCTTTCCTCTCAGCAAACTCCCCGCCTTCTCTTCTCTTCCAGGCCAATCTCTAAGGCCCAGCACAAAAGTCACCTATTTCACAAATACTTCCAGGTCCCTCAGATAGGATTAATTACATGTCTGTCTGTTTCAGCAATCTTAACTGATATTTTTGTCTGACATAGGTATCTGGAGATCTATAGTTTCTTTTAAAAAATCTATTTGTGATAACCATGTGATAACGGCGAGGACGTGTTTGGAATTAGTAAAGGCACTTCCAGCCAATTCTGTTAAATCAACTCCTTGTAGTATATAAATTATGTGGCTTGTCAACTGATGATCTGGAAAATGTTTTCTGTCATTCTTCAGTGGACAGTTTTCAGTGGTGTTTAATGTTCCTCCTCACTGATGTGGTTAATTAAGAATTGACAGTAATTCTGAGCTTTAGTGAGTTTTACTCTTGAGAGAAGAAGCAATCCCAGGAGACTTGAGGTTTTGTTTCTCTGAATTATTATGAAAACTCTTTTCATGAGTGAATGTAGTGGATGCCAAGCAAGAGAGAGTAACTGAATTTTGAATAGTTTTTCCTTTCCGAAGTGCAAAATACTAATATTAAGTTGCCGAACCTGCAGATTTTTGTTATGCTGTGAAG
Organism: Pongo abelii; assembly: GCF_028885655.2. Taxonomy (NCBI): domain Eukaryota; kingdom Metazoa; phylum Chordata; class Mammalia; order Primates; family Hominidae; genus Pongo; species Pongo abelii. The sequence continues at coordinate 178,191,836 of NC_085928.1, forward strand.
GCTTTTGTTATAAACAAAAGTATATATGAGGATCTGATGTACGGCATAGTCTGTAGTTAACAATACTGTATTGTGTACTTGAAATTTGCTAAGAGAGATCTTAAATGTTCTCACCATGGGGGAAGAGAGGTAACCAGGCGAGATGATAGATGTGCCAACTAACTTGATTGTGGTAATCATTTGACAATACAGTGTATATGTATATCAGATCATCATGTTGTACACCTTAAATTTGTGCAGTTTTATTTGTCAATCATACCTCAATAAAGCTGGAGAAAAGAACATGATAATAAAATAAGTCAAATTATATTGCTTATTTATTATGAAGTTTAAATAAAATTTGCTGTTCCAGCTTACAAAGTCCAAAAGATAAGAAAAAAATTCTCAGCATGAATAAACTGGGAATGTATCTTCACATCAAAAATTCATTTTTCAATGCATTTAATGGTTTACTCATGCTGAGAACTACTTCTTATCTTTTGAACTTTTGAACCCTGTATGTATGGAGATGAGCAAAAATGTATATGAGTTTCCTTTAAATGTACTGGAATACCACATGTAAAACAAAACAAGTAGAAAACTCAAGACCCAGGAATACACATTGATCAATTATGTGATAACATAATAATATTTGTACTGGGCTTTAGGCATGTTATATGCAATACTGAAATGAATTTTGCTATAAGAAATATCATAGGCATCAGCCATTGAAAGGTATGCCTAACATCTTTTGTAAAGCAAGTCTTGCTTGAATTTAACTAACAGTCACAAGTCTGGGCCAGTAAGCAACACAGTCAAGTGTTCACCCCCCTTCATAAATCTATTTACAGTAGAAATCCCATTAACATTTTAATTGTTTTGCATCTGAAGTTGCTCTCAGTGCCACATTTAAAGGGCTCAGGCTCATTAAAATTTAAGGACCAGAGAGCTCATAGTCTACTCTAATGACCTAGTGATGGTTGTAAAGGCTCTAAATATCTTTTGGTTCTTTGAACAACTGAGGAATTCCTTGTAGTGGCTAAGTATGCCTGAAGATAGGTTGTTGCATTGCCCAATTTCAATCCCATCAGAAAGCTCTCTCCCTCTTTTCCCTCATCTAAATCCTAGGGTCTCTTAAAGTCCCTTTCAGTGTTTTCTGTCAGCTTTGATTTCATTGCCCACATTATTTCTTTAGCTAGATTCTAATTTAATTGAGGGAAAAGAATTAAAGTTTGTCACTGAGAATCTACCTTCAGTTTATGTTTCTCCACTCCCCACACTGCCCCCCACCCCATTAAAAAACCATCTACCCCAAACTTAAATTAATTATAAGCATTAGAAGTTCTTATTCTGGCTGTGCTACACGTTAGCTAATGAGACTACAACACACCCTCTGGACTCTGTGTTCTCATTTGTCTGTTAAAACTTTGGTATATGTTTCATGACATTGTTTTGGTTCTAAAATACATGTCTTCAAGGATTAATTAGCCTTACTTAGAGTCTGTTTCCAATACTACTGTTATATACAGTTATTAACATTGATCACTTAAATGTAGAGGATTGTCAACCCAACATAACAGTCTTTTGTTTTGCTCCAGTTTTGGTTAAGCCCGTCCTCGTAAGAGGTGATTAAATAATATTTTTTCTTTGAAGACTATTTCTGGTTGATAATAACGACACCCTATCATTATACCCAAATATTATCAAGAAAATATTTAATTTTCTATGAGAAAACAGAGAAAGAAGTAAAAAGTAACATCAAATTGATCCTAAGGTTTATACCATCAAAGTGTATTGAAAACCAGAAAGACCCAAGATTATTGCACTAGAAATTGTTATGGGGAGAGGGTAAATGATCTACTTTTAATCCTGGGATGTGACAGTGATAATAGGATGCAGATTATACAAAAACAGTAATAACTGGGAGTATGCATTCACTTACCCTTTTAAAATCATGTATTTTCTATACACTTATAAACATGCAGCGTGAAGTAAAATATGTTTCTGTGGTTGTCAGTTTCTGGAAATGCCTCTTATGGGTTTTGCCCATAATGTATGTTCAGTTTAAAGGCTCTACTTTGCCTTAAAAAAATGCGGCTTTGGCTGGGTACGGTGACTCATGCCTGTAATCCAGCACTTTGGGAGGCCGAGGGGGTGCAGATCACCTGAGGTCGGGAGTTTGAGACCAGTCTGACCAACATGGAGAAACCCCATCTCTACTAAATATACACAAAATTAGCTGGACATGGTGATGTATGCCTGTAATCCCAGCTACTTGGGAAGCTGAGGTAGGAGAATCTCTTGAATCTGGGAGGCAGAGGTTTCAGTGAGCCGAGATTGCGTCATTGTACTCCAGCCTGGGCAACAAGAGCAAAACTCTGTCTAAAAAAAAAAAAAAAAGTGGCTTTGGCCTCATGGCCAGAAGGTTTTGGATGGGGATAGAAAATAATCAGAGCAGATTTGAAGGTACCTTACACCAAGATGGTCATTTTACAGGCTACATCTGCACTAGAAGCCCCTGAAATCCTTTTTGTTTTAGGGAACACATGCTTCAGTTTCACCATCTTTAATTTTTTTTTTGATTGTATAAAACAAAGACATAAAGGTTATCATTGTAACCACTGAAAAATATACAGTTCAGTAGTGTTAACTATTTGTATTGGTGTGTAGCAGATCTTGAGAACTTTTTCATCTTGCAAAACTGAAACTCTATATCCCTTGAGCAACTCCCTATTTTCCCCTCTCCCAGCCCCTTGCAACCACCATTCTAGTTTCTAGCTGTCTGAGTTTAACTGTTTTAGATACCACATATTAGTGGAATCATATAGATTTGTCTTTATTATTACTGGCTTATTTCACTTAGCATAATGTCCACAAGGTTCATCATTGTTGTTTCATGTGGTAGGATTTCCTTATTTTTTGATTTTTTTTCAACGTTTAGGTTCAGGGGTACATGTGCAGGTTTGTTATAAAGGTATACTGTGTGTCATGGGGGTTTGGTATACAGATAATTTTGTCCCCTGGGTCATTCCTTTTTAAGGCTGGATAATATTTCATTGACTGTAAATACTACATTTTCTGTATCCATTCATTGATGGACATTTGGGTTGCTTACTACTCTTGGCTATTGGTATGCAAATACCTCTTCCAGATCCTGCTTTAAATTATTTTTTTAATTCCTCTGGATATATACCCAGAAGTTGGGTTATGGGATCATATGGTAGTTCTATTTTTAATTTAAAGGAACTTCCATACTATTTACCATAGTAGCTATACCATTTTATATTCTCACAACAATGCACAAAGGTTCCAATTACTCCACATCCTTGCAAACATTTGTTATTTCTAAATTTTTTAATTGATGAATAAAAATTGCATATATCTATGGTGTACAACATGATATTTTGAAATATGTACACATTGTGGAAAAGCTAAATCAAGCTAATTAACATATGCATTATCTTAAATACTTATCAGTTTTTTGTTCACGAGATTTTTGTCTTTCGGTTTTCATAAAAGTTATTTCTATTTCCAATGATGTTTTATCTATGTGACATCAGCATACAAGCTATACTTTTTCTTTCTTAGATTATTTTATTCTACTTAAATTTATATAGTAGACTGATTTACCTGACAGTATGTGTTCAAATAAAAAATAATTTCATAATCCCTTATCCATAATTTTGAAATCCAAAAGCTCCAAACACTGGCAGGTACTTTTTATTGTTATTTGTCACACAAACTAATTTGGTTGCAAAATCTACAGTGATCTGACATGAGTTTAATTGTAGACCTTATTTATATTTAATATGAAAATTGTTAGGATTCCCTGAAAAAATATTAATGAGTTTGATTAGCGTGTGACTCTGTAGACACTTCTGGACATACATATAACATATTGCCTCTCTAAGATCTGAAAAAGTCTGAATGCCAAACAATTTGGCCCCAGGGATTTAGATAATTCTAATCTGTGTTTGTCAGTATAATATTGCATTTTATTTGCAGTGGGAATAAGCCTTTATTGGTCCCACTCTTCGTTACTTCTTATGATGTCTACCTCCAGAGAGTGTGCTAGTCTTTTGAAGTGTAAAATGGTCTGATTATGGTTAGTTTGCTGGAGAGTGAAGTCTTTTTTTTGAGACAGAGTCTCCCTCTGTCACCCAGGCTGGAGTGCAATGGCACGATCTTGGCTCACTGCAACCTCCACCTCTCAGGTTCAAGTGATTCTACTGCCTCAGCCTCCTGAGTAGCTGGGATTATAGGCATGCGCCACCATGCCTGGCTAATTTTTTGTATTTTTAGTAGAGATGGGGTTTCACCATGTTAGCCAGGATGGTCTCGATCTCCTGACCTCGTGATCTGGCCTCCCAAAGTGCTGGGATTACAGGCGTGAGCCACCGTGCCCGGCCAAGAGTGAAGTCTTTCACTCTGTTCTGCTTCACAAACTTTCCTATTTTATTTTTTCGATAAATTTTATTCTATTTTTCTTTTGAAGTCCCTATTTTGACCCTAATAAGCTGTTATACTTTTACTTTAGATTGCATTTGTGATAGCTCTATATATATTTAGATTGATAAATTATTAGGTTCCAAGAAAAGTCAACTGAAGTGCCTAGCTCACTCTGCTTTAGTTTTTGTATTTCATATTAAATATGCTTATAATATTCTTTTGTATGTGAAATCTGCATGATCACATGTTGCATTATTAATAGCCTCGCCAAGGCTTTGCTTCTTGCTGTTGCTACTTCAATTATCTCAAAGTTTAAGCTCTTCATCTAATGACATAGGTGGAACATTTATGTTTCTCTCATGACTTTCTAGTGTAGAGAAAGAGGCCTGTTCTGAAGGAAATAGAGCCCTTCTTATGGTGGGGTGGAGTCCTTTGATAGGGAGTTTTGGTCCCTGTGGAGACAGATACTTCAAGAGTCCTAAGGGACTGGGAATAAAAGTTAATTCTAAAGAACCCCAGAGACTCAGGGAAGGCATCTTTGCATCTGACAGACTGGCCAATAATTGAACTGGAAGAAGAGGTAAATATTCTCACAAAGAAGAAGGATTACACATGGGGAGGATTGTAAGTGAGTCTCCCTGCCTCTGTTCAGTCTGGCAACAAGAGATAGTAGGGCTTTTGACCTACAGACAAATTAAATGCCACCTGTCAAAAAAGTGAGCTTTATGGCTCAGTCTTTGCAATTGTGTGAGATGGAAAACACATTTGTGAGGAAGCAGCTAGGAATGGAAAGCCTGAATTAAAATAAATTATTGCTTGAAGGAAAGATAAATGCCTGTTCTGATTGAACCTGAGGCTAGCAGTGAATCCACTGCACCAACGTATCATCACTGTCTTTTTCATTGAGTACATCATTTGCCTATGAAATAAACTTGTTTTCTTTTGAAAAACATCTTTAAAATTACTGTGTGTGAGCAACAACAACAACAACAAAATTTGGACATAGCCTAAATATTCAAGAATGAGGAAACATCTAGGTAAATTATGGTATAGCCTTACAATGGAACATTTATGCAGCTTTTTAAAACGATGCTTACGAAGAATTTTAATGCGCTATAAAATGCTTATAATAAGTCAAAAAAGAGGCAGGATACAAATGCCTATACCAGCATGATTTTATATATAAATGTATAAATATAAAGACAATAAGCACAAAAAGAAGGAAATGTATCAAAATATCTTAATAGTGTTTATCTCCTGGTGGTGAGTTATGTATAATTTTTATTCTCTCATCTACAGTTATGTTTTTGCTAACTTTTCTGTAATGAACATCTATTACTTTTTTCTTAGAAAAAGTACTTTGAAAAAAGCTGTTAACCTGTAATGTGTTATTGACAAACGCCACTTGAAGACAACTTTGTAAGACCTCTTTTGAGCCACCAGTGCAACTAAGCTTTATTTCCCATAAGAACTATTATGGTTCATTTGTATTTCAGTAAAATGTTTCATTGTATACTTCTATCCGGGCCACTATTATTTAGTATTCCAGTGATGGTGAAATAAAAGATAAAACATTTCCTATGTTTAAAGATTTTTGATCAGATAAGAATACCTCTTTCTACCACATGGTTTCCAATCTTGTAACCTTGCTCCAAATTAACGGACATAAGCATATTCAAAACAAGTAGTTCATAAGCATGGGTTCTTCAGATTTATAGTTAGTGGTTCAGAGCTGTAGTCTTATGTCATGTTTCTCCTTGTATACGTAGCATTCACTCAAAATTATTTTCTCAGATAATTTACTGGGTATTAGTTGAGCTGTAAATTGCTAAAAACTTTAACACATTTATCATCTGGTTTTTCTACTCCTAAGGGTAAGATTATCCTGACTTGGCTTTCTAAGTGACTCTTTTGTGACTAGTTGCTCACATATAAAAATACGTTGCTTACCCAGATCTCAGTTATCTGACAACCTTTATACAGTTAGCTCTTTGTATGTGACTCCACATCCCATGAATACAACCAACCGCAAATGAGAAATAATTGGAAAGGAAACCCAATAAAAAATAACAATAAAATTTAAAAGCTATAGAATAACAACTATTTACATAGCATTTACATTGTTTTAGGTATCATAAGTAATCTAAAGATGATTTAGAGTATACAGGAGGATGTACCTATGTTGTATGCAAATATCGCACCATTTTATATAGGGGACTTAAACATTTGCAGATTTTGGTATCCACTGGGGTCATGGAACCAGTTCCCTGGGATGCCAAGGGGTGACTATGTCTGAGAAATAACTGAGAAGCAATAAGTAAGCCATAATAACAACATAAGTAACAACAGCTACCACTTACTGGGTACTTGCTATGTTTTTTTAATTCTGAGTACTGTCCTCATTATCTCATTTAATCGTTTTAACCCTCTGCAATGGTTATTGCTCTCCTTATTTATAGAGGAGAAAACAGGCTTATAAAAATTGAATCACTTGTCCGAGGTCACAGCGCTCATTATTGTGAAGCTAGGAGCTGAACCATATTCCAAAGTCCAGATATACTCGTAACTATTACCATAAATAAAAATTGAAAACAGATGTCACAGTGTCTGTATTCTACAAATGCTTAACATTACACTTCAAGATCCCAAGAAAGGATCACTCTATTTTACAAAATGAATTCAGCAAATTTACAAATACAATATTCGAAAAAAGGAAAAGAGGGCTTCTAGAAGTAGGAATTGATAACAAAGAAGGTATGGCTGTAAACTGATAGAGGGGCTTAGAGAATATATTCCCAAGAAATCTGAAAGCATAATATTCCGGATTGGTTCACTAAAAACATCTTTTACACTCTATAGTTTCTAACTGTATCAATATAATAAATATGGAGCTTCATTATGGTAGATTTATCTTGTCAATAAAATATTAAAATGAATATAGTCCTAATTTTAAAAACATTTTTATAACAATTTATACATTTTATTATAGAATGATTAGAGAATATAGGTCAGATAAAATAACAAAATAAAAAATATCTCATAATTTTACAGCCAGAGATATTAACTGTTAACATTTTAGAACTACATAATATAAATACAAATGTAAACATAAATGTGTACGTTTATGTTTTAACAAAATAGGGCCATGGTTTACTTTTAAAAAATTACCTTCAGTTACAATCTGTGTGCACATTTAAAAAGATTATTTGATTATCAAGGTATAGAAGTATATGATATACTTGAGACTGATTTTCTTCCAGTAAGTATAACAACATGCACACACATTTATCTGCTGCTTTAAGGAAAAATACATATTAATCCAGAAAATTATTTTATGTGAATCAGCTCATTGATGCTACATCAGTGAGGCACTACTGTACTTTGGCTATCTTTATGCCATATAAATCTCATTATTCTTCTCTATACATTTGAAAGAAAACTTGATTTTTTAAAGGAGAAAGAATCAATAATAAGCGGGAAAATTTGAGGGTGTTTTGAAAGGAAAAGTGTACCTATGCTCTATATTCCCTGGCTGGAGCTGATGTAATTTAAAGCCATCTGTTTCTTTCACTTGAAATGCAGTTAGCTTTGTATTCATCAGCCTACTTAATTCAGGGGAAAGGGAGGGCCAACTTCCAAAAGCTGTGTTTTTATTTGCTATGTCATTTGACAAAGATTTATTGAGCACCTTTTTTGTGTGGGTCTTGTGTTAGTTATTTAGTGCAAAGACGTGTAAGATGTGCCCTCTGTACTCAAAAAAAGTCCAGTCAATTGATCTAAAAAATATAAACAGTTAATTACAATTCAGCATGGTAGGTACAAAGAGTGAAGTGAGATTTAGGGGCCATAGGAGCACACTGGAAGTAAGAAAAGCTATCTGGCTGTAGAGATTCCAAAGTGGACATGTAGAGAGAAAGTGGGTGGCTAAGGAAAGGGGGGTGATGCAGTATGTTTCAGATAGAGGAGGTGCATGTACAAAGTTTCAGGGGTTAGACAATGAGCATGCTTTGTTTAGTGTCATGGAGATTAGGGTAGGAAGTGGAAAAAGGGTTGACAAGCAAGTATTCAGGGCCTATCAAGGAGGCATCCTGTGTCATGCTGAGGAATTGGGATTTTATCCTTAAGCAAAGATGAGTCATTCATTGGAAATACTGTCAGAGAAGCCATGAATAGAATAGCTATGGTTCAGAGAAATCAGTCTAGTGCTATGTGAAGAGGCCCTAAGTTGTAATGAGACAAGATGAGGATCTGAACTAAAGTATTAGGGAGGAAGAAGTTGATCTGATGAACTTGCTGATTGTTGGATGTGGGAGGTAAGAGAGTGGGTGGGGAAACATGACATCATTATCTCTGGGTTAGGTTACTGGGTGCATGGTAATGTCTTCTGCAAATGAAGAAGTTTCCAAAGAAAAGAAGATTGAGAGGATATTTCAAAGATGATGAATTTATTCTGTATGTGTTCAGTTGGATATGTAGAACTTGAGCTTAATGAAAGCAGTGACTAGAACGATAGATTTGGGAAGTGTCTGAATATACAAGTATGAAAACCAGAGAAGGGAGTAAGATCACCCAGGTAATATCTGTGGATTCAGAGGGACCCTTGAGGACCACCATCATTTTAAGACTCAGTATAGAATAGTAGTGAAGCAATGGGCTCTGCTGTCTGGATTCAAATCCTAGTTATACCTCTTATTAGGACGTGCTATCGATTCTCTCTGTCCTTCAGTTTCCTCATCTGTAACATGGAGATGACACATATTTTAGTCATAGGCTAGTTGTGAACCAAATGAGTTAATATCTTAAAGTATGTATTATAGGACTGGCCTGTAGTAAAAGTTAAACAGATTTAGCTTAGCTTTACTGTATTATTTAAATGATTACGGTAAATTTGGCCAAATAAATAAAGAAACAGTGAAGAATACAGAATAAGTGTTGTCAAAGGATTAGAGGAGGACAACTATGGGGAGCGTCATAAAAGCCAAGTCAGAATTTGGAAAGTGAGCTGTATTGAATGTTGAAGGAAGGGAAAGACAAGCAAGAGATAAAATGTATCTTTTCTTTTTTTTTGTTAGGAGAGTTTGCTGGTCACCTTGGTAGGATGGGTCCAGGGTCCTGATACAGTGGTCTGATAATTGGTGGTTATAAAGTATAAGTGAATCCGAAGTATTTTATGTAAGTGAGGAAAGAACCAGCACAGGGAAGGGAACCAGGCAATGAATTGAAAGAACCCTTCATGTATGCATCAAATATCCTCAGTATATCCTGTCTGACCGTGGACCATGAGCTGAATAAACTCTCCAGGAACTATACTCTGAGACTGTATACAGAGAAAGGTGGCCATTACTGTTCCATCCTTTTGTTCTGGCTGACCTTGAAAAGAAGGTAGGAGAGGAACCCTGCTTCTTTGTGCCTGAGATCCTCTCAGAAGTGTATTTGTCTGTGTTAAAGTCGGTAGGATCCCTGGGTGAGAGACAAAACATGATGTTGACATGAAGTATCTGAAGTCATCTCAGTCCACTTCTACAGCAGGTCAGACCACAGTTCAGGGACCCTTCTGAGTAAGGGAAACCCCCTACAGGTAGGCTCTTACTCTGCAGTCATGCTGACCGAGCTATTCTCTGTGCCGCTTCTGGCAACAACTTTCATTTTGGCAACAACTTTCATTTGGATGCTTTCTCTTTCAAAGGCAGAATAGTATATTGGAAGGATTATGAAGCTAGATCACAGAAAATTTGTTTCAGTTTCCTTCATTCATTTTTCAAAAATATGCTTTGAGCACCTACTATGTACGAGACAATATGCCACTGGCTGAAGTTGGAATTATAGTGGGGTCAGGACAGGTAGGGCACCTGTCAAAAAGAGCTTGCATGAGAGTGAGAGAGACTAGCAATTTTTAAAAAAGCAACCATTCTCTGAAAGGGAGAATACAGGTCTACAACTTTGTCCAGTGAGGTCAGAGCATCTTCTTGGGGGCAAAAGTGATGGCAAAGCTGAGAACTGGAAGGTAGGTTGAGATTGGCCATGTGCAGGGGACAGGGGAGAAGAGTTCTCTGAGGAGAGGAAAGAGCATGGGTGAAGGCTTTGGGGTTATGAAAGAGCCTGGTACTTTCTAGGACCTAAAAGAAGTTTGAATGGGCTGAAATATCGGGGGTGCTGTCCTTTTGGCTGGCTAAATGTTATTGGGCATCAATGAATTTGATATTCTGTCTCGTTCTCCTTAAGGCCAGAAGTGGGCAGAAGGATTCCCTTGTTGTGGGCTGTTGTTCTTAGATTGCAGAGATAGAAGAAAGATATGAAAGAAATCACTCTGAGGACCATAAGTAGGTTGGATTGGGGCTCAGGGAAGGCAAGAGATAAACTAGAATCAAGGAGATATGTTGAAATGCTACCAGTTGATGAGATCGCAGTGCTGGAAATGGGAACAGAGAAAGGAGTTCGCTGGAAGAAGAAACAAGTTTGGTAAAGAAAAGGAGGTGCTGGCATGCACAATTACTGGTAATTCCTGGAAGGTAGTTCATTTGAGAGGGATCACCATGAACTGATGAAGATGAACAATTTTTAATGAGAAATTTTAGAGAGCATAGAGCAGCAGACAGGAGCTGGAAAGCCAATGAAGAGAGTTAAAAATGGAACTGTGCTAGAAAGAAGAATTTCATGAATGTGTCACGGAATTTTAGAAGACAGCATTTCAAAAAAATAGATTTAACTCTAACTTAGATTTAACTCTAACTTTCTCTTTGATAAATGCTTTAAAAAATCTAGTTAATTAGGCATTATTTGTAGACTTAACAGTTAAAAACTCAGAAGTCTCAGTTTGTGACTGGTCAAAGCATACCTGTTAAGTTGTGGATGCTGCTTTTTCAGCAGTTTTAGAGCTGATGTAGTCTGTTTCATTTTTGTTGCTAGTTTATGAATATTACAGTTTTTTAGAGTTTCTAATATTCTTTTTGGAGTCATACAGAAGGGAACAGAGAAAGGAGTTGGCTGGAATAAAGAACAAGTTTAGTAAAGAACAGGAGGGGCTGGCATGCACAATTACTGGTAATTCCTGGAAGGTAGTTCATTTGAGAATGTTCCTTAATAGAGTTCTTCCTGAGCAAAATCAGGGGAGACTTGATTCTTATGTGAAGGTTTTTGTTTTTGTTTTTTTTGCAACTATGTGAAGTGAAAGTATGGAAATTTGGCTCTATTGATGTGTGTTTGAATTCTGAAAGAGATGAAAGGGTGCTGTGAAAATGCACTGCACTGTGTTAGGAAATGGGATTGCCCCAAAGAGCATGGCCAATGCCTGGGACAGTTGCATTTCTTGACTCACCCTCGTGAAGAACAAAGGCCCGGCTGGGCAATCACAGGCACTGCGTGGAGGCTTCCCTGGTGGCACCCCTTTGTGCTCCGCACTCTTCTTAGAATTTAACTTTTCCTTAGCAGCTGGACAGTGTGCATAGGTTATCATTAATACTGTGAAAGAGAAGAAACTTGGGGCCTTTAAAATAATGCCTTCTTGGGTTACTGTGCTTTCGTTTTGGTTTTATTTTTCTCAGTGGTCAAAAACTATTGTTTCCAGCCAGAATATCCTTCTTATGTCCTTCAAAACACTAATTTTTGGTTGCTATGGGAACTGGCTTATCAAATTTTAAAAATTTGTATATTTCAGATCCCTGGAAAACGTGTGTGTGTGTGCGTGTGTGTGTGTGTGTGTTTGTGTGTGTGTGTATGTAAAAAAAGAATCTTTCAGATATTATTAAAATGAAACATATACCTTTGTTAGGTGAATTGTGGAGTGTGTGAGGTAATACTTCATTCCAAACCTATGAGCTCTACCTTAAAAAGGTATCCAGACTTTGACACTACTTGGCAGCTTTACTGTAGTCACCTTATTCCAAGCCATCTTTATTTCCTACCTGGGGTTATTGGTATGGTTCCCTAACTGCCCCCCCCGGTTTCTCTTGTACCGTTTCCCTACCCTGGCTCTGAGCGATTCTGTTAAAGTGTAAGTCAGATTATGTCAGCCTCTTTTCAAAACCCCCCATCGGCTGCCACTTCACCCAGAGTAAAAACCCGTGTCTTCACCATGGCCTGCAGGCCCTGTTTGGTCAAGTCCCTATCCTGTCCCCAGCTGATCTCTCTGAACTCCTCTCTGACCACTCTCTGGCAGGTTCAGCCTATTGAAGTCACACTCAGCTCCTTGCAAGGAGTTCTCCAGACTCAGGACTCTGGAGTTTCCTTTTCCTTCCTCTCTAATTAGAATGCTTTTCCTCTAGACAGATATATGGCCCACTCTCTTACCTTGTTCAGGTCTATACTCAATTGTCACTTTATCAGTAAAGCTTTTAATTCTCCAAGATCTTGGCCCTCCCTGTCCTCTTCTCTAGTCAGTTTTTCTACAACACTTAACAGTGATCTCACTAGCATATATTTTGCTGATTTATTTATTTATTGTCCATTTCCTGCATTTGGATGTAAGCTTCATGAAGGCGGGACGTTTTGTCCATTTTGTTCACTGCTGCATCTGCGGCATTTAGTACCTAGCATGTTGTAGTTGCTAATAAATACATATGGAATAAATGAATGAATTTAATATTGCTATATTGCTTTGCATATTCTCCCTGAAATGATCTATTTCTTTTGGAAATGGCTGTTCTGCACCTATTTAAGTGTTAATGACATATTAATCATGGAATAGCAGGCATCACCCCAGGTACTAGACTGTGAAGATGAATAAGAAGCATGCCCTGTCTTGCAGAGAGCTTACATTTGAGGAAGGAGTCAGGCAGTTAAGTGCATGGAGGTAAGTGCTATCGGAGAGGAAAACTCAGGTAGCGTTGGGGGAAAGGGACACACATTTAACCAGCATCTGTGATATAGCAGGCACCTCACAATTACTACTCCATTTTCGTGGTATGAAAACTCAGCTTCAGTGATGTAACATGAATTGTCCAAGGTCATATGACCTGCAGGTTAGGAAGTTAAGACTGGCTGGGTCTAGTTCTAAAGCCCACATATAGCAGATACCACTTTGCCTCCTTATGGGGTAAGGGTGGTGTGTTTAACTGTGTATAAACATCTATTTACTTCTTTTCTGGTAGTCCTAGATACATGTGACTGTATGTTTAAGGAGACTTAAGCTTAAAGGCCTTTGACCTTAATGAGGGATGAGATTGTATAAATTCATATAATTATTGCTAATTATTAAATATTCTGAAAGTGTGGCAAGGCCATTGTGAATGGGGATACTAGGGACTCATTCTTCAAAGGCCCTTTTTCTTTGTGAAGATTTCTGTGACCCCCTAGGAAAAATTTAAATGCTTTCTTTTCTGTGCACCCATAGTACTTGCTTGCATATCCATTAATTATCAGATTTGTTGATAAATGCATGACAATTTAGATATTACCTTTATCAGATGGGGAAACGCCTTGAAGGTGAAGAATTTTTTTTAAAATTTTATTTTATTATTATTATACTCTAAGTTTTAGGGTACATGTGCACAATGTGCAGGTTAGTTACATATGTATACATGTGCCATGCTGGTGCGCTGCCCCCATTAACTCGTCATTTAGCATTAGGTATATCTCCTAATGCTATCCCTCCCCCCTCCCCCCACCCCACAACAGTCCCCAGAGTGTGATGTTCCCCTTCCTGTGTCCATGTGTTCTCATTGTTCAATTCCCACCTATAAGTAAGAACATGCAGTGTTTGGTTTTTTGTCCTTGCGATAGTTTGCTGAGAATGATGATTTCCAATTTCATCCATGTCCCTACAAAGGACATGAACTCATCATTTTTTATGGCTGCATAGTATTCCATGGTGTATATGTGCCACATTTTCTGAATCCAGTCTATCATTGTTGGACATTTGGGTTGGTTCCAAGTCTTTGCTATTGTGAATAGTGCCGCAATAAACATACATGTGCATGTGTCTCCATAGCAGCATGATTTATAGTCCTTTGGGTATATACCCAGTAATGGGATGGCTGGGTCAAATGGTATTTCTAGTTCTAGATCCCTGAGGAATTGCCACACTGACTTCCACAATGGTTGAACTAGTTTACAGTCCCACCAACAGTGTAAAAGTGTTCCTATTTCTCCACATCCTCTCCAGCACCTGTTGTTTCCTGACTTTTTAATGATTGCCATTCTAACTGGTATGAGATGGTATCTCATTGTGGTTTTGATTTGCATTTCTCTGATTGCCAGTGATGGTGAGCATTTTTTCATTTGTTTTTTGGCTGCATAAATGTCTTCTTTTGAGAAGTGTCTGTTCATGTCCTTCGCCCACTTTTTGATGGGGTTGTTTGTTTTTTTCTTGTAAATTTGTTTGAGTTCATTGTAGATTCTGGATATTAGCCCTTTGTAAGATGAGTAGGTTGTGAAAATTTTCTCCCATTTTGTAGGTTTCCTGTTCACTCGGATGGTAGTTTCTTTTGCTGTGCAGAAGCTCTTTAGTTTAATTAGATCCCATTTGTCAATTTTGGCTTTTGTTGCCATTGCTTTTGGTGTTTTAGACATGAAGTCCTTGCCCATGCCTATGTCCTCAATGGTAATGCCTAGGTTTTCTTCTAGGGTTTTTATAGTTTTAGGTCTAACGTTTAAGTCTTTAATCCATCTTGAATTAATTTTTGTATAAGGTGTAAGGAAGGGATCCAGTTTCAGCTTTCCACATATAGCTAGTCAGTTTTCCCAGTACCATTTATTAAATAGGGAATCCTTTCCCCATTGCTTGTTTTTCTCAGGTTTGTCAAAGATCAGATAGTTGTAGATAAGTGGCGTTATTTCTGAGGGCTCTGTTCTGTTCCATTGATCTATATCTCTGTTTTGGTACCAGTACCATGCTGTTTTGTTTACTGTAGCCTTGTAGTATAGTTTGAAGTCAGGTAGTGTGATGCCTCCAGCTTTGTTCTTTTGGCTTAGGATTGACTTGGCGATGCGGGCTCTTTTTTGGTTCCATATGAACTTTAAAGTAGTTTTTTCTAATTCTGTGAAGAAAGTCATTGGTAGCTTGATGGGGATGGCATTGAATCTATAAATTACCTTGGGCAGTATGGCCATTTTCATGATATTGATTCTTCCTACCCATGAGCATGGAATGTTCTTCCATTTGTTTGTATCCTCTTTTATTTCACTGGGCAGTGTTTTGTAGTTCTCCTTGAAGAGGTCCTTCAGGTCCCTTGTAAGTTGGATTCCTAGGTATTTTATTCTCTTTGAAGAAATTGTGAATGGGAGATCACTCATGATTTGGCTCTCTGTTTGTCTGTTATTGGTGTATAAGAATGCTTGTGATTTTTGTACGTTGATTTTGTATCCTGAGACTTTGCTGAAGTTGCTTATCAGCTTCAGGAGATTTTGGGCTGAGACAATGGGGTTTTCTAGATATACAATCATGTCATCTGCTAACAAGGACAATTTGACTTCCTCTTTGTCTTGATTATCTCTCTGTGCTCAGTGCCTCTGAAAATGTTTGTTGAGGAAACAAATTCATAGAAAGAATCCACAATTTAAACTACAAATCTATAGAAAGCACTTGCATGAATGAGACTGTGGTCTCCTTTAATTGACAGCTACATCTTTAAAGTTGGGGAACAAAGGAAAATTGTGTGACATTTGTGAACCGTTCGTTCAGAGCTGGACTGTAAAGAGTTATAGGAAAAATTGATTTCTAAAGTAGAAATGCTGATGGCATTTGGAGAAAGTCAAAGAAATATAATTTATGATTAGAATCCATGTATTGCTTTATGATTTACCAAGTGCGTTCATAAACATTATTTAATTATCACAAAACTCAGTGAGGCAGAGCAATACAATCCCATTGTACTGATCAGGAACCATCAGAGAAGTAAGGATAACTTTGAACTTGATCAAATCACATGGTTATTTATGGAGTCCACATACAAACTTAAGATCTTCTGATTCCAAATCCTGGATATTTTCCACTATGCCATGTTCTTTCCAGAATACTGGACTTTTGTATCATTAAGAGTATCTAGGATTCTGACTTATGTTTTCCGTTCATGATATCTACAAAAATGAATTGTATATTTTTTGCTTTATATCGGTTTTCTCTATTGTAAAGTACTTTGGTTTATTATTTAATTGGGCCCTAAAATACATGCTTAACTACATTTTATATTTTATTCATCTTTCATCTATAAAATGGGATTATATTCTACCTGCCGAGTATCTTGAAGTGCTTCATAAAATGCAAAATCCAGATGGGAACAACAATTTTATAAATCTTGAACATTGTTTTATGTTTGTCTTTTGAGTTCTATCTTTCATATCACGACCTTTCAAAAGTTTGTGGTTAAACCCAGAGTAATACACTCCCAATGCTATTTACTCAAGAAGTTATTAGTATGAGATTTATACACGACAGAAGGTAGATATAATCTTTGTAGGTGAATGCTAGTAATATAAAGTAGCAGATATTAATATGAAAAACGACAGCTTCTTTAAAAAATATCAAGTGAACTTTTGACTTAAAGTTAGTATGGCAGGCCTACAGGGACAGTACAAAGTAGATAGGAAGTCATGTTTCACATTTGCATACTTAAAGCATTGAAGTCTGATTTCCCTCCAGCATTACCAGTTTCACTGATTATAGCTCTTACTTTTCTATGCACTTCAACCAAGTTTTTAGACAATTCAAAGTGGTTAGATGATCGATCTGTGTATATTTGCTGATTGATTGCATTCATCATATACCGCAATGGAAAAGTTGTCATAAAGGTCTCGATTAAATAATATACAAGCTGCTATGTATAAACATGTCATAGTTGAATTTCGGCTGAATACACTGGGCTGCAATTTTTCACTTCATATTGATTGGACAGCCAAGTGATTGCAGATAGGGGATGAAAATAGTTCTCTAGAGAAATTCCATCCTTATAGTGTATGTGCAAGTATGTTTATCTGTGAAGCAAGCAAGGTGAGAGTGCTGGGAAGGTTCATAAAGAATTCCAGATCTAGAATCTGGAATTCAGTCAGGATAATTTTTGAAGAGCATAGGAGCCTCTGTAAAGATTAAAAAATGACATAAACTAAAACATTGTTATAGATCATGGTAAATAGTAACCCCGGCTTAATCAGACAACCTTGATTAGGAAGAGCAGAATTAGATATTGAGGTTTTTTTTTCTTGTGTTTAAAAGAGAAGAGCAGCATTCATGCCCCTTTTTGAGTCAGCACTCTTTTTTTGGGGAAGCTCTTCTCGTCTAAAGGAATAATCCAAAATATGGGGAAAACTAATTGCATGAATATGTAAGACAAGGTACATCCATTTGATAAAATTTTTGTAGGCACTGAAAGTTGTCCAAGTTGTCGTTGTGAAGTCTTAGCAATATGGAAACTATGTTGATATGATAATAAGAAAAATTATTTTATGCAGATAAAATTGTAGAAAACTTACTATTATTTCTATTATAAATATGTATATTAAAATAAATTTATAGATAAATAGTAATCATTTGATTACTTTTATTATAAACATTTTATATGGGAAAACCAAGGTTCAGCACTGTTAAGTAACTTGTTAAGGCCATACAGCTAATCAGTGATAGAGGCTGGACTTGATCTCATGGTTGTCTGCCTCCTAAGACTATGCCTTTAATATTATATTAAACTTGTAATATTGCTTCTGAGTTTTAAATATAAATATATTTTATAAGAAAAATTAAGGAGAAATCTAGAATTTTACCATAAAATGTGTTTTTGGAACTTAATTTGTTCACCTTTAATTTTCTTTTGGCTTTTTATTTTTTCCTACTCTTCTTCATTGATTCTTTCCTTTCCTTTTCTATTCTTTTCTTCTTCCCCACATTTTCAGTTTTCAACCAGGAGTAATCATACTGCTAGTTAGACTGTGTTTTGCTGAATAATCAAATCAGTGCCTCCCGCAACCTCCCCTGCTGTTCCAGCCTGGTCTTCTTCCCTCATCCTTGACCATTCCTTTTTGGGTGCCTCTCACCTCTCTTAGATTATTGCTTTTTGATTGAGACTACTGAAAAAAACAAAACAAAACAAAAAAAACAAGATAATTTTCAGACCTCCTTTTGGGGATGTCTTTCACTAAATCTCATATATTTTAAATCTGAGCAATTGGAAATTTCTACTCCTACTCTTTTGCTTTCATTTTATGAGTTGTCTCTCTTGAAGGTAATGACTGTGTGGAGCAAATGTTGACTCTTCCTGGAGGATTAATACTAATTTGGCTCTTTAAAAATTTTAAGCAGAAAGACGATTTCCCCTGTCCTCCCAGGAACAGTGAATAGAGGTAGAAGATGCTAATGTTTTTCTCCTGTTTTTAATTAACATGTTTGTTTTTAGGGTGTCTTTTCTTCTCTGACATTTTTCCCTCTGGACTTAGCAAGTTTTTGAATCGTTGTTTCTCCTGCCAGAGAGAACATCCTTTGAGAGAGTTCCCAGAGATATTAAGAGACCCTGGAGATCTCAAGAGATGTTAATTAGTGGAAGTAAATAAATAGCTTGTTTATTCTTATGCGCATTTTAATGCTGTCCGTTACTTTTTTAAATTAAGAAGTAGAAAATGTGCTTGTGCTTAAATGTAGTGTAAAGTTTCCCATATTCCTTTGGGTGCTGGTGTATTTTCCCCAGTTGCAGAAAATATGTTCAAAATAATTTTACCTCTTGAGACTATTCCTTCTCCATTTTATTGCTTTTTATTGTTACTGTAGCCCCCTGCACAAAAATGGCATATGAATAGTAATAATATTTTATAATCTGCTACAGTAACCATATTTGCTTATTTGCAACAATTACATAGGACTGGAATTAAAGATATAGAGACTTGAGAATTGCCTATCATTTGCATAAAACTCTTTTCATCCAAAAGTGAAAAATTTACAGTGACAGAGCAAGAAGGAACCTTTAGAATGTCTTCCGCATTCTTATCTTAAGGCAGCCTCACACTTAAGACAGCTCGAGAAAATGACATGCTGCCCTATTTGCGAAGCCATTAAAATTATTTTCAGAACTTTGGCCAGTATCGTCTTTTCAAAATATAGTAAGTCCTGCTAGAGGAGCTTTTTTATTAATATTTTACTTAAGCCCTTAGAGTCGAGTTCAAGCTTATTATTTCATATCCTAATCAAGAGAAGTAATATATAACAGCAGTGAAGAGTATGAACCCTGGAACTAGACTCCCTGGGTTCACATTGTGACTTTGCTACTTAATGCTGTGTGACCTTCATAAGATATTTAACTTCACTTCACCGTAGTATTCTCATCTTTAAAACTGGATAACAGTGGTTGTGAGAATTTAGTGTTGTGTTGCATGTAAGATGCTTAGAATCGTAACCGGCACACAATAAGCCTAAATGATTGTTTTTAGATTAGACTTACGGTTAAAGAAAAAGACAATCTACAGATTGGAAAGGATAGAACAGTAAGTGAGAGGGAATTGAATCTCAAAATGTCAGAAGCTATTAAGAAAGCCCCAGTTGGAGGTTTCCAATCCTAGACTAATTACTAATTTCACGTAACTGAGATAATGTGTGTATTTTGTGATAGAACCATTTTTGGTTATCTTCATGGTGAGCTTGATATTTTCAAAAGCTGTCCAACAACACCTAATAATATTATTGTGGACATGATGGAACAATATTACCTTGATCATATTATTAGCTAGATTTACAGATTTGGACTCCTATAATTATAGTGCTAGTTAATAGATCATGAACAGTTTTCTGTTAGAAAATTCAAGGCATTTACAATGAGAATACCTATAATGAAAAGATAAATTGTAAATATAAATAGAAAATTGGCATTATGGAGAAGCAGAACCCAAGTATGTCATCCTAAAGTTTAATGTATATATTACCATTGAACTTCAGATTTAGTTCTGAGGATTTTTGCAACCAAGATGACAAAGAAGATATGATCAGTTACATTACTATTATTATCTAAGAGAAGAAAGTAAATCAGTCCCTCAGGAGGAATTTTTCCTAGTACGGATTTGTAATGGAGATTAATCACATAGGTTCATAAATGATCAGCACCGATTTAATAGCAGTTTCTTTAATAAATATTTTAAAGCAAATGCTCTTTTATAATGAAACTTTGGGAAAGAAGTATAAAGGTTATGAAGTGTCAGTTCAGCAAAAAGAAACAGTAGGCTAATGTCATCTGTGTATGTGAACTTCATGTGCTCTGACTTGATCCAAAGTATAGTTGAGAGAACCTAAACTATTGGAAGTACACTCTATTCTTCAGTAATGTTCTTTCATGTTGCTTCTCTCAGCCAGAGTTTGAGGGGAGCTGGGTAATAGGGTCTAGTTAGAAAGGTGTAGAGGCAGAAATAGGACTATTTTAAGGTTGTAAGTTTTAGCAGGAACAGTAGGCTTTAGAAATCAGCTAGGAAACTAGTAAAGTTGACCTTCTCCATAAAGTATTTCTATGTCATGTTTCTTGAAGCTCTGAGTTTGTTAGGGGTGCTTCGGGGTGCTTGGCTGGATGGGTAGGTTGGCGTTAAGGTATTTGAGGGGCAAAATTAAGCAGCTCAGTTTTACTTACTTTTATATATTGAGTTTCTGCAAAAGTCTTTATGTGACAAACAGTAAAAGAAGTTATTTTGCTTAAAAATACTGGAAAACTGTTTTTGATAACCCTGATTCTTCCAGTGTATAAAAATGCAAGTTTTGTATAAGTGTTGATAATTAAATGTTCATATTTATATCATGCATCTTGGGTCATATCTCGTTCCTGTATTAGGGTTAAGGACAACCTGAGGTGGATAAAAAGCTATCTTTAATCTGTCCTGAAATGGCAAAATATATATAAATTGAGATAAAGCCTTTCTGTCAAGCCCTCTTCTGTAATTAAAATAGAGCTTTAGTATATCTTTGGATCAAAGACTAGTCATAGATTTGAGAATTTTTTTTAACCTTTCTTCAAACTTTTATGTCTATAATCCTACAAATTCATTTAGATAGGGTCACCATTAACTTATTATGTAAACCAGGACACTTTTGAGCATGGAAGTGGTTCATAACAGGACAATAAGCACTAATGGAGAGCAGTTTCCTAGGTGTACTTCATGCAGGGTCTCCCAAAGTCTGCATCTAAACAGGTATAGGAGTCTCAGTGTCAAGGGTTAGGGAGATGGGATAATAGTTGATTAAAATTAATAAAATAAAACACATTCACTATTGACCAATTAGAATATAAAGTATAAATAAGGAAATGTAAATCACTTATAAACCTACTTTTTAGTGATTACAATTGTTAATATTTGGTTGAGCGAATATCCACCTAGAATTTTTGTGAGTAGTAGAAAACACATATTCTCTTTTTCTTTTTTTTAAAAAAAAACTTGTGATATTTAACTACTTTTTTACATTTATTGCTTTCATGTAACTTTTAATCATTATCTGTTTTTCAATGTCAGATATTATTTGAAAATATGCTGTTTAAGGGTTGCAAAGTATTTTATCTTAGAGTTGTACTATAATTTATTAATGCATTCCCATCATTGGTATTTTGAGTTGTTTCTATTTTTTTACTATTATAAAATACAATGAACATTTTTACATCTCCATTTTTGAGTGGAAGTTTTATAATTTCTTGAGGATGAATTACTGGAAGTGGAATTACAGAGTCAAATTTTTACGGTTTTGGATATGTGTGTGTGTGTATCTACATCTGTATTCAAATTGTCCTTCTGAGAACATATAGCAATATAAAATACCACCAGCAATGTGTTAGGTTGTTTCAAGTGGTTAATATTTTTCTTATTAACACCTATAATAGCTGTACCTAAAATGGAAAAAAGAAATCCTATGTGTATATGTACAGTTTCCTCTAGACCTATCTCACAAATTGCTATATGGCAAGTAAGTAGAAAATAATTACTTCACTGAGATATCCCTTGCCTTATCACCTTTGGAGAAATTATGATATCTTTTATTTTTATCTGTTAGTGGTTTTTTGTTTGTTTTTTGAGATGGAGTCTCACTCTGTCACCAAGGCTAGAGTGCAGTAGTACGATCTTGGCTCACTGCAACCTCCTCCTCCTGGGTTCAAGCAATTCTCCCTGCCTCAGTCCCCTGAGTAGCTGGTAACAGGCACCTGCTACCACGCCCAGCTAATATTTGTATTTTTTAGTACAGATGGAGTTTCGCCATGTTGGCCAGGCTGGTCTTGAACTCCTGACCTCAGGTGATCCGCCCGCCTTGGCCTGCCAAAGTGCTGGGATTACAGGTGTGAGCCACTGTGCCTGGCCTTAATATTTTTATGAAATGATGAACAGTATGTCTGGGATTGGTTATGAAAATATAAAAGTATACTCAAGCTTTTTACATATCTGAGTGATTTGAAAAGCTAAAGGAAATTAGGCATCTAAATAAGTGTTCAGTTGGTACCTTTGAAAGTGCCAATTCAGCAGAGTATGTGAGATGGTGTATTAGGTGGAGTATGTGAGGCTGGGCTTTCCACTTAGATGGACATTCAAATGAGGTGAGTGGGCAGTTTGATGTTTGAGAGCAAAGTTAAGCTAGGGAGTCATTCCTTTGCTTGGTTGCAGAAGATAAAGCAGGTATTTTTCAGGAGCTTAAGTCTATCAAACTGGTGGTGTTCTTTATTGAGAAGGCGAATTGATGATAGGAGCTCATCCTCAGAGGGCTGCTATGATCAAGGTGCAGCAAGTGAATAAAACATATATACTACTTCATTTTAATGGAGCTCAGGAGCTATAAGCAGGTCTTAAGCTCTGCCCATTAGGACTTTCATTTGTTTTTCTGCTTTGTTAATTTATAGGAATTATCAGCAAAGTTTCTTCTCACTCTATTCTAAATAATCTATTGAGAAAAATGCCAGTCCTAAATAAATTTTTCTTGTTCCCCAAATGAGGGGAAGAGAGCTGAATAGTCCACTGGTTTAAAAGGAACGTTTTGCAGCCATGCCATGTTCAAGTCACAAGTCACATAAGGCAAGGAGGCGTCTAGGCCTGGTTATAGATCTTCTATAATATTTCTCATGGACTTCTCTGAGTTCCTCCTCTGACCTTCTGTCCGTCTTATGTGCATGTTTCATGAGGCCTATATAGTATCTAGGGTTGTCTGGGCAGAATCTATAGACTAAGGTAAGTGAACTCTTTATTATGGCTTGTTTAGTTTTTAATATGAGACCACAGCATTAATTGGATACTTCATGTGTGCTGTTAATACATGTAAGTCCTCTAAGCTCATAAGCTTTTTTGGATTTCCCTGTTGAAGGGGACTTCACATATCTTAAAGGGAGTTGACCACACTACTATGTTGTGTGGGAGGTTAGATTAGCAACCTCAAGTTACCAAACTTAAAGTTGAATATTTCAGTCCTTCCTAAACTTTTAAGACAGAAACCATCAGCTTACAAAATTTAATTTTGCAGCCAGGATAAAATAAATAGGATGGCACTGGCAGAGACAAAATTTGAGGTAATCTATTTTTCTAATGGATAAATCACATGAAAGGCAATATTGTCTAAGAGAAAAAATAGCACCAAAAAAGTTTCTTGGGACTTACCTTAAAGGTTTCCCCCTTCTAATTATACAAAGAAAAATCACTGTGCTCCACAATCTCCAAGATTAGAAAGGAGGGAAAAATGTACTTAAACTGCAGTGTGAGAAAGTAAGGTTGGATATCAGAAATCATATTTTGGTAGTATTCTTAAACATTGTGAAGAGTTACCTTCGAAAGACCCCATATCCTTAAAAGAGGGGAGGAGGAGTTGCAGGCACACCTGGCCTCTGGATGCATTACAGGCAAAGTCCTTAGAAAGCTGTTGGCAAAGGTTATGGGGAAAGCAGTAGACAAGCAGTGGCTACAAAGAATTTGCTGGACCATGTTAGAAAGTAAGAGGAACAGCAAATAATTGCTGCTAGGCCAAAACAGAAACAACAACAAAAAAAATCATCTCAAGGACAATGGAAGAGTGGAAGTGCTAATACACATCAAAATGTGAAAGAA
Organism: Pongo abelii; assembly: GCF_028885655.2. Lineage (NCBI taxonomy): Eukaryota > Metazoa > Chordata > Mammalia > Primates > Hominidae > Pongo > Pongo abelii. The sequence goes on from NC_085928.1 coordinate 178,216,220, forward strand.
TCATGGGAGGAACCACCTACACAAGCAGAACTCATTGTGAATTAAAAAAAAAAAAGAGGGAGGGGAGGAGCCAAGATGGCCGAATAGGAACAGCTCCGGTCTACAGCTCCCAGCGCGAGCGACGCAGAAGACGGGTGATTTCTGCATTTCCATCTGAGGTACCGTGTTCATCTCACTAGGGAGTGCCAGACAGTGGGCGCAGGTTAGTGGGTGCGCGCACCGTGCGCCAGCCAAAGCAGGGGCGAGGCATTGCCTCACTCGGGAAGCGCAAGGGGTCAGGGAGTTCCCCTTCCAGGGGTGACAGACGGCACCTGGAAAATCGGGCCACTCCCACCCGAATACTGTGCTTTTCCGACGGGCTTAGGAAACGGTGCCCCAGGAGAGTAGAGCCCGCACCTGGCTCAGAGGGTCCTACGCCCACGGAGTCTCGCTGATTGCTACCACAGCAGTCTGAGATCAAACAGCAAGTCGGCAGCGAGGCTGGGGGAGGGGCGCCCGCCATTGCCCAGGCTCGCTTAGGTAAACAAAGCAGCCTGGAAGCTTGAACTGGGTGGAGCCCACCACAGCTCAAGGAGGCCTGCCTGCCTCTGTAGGCTCCACCTCTGGGGGCAGGACACAGACAAACAAAAAGACAGCAGTAACCTCTGCAGACTTAAATGTCCCTGTCTGACAGCTGTGAGGAGAGCAGTGGTTCTCCCAGCATGCAGCTGGAGATCTGAGAACTGGCTGACTGCCTCCTCAAGTGGGTCCCTGACCCCTGACCCCCGAGCAGCCTAACTGGGAGGCACCCCCCAGCAGGGGCAGACTGACACCTCACACGGCCGGCCAGGTACTCCAACAGAACTGCAGCTGAGGGTTCTGTCTGTTAGAAGGAAAACTAACAGAAAGGACATCCACACCAAAAACCCATCTGTACATCACCATCATCAAAGACCAAAAGTAGATAAAACCACAAAGATGGGGAAAAAACAGAGCAGAAAAACTGGAAACTCTAAAAACCAGAGTACCTCTCCTCCTCCAAAAGAACGCAGTTCCTCACCAGCAACGGAACAAAGCTGGACGGAGAATGACTTTGACGAGCTGAGAGAAGAAGGCTTCAGACGATCAAATTACTCCGAGCTACGGGAGGATATTCAAACCAAAGGCAAAGAAGTTGAAAACTTTGAAAAAAATTTAGAAGAATGTATAACTAGAATAACCAATACAGGGAAGTGCTTAAAGGAGCTGATGGAGCTGAAAACCAAGGCTCGAGAACTACGTGAAGAATGCAGAAGCCTCAGGAGCTGATGCGATCAAATGGAAGAAAGGGTATCAGCCCTGGAAGATGAAATGAATGAAATGAAGCGAGAAGGGAAGTTTAGAGAAAAAAGAATAAAAAGAAACGAGCAAAGCCTCCAAGAAATGTGGGACTATGTGAAAAGACCAAATCTACGTCTGATTGGTGTACCTGAAAGTGACGGAGAGAATGGAAACAAGTTGGAAAACACTCTGCAGGATATTATTCAGGAGAACTTCCCCAATCTAGCAAGGCAGGCCAACATTCAGATTCAGGAAATAGAGAGAACGCCACAAAGATACTCCTCGAGAAGAGCAACTCCAAGACACATAATTGTCAGATTCACCAAAGTTGAAATGAAGGAAAAAATGTTAAGGGCAGCCAGAGAGAAAGGTCGGGTTACCCACAAAGGGAAGCCCATCAGACTAACAGCGGATCTCTCGGCAGAAACCCTACAAGCCAGAAGAGAGTGGGGGCCAATATTCAACATTCTTAAAGAAAAGAATTTTCAACCCAGAATTTCATATCCTGCCAAACTAAGCTTCATAAGTGAAGGAGAAATAAAATACTTTACAGACAAGCAAATGCTGAGAGATTTTGTCACCACCAGGCCTGCCCTAAAAGAGCTCCTGAAGGAAGCGCTAAACATGGAAAGGCACAACCGGTACCAGCCACTGCAAAATCATACCGAAATGTAAAGAACATCGAGACTAGGAAGAGACTGCATCAACTAACGAGCAAAATATCCAGCTAACATCATAATGACAGGATCAAATTCACACATAACAATATTAACTTTAAATGTAAATGGACTAAATGCTCCAATTAAAAGACACAGACTGGCAAACTGGATAAAGACTCAAGACCCATCAGTGTGCTGTATTCAGGAAACCCATCTCACGTGCAGAGACACACATAGGCTCAAAATAAAAGGATGGAGGAAGATCTACCAAGCAAATGGAAAACAAAAAAAGGCAGGGGTTGCAAACCTAGTCTCTGATAAAACAGACTTTAAACCAACAAAGATCAAAAGAGACAAAGAAGGCCATTACATAATGGTAAAGGGATTAATTCAACAAGAAGAGCTAACTATCCTAAATATATATGCACCCAATACAGGAGCACCCAGATTCAAAAAGCAAGTCCTGAGTGACCTACAAAGAGACTTAGACTCCCACACATTAATAATGGGAGACTTTAACACCCCACTATCAACATTAGACAGATCAACGAGACAGAAAGTTAACAAGGATACCCAGGAATTGAACTCAGCTCTGCACCAAGCGGACCTAATAGACATCTACAGAAATCTCCACCCCAAATCAACAGAATATACATTTTTTTCAGCACCACACCACACCTATTCCAAAATTGACCATATACTTGGAAGTAAAGCTCTCCTCAATAAATGTAAAAGAACAGAAATTGTAACAAACTGTCTCTCAGATCACAGTGCAATCAAGCTAGAACTCAGGATTAAGAATCTCACTCAAAACCGCTCAACTACGTGGAAACTGAACAACCTGCTCCTGAATGACTACTGGGTACATAACAAAATGAAGGCAGAAATAAAGATGTTCTTTGAAACCAACGAGAACCAAGACACAACATACCAGAATCTCTGGGATGCATTCAAAGCAGTGTGTAGAGGGAAATTTATAGCACTAAATGCCCACAAGAGAAAGCAGGAAAGATCCAAAATTGACACCCTAACATCACAATTAAAAGAACTAGAAAAGCAAGAGCAAGCACATTCAAAAGCTAGCAGAAGGCAAGAAATAACTAAAATCAGAGCAGAACTGAAGGAAATAGAGACACAAAAAACCCTTCAAAAAATAAATGAATCCAGGAGCTGGTTTTTTGAAAGGATCAACAAAATTGATAGACCGCTAGCAAGATTAATAAAGAAAAGAAGAGAGAAGAATCAAATAGATGCAATAAAAAATGATAAAGGGGATATCACCACCGATCGCACAGAAATACAAACTACCATCAGAGAATATTACAAACACCTCTATGCAAATAAACTAGAAAATCTAGAAGAAATGGATAAATTCCTCAACACATACACCCTCCCAAGACTAAACCAGGAAGAAGTTGAATCTCTGAATAGACCAATAACAGGAGCTGAAATTGTGGCAATAATCAATAGCTTACCAACCAAAAAAAGTCCAGGTCCAGATGGATTCACAGCCGAATTCTACCAGAGGTACAAGGAGGAGCTGGTACCATTCCTTCTGAAACTATTCCAATCAATAGAAAAAGAGGGAATCCTCCCTAACTCATTTTATGAGGCCAGCATCATCCTGATACCAAAGCCTGGCAGAGACACAACTAAAAAAGAGAATTTTAGACCAATATCCTTGATGAACATTGATGCAAAAATCCTCAATAAAATACTGGCAAACAGAATCCAGCAGCACATCAAAAAGCTTATCCACCATGATCAAGTGGGCTTCATCCCTGGGATGCAAGGCTGGTTCAATATACGCAAATCAATAAATGTAATCCAGCATATAAACAGAACCAAAGACAAAAACCACATGATTATCTCAATAGATGCAGAAAAGGCCTTTGACAAAATTCAACAACCCTTCATGCTAAAAACTCTCAATAAATTAGGAATTGATGGGATGTATATCAAAATAATAAGAGCTATTTATGACAAACCCACAGCCAATATCATACTGAATGGGCAAAAACTGGAAGCATTCCCTTTGAAAACTGGCACAAGACAGGGATGCCCTCTCTCACCACTTCTATTCAACATAGTGTTGGAAGTTCTGGCCAGGGCAATTAGGCAGGAGAAGGAAATCAAGGGTATTCAATTAGGAAAAGAGGAAGTCAAATTGTCCCTGTTTGCAGATGACATGATAGTATATCTAGAAAACCCCATTGTCTCAGCCCAAAATCTCCTTAAGCTGATAAGCAACTTCAGCAAAGTCTCAGGATACAAAATCAATGTGCAAAAATCACAAGCATTCTTATACATCAATAACAGACAAACAGAGAGCCAAATCATGAGTGAACTCCCATTCACAATTGCTTCAAAGAGAATAAAATACCTAGGAATCCAACTTACAAGGGATGCGAAAGACCTCTTCAAGGAGAACTACAAACCACTGCTCAAGGAAATAAAAGAGGATACAAACAAATGGAAGAACATTCCATGCTCATGGGTAGGAAGAATCAATATCATGAAAATGGCCATCCTTCCCAAGGTAATTTACAGATTCAATGCCATCCCCATCAAGCTACCAATGACTTTCTTCACAGAATTGGAAAAAACTACTTCAAAGTTCATATGGAACCAAAAAAGAGCCCGCATCGCCAAGTCAATCCTAAGCCAAAAGAACAAAGCTGGAGGCATCACACTACCTGACTTCAAACTATACTACAAGGCTACAGTAACCAAAACAGCATGGTACTGGTACCAAAACAGAGATATAGATCAATGGAACAGAACAGAGCCCTCAGAAATAATGCCACATATCTACAAGTATCTGATCTTTGACAAACCTGAGAAAAACAAGAAATGGGGAAAGGATTCCCTATTTAATAAATGGTGCTGGGAAAACTGGCTAGCCATATGTAGAAAGCTGAAACTGGATCCCTTCCTTACACCTTATACAAAAATCAATTCAAGATGGATTAAAGACTTAAATGTTAGACCTAAAACCATAAAAACCCTAGAAGAAAACCTAGGCATTACCATTCAGGACATAGGCATGGGCAAGGACTTCATGTCTAAAACACCAAAAGCAATGGCAACAAAAGCCAAAATTGACAAATGGGATCTAATTAAACTCAAGAGCTTCTGCACAGCAAAAGAAACTACCATCAGAGTGAACAGGCAACCTACAAAATGGGAGAAAATTTTTGCAACCTACTCATCTGACAAAGGGCTAATATCCAGAATCTACAATGAACTCCAACAAATTTACAAGAAAAAAACAAACAACCCCATCAAAAAGTGGGCGAAGAATATGAACAGACACTTCTCAAAAGAAGACATTTATGTAGCCAAAAAACACATGAAAAAATGCTCACCATCACTGGCCATCAGAGAAATGCAAATCAAAACCACAATGAGATACCATCTCACACCAGTTAGAATGGCAATCATTAAAAAGTCAGGAAACAACAGGTGCTGGAGAGGATGTGGAGAAATAGGAACACTTTTACACTGTTGGTGGGACTGTAAACTAGTTCAACCCTTGTGGAAGTCAGTGTGGCGATTCCTCAGGGATCTAGAACTAGAAATTCCATTCGACCCAGCCATCCCATTACTGGGTATATACCCAAAGGACTATAAATCATGCTGCTATAAAGACACATGCACACGTATGTTTATTGCGGCATTATTCACAATAGCAAAGACTTGGAACCAACCCAAATGTCCAACAATGATAGACTGGATTAAGAAAATGTGGCACATATACACCATGGAATACTATGCAGCCATAAAAAATGATGAGTTCACGTCCTTTGTAGGGACATGGATGAAATTGGAAATCATCATTCTCAGTAAACTATCGCAAGAACAAAAAACCAAACACCGCATATTCTCACTCATAGGTGGGAATTGAACAATGAGAACACATGGACACAGGAAGGGGAACATCACACTCTGGGGACTGTTGTGGGGTGGGGGGAGGGGGGAGGGATAGCATTGGGAGATATACCTAATGCTAGATGACGAGTTGGTGGGTGCAGCGCACCAGCATGGCACATGTATACATATGTAACTTACCTGCACATTGCGCACATGTACCATAAAACCTAAAGTATAATAATAATAATAATAATAATAATAAAAGGAAAAAATAAAAAAATAAAAAATAAATAAAATAAAATAAAATATACCAACAAAAAAAAAAAAAAAAAAAGAGGGAGGAATTAAAACGTAACCTTGCTCTGTTTATAGGAAACAGTTATGTGATTGTGAAAATGTTTTGGTTTGGTGGCTGGAAAATAGGTATAAAATGTAAATATGATATTTAAAACATTTTGAATTATTATCTAGAAGAGTATTAAAGAGTGATAGACTCTTAATTGACTGAGATATTTATGTGCTTTCAGCTAGAAGGATAAAATCAGTGGTCTCCTAGAATCAATTCTTATGGTATGATTCTCTGAAATTGAGATTTGTTGGTGCTGAGTATGTCTTATAAAGTTCAGAATGCAAATGGGTATAATTAAGTAAATGTTCACTAAGCAACTGCTGTGAAAAAGGCATGAAGTACAAAGTTAAACAAGATGTGGCGCGTTTTTAAAAAGGTGCTTGCAATATCCACAGAGAGATTTTGATGGTAACAAATCTGGTAAGGGCTGCTTGAGAGGTACATGGGCGTTTTTATAAGAGAAAAGAACAGGCAGAAATGAGTTTGGACTATGGGAGAACATATAAAGCTTTCCCGGAGAGAAGGCATTTGGTTTGGACCTTAAAGGAGATATGAGGTTTTTGACCAATGAAGATGGGAGGAGGAAAGGGAACCCTGGGCACGGAAAAGCGTAGGTGGTAGTACATATAAGCTGGAATACATAATGTGTGTTTGGTGCTTTCTCAAAGTCAACAAAGGCTTCTGAAGAGGAACGAGCACTGTTAGAACTTTAGGAGATAAACTTTTGAGAGGAGATAACACAAAAAGACCAGTTAGGAGCTACTGAATTAGCTTAGAGAAGAGGTAATAACTGCTTGTTCTAGGTAAGCCAGTAAGAAAATGAGGTAAGCTGCTAAGGAAACTAAGACGGAATCATGAGAGATAACTAGTGATGAAAGACCTGGGTGGGTGTAGAGGGAGAATCAGAGATAACACAAAGACAATAGGATGATTGGTTGAATATTGAGGCCATTGACAAAAACTGGAGAGAAGGAAAAGGATACTGTGAAGCAAATCCTTGGAATCAAAAGCTTGCTTGTCTTATGACTGTTTTTCTTTCTGCCTTCACATCCTTCCTTTCATCTCCTCAGTTCAGTCCCTGCTTTGTGCCTGGTTCTGTGCAAGGTAAAGTAATGAAGGGAAATAAAAACACGCAAAAGATAGCCCCCGGCCCTTTAAATGCTTACCATCCAGTTTGGGGAATAGAATCTATCCATATGTATGAAATCCTTAGCACATAGTTAGAGAGACCATAACTATTTTGAGGACTGAAAGGGGAAAAATAAGGGGTTGGGCTGTCTGTCCTGCAGAATTGAATCTTAGATGCAAATATGCAAAACATACTCTAGTTGTATATCAGGTAATAAATGGGGTCAAGCCTATTAATGCTCGTTCCGGTTTGATATTAACAGATTTGTCTTTTGGGTTTTCTTGAAGATGTTAGCATGTCTCCATGTGTTGTCACCCTTGTATTCAGAGATCAGAGGAATATTAAATAAGTTTATGACAAGCTATTCCTCCCTTCTTGTTATTTATTGAGATTCCTTACCCTTAGGAATTACTTTGCAGATGCTTCTTTCTTTTTGAAAGCTTTCTTGTATTTCATAATTATTTGTTGAACAAGTAAATATGGTGACTTTTTAAATTAACTTAACCCCAACTTGGGGTCGGATTTCTCATGGTAACGTCTTGGCATAGGATTCAGGCATCTGATTTCGCATCTAGGAGTTGTGAACTACAACACTTAAACGCAGCTCCACCCACCCCCTTTCTTTAAAGACCCAGTGACTTAAGCAGAAGCTATAAGTCTTTATTTTACCCCTGCACTGTAGCTTTCAGGAATCTTAAAAGAATCCAAAATGAGCTAGTTATTTTGCACTTACCTCTTAATAGCACCCAGGGATAATTACTGGTATCTTTTGTTGCCATCTGTTTTCTAGTTTCTAGATCTATTTTTATTTCATGTTTCTATTCTGTTAAAAATTCTATTTATAAAAAGTACATATAGTTGGCAATATGAGATTTTTTGGATCTTCTTGTAGTTTATGAGACCAATTACCAGATCATTTGTGAAGACATAGTGATTTGTGAAATTTGAACCTGGAAACCAATAGCAAAGGGAAGAAAAGCAGTTGGAGTACTTGCCAGATGAGGGATGTCGCAGTGCTCTTTACAAAGCCAGTGGTGAGGGCCACTTGAAAGGAAAAGCCTCACTATGTCTAGTCTTTCAGTATTTACTCAGGGCAAAGACAGACTTCAGAACAGATATTGTCTTTGGGAGTATCGTAGTGATCACTGAGAGACACTTGAAGACTTTTACTTATTTTTTTCCTATTTCTACTCTTTTGGGGCTCTGTTCTCTAATTAAAATTGGTGTTTTGGAAAAAGGGAATGTGACTTCTGAATACAGTAATAAATTATATCCTTGCCTCAGATGGAATTAAAATGACTGCAGACGTGAAATTTCCCTGCTTCTGAAAACTTAATTTGATATTTTCTCTTACACACCAAGCAGCGATTTGCAGAGGCACAGACTGTAAGATTAATTGAGGCAGCCATCTCTTCTGGCGCATCTAATCTTACATCTAATTATCTGATCATCTGAATCACAAATACAGTAGTTAAAGGGTGTCTGTTTAAAGGGCACACTTAAAATGTAAATATTAAAAAGGAGCTCTCTGGTTTTCCCTGGTTTTCCAGAGACGGACATGCAGACTTGTAATGGCCATTATGTTATTCATGGCATTAGGTCAGCAGGCCACATAGAACTGTGGTTACGTTGCTCTATCACTAAAATGTGAAGATAATTCTGAAGTCTGTATTAGGCTTGTTTTGACAATTAACCTCCATTAGTATTCCAGACCACATAAGAGCAAAACTCTTAAAAGGCTCTCTTTTCAAGAATGTGCTGTCAAATTGACTTCATCATTTAAATAGGACTGTAGTCACAGTAAATGATGAGTTGATATTTATACAAAGCGTAACCTTAATTACAATATTATGAGCAATTAAACCCAGTGTTCACAGAATTATTGTACATTTATGTGTAACAGAGTAAAAACATTGCATAGGACTGTTAAGCTTTTTGTATAAATCTAATTAACTTTGACAGGCTTTGAGCTTTTCTCCTTCTTTTAGAAGTGCTGTAGATAAATGTACTTGCATCTGGAAAACTTCAAACAGTTTTGATCAGCATTTCAGATCTGATTTAAAATGAATGCATTGAAACCCTGTCTTAAATACAGAGTTGATAGATGTGTGGTGCACAATTTCTTGTAGCAGGAAGGCAGATGTGGTAGGGAGAACAGCTGTAGACTACAGCAGCCAGTGGATGTTGTTTTTTGTCACAATCTAATGTCAGGCAGCTACTGCTGTGAACAGGTCTTTATATATTTGGCTCTAGTTAATGCTGAGGATGTGAAAAGCTGAACTCACACTGATTCCTTGGAAGGCAATTAGGAGAGAGATATGTCTTCTTACGCTTCCATTTCTGTAGCCCTTAGGGAACAGAGCACTGTGAGCAAACCAAGGTTCCCGTGGAGTCCCAGTGACTTTTTAAGTTTCGTAAGTGAGGAATAGAGTCCTCCTTCAAACAGTGAATTATGACATTGAGGATTTTGGAGTTACTCTTCTTGATTCCCTAAAATCCCACTATTGATTAGGCTTGAGAGGAAGCTAGGAATTTCATCATCTAATTTGCATGGCTCGATAGTAACAACGACAACTGCCACCACTACCACAATAATGGTTATATTTTATTCAGCACCAACAGTTTTGGTGATTGGCATACATTATTTTATTTAATCTTTACCCCAACTCTATGAAGTAGACACTGTCTTCAATTTATTGATGAAGAAACTGAGCATTTATTATCATTTTTGAAGTCATGTAACTAGTCATTTTGAAGTCATGTAACTAGAAAGTGTTAGTGCTATTAAAACACAAGATAGAAATTGAATATTAATGAGATAAAAATTCATTTTAAAAATATAATAAAACAATATATATAATATGGGCCTATTTATGTAACAAACACAAGAGTATGGTAATACATATATAAATATATTCGCACTGATATAAATGCAGATAAAGAGAAGCAGAGTTGAGTACACTAGATGGCTGACAGTGGTTATTTTGAGATGGTTGAGCAGAAGGAAGGACAAAGTAGAAAGATTTTTCAAGTTTTGTTCAATAACTTCTTACATTGTTTAAATCTTTAATTCATGTGTTGTTTCAGTAATTACAATTTTAAAGATCACAAAAGTACTTTTGCTGCTAAAGTAAACATCTGAAAATAAATCTTCATCACAGAAAGTGGTAGTAGCTTTGATTTCAACTAGGACTCTCTGACTATAACATCTGTGCTTTTTCCATGAAGTTATGTGTCCTTTAAAAGTGTGTATTAATGTTTAAAAATCTGATGTAAAAAGATAGTGAATTTCCTAGCCTTCTCGTTGTCCTTAGAAAACCTTGCTTATACTGGCCGGGCGCAATGGCTCATGCCTGTAATCCCAGCATTTTCGGAGGCTGAGGTGGGTGGATCATTTGAGGTCAGGAGTTTGAGACCAGCCTGACCAACATGGAGAAACCCTGTCTCTACTAAAAATACAAAATTAGCTGGGCATGGTGGCCCATGCCTGTAATCCCAGCTACTCAGGAGGCTGAAGCAGGAGAATCGCTTGAACCCAGGAGGCAGAGGTTGCAGTGAGCCGAGATCGAGCCATTACACTCCAGCCTAGGCAACAAGAGCAAAACTCCATCTCAAACAAAAAAAAAAAAAGAAAAAAAAGAAAGAAAAGAAAACCTTGCGTATACTTAGATGACTTGGGGATACATCAGAATTCCATTCTTAATTTAAAATAATCAATATATTTCGAATACCTATGATGTACCAGTTGCACTGTGAAGCCCTGAGGAGGTTGCAGAGATGGAAAGGACACTGGCTCTCCCCCTGAGGTGTTATCAGCATCATGAACAGACAGACTGGTGCCCACATAGCTGACACACAACGTGGCGACAGTGGGAAAAACAACATGCCATGTAGCTTTACAGAGGAGACAAGTATTTCTAAGGTTAGGGTTCACATAACAATTTATTCAGTACCTATGTGGATGTTTAGGAGCCGGACATAACGGAAGATACTAAGATGTGGCTTCTGTCCTCAAAGACCTTGTATTGGTACAGAAAAGGGAGCATTATAATACAGGAAAATAACAGAGCAAGAAAAGCCAGGAATAGCATATAATTGACTGCTAAGTGATATAGATTAGGCCCTAAATGAAAGGGGAATTCAGAAAAAATTGTGATCACTGTGGGTAAGAATTGTAGAAGATTTCATAAAGAAGTAAATTATAGTACCACTATTTTTTTCTTTTGGCTTAAAAGAAGGGTGGCCAGGAATCCATTTTTTGTACTTTGAAATTGGCCTTTGAGTAGAGTCTCTCATTATCTCTGACAGTTGTTAGAAAAAGGAACAGAATAACAGTTAAATCCATCCACAGCTGATGCATTTATTTGATATATATGTATACATATGTTTGTGAATATATATATATGTGTGTGTGTGTGCGTATGTGTATTGGAAGATTAGGCATGATAGATGATTACTTTCCTCTCTCTCTCGTTCCCTTCTTCCCTTCCTCTGTTTTCTCCTTCCTTTTATTAATTTTTTCTGCTAGTATTACTCAGACATATGACATAGAATCAGGCATGCTTGAAATACGCAAGATTTTCTGTCTAAAATACGCAAGATTTTCTGTCTAAAAAAAATAGAAGCATAGAAGAGCTCGCTGTTTAGGGAGTTTCCCTTTAAGAGGCATTATACCTGAGTTCTGGACCCTTCTAAATACGTTAAAGCATAATCATATATCTAAAGTACCAAACACAGTGCTAGCACATAGTAGATGCTTTGTAAGCATTACTTCTCTTCTCTGCCTTCTTCATAAAACTTTAGTATCCAATCTAAGAGAGGAGGGGAGTGTGCAAAAATAAAAGAGACTGAGGGTTGCATATTTGGAAGAAATTTGATTTTCAACAGCCAATTCTTGAAAATGTCTCAAGATTACAGTGACTGGTCAGTTATTATGGAGCAACTCTGAACTTAGAGAGAAGACAATATGAGTGTACTAAGAAATACATAAGCATCTAGGGCAAATCACGTATGCTGTTAAGTATTTGGGATTTTAAATATATGTATTTCTATGATATCAGCTTCCTTCCACTTTTTGTTTTTAATAACTTTAAACCAGATAAAAATCTTCACAGCCATTCAGACTCAGACTAACTTAACTGAAGACTAAACTTGAGATTCAGCCCCACCGAATTATGCATTTTTTTAAAATGATAGTTTTCCCAATTATGTAAGTATGCAAACTCACCATGGAAAATTTGTAAAATAAATGAAGGAGGTATAAAACAAACAAGCAAAGACTTGAAATCCTGCATGCAGAAGAAAACTTGTTAGCATTTGGTTCCAGGTTCTCTCGGTGTTTTTTTTAATGCTTATTTATTTTGTAGGTATTACATATTTGCTTATGACCATATTTTGTCAATTTAAAAGTTGCATATTTTGCAGTGTGACCTAGTTTGCAATCATTTTTCCCTTTTACAATATTTGAGGTGGCCCTAGGGAAAAGGCCTGTCTTTGAACTTGATTGAACACTCTGTCTGGGGCCTCTCTCTTCATTGTCATCCCCAGAGTGTGGAAGCCTGGAGATTAGCTGGGGAGGGCTTCTGCTCTGTGCCTGGGGGAGAAGATTGTAGGATCATTTGCTCCTCTGAGAAGAGAACAAGACAACTGGCTGATACAGAGGATCTTAGATGGCTGACTGGATGGGGTCAGAAATAGGAAACAAATTGAGTTAGTCGGTATGTGTCCTGAGATTCGTGCTCAAGCACAGCAGCAGGTTAGGATCTGATATGAGGTGAAGGTGGTGGACCACTAGGCCAGGAACAGAGGCAGGGAGAGAGAAAAAAATACCAAGAGTATCTGTAGATAGAGCACTAAAACCTTCAACAGTGTTTGTTTCTTCCTGAAACTTGCTGAGTATTAAAAGGACTGAATGCATTTATTTGTGCTTGTCCTTGGTGCCCCCAAGCATCTAGGTATGAAGGGTTAGGGTGGCAGCATGTTTGGAAAGGGAGACAAGATGTTTATCCTAGAACTGCTTTGGTCTGCTTATGTTTATTTGGGGTAGTTTTGGGGAGTCTGGTGAAAATTCTAGGGGGTAGGATTAAAGTCTTCCTTCCCCAGCGACCCCTGTTACTTTTACTGATTATTTCTTTGGAGCCTATGAACCACTCTTAGTTCAGTAGAACTCTTGGAGCCCTGTTTCAGTGATGGTTCGTATCATGTGAACTGACTAGGGATGCCATGCAGTGTCCCTAAGCCAAGGGGGCCCAGGAAAGCCATGTCCTTCTAAGTTGGATAAGTAACCACAATACTCCTTTATTCAGTGTATGTTTATTAAGTACCAAGCATGTATTAGATACTGTGCAGAATACTGTGGATTAAAGACTAATAGAAATGGCCTTTGTCCCCAGGAAACACAATGTACGGAGAGGTAGATTTATAAAGAGATTATTAATATTAAGTCTTGGAGGTGGAAGTAGGGTCATGCTGTTTGTCCAGTCATGGGAATTAAATAGTGGGTAGGTTCTGATGAATGATTGTCCAATGATTACATATTATGTTTACCTACTTAATATCATCTTTAATCAAAAGCAGAATTTTATATATAACTTCTGTTATGCAAAGTTTCTCATGCTAGTATTTCTCATAATATTATATGTGTGTTGGAATCTGAGCAACATGACTTTTCTTCCTTGCTGTTTTTATAATGAGCTTTCATTGGAATAGTCCTTTTGACATTATTGTTTTTCCTTAATTCAATATTTTATCTAATTTATAATCTAGTAAACCGGGAATTTGACTTAAAAAGTTTCTCATTTTACAAATATTAGCCAGATGCGGTGGCATGCACCTGTAATCCCAGCTAGTTGGGAGGCTGAGGCATGAGAATCGCTTGAACCTGGGAGGCGGAGGTTGCAGTGAGCCAAGATTGCGCCACTACACTCCAGTCTGGGCAGCAGAATGTGACTCCGTCTCAGAAAAAAAAAAAGTTTCTCATTGTATTATTTATCTAATGTTCTTTAGAGGCAGGTTTCAGGAATGTGGCAACAGTCCCTGAGACTCTGAGTTGGGTAGGCTTATTGAGTAAAGGTTGTTCAACTTTGGTAGAAGGTGGGTATGGGTATTGGTAGATTTGTCAAGCTCCTCAGATTATGAGATACTTATCATAGTTTGAGAATCATTAGGAACATTGAGCTATGATTATAGACTTTCTCTGTGTCAGTTACAATAAATATGTATTTCACAAATTGCAAATTTAACAACAGTGAGTCTGCCACTGTAGACAAAATTGGGTCTGGCTTTTGTTGTTCTTTTTAGAGTGAAATAAAATTCTTATATTTATAGAAATCAGCTAATTCTCTTGATTTCTCTCTCTCCTCTGTTTCTGCTTGCCTTCTTCCCCTCCTCTCTGTTCTGCTTAATGTCACTTCTCTTTCTCCTCTACCCTCTTCCCTCTCCCCAACCCCTTTACATGTTGTGATCACACAGGTAAGATGGTGTGGTGGTCGGGGGCAGATTTATGACCACAGCGGGAGGATGTGTGTGCTTCTGACCTGGCTTATCTTCAGTAGCTCTCTAGGGTGTAGTTCTCAAACTGTAGCATGTATTAGAATCACTTGGAGGGCCAGTTAAACCCAGATTGCTGGATTACATCTCTAGTTTCCGATTCAGTACATGAAGGTGGGGCCCCAAATTTGCATTTCTAACAAGTTCTCAGGTGTTGCTGATGCTGCTAGTCCAGGAACCACACTTTGAGAACCACTGATCTAGGAGATTCCCTTACTATGTAAAAACTATTATTACTTTTTGAAAAAGTAAATTTGGGAAAAAAATATTGGAGGATGAATTCTCATTTGAAATAGAGGAAAATTTTAAAATCTGCTCTGTTTTTAAGTATTTTCTTGGAGGGATACAATAGCTTTCCTAATGACTTATTTGAATAGTTTTTCAATGGATAAAATATCTATTATATAGCCTTTATCTGAAATTTACCTTATCTTTGTCCTACACTTTTTGACCTTGGAAAGGTGATGTCACGTGGTAACTGAAGACAATTATCAGTCTTCTCTATTTCCTTCCACTCCATATCCCCAGTCTAAGAGTATATTACTTTAATACCTCAGTACTGACATTAATTTAATTTTGATAAATGAAAAGATGCTGAATGTTGAGGCCAATTATCTTTGATGAAAGAAGGCTGAACTGTTTTCATCTGTACACGGAAGATTTTACAGAAGACATCCAAGCTCCTGGAAAGAAGTTTATCTGACCCAGACATTAAAACATTAAAGGCAGGGTGACTTTAGCATGCCTTTTTAAAATAAGGCTTTATGTCAGAGATTTATTTGGGTACACTTTGGTGCCAATTATGTCCAATTAGTAAATTAATGGATCATGTGACACCTAGTCTATAGTCGTACAATTTTTTCTTGGACATTAAGGGTAAATTCCAGTGCGGTGGTTTTTTTTTTTTTTTTAACTTTTGAATTTTTTGGATTTACTTCTTAGTTGAAGTTGTTTTATTTCTTAATAAAAGTACAACATATTTTGAAATATGTATATATTGTGGAATGTTGGTAAACTGGGCTAATCAAGGTATGTGTTACCTTAAAGACTTTTCATTTTTTGGGTGTGGTGAGAACACTTAAAATCTACCTTAATATTTTTCAAGAATATAATACACTGTTTTTAACTATAGTTACCATGTTGTACAATAGATCTCTTGAACTTATTCCTCCTATCTAAATAAAATTTTGTATCCTTTGACCAACATCTTCCGATCCCCATCCCCAATCCTTTAGCCCCTGGTAACCATCATTCTCCTCTCTACTATGAATTCAATTGTTTACATTCCACATGTAAATGAAATCATGCAGCATTTGTCTTTCTGTGCCTGGCTTATTTCACTTATTTCCAGGTTTATCTATGTTGTCACAAGTGACAGGATTTTCTTCTTTTTTAAGGCTAAGTAATATTTAGTAATATTTCATTGTGTATATATACTAGATTTTCTTTATCCATTTATCCACTGGTGGACATACAGGTTGATTCCATATCTTGGCTATTATGAATAATGCTGCAATAAACATGGATGTATAAATATTTTTTGAAATCCTACTTTTAATACTTTTGGATATACATCCAGAAGTGAAATTGCTGGCTTATATGTTGATTTTATATTTAACTTTTTGAGGAACCTCTAGACTTTTTCCATATAGGCTATACTAAATTACATTGCTAGCAACAGTGTGCAAGAGTACCTTTTCTCCACATCCTCTCCAACACTTTAAAAACCTTTCATCTTCTTGATAGTAGCCATTCTAATAGGAATGAGGTGCTATCTCATTGTAGCTTTAATTTGCATTTCTCTCATGATTAGTGATATTGACAATTTTTTCATGTACCTGTTAGCCATTTATATGTCTTCTTTTGAGAAGTGTTTATTCAGATCACTTGCCCATTTTTAAACTGATTTGTTTTCTTACTGTTGAGTTGTTGGAGTTCCTCATATGTTTTGGATATTAACCCCTTATCACGTGTGGTTTGCAAATATTTTCTCCCATTCTGTAGGTTTTCTTTTTGGTCTGTTGATTATTTCTTTAGTTGTCCAGAAACTTTTTAGTTTGATGTAATTTCATTTATCTATGCTTGGCTTTTGTTGCCTGTGCTTTTGGGTTCATCCAAGAAATCATTGCCTAGATCAATGTCACGGAGCTTTTCCCTTATGTTTTCTTATAGTAGTTTTACGGTTTCAGATTTTACATTTGAGTATTAAAGTTTTTGAGTTAATTTTTGTTTCTTGTCTGATATAAGAGTCTAATTTGAGTCTTAAAGTTTTTGAGTTAATTTTTGTTTCTGGTCTGTTATAAGAGTCTAATTTTATTCTTCTGCATGTGGATATCCAGCTTTTCCAACACCGTTTATCAAAGAGACAGTCTTTTCCTCATTATGTGTTCTTGGCATCTTTGTCAAAAATAAATTGACTGTAAGTGTTTGGATTTATCTCTGGGTTCTCTGTTTTGTTCATTGGTCTATGTATCTGTTTTTGGTCTAGTAGCATGATGTTTTAATTATTATAGCTTTGAAGTGTGTCTTGAAGTCAGGTAGTGTGATGCTTCTGGCTTTGTTCTTTTTGCTCAAGATTGCTTTGGCTATTCAGGGTCTTTTGTTGTTCCATAGAAATTTTGCAATTTTTTTTCTATTTCTGTGAAAAATGTTATTGGAATTTTGATAGGGATTGCATCAAATGTGCAGATTGCTTTGGATAGTATGGTCGTTTTGACAATATTAACTCTTCCTATCCATGAGCACATTATATCTTTCTACTTATTTGCGTCTTCCTCATTTTTTTCGTCAATGTTTTATGGTTTTCACTGTACAGGACTTTCATCTCTGGGGTAAAGTAAATCCTAGTTTTTATGGAGCCCAAGTCTTATAAAATCTGGTAGGGGGAAACCTCTTAAATAGTAAAATATATCTTATATTTTCAAATTTTACAAAACTTATGTTAATATGAAAATAATATTTCCTTGTATTCTAGGCCCCTAATATAATTGCTCATACATTGTAGATGTCTCAGAAAGAATTGTGAATTAATTAATAAATTCTTCATCAAAGTATCTTCAAAGCAGTGTGATTTCCATTATTTTTCTTTTCCTTTCTTTTGTTTCTTACAAAACTGCCGCCTGGGCTGGAGTACAGTGGCACAATTTTGGCTCACTGCAGCCTCAATCTCCTGGGCTCAAGCAATGGCTGGGACTACAGGTGGACTCTACCAGGCTCAGCTAATTTTTAATTTCTTGTAGAGATAGAATCTCCCTATGTTGCCCAGGCTGCCCTCAAACTCCTGGCCTCAAGTGATCCTTTCACTTTGGTCTCCCAATGTGCTGAGATTATAGGTGTGAGCCACCATGCCTGGCTGATTTCCATTGTTTCTGAGCTACTTGGTGTCATTATCTATGACTTGATATTGAACATACATTAGCACTATAAAAACACAGAAACAAAATCAACCAGTGTTTTCCATTGTAAAACAAGAACATATTCATAAGAGACTTCCTATGATAAGCTAAAGAGATGAACAGTAAAGACAAAATGATGATGAGTGGCTTAGGCCAAAGAGATGTTAGCCAGATAGATCTGACAAATGGCAACAAGGCTGCTTAGGTTAGAATTCTGTAGAAACTGTTATTCTATCTTCTAATTTTTAGAGGATAGAGGGCTGGAAGGTTTTGAATGGTGGATAATTTCTGGTAGTGAAGTCCTCAAATCAGAAAGATATTATGGAGCTTTGGGAGGTCAGGTGATGGTGGACTAAGAAGCAGGAGAACCATCTGCTGCAGTCTGACCCTGGAGCATGGTCTGAGTGGTCAGAGTTATTTGTCTCCTTTGCTCTCGAGTGTATGTGGGCAGGGGAAGACTCACAAGTGTTTCTGCTTTGAGATGGCAATAAAAAGCAAGTGAAGAATAAATAGTTGCAGCTACCTCTTGATTAAGATCAGTGCAGTGCCTTAGGTCTTCCCAGAGATCCTGAAAGAAACTATAATACAAGAGATAATTAAGGAGGTGGGCAAAGCAATTTAAAGATATTCACAAACACTAAAAAACTTTTTCTTATGGTTTGATTTGGAATTGTGAGGTGATCATTTAAAAGAAAAGAGGGGTACGGTATTAGCCCATTGTATCCTTGATCAATATAGACCACCCATTCCTTTTAGTTTCTGCATCATAGCTAATAGATTGCCCAGGGAAAACAAAGTATCATTTATAATTGTTATTTGAATATTTTATGTAAAACCTAATCTGAAGACTTAGAGAAATCATTGTAGATTAAGATAAGAAATAAAGATTTGCATTTATGAGAAATTAATGATAGTTCTGAAATTGAAGAACCATTTAGTTCTGGGAGAAATAAATACAAATTATAACATCTATCTGATGGAATTTTGTTTAGATTGCTTCTGGTGATAAACCATCTATAATAGTATAAATCAAGCCCTGGTGTTTGCCATAAATTTGCAATGTTTAGCATAATTTTTATTTGCATTTCATGCTAAAGTGACACCAAGAAATATGAGATTAATAGTTATTAAGTGAAAATGACTTTCATGTCTGTAGTCATTTTTAGAAACAGTTATGTGTAATTCATTTAGGGAGCAGAAAAAATTAATTTGCAGTTGTGCTAGGATCTAGCACATTAAAACAAAGAGGGAAGTGGCATATAGGAATAAACTTTTGAAACATAAGGGTGGATTCATTTTTAACCCTGAATTTTGATTTAATACCTCAACGTACCCTTCAGGTCATCAATCACTTTTGTTTGTTGACTGTAGAATACTAATAGCTTAAGGAACAGAAAAGTTGTTACCTGTTCTCAAATTATGTCATAATCCTGGAGAGTAGAAGCTTATCCATACCTGAGGGGACAGAGGGTCAGACAGCTGCCACTGCAGTATGGTGTCTTTTATTAATTTTAATTAGTGTTTTCATTAGGAAGTGTCATATTAGATTCTGATTTCTAAAAAGGACACATTATCTACTTTCATTTGTTTCACTGCACTATAAATCTATAGAATTTTTTTTTTTTTAAGAAACCTAGCCTCAGACTTTATAAGTTTAAAAAATATAGTTAATATTTCCTAAGCATTTATTAAGTGCTAGCTGTGTTCTAAATGCTTTATATATATTCAGTTATTTGTGTTATGTTCATTACTAGAGCCCTTTTCAGGCAAAGTCGTAGATTCATTTATTCAGGTGTTATTTACTGAATACCCTCTCTGTGCTAGGCGTGGGAAGCATTAATGTTTTAGAGGAGGTTGGAGGAAAAAGATCATATTTAAGAGTTTACAAAAAGGATATCAGGACTTTTGGTCAATATGATATTGTAAGTTCATATTTTGGGGCTTCACTGCTCAAAATGCCTATTAAAGATGGATAAAGTATTTTTAAAACATAATAATAAAACCACATTATTGTGTGAAAATTTAAAATTGGACCTTTAGCTGAACCAGAAAATATTCAGAAATGCCAAGCAGTGCTGAGTTGGGATGTGTGTGGGCTTGCTAAGTGCTGGGTCTGGAAGCAGAGGAGGCTTCGATTTAAATGGTGAGGCTTGACGTGTTGGAGAAGCATAATAGTGCCTTAAAACCAAACTCATGGGTGGTCACGGTAGCTCATGCCTGTAATCCCAGCACTTTGGGAGGCTGACACAGGTGGATCGATTAAGCCCAGAAGTCTGAGATCGGCCTGGGCAACATGGCAAAACCCTACGTCTACAAAAAATACAAAAATTAGCCGGGTGTGGTGGTGTGCACCTGTAGTCCCAGCTACAAATGAGGTGGGAAGATCTCTTGAGCCTGGCTTGTTGAGGCTGCAGTGAACTGTGATCATATCACTGCACTCCGGCCTGGGAGCACTGACAGCATGAGACCCTGTCTCAAAAACAAACATGCAAACAAACAAAAAAACCCAAACTCACAACATGAAACTATAAACTGTCCCTTCCTACCCATCTCACCTTCCCTTCAACTGGTGCTTGGGACACTGAATTCCAGGAAGCTGACACCTGTTTCTGGATTGGGCACTCCACATGCCAAGTGGAGGGAACTGTATGTCAACTAGTGATACTGGCTTAGAAGAAGTCTCATTGTGCTGGGATATAACATGGAACTGTTTATTTTTTTTCTTCCATCCTTACAACATATCACTAGTAGATTCCAAAGTTTTTCAGTCACATTAACTTACTAACTTATTTTAGCGTAATTTAAAACTTATATTTTCAAAATCTGGCTTTTTTTCTGCCATCACACACTAAAACTAGAGCCCTGGTAGCTGGAAGGAATCAGTAAGACCGAGGGCACAGGCTGGTTGTGGTCTGGTTCCAAGATACCCCCTTTTTCTCTTATTTCCTCTACCAGCCCTAGCTGCTTCTGGGTTGTGATGGGTAGGGAAGAAGGTGAAGGACGCTAATTTTGTTAGTGATGGAAATGGTGCCTGATGTTGCTTGGATTCGGTCTGGTTTTGTCTGAAGTTGTTGCCCTTTATCTTAGGTGCTGTGACAGGTTTCTTGGGGTAAGTATTTGCCTCAACTCAGTCTGTCTCTGAGGATCATCACAGAGAGGGGAAGTTCACTCTCCATTTGACTCCTGCCAGTGGTCCACATGCCTAACCCTTCTTTGGTTGGATCTGTGATTGTGTGATCTAGCAGCCCTGTGGCTCAAGGTCAACATATTTATTCCCTCTTCTCCTTTCCCAAGTCTTTTATTTTAAAGGGAGAAAGAATTAAGGAGAAATAGATGTTGATAGTAGTAAGGCTGGTTTTCCAGTATTTAAAAACATCATGTTGGGAGATGTCTTATAGCTTTTTTTGGTGACACTCTTTGGAGTGTTTAGTGCCTTTACTTTTTAGTTCTGGTCTCTAGCCACAATTCAAAGTCAATTGGCCAGGCACAGTGGCTTTGGCAGGGCGTGGTGGCTCACGCCTGTAATACCAGCACTTTGGGAGGCTGAGGTGGGTGGATCACCTGAGGTCAGGAGTTCAAGACCAGCCTGGCCAATGTGGTGAAGCTCCGTCTGTACTAAAAATACAAAAATTAGCTGGGCGTGATGGCACATGCCTGTAATCCCAGCTACTCAGGAGGCTGAGCCATGATAACTGCTTGAATCCAGGAGGCAGAGGTTGCAGTGAGCCGAGACTGTGTCACTGCACTCTAGCCTGGGCAACAGAGTGAGACTCTGGATCAAAAACAACAACAACAACAACAACAAAAAACCAGCCAGGCATGGTGGCTCACAACTGTAATCCCAGCACTTTGAGAGATTGAGGCAGGCAAATCACCTGAGATCTGGAGTTTGAGACCAGCCCGGCCAACATGGTGAACCTTGTCTCTACTAAAAATAAAAATTAGCCAGGTGTGCTGGTGCACACCTGTAATTCCTGGCTACTTGCTACTTGGGAGGCTGAGGCAGGAGAATCACTTGAACCCAGGGGATAAAGGTTGCAGTGAGCCGAGATTGTGCCACTACACTCCATCCTGGGTGACAGAGCTAGACTCTGTCTCAAAAACAAAACAAAAACAACAAAATCCCCCAAAAAACAAAAACAAACAACAAACAAAAAAGCACACACACAAACAAACAAGAAAAACAAAGTCAACAAGAAAATATCTCCTGAAAATCCTGTTACACTAGATAGATAAGGAGAGAAAGAGTGAGGAACTTTCCAGTCAAGATAGGGCCTGCCAACCAAAATTCAAAACAAATAAAACTAATTCCAAGGAAGGCAGTTATCAAAATCATCGATGAGACTATCAATTCCAGCAGAAATAAAAATATTTAAAATTATTAAAAAATCAAACAAATGTTAAATCCTGAAAGAAATAAATGAAAGGACACACACACACACAGACACACATATATATATAAATAAAATAAAATATGAGATGTGTGCATTGTAAGAAAGATGAACAGGGAATTTGGCAAGATAGATTGATGATTTAATTAATTATTGATTGTTAAAAAGTCTCTTAGTGTGTCATTTGGTAGATGAAACATGCTATATATTTTTTTTCTTGTTTGAAGGAATAAACCTAATGAATACTCTGTTTTAACACAACTGTCTGACATGTACTGGGTATACTGCAATTCAAATCTGACACAAACTACCCTGGCATTAGCACAGACCTAATAGATTAAAGGCAAAGTCCTCCACCAGACTGTTCCCACTTCAGGTGATGACTGCAAGTCTCAGGGGGAGCCCAGGCTACCCATGCTTCTGATTAACTCTAAATAAATTTGGTGCTTTTCATGACCTTCTGAAGCTTGAAAATTCTAATAATTTGCTATTATCAATATTTTATTATTACTTGTTATTACTCACAGAATTAAGAAATGCATTATATTTGGGATTATAGTTTTATTGTAAAGGATACACATACTGACGAACAGCCAAATGAGAAGATGTGCAGGGCAAGGTCTGAGTGGAAGGCACAGCTTCTGTGTCCTCTCCTTGTGGAGTCAGGACATGTCATCCTCCCGGCACATCAGTGTGTTTACTAACCAGCAAGCTCCACTGAGCCTCAGTGTCCAGAGTTTTTACTGGGGTTTCATTATATAGCAAGATTGGTTGAATCATTGGCCACATGATTGAACACAATCTCTAGGCCCTTTTCCCTCTCTGGAGGTCAGGTAGTAAAGTTCCAACCTGCCAGTCATATGGTTGGTCTTTCGGGTGAATGGCTCGCATCATCAAGCTATCCAGGGACCACAGGGAGTCACTTCATTAGCATAACAAACAATTAGTTACCACATTAGCATATCACTCAGGATATTTCAAGGGTTTTAGGAGCCCCATGCCAGGAACATGGGACAAAGGCCAAGTTTTTCATTTTATCACAATGAATAACATTCTATTCCATCAAAAAATAGCATGTATTTAGGTATAAAATATAAAAAATTAAAATGTTAGAAATATAATTTAGAACTAGGCCAAATAAATTCTGGAAAATGGAATATAGAAAATATTTTCCATCAAGTAGACATAAGAAAGAAGAAAAAATACAAACTGCTAGTAAACAGAAGCTACAAAATGAGATGATGAAATAGGTACAGTTATACTTGTAATGAAAATGTATGTAACTCTGTTTACCTATTAGAAGATAGAAGCTAACAAATTAGATTTTTAAAAAATGCAACTATTGACTCAAAAAACTAGCAAGATTTAAGGTAACAGAACTAAATATAACTAAGAAATTCTAACCAAATGAAAGAGGATATAAAAATGTTAATATCAGACAAATAGATTTTATGATAAAACGATACGAAGTATGTTATAATGCGTTAGCAGAAACACTACATAATGATAAAAGAGCAATTCACCAAGTATATACAATAATCATCAACTTGTAAATCCTTAACAAAGTTGCCTCAAAATATGTAAAGAATTAAGTTGCCAGAATTATAATGAGTAAAGTCCAAAAATAATTAGTGAGAAATTTCAAAATATATATTACAAAATTTTTCCAATGTATGTATACCAATATATATGTTCCAGCATTTATCAGGATCCAAAACAAGGCAGAGAGAAACATTTAGTAAGTATAAAGACTTATCAACAAAATGTACAAGCTTGAATATGTGTATGTATGTGTACACACAAGTTCACATATCTATGTTCCTATTAACAAAGAGTATTAAGTACACATGTATACTAAAGTTTTAAACATACAACTACATGATTTTTCTGTATATTGAGTGATAGATTTTTTATTTTAATAGATTTTGAAGAATCAATATTATCCAGATGATAGTCTTTGACATCTGTGTAACCTAATTAGAAATCAGTAATACCCAGTTTTTCTTTTAACTTTTATTTTAAGTTCAGGGGTATATACGCTTGTTTGTTATATAGGTAAACTTGTGTCATAGGGTTTTGTTGTACACATTATTTCATCACACATATTTAGCCTAGTACCTATTAGTTATTTTTCCTGTTCCTCTCCCTCCTCCCCAGCCTCCGCCCTCCCAGGGATTCCCAGGGATACCCAGTGTGTGTTTTTCCCTGCTATGTGTCCATGTGTTCTCATCATTTAGCTCCCATTCATATGTGAGAACATATGGTATTTGGTTTTCTGTTCCTGCCTTAGTTTGCTAAGGATAATGGCCTCCAGCTCCAACCATGTTCCTGCAAAGGACATGATCTCATTCTTTTTTTATGGTTGCATAGTATTCCATAATGTATATGTACCATATTTTCTTTATTCAGTCTATCATTGATGGGCATTTAGGTTGATTCCATGTCTTTGCTATTGTGAATAGTGTTGCAATGAACATACACATGCATGTGTCTTTATAATAGAATGATTTGTATTCCTTTGGGTGTATACCCAGTAATGGGATTGCTGGGTCAAACTGTATTTCTGTTTTTAGGTCTTTGAGGAAGCACCATGCTGTATTCCACAATGGATGAACTAATTAAACTCCCAGCAACAATAAATGAGCATTCCTTTTTCTCTGCAACTTTGTCAGCCTCTATTATTTTTTGACTTTTTACTAGTAGCCATTTTAACTGGTGTGAGATAATAACCTGGTTCTTCTCTGTGTTGGAGGGAAAACTTTCCCTGTATCAGCTTAGGTCTGAATAGTTGGGGGCCTTTGAATTAATTGACAACAAACAAATCAATAGGGGAAAAGTTCAACTCATGCATGCAATGGTGGCCTATAGGGAATAGGTCATGGAACAGCTAGGAGTGAGGGTTTATATCCCCTCTTAATAAGAGAGGCATTTGGGACTTCAAAGGATAGGCGTTTCTGATGAGGGATGCTAACACAAATTCTTTCTGAAATGTCCTGGTGCCCAAGGTTTGTTCCCTCCCTGACTGGAGACTTTTGGGAGTCAGGAAGGGGATTAAGGGGATGGTGGTATTGTGGCAGCTGAGTCTTGTAAAGCTTTGCTACAGTTGGTATCAAAGAGAGAGAGGGAGAGTATAATATATCCATTTCCAGATCCTGGCTATAGGAGATGTGTCCAGAAATGAGAACTCTAAAAATCTCTGTGGCTTCCTGTGCACTAAGAATAAGATAAAAACTCCTTGGCCTGGAAGGCCCTTCCTATCACACCAAACATCTCATCATTCCAGCCACTTTGTCCTTCCTTCAGATCTGCAGGAGGCCAAGCTTTTTCCTTTTTAGAACCTCTGCTCATTCTATTCCTTCTGTCTGAGTAGCATCCCTGGCTCTTCTTTTCATGGTTGCCTTCTTTTCATCCTTCAGGTCACAGTGTCACCTCTTCACTGAAGACTTTCCTAATTAATGAATCTACGTAAGCTTCTCTTATCTCTATTCTAGCACCTTAATTGCTTCCATCTTAGCATGCCACATTTTGTATCTATTTAGGTGTTTTTTTATTTTCTGTCTCTTCTATTTAGATTGTCAAACCAAAGAGAATATGGACTTTCTTTTTTTCTTAATTATACTTTAAATTCTGGGGTACATGTGCAGAACGTGCAGTTTTGTTGCATAGATATACACGTGCCATGGTGGTTTGCTGCACCCATCAACCCATCACCTACATTAAGTATTTCTCCTAATGCTATTCCTCCCCCAGCCCCCCACTCCCCGACAGGCCTCAGTGTGTGATGCTCCCCTCCCTGTGTCCATGTGTTCTCATTGTTCACCACCCACTTATGAGTGAAAACATGCAGTGTTTGATTTTCTGTTCTTGTGTTAGTTCTTTCATTTGGACCACCTGCAGCTGAAACTGTCAGTGCTGCACCCAGGTCCCCTCTCCTTTACTGCTGCACACCTGACAGGCTTCCAGCTCCCAGCATTGCATTTCTTTGCTTGAGGACTTACTTTGGTTTCTGGAAGCTGACTCTGTCTGCTGTGCTTTGGGCCTGAAATACTAGGGAGGAAGTAGCTTTTAACCAATCACTGACAGAAATTAATGTGTAAATGCCCAGGTTCCCTCACCCTCCAACATGTCCAATGTTGGTTGGCTTGATAATGCATCTTTTATTTGCTAATTCTCCTTCTTTGTCTCATTTCATCACTCTCTGACCAGTGTTTTCTGTACCTCCTAAGTAAACAGTGTATACTCAAATCACATGTGGGGAATGCTTCTGGCACAATGCTTTACACACATAGGCATACAGTAAGTATTTGTTGGGTGGATGGATGGATGGATGGATGGATGGATGGATGGATAGATGAAGATTGCAAAGTGGAGTTCAAGGTTGGATATGGTGTAAGAATTCAAATGATTGACAAAACAAAACAAAACAACAACAACAACAACAAAAACCAAAGGTGCTGTTAGCTCTTTCTAATTAATGCTGTTGCCTCATAAAAAAATAAAGCACATTAAAGGTGTAGGTATAGCAGTTTACAGATAATCTAATATGGAAATTTTAAAAGCTATGGTTTTCTTTAGGACCATTGTACAATGCTTGATGATTTTATGGATGCCTGTCTTATGAGCAGTTTTTACATTCCTTGTTTTATTACAGTACTGTATTTACCTAAAGTATTAAAATGTGCTATGCAAACTCATAAAGTTCAACTTCAACTTCACTTAATTTAGGTGAGGTTAATGGTCCAAACAATCACCTTTCAGAAATATATCTAGAAGTGAGAATTAGGTTGTGAAATCAGATGGTGAGATTTAGAGGCACAGAAAACAGTGTTAACAAAAAGGGACTGCAGTCACAGAGTGTGATGTAAAAGATATGTAGTGTGAAAAGTACTAAAACGTTTATCGGTATTATTATGTGTCACTGGACAAGTTCACAGAGCTATTTAGGGGATGACTAGAGCTTCTGAATCAGAGCTCATTTCTGTTTTCAGAAGATTATGAATATGGAGACTATGCCAGACTGTGAGCTTCTTGAAGGCAGGAACATCAAAGTCTGCATCATCTTTTATATTCCTAGCAGGGTCCGTGCATGGCATGTAAGTGATCTTGAATGCAGGAAAATCATGAGTGGTTGGCCTAACTGGCTATTACAATTAGTGTTGTTTTCACATGTAAAACAATTCATATGAACTAGTAAATCATTCATCACTAAGTAAAGCATTCCTCAAATCACAAAAGATTATTAAAAAAATTGAATTCTGGCATTCCAGGCTATTAGTGTTAGCCTTACTCATTGAAAAATTAAAGATAGTGGGTCTAAATTCCTGTAAATCTGTACAAGCTTTCTGTAAGGAAATATTAATATAATGATGGTGGTGGAAAAATACTTGTGTTTAAACAAGAATTACTCGAGAAACCCAATTAAACATGCAGATTGAAAATATTGTTCAGAATTAATTTCCAGAAAAATTTAACTTTTCTTGATGAACTGGCTTGCTTTTTCTTCATGAGTATTGAGAATCCTGCAATTTTTTTTTCTTTTAAAATTTTGGCTACCGAAGCACTCAGAACTTAATTTACAACTCAATTTTTCTGTTTGGGAATTTATGATGTTTATATCTATCTTCTAAGTTTCTTCTGGTCTTTAAAATTTATTCTGATTTTTCTTTTTCCTGGTCCTGGTGTTGTTTTTGTATTGCTTGTATTTTTCTTTCTTAGTTTATGTATTTTTCATAACATGTCAAGCTTTTTGTGGAAAATGGAGAAATCAGTGCTCCATATGTAAACGTATATATTTTGATAAGATTGCTATTCTTCTTTTATTCAAGGCCAAGTGTTTGTGAAGAACAGCAAGTGACTGTGGTTGGACTTGCACACCCATGTGTTTGGGCATTCACACACATTGTCAAGCTCTGCAAACAAGGCTGTACTGGCTCAAGTTGGTGTGTGAGCTATGAAAGAAGGTAAGAGTGCTTCTGTACTCTTTGATTATTGAAAATCAACACCAAACACCTCAAATGCACCTGCATATTCATCCAATAAATTTTATGCTCATTAAGTAAATGTGCATAAGATGTGGCCACCAAGAACATTTAGAGTTATATATTTTTCTTCAGAGACAAGATATATTATTACTTTAGACCTCATTTATTCTGAGGTATTTTGGGTTAGATGCCACTAATTTTACCTCATGGTATGGTGTACCATTGAAAGCTAAAGATCAGAAAACTGACAGAAACAAGGAATATTGTGTTGGTTTGCTAAATTTAGCACGACTTGGATCCAGGGGATCTACAGTTGTGAACCAATGTCTGACCTGCCCTTGGTACTCTTGTAACACTTTGAAACCTAGAGCTTCTTTAACTTTTTTATGGCCTTTGAATTAGGATTAACTCAGTGGGCTAGAAGAGGAGAGAAAAAGCAAGTGTCCACAATGCTTTCTAGGCGTCAAGGCTTCATGCAGACTTTTATTTTCCCTCAAAGTTTTGAAATAGTTTTACAAAATATCTAAGAACCTCTTAACACAAATAGTTGATGATGGGTTAAGGATCAAAATTCAGGATACTTAATGTTAAAAAAAGGTGTGGTTTCAGGTTGACAAAGAATTTCTTATTACTACTATTATTGCTGACACAAAGTTGGGGACATTTATAAATAACTGGGTTTGCCATAGTATAAAAATATTAGATCACTAATAATATAGGACTAAATAAAATATAAGAGTAAATAATTTATAATTGTGGATGTTTACACATGCATTGTGTGTGTGGAGGGGTGTATGTTGAACCTTTAGATGAATAGTTTTTGTTTTTCGTCTAAACTCAGGAATTTTGTGGGGTATTTTTAGAGATAGGGCCTTGCTCTGTTACGCAGGCTGGAGTATGGTGCCACAATCATAGCTCACTGCAGTCCCAAACACCTGGGCTCAAGTGATCCTTCCACCTCAGCTTCCTGAGTAGCCGGGACTAAAGGTGTGTGCCACTGTGCCCAGTTAATTTTTTAATTTTTATTTTTGTAGAGACAGGGGTCTTGCTATATTGTCCAGGCTCATTTCGAACTCCTGGCTTCAGATGATCCTCCCAGCTTTGCTGGGGTTATAGGTATGAGCAACTACACTAGGCCAACTCAGAACTTTTAATGGTGTTTAAATCAGAAAACGTCTCCTGGCTCTTCACAGCTGTGTGGCCTTAGGCTAAGTTCCTACATTTCTCTGTGTCTTAGTTGTAGTGTTAAAAAAATGCTGTACATGGCTATTATGAAGATTAATTGATTAAATCTTCATAGATAAGATTTAACACATGTGGCACAATGCTTGGTACACAGTAGGTACTCAATATGTGTTAGTATAATGCTGTAGCAGAAAAATTTATTTTCAAAGAAATTAGAATGGAAATCCTATAGGGTATATGATGTATTCATTAGAGTACTTGTTTTGAAAATGGCTTTTTATCTAGACTTTTTGTACTCCCCCCATGAGTTTTAATCTTTGTTGGTAATGGACCGAATCAAATAAAATTCATTACCTTATAGATACTTGGGAAAACAAATATATATTAGTAAAACAGGTTTTATAGTTTTATTCTTAAGAGATTAGTAGTTTTGCACATTTCTGTGTATGATACTGAGTTTGGAGTAGAGGCAGTATTTGAAGATGTTCAGCATCTTTGCCATGCTCATATCTGTTTTGTTTGCATGTAAGTATACAAACCTATACTTAAGTCCTGATTGAAGAGATGCATGAACAAAATATTAGGTTACAATTCTAGATGGCGAATAATTGTCATAAAAATTGTACAGCCAGTGAGTCCAATTTTTGAGAAAAGAGAAAGAGCAATCTACATTGGCTTGGTAGGAAAAGAGAAGTTAGAGGAAGTGGAACTTGAAATTGATCTTGAATAATGAAAGCAATTTGGACTAGAAATATAGGGGTGGCATATGAAAGGGAGAGGATATGTTAGTACTTTTGGAATAAAAAAAAGTAAAAAAAATGACATTGACTTGACAGAAAGGAAATCAGCCTGTTTGGAGATATTTGGTATTATGATCTGTTGATAGGTCAGCAAAAATAACTCAGTGTTTTCAAACTTTGGTTTAGTATTCCCCCCTAAAGAGCCTTTTTAAACAATTTTTTTTCCTGTAGCTTCCTTCTGCACCATGAAATTTTAATATTACACGTATTCTTTATATCCATTTATGTACTGTGTTCCTTTGTAAGGTCACACACCATTGTATCAACTAAGATTCTTTTCATCCCCCACTCATAACGATAACTAATTGTCACCTTCTTGTGGGTGATATCAATACGGTTGAGAGTGCATGCTGTAGTGGAGCCAACCTATGAGGAGCTTTCAATATCAAATTGAAAAGCATGTACCTCATTATCTTTCAAGATTTCATTATTCTTATCATAATTTTGGGTTTTATTCTTGATAGCTTGAGCAATCCTTAGGATATTTTATACCATGGGATATGGGGGTCCCTCTTGGTTTTCAGTAACCTATACCTATAATGAATCTGAGTTGCATATGTAGTGAGGTATGTATGTGTGTGTGTATAATATGTACAAATTATACACTATATGCACATTGGTACATTTATCTATATAAACACATACACCTATCTCTCTGTCTATAAACACAAATATATATGGCAGGATTTGAATTGGAGAGAGAAATTTCTAGTGGATTTGAGATTGCTTTGCCTTAAGAGGGAGCACTCTATCTCCCTAATTTAGATCCCTGTATTTGTTAGGGCCCGGTACTACACCATCTATGGACAGGTGTACAACACGGAGCAGCAGCCTGTCTACTGGTGCTGCCCTGTTTGGAACCAGTGGGATGATGAACTGGGATGCCTACACTGTAAATTATAATTCTTCTTGTCTAACTCTGTTACTAGAAGGAATGATTTCACTTTGTTTTTGACTTCAATCATACTTGTCAAGTTTTTCCGCATCTTTAGAATCACTGCAGATTCAGAGCATCTCTTTGAACTGAAAATTCACACATGATGTGCAAAAATGCACAAAAAACTTTTCTGTTAAGTGTTTCCAATGATAGGTCACAACTCAGGACCCCTGAAAGTGCTGCTTTATATTCTATCTCTTTATTTAAAAGACAGTTGATTTAAAACCAGACAGTTTACACCTTGACTTCCATCTCCCTTTTCTGTTTGCCCCTTTCCCATATCATCAAATTTGTAATCCACAGTTGATTCAGAAGTCTGGAGGGAAATCATCGTACTAAATCTAAATGGGATTTCTCAACTTACACTTGTCATGATTAATTGCAGAACTGTGGAGGCAGTTTACTTTTTAAGATGAGGTATGCAATCCTTTAACAAACCTCTGGTGAGAGTATTTCAGAACCTTTGGAGTATGTTTGACAGCATTCAAGTAGCAGAACTAGTGGCATTATATAGTTTATTCACACTAGGAGAAATGGTTCAGTTTAGCAAACTCCTTTACCTATATTATGTATTTATGGTTATTGCAAAGTCACTTAAAATGCTTCAGTGTGTTGCAATCAATGCAGCACCACAGCACAATTCATCTCTCTTGCTATTCTGTACCTTGGGGAGTTTGTTGGCATCCTGTTTCCTTCCCCAGTGTGCTTTCTGCCCTTGAAACATCTTAGTGAAGTTATCACAGGCTTCCCATGTTAAGCAGGTTTAGTGGCGAGGGGTGCACCAAGGGTCACTGTGTATTTGCATGCAGTGCTAGGCCACGGCCACTGCTTTAAGCTTATTGAAAACATCTGTTCACGGTGTTATTAGCTTAAACTGGTTAAACCTCAGTGAAAACATCTTCCCATGATGTCATCTTAACTATGTTATAAACTCCTGGAAATTAATGACTATGAGATGAATTCTTTATATTGTTGTATGACACCTGTTAGTCCTTATTAGCATTTTTTGTTTGATTTTTAGATTGTTTTGACCACACATTATTATCCATAGAATTTTTTTAGACCAATATTTCTCAAATTTGAATGTGAATACAGATCATCTGGAATCTTGTTAAAATATGGACTCCATATTAGGTCTGGGGTGGGCCTGAGTTCTGCATTTTTACAAGCTTGGAGGTGATACAGTTGCTTCCGCACAGAGTTCTGCAAGGTTTTAGACAGTAAGGTCTTAACTCATAATGAAAACATTGTTTAACCTTGCTGTGGAAGTGTTGGTGGAAATTTCTAGATTGGTGCCTATAGTGATGATTTTTTTTCTTTCTCTCAACTCTATTCTCCCCACTCCTCATTCAACCTTCTTTTAGCTATCGCTGCAGTGGGAACTTGTTTCAATGGAAGAAAATGCTCAGATGGTGAAGGCCAGTAGTGCCAGCGTTCAGAGGGATTTCATGGACCCCACTGTCAATAACAGTGAGTCACCAACAAGACAATTTTATTATGATTTGGTGCTGTTTGCTTTACTTTTAGGGGCCAGCCAAATTTGTCAATTCAGACTAATGGTTAGGTCCTTGGTGGGGGTTGGTGAGCATTTAAAATTAGCCACTGAGCAAAACCTCTAGCTTATAGTGTAATCAGACATCACAAAATATGCTTTGCAGTTTAGTTTTAATGATTCAGCATTAGAGTTCAAAGGGGAGCAGTAAGTAAAAAACAGTTCATTTTGTAAAGGAAATGGAACCTTAATAATAAGTAAACCTCATTCTGACCTCAGATGTTAGATCCTTCATGGAGCCATAGTTTGATATTGCTGGTACGGTTTCTCTGAGATCTCTGTGGTATGAGAATGCACAAAATATAATTAAGATGAAGTTGTTATTAATAAATTCAATGAATTTGTTAGCAATAAATTTATTAGTAAATTTATAAATAAAGTAACTTACTAGTAGTAGATTTACTACTTTCATGCCATTTATTTAAAAAACAAAAACAAAATACCTGAAACTTGCATGATTATCAAAGTTTCAATACTACATAGCCTAGTTTTCAAGGTTGGAACTTTATCAACTGTCAATTGTGGACAGGTACATTTAAGGTGTTTCTTGTGCAGGAAATTTCCAGGATGGCCAATAATTTATCCTTTACTGCATCTGTCATAAGACTGGGTGATTTCAAAAGGCTTTGTTTTGACTTACTCATCAGATTTTAGTCTCCAGAGAATGAGAATACATCTGTATTTATCTTTTCAGAGCAGGAAAAACAAAATAAAACCTATCTTACAGAAGTTAAAGAAATAGATACGAAAAGCTAACCAAAATATTGCTTTCATTATCTTCTGCTGACATGTTTGCTTTCTCGTATCCATTACTTGAATCTTTGTAAGTGAAATTGGAAGGTTGCTGAGAGCTCATCACTCATGTCCATTTGTCTCCTCTGCCCTTGGCATAAGGTTAAGACTCACGTTTTCCATGATGACCTCAGAGCTATTCTTCTAAATTAATCCTGATAATCTCTTTGGGTTGCTTGCTAGTTTTTGCTTTTTTTTTTTTTTAAACAAATTGTGAATTAAAATAAAGCTGATTTTTAACCTCAATTTATTCTTTGACTGTGGAACACTGATTCTGAAAGAGGTCAGTGGATGCTTTGAGCTCTAAAGTATACTTTCCACTATTTTCATTATTTTTAAGAAGCTAACAAAAATCATACATTGATCCATGTTAACAAATTGTTTGCCTTTAAATAAAGTATTTCAACTACATGTGCAACACTGGTTCCCTTATCTTGATCAATAGCTGTAATGGGCAATTACACTTATCACTGATTCATTAGGACTTTAAAAAATTAATTATTACTTTATAAATTCATTTGTTTTGGTAGAGCAAATCTTGCAAAATATCAAGTCCTGGAGGGGAAAGGTAATTAAAGAGGCATATGGTAATGATAATGGCCTAGAAATTATACCTGGATTTATTTATTCTTTATTTCCTACACTAGTAGTCAGATATTTTCATTATTCCATTTCTTAACACTTTATGTACCAAAGTAATTAAAATGTTTTTTGAAATTCAGGTAACTAGTATTCTTATTTTTCAGTTTTGGGTTGGTGAAAATACTAGATTATTCAAGACATATTAGTGTTTCTTTTCCCCAAGTTTGTTTGTATACCCTAAAATTCCGGAAGTCATGAGAGAAGACCAATGATACAAAACAACTTTCAGTACTCTGCATTGCATTTTGCATGTTGTTGTTGCCCAAGTGTGTTTACCTTTAGATTTTGGCAATATTTCTTCTCTTACTGTAGATCTCCTATTGAATTTAAAAAGAAATCGATGATATACAAAAGAAATTGGTGATACATTCTGAGGGATATATTACAACAAGAGGAATTCAGACATTTCCTACATGGTATTGCATTTCACCTGTCAAAATGAGATATCAAAAAGTATGTAAATTTCAGGAGCTTTTATGAATGAATTTTGAAGACTTCTTAGGAAATCATTCAAACATTTGGGAAACAAGTGAAGAACCGAGTTAAGAAATGACATTAGTTGAGTCTTGAAAGAAAATTAAAAATTAAAATCAGCAAAGACTTTAAAAAATTATTATAGTTGTTAGGATATGTAGTCTATCAAACAAGTTGATTATAGTCTGGTGGTACTGCCTATAACCTAGCTCTTATTTCAGTGACTGGATTTGAGTTCTGATATATGAGTACATAATCCTTGGTCTGGTCTCGCTCTCTCTCTCTCTCTATGTGTGTGTGTGTGCGTGTGTGTGTGTGTGTGTGTGTGTATGTGTATTTATGTGTATATATATATACACACACACACAAGTAGTATATATAATCATAATGAGAATAATTTTAATTTTGTGTTTCAAATCATATAAATAATAATTGAGGCAATAAAAATAAATCAAACAATTTTAAATTATGAAAAAGCCCATTATATGCAATAAAAGACAGTAAAAATGTACAGTACTATCACTTTCAGATAACTGTGGTGGTCATCCTTTTATGCCCATTTATATTCACACACACATAAAATATCACATAAATTAGATCATATCCTATATACTGTTTTGTCATGAATGTTCATGTTTTTTTTTCTTACCTTCCCTTTTTTCCCTTCTTTTCCCCTCAAACTTCTGCTATGCCCAGTAACCAACCTGTTGAACACTCTTGTATCTTTCTCTGAGCCTGTGTAATCATGTACAAACAGATGCGTGTTTCATATCAATGTACCACAAATTTTTGACCACCTATTTATTGATGGATATGTATTTTGTTTTCAGTTTTTTCGCGCAATAATCAATGTTGCAATAACGTGGTGTTTTACATTTTGTGAGACAAATTTCTAGCAGTGGGATTGTTGGTGTCAATGCATGTGTGTATTTTTCATTTTAATATACTGCACTTAAGCATCAAAATATTCCTTTAAATTATTTGTAAGATGTTTTATGGACCATGGTAATGGCTTTACTAGTTTATTTGGTTGGGATGGATTAAAATCTAGGTAAATCCTAATTATTTACTTATTGTTAATATGCTAATATAATGAGGAATCACTGCATCTTCATCCAAATCCAGGGATGTGACACATTAAATTATCTAGGGTCAGGATTATTGTAAACATGGATTGCTCTTATTATTGGGTAAACTTGACTTTATTTGAGATACATAGACAAAAGAAGTCTGGAAAATAAACTGGATGGCCTTTTAAAAATGGAGAAAAGACTCTAGTCCTAGAGACAGAAGGGCCATGCTAATAACTGAGAGAAGTGCTTGAAGTTAATAATGATTCTAAAATTGCTGATCTGCTTAACTCATTTGAAAAATGTGCCTCTAATAAGGAAAAATGAAGAAAATGAATTTGGACAATTAGGAAGTAATGAAGAGCTTTCTAAAATAGCTATTGATTAAAGGAATCAAAAGAAATACTTTGAAGATTTGAACACATGCGAATCAGGCTAGATAGCTGGTGGTGAAATTTTCTCTTTTATTTTTATGGATCCAGGCAGAACGACGTGGAGCTTCATTAACTGATTAATATTACACACGAAGTCACACCTCTTCTCATCACTTATTCAGTTTTCCTTTTCTCTCTTCAGAAGTCAAGTTAAATAATAATGTGCCTGGCCGGGCGTGGTGGCTCACACCTGTAATCCCAGCACTTTGGGAGGCCGAGGTGGGTGGATCACGAGGTCAGGAGATTGAGACCACCCTGGCTTACATGGTGAAACCCTGTCTCTAGTAAAAATACAAAAAATTAGCTGGGCGTGGTGGTGGGTGCCTGTAGTCCCAGCTACTTGGGAGGCTGAGGCAGGAGAATAGGTTCACCTGGGAGGCGGAGCTTGCAGTGAGCAGAGATTGCGCCACTGCACTCCAGCTTGGGCAACAGAGCGATTCCGTCTCAAAAAAAAAAGAAAAAAAAAAATGTGCCTAATGGTTGGATGCTAAGACTCTGAGGTCTCGTTTCTTTTTTTCTTTTATTCTTTATTGTAATTTTTTATTCATCTATTCAATCTTCCCATTAGTCTTTCAATTAGTTATTAAATATTTATATACCAGGCTGTGTGCTAGGTACTGCAGAGACCAAAACAAATAAGGTATCCTTAATGTAGTGGGAAATAGAGAGCAGGAAACCAGTGATTATGATATAGCCCACAAATAGTATGATGGAGAGAGTTCATCTATGTCGTATTGGGAGGTGATAGAAGGTTTCTCAAAAGATTTGAAAATACAAACTACAAGTAATTCCTAAACATGAGCAGAACAAGAATATGAAATTGGTAAGAGAGAATGGTATATTGCCCAGAGACATAAAATAGCTCATCCAGTTCAAGGAATAATAACAATAATACTGGCTGGGTGCAGTAGCTCACACCTGTAATCCCAGCACTTTGGGAGGCAGAGGTGGGTGGATCATGAGGTCAGGAGTTCGAGACCAGCCTGACCAACGTGGTAAAACTCCGTCTTTACTAAAAATACAAAAATTAGCCAGACGCGGTGGCGTGCGCCTGTAATCCCAGCTACTAAGGAGGCTGAGGCAGGAGAATCGCTTGGAACTGGAAGGCAGGGGTTGCAGTGAGCCAAAATCGTGCCACTGCACTCCATCATGGGTAACAAAAGCGAAACTCCATCTCAATTAAAAAAAACAAACAAAAACAATAACACTGATAACACCAGTAGTAGTTCTCTTGACTGCACTAGGAGATTCATGTGGGGCTTGACAAAAAAAAAAATAAATAAAAATAGAACTTTTTAAAAGTCCAAGGCCAGCAATTCCTTAGCCTTTCTTGATCCAGCCAGACCAGCTATTTCAGAACATTATGCAGAGGTGTCTGAGGGGTTCTTCAAGGACTTTCCTTCCCTAAGTCCAGTTCTCTGAACAGGCAGTCCTGCAGTTGGGGTATCTTGAGCATTCAACAGTGTATTTGTTCATTTTCATGCTGCTATGAAGAAATACCTGAAACCAGGTGATTTATAAAGAAAAGAGGTTTAATTGACTCACAGCTCCACGTGGCTGGGGAGCCTCAGGAAACTTACAATCATGGCAGAAGGCACTTCTTCACAGGGCAGCAGGAGAGACAATGAGTGCTGAGTGAAGGGGAAGCCCCTTATGAAACCATCAGATCTTCTGAGAACTCACTCACTATCACGAGAACAGCATGGCAGAAACTGCCCCCCATGATTCAGTTATCTCCACCTGATCCTGCCCTTGACACATGGGGATTATTACAATTCAAGGTGAGATTTGGGTGAGGACATAGAGCTAAACCATACCAAACAGTACTGTTTGGTACTCTACTCTTATGCCTATGGCAGAGTCCCCAAATGTCTCTGTTACTTCAAGGTGTGATACTTATGTACATTAAAAATGGGATATTGCTGGAATGCTGTCTGATGACATGAAAAGTCCTCAGGAGTTCTGGGGTTGAGTTCGGGTCTCGCCACCGACCACCTGCATTATCTTGGAGAAGTTATTTTATATCCCTAGCTTCAATGTCATCATTTATAAAATAATAGCTTTAATTTTTCTGAGCACTGACTATGTACCAGATACTATTTTAAATGATTTACTTGTAATAAATTATTGTTACAACTAGTTTATGTGATGAATACTCTTACTTGCCCCACTTTTGTACCCACCCAAGGCATCTAAATTGTTCACAGTCAAACAGCTAGGAAGAAAGGGATCTGGATCCATATCAATATATTCTGGCTCCAGAGCCTGCAAAGCCATCCATGATGCCTTTATAATAATTTCTGACATGATCTTCTGTCTGCCAGATTGTTATTTATGAGGGTTGTATGAGATACCACATGTGACTTCTAAGCTAGAAAGCATTATCTAAGCATTGCTTCTTGTTCATTGCAAATTCTCTGAGAATCACAAGTGAAGTGCAGAAAGTAAGAGTAGAAGGACCCCACTGCTGCTTTGTTTCCCACTGTGTGGGAAATCTGAACAAACCTTGAGTTTTGGGTCACAAGTATGACTTTGAGCCAACCAGTAGGTTCTAGTCAAGGAATCTAGTAGGCTTTCTGCAGGATCCATCTGTTCTGTGCAGAAAGAATGTTTGGTCAAAGAATCTTCTTAAAATGACATGTCTCCAAGAGCACTGTTAATTTGGGAAGTGTTATGGTTTGAGTCCTGTTCCCCCAAAATTCATATGTTGAAGTCCTAACCCCCAGTACCTCAGAATGTGACCTCATTTGGAAACAGGGTTGTGGAAGATATAATTACTTAAGATGAGGTTGTACTGGAGTAGGGTGGGCCCTGAATCCAATATGACTGGTGTCGTTATAAGAAGGGAAAATTTGGATACAGAGGCATGCCCGCAGCGAGAATGCCATGAGAAGATGAAGGCACAGATCAGGATGATGCAGCCGCAAACCAAGGAATGCCAAAGATTGCCATCAAACCACCAGAAGCTAGGTGATAGGAATGGAAAATTTTCCTTCATAGTGCTCAGAAAGGACCAACCATGCTGACACCTTGATTTTAGACTTCTAGCCTTCAGAACTGTGAGACAGTAAATTTCTGTTGCTTAACCCACTCGCTTTATGGTAATTTGTTATGGCAAACAAATATAGGATGTTGAGAAAACATTTTCTCCTTATTCGCAGCTTCATTCCAGCAGTTGGCCTGTTGAAACAATGAAAATGGGAAGAAAATGGCAGGGGGTTTATAAAGAGCAAATTATGCTAAGAAAACTTGATGGCTTACTTTAATTGAATTATAATATTAGTGTGAGAAGGAGATTTAATTTAGAAAAAATGCAAAAATCATTAATTGAACAAGCTTATGAATCTGCAATCCTAAATGAGCATTACTAGGAGATACTATGAAGTGAAATGCAGCTTCTAACAGATTGAACATTTCTTTCTTTCTTTTTTTTTTTTGAGGTGGAGTCTCACTCTGTTGCCCAGGCTGGAGTACAGTGGTGCAATCTCAGCCCCCTGCAACCTCCACCTCCCAGGTTCAAGTGACTCTCGTGCCTCAGCCTCCTGAGTAGCTGGGAATATAGGCGCGCCACCACACCTGGCTAATTTTTGCATTTTTAGTAGAGACAGGGTTTCACCATGTTGGCCAGGCTGTTCTCGAACTCCTGACCTCATGATCCTTCCACTTCGGCTTCCCAAAGTGCTGGGATTACAGAAGTGAGCCACCGTGCCCGGCCCAGGTTGAACATTTCTAATTAGAAAATCTGAAATCTCAAATGCCCCAAAATCTGAAACTTTTTGAGTACTGACATGATGCCACAAGTTACAATGAACCCATTATTTTTTCACTTTATGAATGATATGTTGCATTTTTTACTGTTAAGTACTTATGTGTGAATAATTTAAGAAAATTGCTTATGGGTAGCGTATAAATTCAGTCAGGAATGATGATGGTGCCAAACAACCACAGATTGTCCCCATGAGTGGTTGAGATAGTGACACTTTGCTTTGTAGTAGTTCAATGTACACAAAGTTTTTTAATGCAAAAAGTTATTGAAAATCTTATGTAAAATTACCTTCAGATTACATGTATAAGGTGTATATAAAACATAAATGAATTTTATGTTTAAACTTGATATTTCATTATGTATGTATAAATATTCATCCCTATCCCAAGATAATTATGTATGTGTAAATATTCCAAAATCCTAGAAAATATATTTCATTATGTATATGTAAATACTCTAAAATCCCCCCAAAATCTGAAATTGGAAACACTTCTGATCCCAAGCATTTTGGATAAGGGATACTCAACCTGTATCATCTAGATATATTGATATATGTTCTTAGCGTGAGCTGACAGTGTTAAATCCAGTATTATTTATAACATAACACATAAGGATACATTGGATTAGAGCTCCTATCAGGGTTGTAGCAAGTCTATAGTAAGGCAACTATATTCTGCTTTATGTAACTTGACAGAAAGTATGGCAGATTGATGGGAATTGGAGCAAGCATAAAAAAGGGATGGATGGACTGTTTATGAGGAAGTAGAGTGGTAACTATCTGACATCTTCCTGTGTGCCCAGTAAAGGAGCATCCTGTCATTTAAAATCTATGCAGAAGATTTACTTCCCTGACATTGATTTGAAAATAGAAGCTTTGGAAGTGTTTTTACTAACACACTCTTTTAGGTATGCTTTGCATGGCCAGTGTTAGCACTATGAGAAGTAGTTTAAAAAAGACTTCATGAGAATTTCCTGATATTGCAAATATGTTAACTTTAGAGAATGACCTAGCACCATCCAGGGTAATTTGATTCTACACAGTATAATGAGTGGTGAACTAGAACATATTTAATGTGGATGATAGTGACACTAGTAGCTAACTCATAAATCATGCTTTCTACATGCAAAGTACTGTCCTAAGCGCTTTACACATGTTGGCTTATTTAATATTTAGAACAACCCATAATGTAAGTGCTATTAATAGTCTTCTTTTACAGATGACATGCTGAGGTGAAGAGAAGTTAAGTAACTTATCTGAGATCATACAGGTGGCAAATGATGAAGCCAAGGTGTGAAGTCAGGCAATCTGGCTCCCAAGTTCATCCTTGCAACCACTGTGCAATGCTGTTTCATTAAAATGGAAGAATGTGTTTGTTATGAAAAACAAAACTGATATCATTTCTCTGAAAGGGATATAAGAGATTTTATACTTTATTTTTAGTGTTTGAACCCAGTCAGTATTCTTAGGAAACAGTATTCCTATAGAAAGTATGAGCTAAATGATTATCTTCATTTAAACTTTTGCTCATTATACATACACATCATTGAGTGATTATTTAGGACCTGTGTAAGGTGTACCTAACTCCAGTATTGAAAAGCCTAAATTCCAGTTATGGGGACAGGAAAACAAATTGTAAAGTGATGCATGGCATTTCAGGAATACATTCAGCTTGACACAGGAACGAGGTCATGGTGGGGAACGGGACTTGCCGAGTTGTGGCTCATATAGCTGGATGTTAATATTATGACACACATTATTGCCATGCTAAATAGTTTGGATCTCAACTCCTTGTATGTGTAATGCCACTGAAGATTTTAAGTATATTTTAAAAATGTAACTGTAAAAGAATAGAAAGGGGATGAAGTCCCAAAGGAAAACAAAATGTTATGTAATTCAAATGGCCAAATCTTGCATGTTAGTAGTCACTCCTTATTCAAGGGGGATACATTCCAAGACCCTCAGTGGATGTCTGAAACCACTGATAGTACTGAACCCTATATATATACACACACTATGTTTTTTCCTATAAATGCATACCTAGGATAAAGTTTAATTTATGAATTAGGCACAGCGAGAGATTAAAAATAACATATTAAAATACAACAATTATAATAATATACCGGAATAAAAGTTATGTGATTGTGGTCTCTCTTTATAAATATCTCTGAAAGATATTTGGGATATTAAATATTATACTGCACTTACCCTTTCACTTCCTGTGATGATGTAAAATGATAAAATGCTTATGTGATAAGATGAAGTGAGATGAATGACTGTGGCCTTAGCTTTTGCAGTTAGAGGTGCAAGAACAAAACTAGCACAAATTTCTTCTTCCTTCTTCCTAGTTTCACAGAAGATTCGTTCTTACTGTAGATCTTAGCAACCTCGGTATATGATTTTTCTTTCTTTCCTTAAGTCAAAAAATCTCACCTTTTACTTAGATGAAGCACTTTATGATGTCACTTCAGCATATTTGAATTGCCAGCATCACTACTCTTGCACCTTGGGGACATTATTAAGTAAAAGAAGGGTTACTTGAACACAAGCACTGAGATACCATGCCAGAAGATCTGTTAGGAGAGATGCCTATTAAGTGACCAATGGACAGGTAGTAAATATCTATCGTGTGGATACATTGGATGATTCCTGTCTCAAGCAGG
This sequence comes from Pongo abelii, assembly GCF_028885655.2. NCBI lineage: Eukaryota > Metazoa > Chordata > Mammalia > Primates > Hominidae > Pongo > Pongo abelii. The sequence goes on from NC_085928.1 coordinate 178,259,157, forward strand.
ATGGAGAGGACTGGCATGTGATTTCATCATGCTACTCAGAATGCTGTGTAATTTAAAATTTATAAATTGTTTATTTTTGGAATTTTCCATTTAATATTTTCAGACCTCAGTTGACTGCGGGTAACTGAAACCTCAGAAAGTGCAATGGTGGATAAGAAATAATTACTATGTAATTACATAGTAATTATTTCTTCTATTTTGTTACTTGCAGCCGACAGTTTTCCTTTTCTTGCTTGTTTTTTTGGTGTTCAAAAATCAAACTTATCTTATTCTATGAGGTACAAAATAATATTTTAAAATACCCTTTTCAGTTTGTCAACTGCAAATTTAAATCCCATTTTCTCTTAAAGGAACTTGATAAAAAGTTTGAAATGAAATTCTGAGTAAGAAAGGTAATGTGCTTTTACTGCAGAAGCCAATATTCTGCACTTGCTATTTCTTGTAATAATATATCTTCCTTGCCATTTGAATTTGAAGTATATGATATCTGTGTGCACTTGTGTGCTTGTGCAATTTTACTCATTCTTATTTATTTCTGGGTATTGTGCACCAGAAATACACTAACAATATTACCAACAACAAAGACCATTGTGATTTATCACTTGGTTTGGTAGGGGTAATTTCACTTATTAGTTATTTTTGTAACTAAATTCCTTATTTTTTCATAAAAGCCTACTAATAATGATTGTAGCTGTAATGGAACATTCTACTATTCTCTGTTGGAGTTTAGGCTAGTCAATGTTAGAAACTACGAACATGATAATCAATCATTAAAATTCCCTTAAGTGATTAGAGTATTTTATGTTGGGTAAAGAATATGAAACTTGCTCCCAAAGTTCTCTGCTCTCAGGTCAGTCTGGTGAGTCTGGCATTTGAAGGGTAGAGGTAGAAGATAGGAGGAAGCAGCTGATGGGCCTGCCACCACAGGGTTATTTTTCAGATAGGAGGGTCGTAGGAACCCAGATAACCTGGGCAGACTTTTTTGAGGGTAATTTAATAATACATTTCCTGAGAGAGGCAAATTAGAAGAACAGAGAAGACAAAGCCAAAAGTTGAATCCTACATAAGACAAAGGGAGGAGAGTAGTGACAGTCAAGAGAATAGAGAAACTCAAAAGATATTGAAGGTACAAATGTAGCTGTACAGGTTAGGATCTTGGTCTCAACAGGAGCTGGACACTCTCTATTGGTCAAGAACAGTAAAAAGTTGGATGTGCAGGACATGATGCATTATTATTATATATTTTTGAACATGAATAATCTGCCCTAATATACTATATTTCTCAAAATTTATTCTCTGGATCACTGCTTCCATTGTATTTTAAGAAGTGTTACATGAAGTGAAGTTTTTGTGTTCAAATAAGTTTGGAAAATGCTTTGTTAAGTAACCTAACATACTATTCATTCTTGTAAGGACTTTCCAGAATCTTTAATGTGCTAATGTATATTTTTACTCCCATAGAAGGGCATATAGATTTCTGTGTATTCAAACCCATTTGACTCTACAGCCTTTCTAATGGGGATATCTTGAGTATTATTATTTCATATAGAACCAACATGCTCTGGAGAATACACACACACACAGACACACACACACACACACACACACACACCCCTATACGTATTATATATAATATACACATTATATATCATAGCTCTTAAATTATTATATGCATATATGATTATACATTTTTTTCAAAATGCTCAACTAATAGTAACATATATGTATAGTAGTTAAAAAAAAACGCATTTAACAAGGTGCTTTCCTGTATGTTACCTCATTTAAGCTCACACCCACTCTGTGAGGGAGCTCATATTCTCAAATTAGAGATGAGGTAACAGAGACCCAGAAAGCTTAATTGATTTGGCCAAGTCACAGCTTATGAATAGCTAAGCCAAGACTTCACCTAAGATCTTTAACTCTAATGATTTATGGTTTTGTCCCACAGATACCTAGGGATAAACAGGGCTTGCAATGGGCCCTTCCTTGCCTTTTTAAAAAAATTTTATTTTATTTATCATCCTGTGCACTGTTCTGGCTGAGAAATAGAGGAAACAGAGTGGAGTTGGGGGTGCCTTTCTCATCTTTCTCCATTTGTGTTCTCATATAGTTTTCATAATTCATATTTTTGTTCTTCCTTCCCTTCACCAATAAAACTTTACTTCCATCACTTTTCCCAATAAGCAACTTCAAACTAAAGCATCCATAGATACTACTGGTTGAACATATTTGCTTTTTAACGGGGGCCTCTGAAAACACAAAACTTTACCTGCATGGTGACAGAGCTCTGGCAGTCATCAGGAGGGAGATCCTGCTGGGTAGGGGAGCTTTAGGAATCTCTCTACATGTGGTGTGCAGGCTGCTGTTCATGTTGTTTCTATCTTGAGGCTCAGAACTGGCTGTGTCTGTCCCCTCCCAGGCAGGTGCTAGAGGTTGGTGGCAGTCCATTCCTTTGTAATTGCCAGTCAGCCTGAGAGCTCCTGCTGTATTTGCCCCAAGGACATAATGCCAAGGTCTGGATCTCTGACCAAGCATCTTCCTGCATTTCATACTCATCATCACTCCTTCCTTTGCCCCCACACATATCCTCCTATAAACTAGCTTTCTTAACATCTGTTTTATTAAATAGGTCTCCTTTGACCTTCCAAATTCCTAAGGCCATAGTTACAATCATAACAAGTGTGTTTACCATTAAGATAAGCGTTCTAAATAAAAGTCTTAAGAGAAAATGAAGGTGTGCAGTAGAATTTAACTTTACTCCAAAATAGTTCTCTTTGACCTAGATTCTAGGAAGTAATCTCTAAGCCTTTGGACATTATACCTGATAAGAGCATCTTTGTTTGCCTGGAGACATTAGATCAACAGATATTCTAATAATATTATTTGTGGTGGGGGTTCGACACACGCTTATAGTCTTATATTGGGTCTTGCTATGCCAGAAAGACCAACAGTGTGATTGAGGGTAGGGCTTTGGCTCATGCCCTGATTGCCAGAAATGGAGACTGAAATAAACCACATCAATAGTCAATCAATCATGTGTATGTAATGGAGCCTCAGCAAAAACTCAACAATGGAGCTTGGGTAAACTTTCCTGGTTGGCAGTGGTCTATGCATACTGTCACATGTTGTTACCAAAAAAGTAATGCATTCTGTCTCCATGGGACAGACAGACAGGATGATGGAAGTTCCACTTTTGGTAGTTGCTGTATTCTACCCTATGCACTTCTTCCCTTGGAGGATTTTAATATGACCTTTTAGTGAGTTCTATGAGTCTATCTAGCAAATTATTGAAATTGAGGGCTGTTTTGGGAATGCCCAATCTTGCAGTTGGTGTCAGAAGTAAGGGTTGTATCTTTTGGGAACTGTTCCCTCTAATTTCTCAGTTGACCCAAACTCTCACAGAATGGAAGTCCCTACACGCTTTTCTTCTCCTTCAAGATTAAAGTGCTTTGAGTCTGTGTTTTGTTGCCTTGTGAGTATGGAACACAGAGAAAATTAAGTAGCACTCTGTGGCTGCTCACCTGTTCGGGATGATACTAGATGAGGGCTTTCCTCATTATTGGTGAAGAACAACGATGTCTGGACTGCCTCAATAGTTTGAAAGTAATGGCTTAACACACTCATTTATTGAATCCCGTGGCAAACCACAGAAGACAAGCAAAAAATATTGTTATTATAATCTGTTATTGCTGAAGAACACTGGAGATTGGGGGGTATGGGGGAGTAGGAGAATAAAGCACATGAGATCTGAAGTTTTAAGAGCCTGCCTGCATCTTGAGTGAACATTTGTTGAAGTCATTGGAATGGTTTAAAAATGGTTCTCAGACTATATGCTAAAGATATTTAACAACTGGAAATGTAGTTATGTAACTTAACTAAAGGTTATTTTTTTCAATTTTGACAGAAAAGATGATATGTTTTGTTCTGTTGTGAGTTCTAGTGACCCCTGCTTAGCTTTCATTTATCACAGGTAATCTTCTCCCGGATACCGCAATTGCTGCAATGTTGAGATGCTTATATTACATCAACCTTAGAGAGGGGTCAAAATAAATCTGTGAATTAAGCAAGAATACATTACAGCTGGCTGAAAAGTGTGTCAAGAATACCTGAAGAGAAAAATAAAACTATTTTTTTTCCCTGTGTACAGGTTGTTGTGGCTCCTTGTCTATCTACTTGGAGTTTGGTAAAGCAATTCAGTTCTTCATCTTAATTCTAATGTGGGTAAGTAGAGTAGATAAAGCATATGGTTGCAGCTGCTCTGGGGTTACTCGCATATACTAAGGAAGGACTACTCAGATAAAGCATCCACTGTGATAATCTCCGTTTACACAGAAACAAAAACATACAATGAAAACCTCATATAGCTTCACTACATAAATATATGATTGGCAGTGGGTTAGAGAAAATTCTGAACATCAGGTAAACCCAATGGTGACTTCATTGTTAATTTAGGGAATTATGGATAAATGCGGATGGCACCTATAGAGAAAGTCGTGTTGCAAAAGGATACAAGAAAAGGAATGAGCAAGATGGATATTAAAATTGAAAGGAAGCAAATCAAGCAGGGAATTTATATTCAAGGAAATGAATAGAAATAAAAACTAAGACAAAATGTGCTGATATAAGAAATATAACAGTTGATATATTTGTCATATCTCGAAAAATGTAATTCAAAGTCTCTATTTTGTTTTGATATTTTTCTCATTTAGATAGTTTTATTTTATGACTATGGACAATTAAAGAAGGATGAAGTATTTTCTGTGAGTAATTTCTCAATAGTTTTTTTTATCACAAGCTGTGATTAAAATTTTGTATATACATTAGGGAAAATATTATACTTTAGGGTGAAGAATCCTTTTTCATGGCCAATTAACAAATAAGAAAAGTTAGTTATGTAACAAAAAATTAAAGCTGAAAAAATCTAATAGTTTAATAAACATGAAATTATAGGTGATGTTTTGCATGATTCAGAGTCACTTATGTACTAAAAAGGAATGAAGAAGCCTTTAATGAAGTAGACAAAATAAACTAGGAATGGACTGCTTAGTCACTGACAAGATTATACTTGAACAAAGGGTAGCTCTACTGCTCTTTGAAGATGCTACATACTCATTTATTTATACATCAATGCATTCAGTTTATTCATTAATTTAACAAATCATTGTGCCAGACACTTGCCTAGATCTTTTGATAACAAAAGTGAGGTGCTCTTAATGGTTATAAGAAATTTTCTTGATGGTTAACAGAAATGGTTAAATGCCTTCCAAAGCGTTATTATTTTGTTTGGCATAAGCTAGGAGTAAATATTTTATTATCTTTTAAAATATTTTGAAGTAATTCTAAAATATTTGTGACCTTAAGGTTATCATATTTTTCAGAGAATGGGAATATTCTTCAGATATTCTGGATCAATTGTGTTTTACTACAAGGGAATAATAAAGATTAAATTCAAGAAAAATAGTGATGACAGCAAGCAAACAACTTTTCAAAAATAAAGGCAAGATGGTTCCCGTTGTTACTATACTATGGACCCAAAGGTCCATTGTTAATATACTAAAAAATTTTCCTGTTTAAAAAGATATTGTCATGTTTTCCTACCTGTTATATGGAAATGTAGTGTATCCTATCTTGGCCCTGTTAAGTCCTGGAAAAAGTAATCAGGTTGGACAGAAAACAGGCTTCTAAGACATTTCTGTGTTTCAACTGCATGATGGTTCTTCTGGCTGCAGTTTATCTCTTTTGTAACACACCGCCTGTGAGAATCATTTGGGGATCAATAAGTGAGACTCAATATTGCGATTTAAAGCAGCCCTTTACATTAAAGGCAGTATTTTGATATCTAACCATTAACAACATGACTGCATGTGGACCATTTACCTGGTTATAATACCATTTTTGCTGAGCAAAAAGAAAATGGATAGAATTCAGTTTCGGAGGCTTAATTAATGTGGCTACTTCTTCAATTTATTTGTTTATTTATTTATTTATTGGCATGATATTGAGCCCTACTTTATTTGTACCCTTTGTAAACCAAAAAAATAACTTTCTTCCTAAGGAAGTTGGTTTCTTTTCTTCATTGAAGATGTACAGCCAGATTATGAATGACCATGTGGTAGGAGTGGCTTAAAGGAGGTTGCAATATTAGAATGAATAGTAGGAAAAAATAACTTTTAAGACCTCTTCAAAGTCTAAGGGTCTATGATCTCTGGATTGTGATTTTGAGGGCAGGACTGAATCTTAGCATCTCCATCTCTAGCCCCTGGCAAGGGACCTAAAACAAACTGAGCTTTAAATATGTGTGTTGAATGAGTGAATTAATGGATTAATCAGAATTTCATTTAACTTGTTCATTGATTATTGTGCAGCTTTAAGTTTCAGACTGTAAAGGTGGGCTTAAAAGGCATTTTATTTTTCCTTGAGCCATCATATCAGTGGTTTGGGTTGTTGTCTCACAATGAACAGGACTGTAGGGCTGTGACTGTCTGATCAGCTCAGCTGGGCTTTTTCCGGGGATAGATAGCTTAGTTTCACATCATACCACCAAACTCAATCAATAACGTTGTCTTTTGAGAAATAAACCTTTTTATTCAAATAGAACATTTATATAAACCAGTGACTAACATTGGCATATGTTTTTAAAAATACCAAAGCTCAAGAGCACAAAACAAAACAAAAACCCTAAAGAAATATAAATATTTAGCTTCAAATTAAATGCCATCACTAAATTTCAGAGGAAACTAATCACTACCTAATCTCACTCCTGTATACTCCCAGAGATTAAGTAACCAATTTATTCCAAAATTTTTTCGGAGTTAACAATCTTCCCAGCTGCATTCATGGCTCCAGTGCTTTGGGCATCAAAGCTTTTGTATCAGACTTTGATCCTTCTCTTCAGGTTAGACCTTTTTCTGTCTGCTTGCAATTTCTCAAAGAGAAGGCATTAATAATTTGCTGTCGGAAGACTTCCAATGTTGTTGTCTTGTTTCTTTGTCTACTCTGCAACTTTTGTTTTCTCACAAAGAGAAAAAGCTTGTTTTGACACCATGTGCTTGGCTTTAGCAGCTTGGAGGAGGATTGCAGAAGCGTTCCTGCGGCCTTCTCTAGCATGACTTCCCTATGTTCGCATTCTCACTCCACTTGACCTGTTTCTCTTACCTAATTCCTAACCCCTGTAGCCAGCAGTTGTGAAGTTACTTTGCATTGAATTAAGACTCTCTTTTTTTTTGTTAACAATTCTTGCATGTTTTCAGCAGTTGTCAGGGACAGTTTTTCAAGCCAGAACTTTAAAAAAAAAAAAAAAAAGAAGTCTGATTTTCCTTTTGCCTATAAACATTTTAAGCAGAATATAACTAAGTTTTATAATGTAGATCTAGTGGGTTACTAAATGGCAATTCTGGATGATGCTTCCTTCATTGTGGACCTCAGTGTATATTTATTGTTGAGTAAAAAATGAGAGTGAGAATCTCAGATGCTTGTCTAATTTCTTTGTACTGATTTTAGAGTGAAACTATTGGGTTGAAAGAAGGGAATAATATGTATTTATGGCTTATGCTTCTTTTGTATTCTTCCAAAAATGATCTTGGTACTTAGATGGAATTGTAATGGACATATGAAAATGAGATCTTTTTCCATGTTGCCTTATTTCAGACTGAAAATAGTTGGATGCAAATCTTCTTAGTATAAATTTGCCTTTGATGTCATTGTTTCATAGTCTAGATATGTCCTTTTCACATTATGTCTTCCAGCACACTGGTGTTTGGAAAGATATTTTCATTTCCTGAGCTGATTTGATTAGAGGACTCTGGTCTACCAGATGCCCCTGCTCCATAGTTGCTTACAAAATGCCTTTATATTTTGAATGTGTGTGTCTGTATTCTCAGGCATAGACTTTGGAAAGCATCTCTGTTCTGACCACCCTAGCAGCATTCATTATTTTCAGTTCTGCCCCTTTTGGAGGTCTTGCCGCAAAGAGGCATATGTACAAAACATTTGCTAGTTGCTGTTGACAATTTAAATGTATGCCAAAGTTCTGTAATTGAAGTGTTTCTTGAATTCTATGGTGTATGGAAAACATGACTTATCCAACTGCAAACATAATTTTATATTTGAAAACAAGAGGGAAACAGACATATTTTGAAGGTGAGATGTTTTAAAAAGATGAACCAAGAGATTTATTTGAAAAAGTTAGTCAAGGATATGAAAGGAAAAAGTCTGCCAACTTTGTTTGTGGTTCTTCAAAGCTATTTTTCCTGGCTGGACGCAATTGCAAAAGGATTGATTAATCATGCTGAGTGGCTTTATATTTTCTGTGTTTAAATGGATGAGTACCAGGCATAAGCTTAAGAACAGATATAATAGAGCTAGCCCATTGCTATAGTTTATTTTAATCTAAACCCCCACGTAGCCTCCAATTTCATGTATAATAGTTAAAATATATCAGTTGTTTACTAGGTGCCTCACAATATGATAGTGTTTTAGAAGACAGTAGTGCATTTTTCTTCTAATCAAAGGGAGCATTTTTCTTCTAATCAAATGGAAAAGAGATACTGAGTGTGATATTAGTGTATTTACTCCTTATAGCAGCTCTATGAAAAATGGATTTTTTCATCATCCCTATTTCAGAGATGAGAAGATGGAGGCAAGGGGCAATTAAATAAATTGCCCAAGGTCAGTGTAAGTGTGGGTAATGAGACTCAAACGGAGATCCCACGATGTTATCATTTTCCTGCCTCTTTGACCTGAGGCTGTGTGAATTGGAATTTGCAATTGACACTGTTATATTTCCTGTCCCGGAGTGCTCTTGTCATTCATCTTGTTAGAGGTCCCATGTTTCACTGGATAATGCAAATTCACCTTTTCTCTTGTTTCTGGCTTTTAAAATGACACCCAGCAAACAAGAATATCTTCTATAGACTGGAAGAGCTGTTTCAGGGTTTTTTTTTCACGTTATAAATCATAGTTAGTGCCATTTATCAGAAATAGTTTTATTGCTTGAAAGTGCACTTGCCACAGATTCAAATGCTTTATGGGACCTGTTTACAAGTGAGGATCTTCTGTCATTTTTCACTGTCTTTAAAAAGGAAACGGAAAAATGGTGATTGAAAAATCATCAGCCAGTTAAGTTCCGGTGGTAATAGTCCATCTTGAAGAAGCACTCACGAGTTTCTGAAACTTCTGCAGCTGTTCATTCAAAGATGCAGGGAGATAGACAGTGCACAAAATAGCAAACAAAGGCACTGCAGCCTGCTGGAGAATTGGGATTTCATTGTGTGTGTCAAAAGTAAATGAATTCAAGAATAACCACTTGAAAAGGAATTCTCCCTTAATGTCTTTGGTGCAAAAATGTGCTCAGATTGTACTGGCTCTGAAGAGTGAGACTCAAAGAAGTAAATGACTTTCTAGCTACTAGCTTTCAATTGCTGCTGGCTCAAAGTGCTAGCTAACCTTGCAAAAGTGGAGCAGAGAAGAAAGTAGTTTGCATTTTTCTCCTAATCAAAATGGAAGAGAGTGAGTGAGATACCATAGTGTCACAGAGATTTCTGATGGCAGAAGTTTATAAATAGTCATAAACATCTCATTGCAAGTCTCAACAAGAACCACTTAAATGTCCTGTATACATTTTTCAGGCAATTTTTATTTGGAATAAAGGGTCTAGGAAATGGTTTTGAGGTGTGAAAACTGATGTTTATAGAGAGTAAACTGTTTTCTTTGAAGGCCTTTCAAGTATATATTCAGCAGTCATGTAATTATGTAAATTTGTCTTGGACAGTTAAGGCAGTTAGAAGCCAGTACTAATGAAATGCTCAGTTATAGATTCAACCATGGTCTGGGCCAGTGTGTTTCAGCCAAAGAGAAGCCTTTAGCAAGGCCCAGGAAGCATCTCTGAGTCTTCCCTGCAATTTGTTGAGCTTCTTTGGTCACAAGGGGACTGGGGACATAAAAATCAAAGCTTTTCCCAGAAAACCTGCCTGAACTGCATGGCAGTTGCATTCTCTGGGTCTCAAATGGATGGAACTGAATATAATACACATTTTGGAAGGAAGAGGGCTGTTGTTTTTTTCACCAGTGAATCTGAGTATGGTAGAATGTGTATGGAATAAGCAGTGAGGGATATCTTTATGATGTGAAATGGTTTAAATGAGTTTAAGAAATCTATGGCTTCATTCACAAAATTACTCCAAGGGATTGTACACTTTTTGAATGGCTACTACTTTTCTCTCATCTGTAAAATGGAGGCAATAATGTCTAGTTTCAGGATTGGGGAAAGGAATAAATAAGATACTGTCTGGGGAGCACCTGCTTCAGTGTCAGGCAGATAGTAAGTACCTGATATGGTTTGGCTCTGTGTCCCCACCCAAATCTCATCTCAAATTGTAATCCCCACATGTTGAGGGAGGGGCCTGTAATCCCCACGTGTTGAGGGAGGGAGGTGACTGGCTCATGGGGGCAGTTTCCCCCATGCTGTTCTCATGATAATGAGTGTATTCTCATGACAGAGAATGAGTTCTCATGAGATCTGATGAGATCTCTGTCTCTCACCTGCTGCCACGTAAGATGTGCCTGCTTCTCATTTTGCCATGACTGTAAGTTTCTTGAGGCCTCCCCAGCCATGCGGAACTGTGAGTCAATTAATGATTTTTTCTTTATAAATCACCCAGTCTTGGGCAGTTCTTTATAGCAGTGTGAGAATGAACTAATACAGTACCCAATAATGATAGCTATTATTATTATTTTCAGGAGCATCCAACAAATATTAGTATTAACTAGAAGAAAGAAACAGTACCTTGAAGTACTGATATGAATTAATGAAAACATTAGCTATCATTTATATATGAAACATTAGTACCTCTATTTCATAGGCCTCGGAAATTCAATGTGCCCTACTGCTTTGTAGCAGACAGTACAGGATTTATTGAAGGATTCTTCGACTATTACTACAATCTGATTCATACCAAGTGTTGAGGAGCTGAGGAGTAGGAATATATGCCATGCAAGGCTTGGATGAGAATGCTTTAGAGATTTAAGAAGCATTAAGAAATGAACATAATAAGTTTACAACTTAATGGCAAGAGCATCCTAGAAAATCTCTAGGAATGGAGTGAGTGGAAGAGAAGGCAAAAGAAATGTAGACTGGACAGACCAGCAGGATGATATACCCTGTTGTCGACAAAGGGGTTTTGTAGGAGGATATAGAACAACTGCTTCAAAAGAGAATGTGTTTAGAAGTTCTAGGCTGAAGACCTGTTTCTGTGTTAAAATCTTTATGCTTTCCCTAGGAAAGTGACTAAATTTCCTGCGCATTATCATGCTCGTTTGTACAAAGAAGAAATTAAACTCAATTTCTGAGTTCTCTTTTTCCTCCCAAATCTATAGATTCTGTGGGTCTGAGAGAGGCAGGCATTAATACAGGCAGTGTGTTCTCAGGGCAAGATTCACGTTCTCATCTTATTGAGGACTAATCCTAAGTAAACCTAACTAGTCGGTGTGCTGGTGACCACAGTGATAAACAATTGAGTTTTTAAATATCAAAAACAGATGTGAAGAACTGCCTGTTACAGAACCTGAGAGTAGTTAAAACTTTAGGGTTGAATGGGACACAGTGTTTAGTTATTTTATTCATCAAAAGAAAGGAAAGCTTTGATGACCTTGCTGGAAAACCTGAGAAAAGTGAGAAAAGCTGAGGAAAGACGAAGAAGAGAGAAAACAAGAGATGAATAGATAGTGGAACAGATTTAGGGAGCAGAAGTGCAGGAGGAAGCAGAGCTGGCTGAAGAGGGGAGAGCTGGACTTTTCTCCATTTCCGCTTTCTCTCCCTTAGCAGACATTAATAAAATTCGTAGAATTCCTTCTGGTGGAGTCCAGATTTGGCTCCAGGATCCTCCTAAACAGCATCTTGAGATTAGGGAATGAGTTCAGGTTTATAGGCTATAAGATTTTTCAGGCCCATCTTAGTACAGTTTTTTTTTTCCGTGAAATCAACTCTTCACCAACTCACTATTATTTTTAGTCTTTGTAACTCCTATTGCATTTTCATTTCTGTTATTTGCCCCCTGCTGTGGACTGAATTGTGTCTTCCCCAATTTATACATTGAAGACCTCACCTCCATTGTGACTACATTTGGAAACAGGACCTAAAAGGAGGTAAGTTTAAATGAGGTGATAAGAGTGGGTCCTGCTAGGCTAGGATTAGTGTCCTTATAAGAAGAGACACCAGAAAGCTTGTTCTCTTCATGTGCAACAAAGAAGAGGTTTGTGAGGCAGGATGGTGGCTACTGGCAAGTCAAGAGAAGAGGCCTCAGAATGAAACCTGCCTCGCTGCCACCGTGATCTTGGACTTCTCAGCCTCCAGAACTGTGAGATATAAATTTCTGTTGTCTCAGCCACCTAGACTGTGGTATTTTGTTGTGGGAGCCTGAGCCGACTAATATACCCTCCCATATCTATGGTCAGTAGTCTAGTGGTCTGAATCTTGTCATCCTGACAACACTTTGAGCTTGAGATCATGTCTTATATGTCTTTGCTTTCCTCATGGTATATGCTTGACACTGAAAAGTTCATAGTTTGTGACCAGATCTTTACTACATTTTGTTCACTAACTGAGGAAATTATGTAACCAGTTTTGGAAAACTTCTTGTAAATACATGAGGTAAAAGTTTTAGTGCCAAGATTAAATTATCTAGAATATATATTTTATTAACTATTCTGAATAACTGGCATGTTATTATAAAATGCTGAGAACAAACTGATCAAGAGGGACATGCTAATTTTTTGAATGTTGTCATTTTCTGGTTTCCAGATAGGCACATGTGCCCAAGACACAGGGGCAAACCTACTGACAATCTCAGCGTCTTCTGGCACATTCGAGTGCCAGCTTTAATTCTGGTTAGTGACAGCTGAAATTGGATCCCAGGTTGCTTAACTCTAAGTTGAGGCTTCCTGGAATGCCAATAAAGGCTATACTCTGACTTCATTCTGTTCTGCTGGAATTTCCACTTGCTGAGTTTGATGGAGAAAAGCATCCCCACAATAGTAATGCATGAGTCTTTAAATGACTGTGTGTCTTAGTCCTTATTAATGCAGATGAGACTTTAATAAATTATTTACTGAGCACTTAATATTTGCCAGGCACTATTCCAAGTTTTTTGTTTTATATAAACTGCTTATTTAATCTCTGTAATGTATCCAAAAAGTAGATACTATCACTACTTAAAGCTGAGGCACAGAGTAGTTATGCCAGTTGCCCAAGGTCTCACAGGTAGTAAGTAGAAAAGCCTGGATTCAGTTTCAGACAGCCTGATTGCAGAATCCAAGCCCTTCACTGCAGCATTCTGTGTCTCTCCGGTTGAGTACAAGTCCCGGAGGACTTGTCTTTGATTGGTTTCGTTAGTAAACCAACATTAGCTAATGTTCTTTGCCGCTCTGAATGCTGGTGAAAAGCTGGCAATAGAAGATAATTATTTTTTGGAAGATGAGTATTCCGTATAACGGCTGTGTCATCCTTTGATTCAAGGCAATAGAGTGTAGTGGTTAAAATTGTTCTGGAATTAGACTTTGTGATGTTTTAGCTGAGTCCTCAGATTTCCAGTTGGTGACTTTGGAAGTTATTTATTCTCTCTGTACTTTAATTTCTTCAGTCCGTACAATGAATAAGAGGAACAGTTCTTACCTGATAGGGTAATGGAATGGTTAAATGAGGATCTATATAAATTACTTGATCCAGTGCTTCACATGTAGCAAGCACCCAATAAACAACCACCACATCACTACCATCATTATCATCACCACCATCAAAGTGATTTGGCAGAAAGGTAGTCATGCTATAATGCCTAACAGCCAGTTATATTCTTTGTTCATCTTAATGTGAATGGGATAAGTCAATCATAAAGTTACCTAGGATTGAGTGGACTTTTTATAGACCTGGTTATCCAAACTATATATGGATCTATATCTACATACATATTGAACATGATGAATAATTAATGACCCCAATGATGATCCTGAGTAGTGAATAAGAGGCAAGGGACATTTATGGAATATTTTAGAAGTATTTTTATTAAATGTTATATTTAGGGTATGAAAATTTAGAACCTGTTTGTACACCTTAATTTTTTTTTGACCTAGGTTGGTTCATTCCCAAAGGATTCCAAATAAAACCCATTTTACCTTTTATCTTAATGCACGACAATTTTAACATCCAATTATAATATAGATTAATCAGTTAGATCACAAAAACATGCAGGAAGTCAGGAGGGCATGATTTAGCCAGGAGTCCCAGATGCAGCTTGCTGGGGAGGAGGACTCAAGAGTTTTGCAGACTTCCTGCCTTTGTGCCTATCAGCTATGCAATCTTAGGAAGATTACTTAACCTTTCTCAACCTGTTTTGTCACATTTAAATGGAGACTGTAAGTCTCACCTTGTAAGGTTAAAATGAAGATGATGCTGAACGCAAAACACCTGGTACACAAGAGGCAACATATTCAAGTATTTACAGAGAATCTACTATAAATCTGTGCTGTCTTTCAGAGTTAGTGAATATTCTTCTTATGATTTAAAATAAATCTCAGTGTCATGCCCCATGCTGTTAAAACACAACCCTCTCATTGCCAATAAAATAATTTAAAAAGATTATAGGTGTATTGTAGCGCATTCAGTGGAGGAGAGTTGTGCTTCCTTAAAACATCTAGACTTGGACATATCTAAGTTCTGGTAAATAGAAATAGCCAAAGTTATCGGTACACAGTGGACCTTAAAGCCTAAGCTTTGGAAAAACATTAATATGGAGGGAAAAGTCTCAGGAATTAGTGATACATATCACCCAGATGAATGACCAAACCAAGATGAATATTGGACATGTTAAAATATGGGATTCAGAGGCTGAGTGCGGTGGCTCATACCTGTAATCCCAGCATTTGGGAGTCCGAGGTGGGTGGATCACTTGAAGTCAGGAGTTCGAGACCAGCCTGGCCAACATAGTGAAACCCTGTCTCTACTAAAAATACAAATGTTAGCCGGGCGTGGTGGTGCATGCCTGCGTTCCCAACTACTCGGGATGCTGAGGCAGGAGAATTGCTTGAACCCAGGAGGTGGAGGTTGTGGTGAGTCGAAACTCGGGACACTGAGGCAGGAGAATTGCTTGAACCCAGGAGGTGGAGTTGTGGTGAGTCGAGATCATGTCATTGAACTCCAGCCTGGGCGATAGAGTAAGACTCTGTCTCAAAGAATAAAAAATGGGATTCAGAAGACCAACAGCAGGTGATAGCTAACCAAAATGTCAATAGATAAATAGGAATCAGAGCAGATCCTGGTGTGTCCCCTGAGCTAGGCTTGCGTAATGAGGTAATGCCTGATATCCATAGCTGAACTCTTGTTACCTTCTCTGTGAGGCTTGCCCAAGCTTTTTATCAAAACGTTACCTCCCCATCTCTGCCACTGCTCACAACTCTTGTCCTCCATGCAACTTCATTACTTCCTGAGCACTTAACACTGTCTCTTATACTGTGTATCTTGTTTATTGACTGTTTACCCCAACAGAATGGAAACGTCTTAGGGATAGGAATTTTTGTCTATTTTGCTCACTTCTGATACCTCAGTGCTTAGAAGAGTACCTTGCATATAGGAAGCATTCAGTGAATATTTGTTAATGAATGAGCCACGTTACAGTTCATATTTGTGTAATTCCTAGTTATTGTAAGCATATATTCCATTTAGGTAAACTATTGATAGTCCATTGCCTTCTGTAGATTTAGTCATTTTCAGTAAGTCTATTCTTAACCCTACAAAGTTCTTTTGGAAATTGCTAAGGAAAATGTGTTAACTGATAGACTAAAATCCTGATATTCATAATTCCTGTGTCCAGAGTAGGCAGACCAGGTAAAAGCACCTTCTACCAATGGTGCCTAAAAAATGATTATTTTAACAGACTCTGACTGACCCTGTATACACAATAACAAGCCATATTTGTTTCATTTATGGAGAAGTATAAATATTAGCCTATAACATCAAAAGATATTCTCTAAATAAATAAGGGGTGATTATTGGACATAAAGTTTGCCATCAAGCTTTCTGAGGTTGCCGAAGTTCTGTTTATGCTGTGAGTCTGTAGAACTCACATCCCCTATCATGGCATAAGTATGTGCAGCAGATTGTCCTGTGTGACTCCAGATCAAACCTATGTTCATTACAGTTTCCTTCTAGGACACTTTTAACATTAAATTCAATTATGTTGTAAGTACTTTAAATATCATTGCCAGTGCTTCCTATGAAAGATAAGTTTTTCCGTCATAATATATGAGTAAAAGAAAAAGCTTATTAAATTCTTAAAGGTAATTTTTCTCATATCCAAGAACATGTATTTTTGATTTGATAATGTGTTTTAATGGAAAAAAAATTCAGTTGAAGAGTCACTGTGGTAGGCGAACTGTCATTTATAGCTTTCCAAAGTGTCCCCATCCCAGTCCTCGGAAGCTTTGAATATCTTACCTTGGATAGCAAAAGAATATCTTACCTTGGATAATCACATTGCAGACGTGATTAAGTTTAAGGACCTTGAGATAAGGAGATTTTCCTAAAGTATCTGAATGCATACAATCTAATAATTTGAATCTTTAAAAGTGGAGAATTTTTCCCATATCACCGACAAAGAGGGTGATAGGAAGATGTTGTGTTGCTGACTTTGAAAATGAAGGAAGAGAGTAACTGGCACCAAAGAACACAGGCAAGCAATAGAAGCTGGAAAAAAAAACAACTGAAAAACAAATTCTCCTTTAGAGCCTCCATAAGGAAACTCTGCCTTCCCTGCAGGCAGGTTGGTTTTAGCCCAGTGAGGCCCATTAAGGATTTCTTATCTAAAGAGCTGTAAGATAATATACT
Source organism: Pongo abelii (assembly GCF_028885655.2). NCBI lineage: Eukaryota > Metazoa > Chordata > Mammalia > Primates > Hominidae > Pongo > Pongo abelii. Next base: position 178,276,027 of record NC_085928.1, read on the forward strand.
TTTGTTATTTTAAGCCACTAAGTTTGTGGTGATTTGCTACAACAGCAGTGTAAAATTAATATAGTCACTGGCTGTTGAATAAACAATACTTGTAGTATTTGTTTTAAAACTTTTGTTCTGTAAAACAACTGTTAGACCTGTGCAAGTAAACATGTTATTAGGAATATATTTCTTGCTATAAATGTCATACTAATTAAGTGGCTTAAAGTGTATTTTGAGCTAAGTATTTCTATGGGTGACATTGTAATTTAAAAATCAGATAATTTAGAAACATTTGAACTGTGACAGATTATCTTATAGTCGATTAGGACATATTTCCTTTGCATTCTTAATCCAAACACTATGAAAGCACTTTGGTATTTTTTAGTGGGTACATTTCAATGTTTGACGAGTTGGCTTATGTCTTGTTTACAGGCGCTGGAGTTAATGTTTCATGAGTGATAAATTGTCAGTTAACATGAGCTTTTGCAAGCGAAATTTGAAACTCTACTAAATGTTGAGAGTAATATTGAAGTGTATTAGGTCAAATGGCTAAACACAAGCAATGCATTGGCACTGATTCAACATCCTAATGATCCAACTGCATTCCTTTGCGTGAAAAGTATTTATAGTAGTTTAATTCATAGTATTCTTTAGCTCTGAGTTTTGTTTAATCTAAGAAGGCTAGTGAAGTTAATTATGTTGTCTAGAAATGGAAAAAGAAATCCACCAACAACCCCTAAGAATGCTGCTAATGTTGATATGATTGAATGCATAGTAGAGGCAGCTGGATTTAATTATCAGTTTGCAATGTTGCGGTTTCACCAGCAGTTGGTGAGGAATGGATAATGCGAGTAGCCTTCAAAGCCACTCACATTAGAGATAAAAACCTTGTCATTCAGTCAGACAGCTGACTGAACAAGTATTAAAATGAACAAAGATTTCCCGAGGGAGGTGGCAGACTAAGGTTTGGTTTTGTCTCCTTGGCTTCAATTCAAATACGTCAGACATACAGGATTTTTCTCTTTTCTAACTCAAAGTGTTAGCCATTCTTAGCATTAGAGGTGGGTTTTGGGGAGAGGTTGAGAGTGGGGGCATTTAGTGGTAATTATATAAGTCTTTGGTTAGCTAATTACTCCACTCTTTATTCAGCTCATTTATGGGGAGAAATGTAGAAAAGAATCCCTAGGTTCTAATTATTTTAGCAGTGTTACCTAAGTATCAACTTAAGTACTTTTGCAGCTATGACTGAGTTTGCTAAAAGCAACAGTGGTGACTGGTAGCAGAAATCAAATATTTTCCCTGTAAATCAGGTTTACTCAACAGCAGCACTATTGACATTTTGAACCAGATAATTCTGTGCTGGGGAAGGGCGGGGGCTGTCCTTTGCATTATGTTCAGCAGCATTTCTAGCCTCTGTGTGTGGAATGCTAGAGCACTCCTTCCCCATTGTGAAGACTAAAAATGTGTCTAGATATTGCCAGAAGTCCACTGGGGGAGAGGGTGCAAAATTCTCCTCACTGAGAATCACTGCTATAAGTCTGAGAGGAAATATGCAAGTTACTTTTGGAAGGTACAGGTTTCTCATTCTAACAAGCTCTTGGTGTTGTCACCTTACTGTTCCATAAAAATGGCAGTTCCTGTGCTTAGTGCTTAGTATCCCCAAGAGAATGGAATACTTGCAGGAAATACTAACATCTTAGAGTTTAAGTGGGTGTGTAACCACACAGACATTCCTGACCTTTATACATCAGCTTTGTTTGCTTTTACAAATAATATCTTTATGATATTTTAGAGAGAACATTCAGAAGCATAACATCTCTCAACATAAATTCTATAGTTGGAGCTGCTTCTCTGCACAGCAGTACTTCATCCTGTAGGAAGCAGCCCTTTAGCAACATAAGATATGAAACAGCAGGATGCAATAAGAAAGGAATGAATTTTTAATGAATAGTTTTTAATAGAAGTCACATTGTTTCAATAATGGGGAAGATAACATGGTATTAGTGCTGGCAATTAATTAAGGAATTCTTGCCAGGATAATTGGTAATCATTTTCTTAATTTCTTTGTGTGATTCAATAAATACATTGTGTGGGTTTTTTTTTTTTGAGTGTGATAACATTAGCTGACTGAATTATAGCTCTCTTTGCACGAAGGTTAGAGTTACCAAAATGTTCAGGGAATTTGTCCTGCATTATGTTGACTAATATATCTAAAGAATAGTTAAAGATTTGCCTGTTTTTAAAAGTATGATGCAAAATAAAACACGGGTAGCAGAAATCAAATATTTTCCCTGTAAATCAGGGTTTCTCAACAGCAGCACTATTGACATTCTGAGCCAAATGATTCTTTGTTGCGAGGACTGTCCTGCGCATTGTGTTCAGCAGCATTTCTGGCCTCTATGCACTGAATGCTAGAACACTCCCTCCCAGTTAGGTCCATTTGTGAGATTTTGGTGTGTTTTTAATACCCTTTCACCTCAAAACCCCCACCTAAAGAACACAGGAGTGCACAGATTGGTTATAGTCTGAACGGACGAGAATGAGACAGGAAATCTGAATTGTGTTCCTGGCTCTCTCACCTGTGTGACCTTGAACAGGCTGAGATTTACTCTTCTTGTTTTCCTTATATACAGTAGGCAATAAACCATCCCCCCCAATCCCTCATAAAATGTTATCAGGATTAATTAGAGAATTCATTTGAAGTGTTTTGTGAGCCTAGAAGAAAAGCACTATCTGTAATACAAGATATTACTTGTTTTTTCCTTGCTCTTCTCTGTTTTATGCAGCTCTGCTTCCCCAGTCTACTCTCATCTATCCATTTAGCTGCTGGGGGTTGATTAAACTGTTACTCACACTCTTTCCCAGCTCGTGTTAAAGGAACAGTATTAGATTTCATTTTGTTGAGAGATTTAAACACTACCATGTCTGACAGAATTTGAATTCACCTCTTAAATGCATTCCTACAGGCCCCAGTCACAATATCAACAAAGTTGAAAACACCAACTTTATTTCTTAGTCACCTTGAATAAAAATGATGCTGTTTATTTTTAACACGTTTGGAATATTCTGATACAAACACTATCCGTTCTGATGGACTTCAGTAATGGGAATAGTGTCTGTGCTTTTTTTTATGGAAAACTTATTTCTAACAGTTCTCTTTTTTGTAAATCTAATTGCTTTTGGTTCACCAAGAATTCATGGGCAATTGCTTTTCTCACTATTACAAATATATTGCAAGTGGAGCTTTTATATTCAGGGTTGCTGACCTGAATCTGTTTTCCTTCACAGTAATCTTGTGCTGTTTCCAAGCTTAGGAAAGCTGACAGAGTTTGAAAAGACAATATTCGTCAGTCAGACTATGGGTGCTGCTTTTGCATCTTTTATACGTAATTGTCAAAACATTCTATTAATACCCAACTACAGGCCAATGCATGAAAATATAATCGGAACATTGCAGAAGTGATGCAGAGACAAACAGGAACTTGAAACCGTCCCTCATTTTTGACCCCAATTTACTGCTATCCCACACAAATTTGGTGTTCTCAATTTCTGAAGAAATTATCTATATCAGACATGCAGGCTTATGGTCCAGAGGTTATAGGAAATGTCACTTTATATTAAAAAAGAAACACCTCAAACCTGGCTTTGTGCTTTGCTCCTTGCATTAATAATGATGTCTTTCCAGCTCTCATTCTGCTTTTCAGTCCTGGGGGACACATATTTTAATTTTTTATTGGCTGTGGTAGTTTCAGCAGATTCATAGGAAGCGCTTCCCATATGCTTCCTGATCCATGCAACCAGAGGCTGCAGAGGGGTGTGGATACTTGTGTGTCTGTGTGTGTGTGTGTGTGTGTGTGTGTGCACGCGCGCACGCGCGCGCATGTGCTGGTTGATGAGGGAGGAGTGACAACTGTTGATTTCAATTGACATAGCCCATTGTGTCCTTAAAGTAGGTACGAATCAGGATATTTATATGCACTTAGCCATTTTTCCCCTCCTAACAGGTCTTAGACTTTGAAATTTGATGGTAAAATGGATTGGGGTGGTAAAAATAATAAAGGGAGAAGTCAGTTTATCCATGATTTAATCTATATGGTAAAATCCATCAAAATTCAAAGGTTTATAAGGTTGCATGTTAGGAAAAAGTTTTGGTTACTGATACAGCCTATTAGTTTCTACAATTTCCACCCTCCTCCACTCTCCTCATGACTGCCTGGCCTGACAGCATTTGAAAGGTGGGGCATTGTGTATGCCTTAACGTTTAGTTTTAATTTATACTCCCTAAAATTTTTATGTGTAAATATTTTCCAATTTAAGTGTTTAACCATAAAATATATTTAGAGACTTGAAAAAAGCAGAAAATATCATATTTATGATAATTTGACATTTTAAGAAAGGACACAGTGCTTCTCAAATAAGTAGTTGTATGATCTGACTCTTTAGGTGATGACAGCTTTGTTGATTGACAGGCAAGTAGAGGGAAGTTGTCTGGGCAGTCCATCATTAATACAGGTGTAAATCACCTGGTGGAGCAGAAAACAAATGTGTGGTACATGTATTTCTATCTGAATTATAATATTTATTCCCCACGTAAGCTACAGTGTGTTCTGAAAAAGGGTTTCTGGAATCCTTTCTTTGCCCATGGGTTTCACATTGCTCAATGAAAATATGGTACAGTTGTTGAAAAAAGGTTTTTATGAGCATATTTGAATCATATTTTCTATCATAATATCAATTATCTTTAAAAATCTGGAATCCTGCTTTTCGTGTATGTAAGTGGAGGAGCTAACTAGAAAGCTTTTTATCATTAGATAAAAGTTAATGGTATCTTTACTTCCCAAGATCCCCCAAATTTGTCTGTCATTTATTTTGATATCCAAATTAGTGCCTTATATATTTAGCACCCACCCTTAATTTTGTTCTTGAATGGTTTTAATTGTATAAAGTTTGCCTCCTTTTAACAAGGTGGGAGTGATGGTACATGTATGATAAGCTGTTTGATACCAGAGAGTGTATGGTACTTAGCATTTTCTCAGGCCCAAGTATTTTTAGAACTGAAAAAAAATAGCCTTCAAAGACCATTTCCCCAGTCGTCTGGCTTTTTAAAGAGGATTGAGCGTGTCCAAAACTGAGCTCCTCATCTTCGTCTTGAACTTACTACTGCCAGGGGTTGCCTCTTCTTATGCAAGTACTTTTCTTCCCGTTGCCCAGGCCAAAAATCTGGGTATCATCCTTGCCTTCTCTCTTTCTTTTATACCCATGCCTAATCTTTCAAAAAATTCCTTGGTTTTATGATCAGATTATGTCCAGAACCTGTCACTTTTTACCACTTCCGTTGCTCTAGCTTCATTCAAGTTACCATCATCTTTTGCTTTGATTATTATAGTAGCTTCTTAACTGGTTCCCTCCTTTCACCTTTGCTTTTTTTTTTCTCTTCTTACAAAGCAGCCAGAATGATCTGATGACAGCGTAGGCAGAGTATGTTCTTCCTTTGATTAAAAGCCACAGTGGCTCCCCACTTATCCACTGCTTATGATAATCTACATGATCTTCTTCCATTACCCTTTATCTCTCTGAACTCATGTCCTCAGACTTCCGCACTTCCCTCTTTCCTTTCCAACCACACTGGACTCTTCGCTGTTTCTCATATATGCTGAGCATGTTCCTGCCTCAGGCCTTTGCACTAGCTCTTGTTCAACTTTTGTCATGCCTGTACCTTTCTGTTAGATATCTGCACAATGGGCTTCCTCCATCCTTTAGTGTCTCATTCCCATGAAAGTATCTTGAGTATCTTTAAACTTACAACTTGTTTTTTTGGCCCTCTCTATCCTCCCTACCTTGTTTAGCATTTTTTTCCCCTCTCTGACACCGCTTTCTAGCAGACTACACTGTTTACTTTTATTTATTTATTTATTTATTTATTTATTTATTTTTGTCATCACCTACTACAATGTCAGATCTCTGAAGGCAGGATTTTTTTTTGAATGTCATATTCACAGCCCAGAATAGTTCTTGGTACATGGCATATTCTAAATAATCATTCTCATTAATTTACTATTTACTGTGGATAAATTTTCCACTTCCATCATTTACCTAGATTCCCCTCTGTGCTTCTTGGACAATTTCACACAAGTGTTATATCTTGACTCATGAGTTGACTTTGAACAGATAGAAAGAAGCCAGAGGCATTCAAAGAGCTGGGAGAGGGTGTGCAAAGACACTGAGGTAGGAAGAGAGCAGTGTGTGAAGATTTGAGGGTGGAAAGAGGCAAGAGTGTAGGAAAGGAAATGGTGGGAGAACAACATGAAAAAGTTAACAGCAAACAGATTACAAGTGCCTTGTATATCATACCAAGGTGTCTGAATTTATCCTCTAAGCAGTGGTGAGTCATTAAAAGATTACACAGGAGTTGACTTGACTCAGATTAGTATTTTGGGGAAAAGAACTCTACAAAGTAAATTCGTTTAAGAAATTATGAGCTCTTCAAATGTGTAGATGGGTATAGAGAACAATTTTTATAACATAAGTATCATTAAATAATATTCTGTACAGGTTATAACCTAAATAAATTTGGATCCAAGTTATAGACACAGTTATATTTGCACATCTGAGCATGAACAAGGGCTTGTGGATCTATGTAAAATGAATGCCTTTGGACCCTGTCACAGTTTTAAGAATTTTATATTACTGAAGTGATGTTCCTGCTTTACCATCATGACAGTAGACTTATTACTGTACTTCCTAATCATTGAATGTATTTTGATATTATTTGCAGCTAAAGAGAAAATGAAACTTCCATTTTAATCAGAGGCATTTTCAATTGCTCTCCAGTCTAAATTCATAAAGAAAAATGGACTAAAATTTTTAGTATGGAATCCAATTTCTTTTTGAAAACAAAGACTTTTCTTTGTGGAAGAAAAAATAATCCATAGGGGAATAAATTTTATTTATGGAGGAGGTGTTGGAGGATGCTATTTTAGAGACAGTATGCAGGTTGCCAAACAGTGATTGTGCTTTTGTAGGTAAAGAGCCTCTACCAGGTGGACAGACTCTGGAAACAGCCACATGTTCAATTAAAATGTTTTAGCAAATTTATTGAGAGTCAGGTAGTTTTTCGTTTTTATCTCAACTTCCAGAACATCAAAGGAACTTAGCTTTAATTGCCTCTTGTAGGAATTAATCTGTATGGAAGCCTATCTCAAAATAGCCAGAGAGGCCATGACCAAATGTGAAGCCAATCTTCTCTCCACACTTGCAAGTGCCCCAAAAAGATCTATCTGCTCACATGTAAACAGACCCCTATTGGGTTCCTATTAGTAGAGTTAGCAAAACTTATTTTACATTGAGATTTTATAAATTCTAATAACTTTTTTGTCAGTTGGGATTTTTGATTCCAAGAGAGAGAAACTGGTTGGTTATTTTAAACCCCAAAAGACTTTACTGGAAGGCTAGTGGAGGAAGAAAGGGGAATACAAGTTGATGGGAATGTGGAGTCTGATACAGAAAATTTACAGATGCCAGAGAGTTCTGGGGGAAGCAGGAGCCACAGTCGTAGCAGAATTCTATTGCTGCTGCAAGGAATCTGGCCTCCAGAAACAACTTCATGTTTCAAGCTGCCAGAAGCAAGTGACTGATAGGCTAACAGGGAGTGGGTGAAACAGAGAGAAGCTCTGTCCTTTTCTGTCCTCAGTGGGAGGCAATAGTATAAGGTAGGTCCTAACTATTAAGGTAATTCCAAATGGAGAATTTCATCCAAAGGGAGACCACAGTGTTCATAGGGAATCATGGGTGTGGGAGATTGGGTACTCTCAAAATGATAACTATATCTTGCATTTGTTATTTTATTGTATGTTGTCTTGCTTTGTTTGAAGTGACTGGTAGGATTGGGGTAAGGATTTTTGCCTTTGTAAGTTGGCTTAAAATATCCATATATCTATAGCTATGCACCTAGTATATAGATTTCTTTCTCTTGTGGAAAAGTAGCTGTGGGTTGGAATGGAAAGTGAGGAAGGTTTTATACAGACCAAATTTATGGTCTGCCTGTAGTAACTCAGGATTATTTATGATACTGGAGACCCAAATTGTTGGTTTGCATTATGCTTGAGTTGCTCTTCTTTTCCCATGCCAAATACTTCTGAGGTACTAACAAAAAGAAGGCAGAGTAAACAAAAAAGTCTTTGTATATTTTCTTCAAATTGGGTTAAGATCAAAGAGAACCACTGATTAGAACTGAAGCAGATGTATGTGCACATATGTACATGCACACAGACACACATATGTATATATTTATATATTTTATATAATCTTAACTGTTAAGAGTCAATTACAGGCCTGATGTCCCTAAACATTTTAATAGGTGTTTCTTAAGAACAATTTTTTTCATAACCATACGATAATTGTCAAAATAAAAAAATTAATATGTACATAATACTGTAGTCTGTAGAACTTATTCAGATTTTACCAATTGGCCACATGTCCTTTGTAGGAAAAGAAAATCTCAGATCCTGTATTTTCTTTTTTTCTTTTTCTTTTGAGATGGAATCTTGCTCTGTCACCCAGGCTGGAGTGCAGTGGTGCCATCTCAGCTCACTGCAATCTCCGCCTCTCTGGTTCAAGCTATTCTCCTGCCTCAGCCTCCCTAGTAGTTGAGATTCCAGGCATCCTCCACTGTGCCCGCTAAGTTTTGTATTTTTAGTAGATATGGGGTTTCACCATGTTGGCTAGGCTGGTCTCAAACTCCTGACCTCAGGTGATTTGCCTGCCTCGGCCTCACCAAAGTGCTGGGATTAGAGGCATGAGCCACCGCGCCCAGCCTTTTTTTTCTGTTGTCATGCCTTGTTGGTCTTTGTAACGTGAAATACTCCGTCATTAATTTGGAAACAAAGCTTTTATTTTATTTATTGATATATTTTAATAATTTGGCCATTATTTTGTAGAAAGTCCCTCATCTGGTGTTTGGCTGATTATTCCTTATGAATCAATTTAGGTTATAGACTTTTGATAGGAGAAAACAAAAATGATGCTGTGTTTTCAGCACATCGTGTCAGGAAACACATGTAGTCAAATTTCATTTCCAGTGATGTTAACTTTATCACTTGGTTAAGGTGGCTTCACCACAGATTTCTCCATTGTAAAGTTATTGTTTTCCTTTTGTAATTAGTAAGTATTTAGTGTGGAGATACTTTGAGACAATGGGAATAATGTTTCCTATCCAACTTTTACCTACTGGTTATAGTATTTATTGATAATTCTTGTCAAATGTTGATTTTTCTAATTAAATTATTCCTTCTAAATTTAGAAGTTGGATTTTTATTGCAAGGAATGACTTTCCTTATTTATTTGTATCAGGGTGGACAAATGAATATTTATTTACTGTGGTATAAGCGTTTACTTTTATTACTTATTTTGATGCTCAAATTATCCAAGATTTTCCCAATGTTAGCCCTTCTAATGGGCTAACTTTAGTTTACTTCCTCTGTGTGCTATAGGGAAGAAAAATGTACAAAGACTTTTTTTGTTTACTCTGCCTTCTTTTTGTTAGACCCTTGTGTCTTCCCTATAGAACAGTGCTTTGTATAATACTTAATAACCATATTGAATTTGCCAATAAACCGAGCATCATTTCCTCTAAAATTTTCCACCTTACCAAAGTAAACTTCTAAAAAGCAAATTCAGGGGAATATACAAAACTGTGTATATTTATCATGGGTTGAACAAAATTCATATTTTTCTTATTTTGTCTAATCTATGACTTTTTACTTTTAACATAATTTCCTTTATATCTATTCATTATTTTACAGAATATAAGATATTTTTCAAAATTTAGAGTAAGTACTCAGTTGAGTCCCTTGTGTGAAATAACAGACAAATTGGTTTGTGTATTACCTCTCCATCTGCCATCCTAAGGGAAGTTGGGAAATCTCAGGCAAGATTAATGACAATAGAAATTTTGTTCCATGATTAACTTATATTCTGTCAGACACCCCTTTGGAACAGGTTTATAACCTTCTTTCCTCTATGCTATTTCCCCACACTATTTGCTTAAAGATTTTTTTTTCAAATTAGTCATCATTCACTTCTTATTTCCTTTGTAGAAAAATTAAAAGTTATAAAAGAGACAAAATACCAAAATACAACTTATACTTTGATTAAATCTTGAAATAATTTTTAAATGGCACCTGCAGCTTACCCTAGACCTGGTGAAATGTCTTGTGAGGACAGTGGTAACTCATCCAACATTAATAGGGTGGTACTTATGTGGCAGGCATTGTGCTCAGAGCTTAATTAAGTTTCTGCTCCATCTTCAAAAGATTAAGAGTATAGTTGGAGAGGAGGTACATAAGCAAAAATCCCCAAAAAGGTAACAAGAGCAATATACAAGTTGTTCTGAAAATAAGGGAGAGGTGCTGACTTCTCCTGGAGGAAGCTAGTGAGCAAGATGCTTTTGAGAATAAGTGCAAATCAGTGTCCAAGAAAAGAGGTTTTCTTCATATATTTTGGGATGGTTGAAATCAAATGATAATTTATTCTAAATGATACTATAATTGAGTTGAAGGAAAGTACTGATCATTTTAAATTAAACAAAGAATGTTATAAAACCAGTGTTATTAGTTTGGGAACATATTCTGTCTGACAAATTTGCTCTGGTATAATTAGGTGACATAATGGTCAAACAAATGGATGGAAGTAGTAAATGAAGCCTATCTCAAATGTTGTAAAGCTTCTGACATTTTTTTGTCTGACATAATTGGATTATTATGAATTCTTCATATTGAATAATTAAAAAATACTAAACCTTGTATCCAGAAATCCCTGAAAAGGGAATGTGCATGGATAAGCTCCATGACTGTATGAAATCCTTTACATTACAAGTCAATTTTTTGGTGAATTTGCACTTACGTATATTTTTCTCTGAAAGAATCCTTAGGTGTTATCGGATTCTCAGTGGGTCCCTTGAATCCCTCCAAATGAAGAAGCATTTATGGAGTGGTATGCTGAAAGTAGAACTCCACTAGAATTTTAGCCCCAGACTAGCTACACTCAGTACAGTCTTAGACTAATAATTTAATTTTCCTATGCTTTAGTTTCTTCATTTCTAAACCAGAAGATTTAACTATGGTCAGTTCTCCTCTACAGACATATTTTCAAGTGATAAGTACATCCTAAAGATTTTTGCAAACTTTAAGTGGCCACAGGTTCAGTTTTTCAGCCTTTACAGTGTTGGCACTAACAGTGTACTAAGAAATTTGAATCTTGCTGTTCAGTTTCCCTTGAAAAACATTTGTCTACTCTGGGCCCATATTACCGCACAGCAGCCCTTTGGAGATCAGTGCTAATACATCTGGGCAGTTGAATGTGCTCAGGGTCTCCACAGACCCCACCATGCCCTACAGTCTCACACCAGCCTGCTCCACTAATTTATATGGCTTTCCAGCTCTGGAAGCATTTGGTATGGTCTCCTCAGATCTGCACAGTACACCATTAAGCTAAGGAAAGAGAATGTATCAGATTATTGGGAGGTGATACAGTGCTATGAATGGACAGCTTCAGTGTCCCTTTACTGAGAGAATTCTGAGGCTCTCTGTGTTCCTATATGTACCCTGATTGTGGAGGAAGATTTAACTTTTTTTTGCTGAAAACGATTTCTCTGCTTGGAGTTGAAACTGATCATCAACTTATATTGGGTGTCTTACATGATACTCTTACACATTTGCCATGAACCAATATTTTAGGATGTTATGTTACACCAAAGAGGATCTGAAATTGTTGGAAAGTGTATGATAAAACTGCTCAGGCCCTGTATTTACACAAGTAAAATGAAACCTGAAGTAATTGTACATTTCAAGTTACTTCATTGACTAGATCAGGGATCTGCAAGATTTTCTGTAAAGAGACAGGAAATATCTGTTTGCTTTGCAGGTCATATTGTCTTTGTTATAAGCACATAAGCCATCTTAGACAATACATAAATACATAAATGAATGATCATGGCTGTGTTTCAATAAAACCTTACTTAGAAATACAGGTAGATTTGGCTTGTGGGTTGTAATTTGCCAGCCCCTAGGCTAGGTAATCATTAGAATATGGTGTCTGGTCTTAAAAACCTTGAAGAATAATCACAAAGATTAAAACTGGATGCTACTACAGGAAGTATTAGAAAAGAAGACCCACAGGAAAAGTGATCTGGGATTGCTTAACTTCACCAAGAGGAGGCTCTTGGGTAATATAATTTATGTTTGACATAGAAAATAATTTCTTGACAATAAAAGTGCTTACATTTTTAGAGTGAATTATTAAGGCAATTTTTGGGCTCTCTCTGAAGGGTTGTAAAAATAGTATAACTTTTCATCTTTCTGAGTTGGTTTTCAATAGATATGTGAACAGGATAATCTCTAGGCACTGGGAGCTGAACAACTAGAAATGTAAATTCAAACAGTTTTACATTCACAGTTGTTCATCTCCCATTGGACAGAAGCAGACCAACAATTCAGATTTCTGATGTTTACATTAGTACTTAGTACTTTCATATTCTTAGGAAAGGATTTTTTTTAACCCCTTTCCTAATCTCAGAAATGCCCAAGTGTTCTAAGTAGCATGGTTGATTAACATATAACGAATCTATTAGTAGTGCATTTAATGATGATGAAATGCTACACACATTTAAAATAACAGATATAATAGCTCACTTAACAGAATTATCCTAAAGTTCTTTTGGAATCCTCAGAATACATTTACTTGTTCTCTGAAGTTATCTGTGCAGACTAGTGTGATTTCGTGAAGGGAGAACTCAAGATCGTACACCTACATTTCATTAACTTTTTTGGTCATGTTTCATGTGTCTCTAAGGCAATAGCTACAGTAACTTTAGTTGGTTTTTGGCTACTATCTCACTTGTATCAAATAGATTCATAGAAAAATATGGTGACAGCATTGGTGGGAAGTTTGGAGGACGTCTAATTCAAACCTCATATTTAGGAAAAAGAAATAAGAACCCTGGCTTGGGTTTTAGGGCACCTGATGAGGAACTAGAACTTCAGATATACTGTTTATTACACAAAAATAGCTTTTTAAATTTGAGATTTTTTGGCCAAAAAATTTTATCATAAGGCAGTAAACTCAGGTTTCATAGATCTACATAGGATTAGTTGTTGGATATAACCCATTTAAGTTTAAATACCCAATTCTTTTTGAGGGCTGGACTCTGGTCATTCTGGCAGTTGATTCTTGTACTTTCCTACATGAGTTCTGTATTATGAGAATTTATGCTCTCCGTTCCAATAATGGAATAAAATAAGAGCATGATACTAGAGATTGCCATCCCATGTGGTGTGTTAAAGATTCAATCTATCCTGTTGCAGTCTCATTGGGAAGGAGCAATAGGGAAACATATGTGATCACTGCATCATACATATTAGATGGTAAATAAAATTTAATAAAGAGCAAAGACCTTTTTCCTGTTAGGGAATAAGTTTGAGTATAATTGCAAATTAAAATTTTATCTGAGAATATCTGTGTCTTACAGAAATTCTATAATGAAGAAAAAATGAGCTATTTTCTAGTGTAAATCTTATTTTAAGTCATAATGACGTATATGTGTGTGTGTGCAGAGCAAAATAGGTGTAATTACCTTATCTATTGCATTATATTTTACCATCTCTTATACATGTGATTAAAGTTGCTCCCTTTAAAGTATTGTCATAGGGAGACTTTGACACTTATTTCAGGGATTCCACATTTAACCAATAAGTTTTTTGGAAAGCTTGACTTAGATTTACCATACCAATTAGTTTTTAACTGTTTGTTTGTGTTTGTGTGTGAATAATCAGTTTGTGAGAAAAATTAGTCTCATTAAATTAGTCACTACTTCAGCATGACAAGCATAAATAGTTTTTTCTAGCTTAACCACTTGGAACGTACAGACTTGACCCTGAATAATTTTACCTTTAGATGATTTTATGCTACTGATATCAAAGAAATAGATTCTCATCTCAGAATGCAATTCCAAAAGAGGAGTTCCAAAAATTACAACAGCATCATATTTGGAGGACTGATTTCCATAAGATGAATTATGTCAGGTACACATTAATTTTTTTCAAAATGAAGCATGACTTACAGTAACAAGCACAGATCATCGTGTGCAGTTTAAAAATTTTGAAATGTGCATACACCTTTGTAACTTACACCCTTATCAAAATATAGAACATCTCATCACCACAGGGTTTCTCCTGCTCTATTACATCATCCCCTGAATTGAAGCCCCACCCCTGACCCCCCTTCATGGCTACCCAGGCAACCACTGCTCTGATTTCTATTACCATAGTTTAGTTATTCCTCTTCCAGAATGCCATATAAGTAGCATCATCACATATTCCCTCTATTGTGTCTGGCTTCTTTCCTGCAGAACGTTTTTTGAGGTTCATCCATGATGTTGCATGTATCAGCAGTTCATTTCTTTTTATTGCCGAGTATGAATGTTTTTATGAGCTCTTGTTTTCTGATGTGAGTTAAAACTATGTGAGAAGAATGAATTATCTTCTTAGAAGTTACAGAATAAGGCTATATTTGAGGATTTTGTCCTCCACATAGGTCACTTTATACTATAACTTATCCTATTACACAAAGTATATCTATGTAAACAAAATTACTCTAATCACAATGAAAACTACTAGTTCAAATATTTTACTATAAATATTTTAGGAAAGACATTGTATCAGGGTATTAGAGTTTTTAATATATACATAGTTAACATTCATTTTATTAAATACTTATTGGAAGCCTACTACATGGCAGACATAATACTATAAGAATTTTCTCATGTTTTGAAATGATATATAAAAGCTCTAGAAGAAATGAAGTATTAGTAACTGATCTAAATCTTTATATTTATTTATAATTGATAATTACCAGTTTTAGTATTAATCTGTCACTTTATAGGCTGATGCAAATGAAAAAGTTATTTGTGAAGATACAGGATCTGAGAAAAGTGAGTTCCTATACATCATTTTTCAAAAACTGTCCTGGAGGCTTTCTTTGCTGCTTGTTCTTGAAAAATGGACTCCATGGGGTTGAGGCATCATGGAGATTTTAATTAAGTTTTAATTAAGTGTTTTCCATGGTTTTGCATAATAAGGAGATAGTATCGAATCTAATTCCTGAAAAATCTAACATGCATCCTGGTAATTAACACGAGGAAACTCTAAGCATCCACATATAATTTAGTGCTATTTTGATTAAGTGCATTTTAAAAAGATAATCCTTACACAGTTTCTGAATATATTCATTAAAATTGGTGAACTTAGTAGAACACTCTAGGGAAGAAATTTTTTAATAAAACTTCAAATTTTTGTTGGTTTGATATACTGACAATTTAATAATTTAATGTCTCTGAAATTATTTTGTGTATTTTATTTGCTAATTTGTAAAAGTATTACACAAGCACTCTTGGATTTTTAAAAGTCTAAGGACATAGAATATAAAGTGTCGCATCACTTTCAAATGTGTGAACATAGTAAGAGTTGCCGAAACTGTTTGTTTGTAATTGGGGGTAATAATATATTCAGACCATAGAATTGTAAGGCTTACCCGAGATAGGATCTCAAAGTATTTCACTCTTACACCTTGGGTAGAAGGCATACTTTAGGCCTTATATCCAAATGAAGTTATATGGATAATTACAAACATTAACTAACAGGATTGAACATATAAAATATATCACAGTTTTTCATTGCTTCATTTTTAATACATTATAAACCTTAAGCAATTGAAAGTGTCCTGTGCCCTTGACCTTTAAGAGACGAGTTTAAAAAACTTATAACATGTAACATAATCCAATTGACCAAACATATATTGAGTTTTAACTATTTGCTAAGGATTGTATTAAGTGCTAGGAGTACAAAGATGAATAATGCAGGATTCCTCACTTCCTTTGCCTTATTCAGCTTTTTTCCTTACTCCTTTTAGTTTTTCATTCAATAGGTATTTTTTCTCCTAATTTTAAGGTCTACCTTTTAACTATAAATGGCTAGATTGGACTACATGGTGTCTAAGTGTTCCCCCAAGTCTGCATTTCTATGCCTTCTAAATGTATGCTTTGAATACTAACATGGATATGTGCAAACACTGAGGCAGGTTTTGCTTAGACATGCAGCAAGTTTGAAATTCGTTTATATTCACATTTAAGAAACTCAGCTTTGGAGTCAGACAGGCCTAGGTACAAATATTTACCACTTAGGCAAGCTACCAAATCTCTGAATTTTTCTCTGTGGTGTATTTTATAAAGTGGGGATAAAAATACTACTTCCTTTGTAAAGCATTATGAAAACTATGTGAGATAATGCATGTAAGAGACTTAAACAGGTGTGTTCAGAATATAATAAACTTGAAATAAGTATTAGTCATTATTCATCAGGCAGTATAAATATAGGTAATTTACTTGTCTGGAAAAATATTCCTAAGTATTCGCAAGTTAAGTAAAGTGCATTTGTCCTTATTTTACAAGAGAAGTTAGTGAACTTTAATGAGGATGACAGAATAAATGTATTTTCTGTCTATGCTAGTCATGTTCTTGTCAAGAACCATGCTCAGAGATTCTTTGTTGGTGGCAGACTGTCGCACAGTGGAATCATCTTACATCTAGTATTTTCATTGCTCAGCACTGTCCTGAAAACCACAGCTCTACCATGTTTGCCCAATGAGCAAATGATTTGGCTGGATGAATGGATGAAAGTGATTGCTGTTAATATACTAAATATAAAACAAAAATTTGCCTGAGGCAAGATTAGTAAATAGTTAATAGAGACAAGATTTTAGCTTTTACTACTTGTTGGTACTTTTACATAATTTCCTAATCCTCTGTTTCTTACAATGATGCATACACATGGACAACATTGCAGTATAGTGGCTTCACAAAATGTGATGCAATCATATTTTTTACTGATTTATAACAAGAATCCCAAGTACGAACTGCAGTAGTTAGCATTAATTTTCCTATTTTATTTTCAGAAAATGCGGGACCAGAAAAAAATAGATGACCTAGTATGACAACTGATTTTTAATCGATCCAGTAAATGTTACCCTGTTTCAGAGAGAGGTGCTTCTTTCCCAGAGTTATAGTGTTATCTCACCTATTCATAGCAAAGATGTCCTTATGACTCTAAGATGCACTTTCCAGTAGTGCCTTGGACGTCTTTTGCATTCCCATGGACCTGTTATGATTATGGAACCCCATTAAGAAGATTCCCTTTGAGATATTGAGATAAAAAATCCAGAATGTATATCATTAAAAGTTATAACATTGGACCTCAGTCATGCTTCCCTTTGTATATCTTTGATCTTAACGATCTAAGTTTGGACCAGCAAGGTATTATGCTCTTAGAACAGCTGCTGGGGTATAAAAGAGCATTTTAGAGAGGGATGGAGATTGTGAAATATGAATTGAAATCAGGGCTAGTGAAGTTAATTCAGCAGCTGTGTATAAAGAAGCATTTTGATGTCTAGTATGGTAATGCACCAATAATTATCGTCAGATAATTTTAATTAAGGAAACCTTAAAGTATTAAAAATTAGAAATATTGTTTAATTAAACCTTAAAGTATTAAAAATTAGAAATATTTTTAGACTTTTCTCCTCTTTATTTTGTATGTGGAGTCAGAAAGTAGAAATACAATAAGGACCTAAAAAACTGCCAGTAGGAAAATCAGTTGAAATAATCCAGATGCTTCTACTATTTTAAAGGTCAAATCTGGTTTGCTCATAAAGCCCAGAGTAGTGTGAGAGGAGATGTTTAATAAATCTTGGAATTTGGTAGTAGAATAAAAGTGGTGAATTTAGAGACCTTAAGCTTGGTTGCTTAGATTTTCACATTATGCCATCTAAGAGTGGAAAAGATTTCTTCCAGCTGTAAAATTGTGGGTTAAGAGAAATGTCACACTTCAACTTTTTTTCCTTTTTAAATCCATATGCTCTGAATGTTACCAGATTTTCAGACTTCAGGAACTGAAGGCTTTTTATTCATAGGACAGGCTTTGCAGGAACTACTATAGTGCAAATTCATCCCCATAACTCTCCTAAAATAAATATATTTTTATTTGGAAATACCAACTCTTGAATAGCAAGAATAATTTCCTTGTGGCCTTCATAGCTTTTGTCTTTTGTCTGAAAGATCCAGAAAGTGCAGAGGTTATGATGTATTGCTTTAGTGACACGAACACTTGTCTCTTAGGATTGACATTTCAGGAACTTCTTCATGTGTTACAAAGCCACATGCAGAGAGTGTTTGAAAGTCACTGGATAGCTGACTTCACCCACAGGGAGAGTGACAGGGACCTGGAGTAAAGCCTTTTCAGTGAAAACCTTTAGGCATAATTAGATTATTCTAGCAGGTAGTGGATTCATGTCAATCCAGCCATCTCCAGAGGATGCTGAGGGCTACCAGTCTCACATGACAGCTTTCACTGGCTGGTTGCCGCTGAACTCTGAGTTAACTTCAGGGACCTTTTGAACTGCCTTCAGGGTGTGGCACAAGAATGCAGCAGGCTCAAGAGATTTTAAAGATTCATTCTCCATATTAGTTGGCTCTAGGGATTCAGAGAGAAACTGAGATGGTGGCGGTAATTCTAGGGCCCTGTGAAATGTAAGCTATCTATAAAATACTGATGCAATGTGTAATGAGCTATTCTGGTGTTAGTGCGTTAGTGTGCCAGTTCTGGCATATTAAACACAAAATATTTATGAAATGCTTAACTGACATGTATTTGAAATATACATCAAATATTGGTATCAAAAGAGGGCTGATACTGTGTTATAGGTTAGTTAGGTTTACATAATCTTTGCTTGAACATTGTTATTATGGGAAGCATGGTTTTAAAGGAACAGTGACAAACATGTTAGGTGCTTACCCGTTATCTGTTTTCTTCCATTGTTGTTTAGCCAAAGACAATGTAAGCCTTTTATGACCTTCCTTACTTTCTCAGCCATGAGATCCTATTCTGACCAATGAGGTCTAAGGTCCAAGGGCTATGGTAGTTCTTGGAAAAGCCTTTACATTCTTGGTAAACGTGAACACACATTGTTGGCTTAGCCAATCTGGTCATCTTTGCTTTCCTCTCTTTGTTGTTTCATTTAGAAGTTGAATTAATGAGTACAAATCCCTCATACTTCTGGCTATGGGAGGTAAATAAACTAAGTTATTTAAGGCATTTTGAAATCATGGTTGCAAAGTGGCTGCCACACCTTTTAGGTATCACATTTTTCCTTGGGTTAAAAACAAAGCCCATCATGACTGACGTCCTTTTAGATGTCACTGGCCATAACTGGTTCACATAGCTAGAAAAGCAGGGCACAAACATAGAAAGTGCCTGTATCCCTGTTGTCTTCATTTAGTAGTTCAATCTATGAGTTCAACTGCCTACCTCTGAACTTTCATTATTTGTTTAAAGTATTGTAATAATACTGTATGCTATTTTCAGCTGAACATGTGACAAAATAAGTAGAATTTGGAGGGAGGAGAATATTTGAAAGTTAGGAAGAGTATGACTGAAGGATGAGCTAATGAGTAGATTGTCTTAAGTGGATCAACTGTTCTCTAAAGTAGTGGAAAGTCAGTTATTAAATCCATAAAAGGCTTTATCATAAAATGAAAATCTATTCTAGCATTATTGTAAATATTAATAAAATTACTATGTAAAACATTTTGCTAGTCCATTTATTATATTTTCTAGAAGTATTTTCTCAACCAATATTTAGGAAACACTTCTAACTATGTAAACAACTCTTATATAGACAAACTGGTAGAAGGTAGAGGATAAATAATCCAAAATGCTAATCTTAAAATGTCTGTGTTTGTATTGAGCAATCAGGAAACATTTTGCAGCATATCTACTTGCTCTGAACTGAATGGAAGGGCCCCAGGGCTGCAGCAGTAAGGTTAATTTATTCACGGATTATTAATTATTAATTATTATATGTGACTCTGTAGTAACCTACCATTTATAAAAAATTGCTTTCTGTTTAAATTTAGGTTAGATACATTGATAAATAACAATTAGAGAACATATTTTACACATCCAACCTTAAGGGTTCTTACTGTTCTTTAAAACTGATTATAATAAGATGTTTGGAGCAACATTTGGCTTAAAGGCCAATTAATTTGAAATACCTCATTAAACCAAAGAATTGATTTAGAAATGGCCAATTTCATGTCTAATAAGCTACTATCTTAAGTAAAAAAAAATCAGTCTGTTCTGTCAAAATGCTTTTTTTCTCGTTCAGATTCATACTGGTGACTATTTCATTATTGCAGAGGAGCCCAATGTAGGTGAAATGTTACAAATATTAACAGTGAAGAAATGTGGTTCTCTTAAGTCTGTGTTTTTGGCTGAAGCTACAAAGTTTCCCAGTGGTGTCTGTTATAAAGTAACATGCAGGACTTGGCAGCGAGTTACAGATAACAAGACTTCCATCCCAAAGACTGTCCAAGCCACATGCTAAATTTTGCCCATCTGTCACCAGTCTCCTCTGTCCCATGTCAGAGTCAAATTTGGAAACTGGTGACATTGGAGGTACTTGTTATGCCTGGCAGAACAAAACCCAAAGGTCTTATTGCTCATGACAGTTCAGATGTACTTGAACAGTAATTACTGTTCATATGGAGTTCTTTGCCGTGTTCTTCTGTTTCATGACTTCCCATCTTCCTTTAGATGGTCCCAGTATACAGGGTACTGAATATTAGAAGCAGCAAGAAATGGTACCACAAATTTTTTTTTTTAAATTTATTTTATGTGAAAGTCAAAGAATGCTAGTACAAACCTAACATTTGATGGACTATGTTTGTTGCATATTACCCAGCTAGGTAAGGCTAAGTAATACAGAATTAATAACTATATTTTCAGAGAAATATTATTTAACATATTTTAGTTTTATGAGTATATAATTGAAAACATCACATTAAAAGTTATTAATTTACACACAATATAATGAATCTCAGAAATAAAATGTTGAATAAAAGAAGCCAGACACAAAAAAGTACATACAGTATGATTCTACTCACATAAAGTTCAAAAACAGGCAAAACTAGTGTGTGTTCTAAAACATTAGGGTAGTGATTACCCTTGGGATAGTACTTGAAACTGGGGCAAAGTAGGGGCTTCTGCTACGTGAGTAACATTCTCTTTCTTGCTCTAGCTAAAGGTTACATGATGCATTTATATTGTGGCAATTGATCCCGCTGCACATTGATAGTTTGTATACTTTGTTTGAATATCATTCTTCAGTTGAAAAAGTAAAAGAAGAATTAACTTGTAAAGTAAAATAACAGTTATTTTAGAAAACACAAAACCACTATAAAAATTATTTTTCAACATAATTCAGAATTATTAATGATAATGATAATTATTTATGGAACACATCTGTGTTGGACATGGTTCTAAGTCTTTGAATTACGTTACTTTCCTTAGTGATTACACCATCTTAGAGGTGTTTTTTGTTCTGTTTGTTAAAGAGGAATTGGGATTTGGGATTTAGAGAAATTAAGCAGCTTGCTCAAGGCATGTCTCAAATTAGGAGTTGTGTGTAAATTTGAACATTTGTTTGTTTAACTTCCGCAAGGAGGAGAAGCTTTCACACTGTGGCACGTGCTTCCACTAACCATCACAGTTGCACATTGAGACAAATTAATTTCAGACTCTGGACTGAATTTTCATTTTGAGGATGAGCAGTTTTCTTTTTAGATTGAACTTTCCGTTTCCATGATAATCAATGATTGTTATTATAAACTTTATCCTCAATCTGTACTGGGATTTTATATAGCTCAAGAGGGAATCAAATATAAAGCAGCAATAGTTGTTTAAAACTAAAGTTTGGAAAGGCCAAAAAAGATTAGTAGTCTTTCGTAGACAATCCCAATGGGTAAAGTTGGGGATATTTTGATTTGGCAGCCTCATATATTTTTTATTATTTTAGGAAGCTGCTTCCTAGTATTGGCCTTTGTACTTCTAAAACTTTTGGTTGGGAGGAAAAAAAAATGGAAGATGGTAAGATAAAATTCCATGAATTTAAGAACAGTGATTACAAATTTATTAGGGCTATATTGCATAATTAGATTTTAAGAACCTGACAGTTTAATGAACCACATTTTATTTCTCATTAGAAAACTGATTTCTTCCCTTTGGCCATACGCAAGTCCTGGTGAAGGAGTAAGTGCTAGGGAAAAAGGGATACAAGGTAGATAGGTCTGTACCTTGGGGAAGACAGGCATTAACTTTTGTGCAAATCAGAAATGCAAGTTAAAGAAGTGAAACATTAATGTTGTATAGTTTGAAAAGCACTGCTTCATCTCATTTTACCCTCATGATTCTGAGATCAGTATCATTGTTATGTCCATTTTACAGGTTAGGAATCTGAGGCTCAAAGAGGCCAATCAGCACAAACATATTTACCTAGTAGGTAACACACTGTGGGAATGAAGGGGAGGAAAATTAATTATTGCTAGATAAACTAGGAAGGCTTTATAAATGCATGGTTAGGTGCTTCAGGAACAAGTCAGATTTAAACACAAGAAAGTAAGGGAAGGGCACTGTGGTTTGAATGAGCTGTGAGAGCCAAAACCCTAAATGCAGGAGAAAGCATGTCTCTTCTGGTCTATGGTCAGGCATCCACTGTGGGTGAAAAACAGGTTTCAGAGCCATTGTAGTTTGGCTGGCAATAAAATTATTTTGTGAGCACATCATGGAGGCCTGGTTCTGTAGGCTCTAGAAGGAGAGACTGTTGTGTGTGTGAGAAAACACCAATATTGTGGGTGGGTACAATAAGTAAAGAGATGGAAGAAAAGAAACCAGGTAGTGAGTTATGACAATAGTGTAATGTGGGCTTCAATTAGGATGAAGTGGTAGAAACAGGAAAAGAAAAGGTGGAGGGAAGATTGAAGGGCACTCCAATGGTCATTGTTTCCTAAGGAGGCCCGGTACTGCTGCCTTTATATAACTTTCTATTGGATTACCATCACAGAGGAATCTTGAGGAATCTCATAAAAAATTTTCATTATAACTCTATTTACTCACTATTTTGGGAAGATAGGATAAATTTATTAAAATTACAGCAAGAGTAAATGCGGTACTTTTTACTTATTCAGATTATTTTTTATTTTATATAGATATATTATGAAATCCAAGTTTGAATTATAAAGCTTTGGCTTTTTAAAGCTTTTGAAGTAAATGTGACTTGCTGTATCATACACAGCTATGACTTCCTGTATTTGTAGCTTGTGCACCTAGCATATTTGATACTCACAGCAGATTTTTTAAAATATTCTCTCTTCTGTATAACAAGATTTAGTAATAGGGTAATATCAGTAATATTATTACTTTTTGATTTGTTCTTTAGATTCAAAACAACAATGAAATTAGAGTACATTTTAATTTTAAGGTTTAATTCAAATATTATAAATTGTTCTACAAATGCAATAAAATTAATAGTAAGCAAGTGAAAATGTTACATCTTAGAGTTTGTACTGTTTCATTGATTTAAACACAAATAAAATTCCAAGTAGGCACATAGGATGACAGAATTAAGGTAATTTAAGTTCTGATTCTTCTTTACAAAGACTGCACTACTATTGCTTATTTTGAAACAGGTAGTACTACATGTGTTAGAGACACAAATTGCAGCCAAAGCAAACTCCAATGACTCTGGACTATTATACAAATTACACTTGTTGGCTGGGCATGGTGGCTTACGCCTGTGGTCTCAGCACTTCGTGAGGCTGAGGTGGGTGGATCACCTGTGGTCAGGAGTTTGAGACCAGCCTGGCCAACATGGCAAAACCCTGTCTCTTCTAAAAATAAAAAAAATTAGCAGGGCATGGTGACACACACCTGTAATCCCAGGAACTCAGGAGGCTGAGGCAAGAGAATTGCCTGAACCTGAGAAGCAGAGGTTGCAGTGAGCCGAGATTATACCATGGCACTCTAGCCTGGGAAACAGAGGGAGATGTTGTCTTAAAAAAAAATTACACTTGTAATGAGTATGTGTAGTTTAGTTCTTATCTATTAGAGATTAGGTCTTATCTATTAGAAATAAGTGGAAGTTAACTGTATGTTGGTTGTTCTCCAAAATTCTGTGCAGAATACCATGTTTATGAAAGGGTGCGTAATTGCCAATTTGAAACTCATGTATAGTATTAAACTCAATAATAACTATATAGTTGTTTAGACATTAGACCAATAAAATATTTTTAGGATGTTTGGTCATTGAAATTTAATGGGTATGTGGTGATCATAAAAAGCTAATCAACATATCATCAGCCTTATGAATGGTTTTAGATTATCTGCAGGCAGTGTACCCCTTAATTGCCTGTGCCTGGAGAAGACTGCTTCCTCTGCCCTACCTTTGTCTGCCTAATGCACTGCCTTAACTTAACGCCTTTTTTCTTGTGAAATGAATTTTTCCTTCACCCTGCCTCCTGACATATGTCTTCCTTACCCTTCCATTCTCAATCAGATACCACCTACATTATTTGATTTCCATGACTGAATGCTGTCTCCTTCCTTTGAACTCACAATGTGCTATTTTCATTACTCTATAGACCACCTAGAGATATTAACTTTGCAAGGATGGTTGCTGAGAGTAGAGTCATACTTATTTTTCGTTTTTCAGCATCTAGAATTGAACACTTATTATCAATCAGCCAAACCAGTCCGTACACACTTGATATTGCTTAAACCAAAAGGAAACTATTACAGTGACCCCATTTGTTTTTGCTTTGTCGTCGTTGTTATAGAGACTCAAAAATAGGATTTGGGGGATATTACATGAAAGCCTTTAACTCAATATGCATACTTAATTTCATATTTGGTTCCAGAAAAGTCTAAACTTATTTAACATTTCTATCTTCCTCCAGAACAACATGAGGAACTCTGTTGCAATCCAGCCTCACTCCTCTTCTCCTACTATCTTACTGTTTGCAATTTTTCTTCTGCATATATTTTTAAAGCCCTCTGAATTAGTTTTTTTACACTCAGTGTCTAGTAAGAATTACCAGTAGATTTTGGCCAGGCATGGTGGCTCATGCCTATAATCCCAGTACTTTGGGAGGCCGAGGTGGGCGGATCATAAGGTAAGGAGTTCAAGACCAGCCTGACCAACATGGTGAAACCCTATCTCTACTAAAAATACAAAAAAAATTAGCTGGGCATGGTGGCACGTGCCTGTAATTGCAGCTACTCAGGAGACTGAGGCAGGAGAATCGCTTGAACCCAGTAGGCGGAGGTTGCAGTAAGCTGAGATAGTGCCATTGCACTCCAGCCTGGGCGATAGAGCGAGACTCCATCTCAAAAAAAAAAAAAAAAAAAAAAAGAATCACCAGTAGATTTTATAATTACTTTGGTCACTGTTTTATACATTTCATTTCTTCTTTCCATGTTTTTTTAAATTTCTTCTTTCCATGGTTTTTTTTTTTTTTTTTTTTCTTCCTGAAGAATATCCTTTAGTAATTCTTGCAGGGAGTATCTGTTGCCAGTGAACACTCCTTAGTTGTATGTATGGAGGGTTCTTTGTCTTATCATCACTGATGAAACTTAGTTTAGCTGGGCATCAAATTTTAGACTGTTATTTACTACTTCTCAGCATTTTTTAATATTCTGGCTGCTGTTGTAGTTGATGAGATATATGCTGCCAGTTTAAGCATCAGTTGCCAATAGATAATTTATCTTTTGTCTTAGGAGGCTTTTAAAGTTTTCTCTTTACTCTTAATGCATTCTAGTTTTCTTATAATGCATCTAAATATGAATTTACTTTTAATTTATCTGGCTGTCTTCCAGTTTTTGCTTTCTATCTGAGATACGTTTTTCTTTTTCTTTTCTTTCTTTCTTTTTTTTTTTGAGAGAGTCTTGCTGTGTCCCCCAGGCTGGAGTGCAGTAGGGTGATCTTGGCTCACTGCAAAATCTGCCTCCTGGGTTCAAGCGATTCTTCTGCCTCAGCCTCCTGAGTAGCTGGGGTTACAGGCGTGTGCCACCACGCCCAGCTAATTTTTGTATTTTTATTAGAGATGGTGTTTCACCATGTTGGCCAGGCTGGTCTTCAACTCCTGACCTCAAAATCTGCATGCTTCAGCCTCCCAAAGTGCTGGGATTACGGGTGTGAGCCACCGTGCCTGGCCACATTTTACTTCAGTTCTTAAAAATTCTCGGGCATCATTATGTTTCTTTTTAAAAATATTGGTTTTTCACCATTCTCTTAACTTGCTACTTCTGGAACTCCTGTTAGTGATTTGTGGGAGCAGAGAGACATTAGTAGTGCTCACCAATATTGGAATAGTTATTCCTTCAAGGACATATGTGTGACTATACCTCTTAGCCCCTTGCAGTTAAGCAGAACTGTGTAACTAATTAGGGACATTAAAATATGAGAGAAGTGATGTGTATTATTGCCAAGTTGAAGCAAGGAAAAGCCCCTGCGCAACTCTCTAATCTCTCTTTTCTTCTGCTTTAGCAATTATGACAGAGGGCCCGAATGAATGGTAAACTTCTATGAAGCTACTGATATTTGGGAATATTTGCTACTGCAATGTTGACTCTCCTATCCTGAGTAAAATAGCCTCTCAAGCTAATCCGCATGTTACCTAAAATTCTCTTACATAGTTGTCATTTACTTGTTTCTCTGATATAATCTTTCAGTTCAGTAATTTTTTCTTTAGCTGTGTTCAGCTCAGGATTAGTCTCTTTTTCAGTTTTAATTTTAGTTATGGTAATTTTCTTTCTAGCATTTATAACTCCATCTTCATCATAACCACATTCTCAGTTTATAATAATAATTTACAGTCTTTTATACTTGAGTTATGTTATTTCTATTTATTTCTACAAGTATTTTAAAGTTATTGTACATTATTTTCAGATTTTTATTATTTGTATTTCCCCAAAATGAACTCTCTCAATTGTTTAGAATGTGAGCTGTATTTTGTGGCATTTTCCTCCTATGAGATTAAATTTTTGTTTGCTAATTCCTTTTGAGTAACAGATTTTTACTTGTGGTTCTTGTTGCTCTTGTTTGTTTTGTATTTCTTTTCTCCTGGAGGTTCTATATGTTGCCTACTAGTTTTGCTATTACCTGCATCCAGCTCCTCTCTATTCAGAACTAGGCCATGCACTGGCATCTTGGGTCTCCAGTCTGGCAGGGGTACTGATATTTTACAAGTCTTGTGGCTAACTCAGAGAATAACAGGATCCAGAATGAGAAGTAATCTTGGCTCCAATTGCTGCCCTGACTGCAGCTTGACTTAGTCTCAGCCCTGGGTAATAGTTACCATTTTTTGTCGAGGCTTCTCTCATAAATCAGGGAAACTAAACCCAACCTCTGGTTTTACATCCTGAGTCTAGCCCCTATCTCTTGACACAATGGAGCACTTTGAGTTCCTGTTATTCTCTCCCCCACCCCATTTTGAAATTTCTTATTTCCAGTCCAAGAGCCTAGTAAGTTACACTGCTGTTTTGCATTTCTGTTATAGAATGTTGATCTTGTTTCTGAGTTCAGTTTTGTCTCTTTAAATATTATATATAATATACATAATATATAAATATGTGTCTGTGTGTATGTGTGTGCATGTTTCATTGCTTTGGATCTGAAGGAGAGGGAATGAGTTTATACCTGCACTCACAATTCCATCTTAATAAGGAGTCAAAGTCTACTTCAAATGAGGTTAGTTCTCTGGCTCATCATTTGGTGATCCTTCTTTTATTACCAATTACAGATACTTCATTTTGATTTAGTTCCCTTCCAGTGGATTTCACTTAATTTTTTAAAGATTCTCTGAGAAATGAGGAGTGTTTTGGTGTGGATTGAGGCAAATGATTGAGTCTGAAAGGCCATCATAGTAGCCTCATGAGAATCATTAAAAGCACCTACCACTCAACTTTACCCTTTGCTAAAGCAAATGGATATATGGATTAACTCAGCATTTAAGTCTTCCTATACTTTTTGACCCTTCATTTAGTAGTAGAATTAATAATAAGAGAAAGATAAGTGAGGAGATGTGAGAACATCAGGAGTAAAATCACTTAATAAAATGTTGGTGGAGCTAGTGAAGATTATGACACATTCATTTTCTGTGTTACTGTGGGTGAGATGAAATCAGATTTTATTTTATTGTATCTGAGTGCCACTCTCTGAGGTTGCATAGAATATAAAATGCAGTGTTTTTCAAAGGAGTGTCCATGGAGATAGAACAACGTTTTAGTTTCAAGATTAGCTTTTCTTTTATCTGTCTTTTGCTGAGTGTTTACTAACACACATGTGTCTCCTTTGGGAATATTTTATAGGGAATCACAACATCTAAAACAATTTCAGGGATAATTTTTCACATTATCACAGAATACCTTCTTTTACTAAAACACTTTAAAAAAATAAGCTCTCTGGCCGGGTGTGGTGGCTCGCGCCTATAATCCCAGCAGTTTGGGAGACTGAGGTGGGTGGATCACCTGAGGTCAGGAGTTTGAGACCAGCCTGGCCAACATGGTGAAACCCTGTCTCTATTAAAAAAACAAAAATTAGCCAGCTGTGGTGGCGGGCGCAGTAATCCCAGCTAATTGGAGGCTGAGGCAGGAGAATCACTTGAACCTGGAAGGCAGAGGTTGCAGTGAGCCAAGATCATGCCACTGCATTCCAGCCTGGCAGCAGAGTGAGAGTCTGTCAAAAAAAAAAAAAAAAAAAAAAGAAAGTATTTACTTGCTATTATATTATTCCTTCTTTATCGAAAAAGAAAAATACTTTACAATGGATAATCATTTTGTGGAAATAGTTTTAAAACATATGGCTTACATTTTACCTCTGTACTGAGTTGAATAGTGTTTCCCCAAAATTCATGTCTACCCAGAACCTGTGACTTATTTGGAAATGAGGTGTTTGCAGATGTATTCAAATTAAAATGAGGTCATACCGTATTAGAGTGAGTACTAATTCAGTGATCAGTAGGAACAGGGGAATTTGGATACAGACACAGACAGAGGAGAGTGACATGTGAAGAAAGAGACAGATTGGAGTGATGTATATACAGGCCAAGGAATGCATAAGATTGCTAGCAATCATCAGAAGCTAGGATAGAGGCATGGAAAAGGTTTTCTCTCAGAGGCTTCGGAAGGAACCAACCCTGCTGATGCCTTGGTTTTGGACTTCTAGCTACCAGAACTGTGAGAGAATAAATTTCTGCTGTCTTAAGCCTCCCAGTTTGCGGCACTTTTGTTGTGGAAAACCCTAGGAAACTAATATACCATTTTACACAACATATTTTAAATGTAATGCAACTTTTATCTATGTTGTAAACAATTTCTGCTTTGTTTTCATGCCATGATGTTCTAAGGAACCTTTGAAGTGCATTGCATTGGATTTACCTTGCCCTTAAAGAAAGTAAACAAGGTAATTTTGCTGTCCTTGCTGGGCATTCTGTTGTCTTGTCAACAGCTATTATGTTTCATTATATAGCTTTCCCTTTTTCTTCCTTTGTGTCTATGCAGCTGTTGCACTCCAAGAACTGAAGGTTTCCAGGAGAAAAAAGAAACCCAACCAACCAAAGTTTACTAAATCAGTTATTGAATTTCACCTACAATTCTTACTCTATGGGCTCAAGTTTGAGAGTCGTTGGTTTCCTAATGTATATTGGCCATACTTGCTCTGGGAAAAATGGTGGGTGGTGGTGGTGGTGGTGGTGGTGGTGATGGTAATGCTTACTGTCAAAAACAGATTGGGAAATGCTGCCTATGGCACTTCTTCTCTGGCAAATTTATACTCTTACAAGATATATTCGAGACTTTCAGAAGTTTTAAAGTAACAAACCTTATTTAAACTAACACTTGACACCAGAACCCTTTGTTTGTTGTCACCTATTAATATCTCATGATTCTACAGAAATCACTTTGAGGAACACATTTAAAGAGAAAAATGTCTGTTCCTTACTAAGCAGTTTTCTCTAAGCTCACAGCTGACACGTTTTTTGGGGCTTTCAACTCAGACTTTGTTTTGAATATTTGAGGTTACCAAAAGCAGGAGGGTTAGAAACATGATGAATTATTCTAATTTGTTTTTAACAGTAATTAATCTTCCTAAAGTACTCTTTATTTAGATAGGATTTTGTTTGTTGTTTCTTTGGGGCCATTTTGTATGTATTTTCCTGTCACAATCTAGGTGCTAAGAAAGATTAAATAAACTTCTATTTGGAAAATTCTGTGTAAAACTGAAGTCCAAGACAGATAAGCAAACATTAGAGTTGGACTACTGTTTTTTGTCTGTATATTTAGTCCTTCACATTTCCCATGGTGTCTTGTTTTTGAGTTAATTATGTGGCATCATGTCATATATCTAATTATTTTAATTCAGAAACCAAACAGAGTTGCCGAAGTACTGCTGCCAGTCTCTTGATGAGTGGGAACAACTTATTCATGCATTCAGTCAATCAGCCTGATAAAACATCTTCATGTCAAGTGTTGGTCTAGGTGCTGGGGATACAGCAGGTGACAAAACATGCAAATTCCTGGCTCTATAATAGCACACATCCAAGTATGGAGAGACCAAAAATAAATGATAGACCAGTAAGATTTCTAGTACGAGTTGGTTATAAGCATTATGAAGAAAAATAAAGTAAGCCTGGGCAAGAGGAATACAGGTGAGAGTGAGTGAAAGTTTGCCATTTGGATGATGATGATCAGAAAAGGTATCGCTGAGATGGTAAGATGTGACAAGACACCCAAAGAAGGAAGGGAATAATCCATGTGGCTTGGAGTGAGACAATGTTCTAGAAGGAAGGAACAACCAATGTAAAAGCTCACAGGCAGGAGTATGTGTGGTTGACTTAGTAACAGCACAGACTAGTATGTACAGAGCAGAGGGGATGGGGGTGAAGAGGTGGGGTCATTGTGGGGGCCTTCAAGGCCTCTCTAAAAATTTTTGCTTCTCCCTTGAGTGGCATAGGAAGTCATTGGAGGGCTGTGAACAGAGAAATGATATGATCTAGCTAACATTTTTACAGGAGTATAATGACTGTTAGGTTGTTGGCACCAGGCTCAAATACCACCCCTCATAAAGGCATTTTTGAAATAGACTGAGGTAATTCCTCACGGAGGGGAACTGCTACTGTGAAACAGATGTCATCAGAACTATAGGAATATATTAGACTCTTTCAACATCGAGAAAATGGTCAGGAATTGTAAAGAGTCACTATGGTGGGATTTTTTTTTTTTAAATTTGGGTTGAGAACCTGTCTGTATTCTTTTTTTTACCAAAAAAATAAAGACTTGCTCAAGAAAGACATGTGTCCCTATCAGTTCTAAAAATGTCATATCTGCTCTGATGGTTAATTGCTGCCAGGTTAAAAAAATTCTTATTAAAACAAGTTTTATGTTATGAGAATTGTAGGTGAATTTAGAAGCCAGAGATACAAGAATGTCTTCAGCTTGTTTGAACATGTTGTTGTTAAATAGAATTTTGAAAACTGATAAAGGAATAGAATAAAAAATTTTTCCTGTTTTTCTCAAACTATGTCTAAGAACCAAATAATTGATTAGAAGGATAGTATTTTTATAGAAATTTATCAGTTAATAAAGATCTGTGGTTATATGAACTATCCATTAATGAACTTACTACTTATAAAATATATCCCCACTCAAACATATCTTCAGTCAGATGTCCGTTCTGATTCTACGCCATTTGGTCAACTCCCTTTCTGTTCATATATCAGTGTAACATGCTTTTCTAATCAGCATGTTAGATGTGGATATATTGATTAGTAAAATGCAAATTATTTCTGAATGAAAATAGTAATCACATAAAAGAAATGGGATTTTATAAAGTTCAAATAAGTGGTCCTGGAGAACCATTTGAGCCTTTCTCAAAATTATTAACAAACAGTGGTCTAACAGAGTTATACTAGTTATCATTTGAAGAAGAAAACCATCATGGATTATCAAAGATAATGCTTTTAAAGTGAAAGTTTTGAATGCCAAATCAATAATAATACATAATAATAGTTATCAATTATTTAATGCATACCCTATGCTGAGTATTGTTCCAAGTGCTTTCTATGCAGTCTCAGTTGGAATATTGGGTTGGCTGAGTGTGGCAAAGGATCACAATAATAGGAGTTTAGATAAGCTAGAAGATTATTTTTTATTTTTAAAGTGTAAACTGATAGAATGGCTTGGCTCCACACAGTTCTGAGGCCTAGGCGCCTTCCATGCTGTTGCTTTGCTTTCCTAGTGTTTGATTCATTGGTACAATTCAAGAACTCTCACTCTCTTGCATGCACTTCTCGGAGTCTTAGTTTTCTTCCCTGTAAGGGTCAAAACTGGAAGTTACACATATCACTTTTGCTCGTATGCCATTGTTGAATTCTTAGTCACTTGGCCATATCTAATTTCAAGGATGGCAGGGAAATGTAGTGTTTCTTCTTGGTTGCCATACGTCCAGGTGACCACAGGCCTGGATTATTTTATTCCATAGCGATAGCAATTATATTAGGTAGGTGCCATTATGATCGCTGTATTATAAATAAGACATCTTAGACAAGAAAAAATTTTGATAATTTTCATAAAGTGAGGGAATTCTTTAAATGTTTCTGCAAATATATGACTTTTGTTCTTCGTTTGCACATCTAAAGGAATGTCAGTGTTTCTCAAAAATTTAGTGGTAAAAGACCAGGGATTTTTTTTTGTAGTTGTTTGTTCTTTGTTTTTTATTTAAACCATTTTATACATGTTTTAAAAATTTGTATTTTTTTTGTGGTTACATAGTAAATGTATGTATTTATGGGGTACATAAGATATTATGATACAGGCATGCAATACATAGTAATCACATCATGGAAAATGGGATCTCCATTCCTTCATGCAATTATCCTTTATGTTACAAACAATCCAGTTATACTCTTTTTGTTCTTTTAAAATACACAATTAAATTATTATTGACTATAGTCACTCTGTTGTGCTATCAAAATCTAGTTCTTATTCATTTTAACTATTTTTTACCCTTTAGCCATCCCCACCTTCCCCCACCAATCCCCCACTACTCTTCCCAGCCTCTGGTAACCATCCTTCTACTCTTTATGTCCATGAGTTCAATTGTTTTGATTTTTACATCCCACAAATAAGTGAGAACGTGCTTGTCTTTCTGTGTCTGGCTTATTTCACTTAACATAGTGATATCCAGTTGCATCCATGTTGACACAAATGACAGGATCCGATACCTTTTTAATGGCCGAATAGTACTCCATTGTGTGTTAGCATCACATTTTCTTTTTCCATTCATATGTTGATGGACACTTAGGTTGCTTCCAAATTTTGGTTACTGTGAACAGTGCTAAAACAAACATGGGTGTGCGGATATCTCTTCGATATACTGATTTTCTTTCTTTTGGATATATACCCAGCAGTGGGATTGCTGGAGCATATGGTAGCTCTATTTTTAGTTTTTTGGGGAACCTCCAAACTGTTCTTCATAGTGGTTGTACTAATTTACATTATCACCAACAGCGTATGAGGGTTCCCTTTTCTCTATATCCTTGCTAGCATTTTTTTATTGCTTGTCTTTTGGAAAAAAGCCATTTTAACTGGGGTGCGATGATATCTCATTGGAGTTTTGATTTGTGCTTCTCTGATGATCAATGATGTTGAGAACCTTTTCATAGGCCTCTTTGTCACTTGTATGTCTTCTTTTGAGAAATGTCTATTCAAATCATGCCCATTTTAAAATCAAACTATTAGATTTTTTCCTATTGAGATGTTTGAGCTCCTTACATATTCTGGTTATTGATCCCTTGTCAGAGGGGTAGTCCTCACATATTTTCTCCCATTCTGTGGATGTCTCTTCACTTTGTTGATGGTTTTTTGGACTGTGTAGAGGCTTTTTAATTTGATGGGATCCCATTTATTCATTTCTGATTTGGTTGCCTGTGCTTGTAGGATATTTCTCAAAAAATGTTTGGCCAGACCAATGTCCTGGAGAGTTTTCCAATGTTTTACTGTAGTAGTTTCATACCTTGAGGTCTTGGATTTATGTTTTGAAATCATTTTAATTTGATTTTTGTATATTGTGAGAGATACAGGTGTAATTTTGTTCTTCTCCCTATGGATATCCAGTTTTCCCAGCATTTATTAAAAAGTCTGTCTTATTCCCAATATATGTTCTTGTCACCTTTGTCAAAAATAAGTTAACTGTAGGTGTGTGGATTCATTTCTGGGTTCTCTGTTCTGTTCCATTTGTCCATGTGTCTGTTTTTATGCCAATACCATGCTGTTTGGGGTTACTATATCTCTGTAGTATAATTTGAGGTCAGGTAATGTGATTCCTTCAGTCATGTTCTTTTTGCTATGGCCATTCTTGGTCTTTTGTGATTCCATATTAGTCTTAGGATTGTTTTTTCTATTTCTGTTGTGAAGAATGTTATTGGTATTTTCATAGAAATTGCATTGGATCTGCAGATTGCTTTGGGTAGTATGGATATTTTAACAATACTGATTCTTCTGATCCATAAATATGGAATATCTTTCCAATTTTTGGTGTCCTCTTCAACTTCTTTCATTAGCCTTTCATGGTTTTCATTGTAGAGATCCTTCACTTTTTTGCTTAACTCAATTCCTAGGCATTTAATTTTATTTGTGGCTACTGTAAATTGAATTACTTTTTTATTTCCTTTTTACATTGTTCACTGTTGGCATGTAGAAATTTTACTAATTTTTGTATATTGATTTTGTATCCTGCAACTTTGCTGAATTTTTTTTATCAGTTCCAATGGTTTTTTTGCAGGATTTTTAGATTTTTGCAAATGTAAGATTATATCTGCAAACGGGGATCATTTAACTTCTTCCTTAACAACTTAGATGTTCTTTATTTCCTTCTCTTGTCTGATTGCTTTAGTTAGAACTTCCAGTAATATGTTGAATAACAGTTGTCAAAAGTGAGCATTCTTTTCATATTCCAGTTCTTAAAGGAAAGACTTTCAATTTTTCCTCATTCAGTATGATAATAGCTGTGGGTCTTTCATATATGACTTTTATTATGTTGAGGTATGTTTCTTCTATACCCAGTTTTTTTTTGAGGGCTTTTATCATGAAGGGATGTTGAATTCTATCAAATGCTTTTCAGCATCAATTGAAATGATCATATGGTTTTTGTCCTTCATTCTGTTGATATGATGTATCACATTGATTGATTTGCATATGTTAAATCATCCTTACATCCCTGGGATAAGTCCCACTTGGTCATGATAAATGATTTTTCTAATGTTTTGATGAATTTGGTTTCTAGCATTTTGTTGAGGATTTTTGCATCACTATTTAGAAATTTTGGCTTGTAGTTTTCTTTTTGTGATGTATCTTTATCTGGTTTTGGTATCAGGGTAAGAGTGGCCTCATAGAATTAGTCTGGAAGCATTCTCTCCTCCTTTGTTTTTCAGAACAGTTTGAGTGGGATTGGTATTTTTTTTTTGAGACGGAGTCTCGCTGTTGCCCAGGCTAGAGTGCAGTGGCGTGATCTCGGCTCACTGCAGGCCCCGCCCCCCCGGGGTTCACGCCATTCTCCTGCCTCAGCCTCCCGAGTAGCTGGGACTACAGGCACCCGCCACCTCGCCCGGCTAATTTTTTGTGTTTTTAGTAGAGACGGGGTTTCACTGTGTTAGCCAGGATGGTCTCAATCTACTGACCTCGTGATCTGCCCGCCTCAGCCTCCCAAAGTACTGGGATTACAGGTGTGAGCCACTGCGCCCGGTCGGGATTGTTATTCTTTAAATGTTTGGCAGAGTTCAGCAGTGAAGCCGTCAGGTCTTGGGCTTTTCATTACTAGGAGACTTTTTATTATGACTTCAATCTCGTTATTGGTCTGTTCATGTTTTGGATTTCTTCATGGTTCGATCTTGAGAGGTTGTATGTCTCTAGGAATTTATCCATTTCCTGTAGATTTTCCAATTTATTGGCATATAGTTGCCATAGTAGCCACTAATGATACTTTGAATTTCTGCAGTATCAGTTGTAATATCTTCTTTTTCATCTCTGATTTTATTTATATGGGTCTTTTCCATTTTTTTGTTAGTCTGACTAATAGTTTTTCAATCTATCTTTCTTTTTTTTGAGATGGAGTCTCTCTCTGTCACCCAGGCCGGAGTGTGATGGCATGGTCTCAGCTCACTGCAATCTCTGCCTCCCTGGTTCAAGCAATTCTCCTGCTTCAGCCTCCTGAGTAGCTGGGATTACAGGTGCCCACCGTCACACCTGGCTAATTTTTGTATTTTTAGTAGAGATTGGGTTTCACCATGTTGGCCAGGCTGGTCTTGAACTCCTGACCTCAGGTGATCCACCTGCCTCGGCCTCCCAAAGTGCTGGGATTTAGAAGCATGAGCCACCATGCCCGGCCAATTTTGATCTTTTCAAAACACCAACTTTTTGTTTCATTGATCTTTTATATTGTGTTATTCATTTCAAATTCATGTATTTCTGCTCTAATTTTTATTATTTCTTTTCTTTTACAAATTGTGAGTTCAGCTTGCTTTTGTTATTTTTGTTCTTTAAGATGCATTTTTAGGTTATCTATTTGAATGTTTTCTTTTTTGATGTGGGCACTAATAGCTATAAATTTCCCTTTTACTACTTCTTTCACTGTGTTCCGTAGGTTTTGGTTTTTGATATTTCTGTTACCATTTATTTCAATAACTTTTTCAATTTTCTCAATTTCTTCCTTGATCCACTGGTCATTCAGAAGTATATTGTTTAATTTCCATGTATTTGCATGGTTTGCAAAATTCCTCGTTATTGATTTCTAGTTTTATTCCATTATGGTCAGAGAAGATGTTTGATATTATTTCAGTTTTTTTGAATGTTTTAAGACTTGTTTTGTGACCTAACATACAGTCTGTCCTTGAGCATGATCAATATGCTAAGGAGAAGAATGTGTATTCTGTAGTGGTTGGATGACACATTCTATTCATATCTATTAGAACCATTTGTTCTATACTGCAGATTAAGTCTGATGTTTCTTCATTGATTTTCTGTCTAGAAGATCTGTCTAATGCTGAAAGTGGAGGGTTGGAGTCTCCAGCTGTTATTGTATTGAGGTCTGTCTCTCTCTTTAGTGCTAATAATATTTGCTTTATATATCTGTGTGCCCCATTATTGGGTGCATATATATTTCAAATTATTATATCCTCCTGTTTAATTTACCCCTTCGTTATTATATAATGACCTTCTTTGTCTCACAGTTGTTGTCTTGAAATCTATTTTGTCTCATATAGCAATTTTTGTCCTTTTTGGATTACATTGTCATGGAATATCTTTTTCCATTCCTTTAATTTTTAACCTATGTGTATCTGTAGAGGTGAAGTGTGTTTCTTGTAGACAACAGATCATGGGCTCTTGTTTCTTCAGCCACTCTACAGCTTTTGATTGGAGAGTTTAGTCCATTTACCTTCAATGTTATTATTGATAAGTAGGGAGTTACCCTTGCCATTTTGTTGTTTTCTGTTTTTTTTTTTTTTTGTGGTCTTCTCTTTCTTCTTTCCCTGTCTTACTTTTAATGAAGGTGATTTTCTCTGGTTGTATAATTTCTTTAATTTTTTGCTTGTCTATTGCATGTTTTTTGATTTGAGGTTACCATGAGGCTTGCAAATACTATCCTATAACCTATGATTTTAAACTGATGACCACTTAACACTGATCACATAAACACACAAAAGAAAAACTAATAAAATGTTACATTTTAACTTTTTTCCCTACTTTTTAACTTTTTGTTGTTTCTGTTTCTGTCTTATTACACTATGTCTTGAAAAGTTGTTGTAGTTATTAGTTCTGATTGGTTCATCATCTAGTCTTTCTACTTAAGAGTGGTTTACATACCATAATTACAGTGTTATAATAATCTGTGTTTTTCTGTATGTTTACTATTACCAATGAGTTTGTACCTTCAGATGATTTCTTCTTATTGATTAACATCCTTTTATTACAGAATGAAGAACTTTCTTTAGCATTTCTTGTAGGATAGGTCTTGTATTGATGAAATCCCTCAGCTTTTGTTTGTCTGGGAAGGTCTTTATTTCTCCTTCATTATTAAAGGTTATTTTCTCTGGATATACTATATACAATAAAAGTTATTTTCCTGCAACTGTTTAAATATGTCATGCCACTCTCTCCTGGCCTTAAGGTATCCATTGAAAAGTCTCCTGTCACACGTATTGGCACTCCATTTTATGTTATTTGTTTCTTTTCTCTCACTGCTTTTAGGATCTTTTCTTTATCCTTAACCTTTGGGACTTTCATTATTAAATGTCTTGAGGTAGTCTTCTTTGCATTAAATCTGCCTGGTGTTCTATAACCTTCTTCTACTTTGATATTGATATCTTTCTCTAGGTTTGGGAAGTTCTCCATTATTACCCCATTTAATAAACTTTCTACCCCATCTTTTTCTCTACCTCCTTGTTACATCGAATAACTCTTAGATTTGGTTATTTGAGGCTATTTTCTAGATCATGCAGGTGTGCCTTTTTGTTTTTAATTCTTTTTTTTCTTTTTTGTCTCCTCCGACTGTACTTTCAAATAGCTGGTCTTCATGCTCATTAGTTCTTCTGCTTTATCAATTCTGCTATTAAGAGTCTCTGATGTATTCTTCAGCATATCAATTCCATTTTTCAACTCTAGCATTCCTTCTTAATTCTTTTTAATTGTTTCAATCTCTTTGTTAATTTTATCTGATACAATCCTGAATCCCTTCTCTGTGTGATCTTGAATTTCTTTGAGTTTTTTCAAAATAGCTATTTTGAGTTCTTTGTCTGAAAGGTCACGTATCTCTGTTCTCCAGGATGGGTCCCTGGTGCCTTCTTTAGCTCATTTGGTGAAGCCATGTTCTCCTGGATGTTCTTGATGCTTATAGATGTTCTTTGGTGTCGGAAAATTTAAGATATTTATTATAGTGTTTGCAGTCTGGGCTTATTTTCATCTGTCCTTCTTGGTATGGCTTTCCAGGTATTTGAAGAGACTTGGGCCCTAAGCCCAATAATGTTGTGGTTTTTGTAGACTCATAGAAGTATCACCTTGGTGGTCTTGGATAAGATTCAGAAGAATTCTCTGGATTACCAGGCAGAGACTATTATTCTTTTCCTTTGATTCCTCCCATACATTTGGAATTTCTCTGGCTAAGCCATCTGGAACTAGGGGTATGGTCATGCAAGCGCCATATGGCCACCACCATTTGGATTGTGTTGGGTCAGACCTGAAGCCAGCACAGCACTGGCTGTCACCCAAGGCCTACTGTAACCACTGCCTGGCTACCACCTATGTTCAATCAATACCCTAGGGTGGATCCACATGCACCCTCCCTTCCCAGGCACTGGCTGAGCCCAGCATGGTTTTGCTCTTTGATGTGACTAAGGTCCTATGATCAGCAGGTAGCAAAGCCAGCCAGGTTTATGTCCTTCCTTTCAGGACAGTGAGTTCTCCCATGGCCCAGGAGGGTCCATAGATACTATCTGGGAGCTAGAGATTAGAGTCAAAAACCTTGGAAATTTAGCTTATGTTCTATTCTACTATGGCTAACCTGGTACTCACACCACAATACAAAGACTTTCCTGCTGTTCCTTTACCTTTCAATAGGCAGAGAGCCTCTCCCTGTGGCCACCATCACCACAGCCCACAGGGGGTTCTGCCAGGCCACTGCTAATGTTCACTTAAAGTCCAAGGGCTCTTCAGTCAGCCTGTGGTGATTGCTTCCAGACCTGGAACTTGTCCTTCAGGGCACTGGGCTCCCCTCTGGCCTGGGCTTATCCAGAAATGGTTCCAAGAGCCTAGTCCTGGACTTGGGGACTCCAAAAGCCTACTTGTTGCTCTACCTCACTATGGCCAAGCTAGTACCTAAGGTGCAAGACAAAGTCCCTTTTACTTCACTATAGCCACCACAGCTGGGAATGTGCTGCATGGCATCTAAAGCCAGCACATCTCAGAGCCCAAGGCCCATAGTATATTACCTTGGTATTGCCACCGGTTATTCAGAGCCCAAGGGCTCCTTAGTTAGCAGGTGATGAATCTTACCAGGACTGGGTCCTTCCCTTCAAGGCAGTGGATTCCCTTCTGTCCCATGGTGTTTCTAGAAATGTCATCTGTAAGCTGGGGCCTGGATTGGAGGCCTCATGACTCTGCCTAGTGCCCTATCCTACTGTGGCTGAGCTGGTACCCAAGATGCAAGACAAAGTCATCTTTATTCTTCATTCTCCTCTCATTAAGCAGAAGGAAGGAGTCACTTTTGTTGCTGCCAGCTGCACTGCCTGGGGTTGAAGGAGGGGTGGCACAAGCACTCCCTTGGCCACCCTGGCTGGAGTCTCCCTAGGTCATGTGCCACCCTAGTCCACTGGTTCTAAGCCCAGCCCAGCACTAGGAGTTGCCTAGGAATTATAGTCCTTGTGTCCTAGACTGCCTTTCAAGCTTACCTATGACCCCAGAATGCTTTGGCCCATGTTGGCAAGGCTTACCAAAAAACTCAAGTTCATATGCCTGGGAAGGGCAACTTTCTTCTGGCTAAGGTTTATTCAAATGTTACCTCCTTGTTCAGGCCCTGGCTGAGCCCAGCATGGTTTTGCTGTCTGTTGTGAAACAGCAGCACTGAGTTCAATGTGAGTCCCCCATTGACTGCACTCTCCCTTCCCCAAGTGCACAGACTCTCTCTGTGCTACAGGGTTGCTGCTGGGGGGGTGGGAGAGGGTTGGCATCTGTGATTCAAGACTGTCTCTCCTACCTTCTTAAATGTCTCTTTCCATGATGTGAAGTAAAACCAGGTATTGTGATAGCTCACTTATTTTTGGTTCCTGCGATGGTGCTTTTCTGTGTGCAGATAGTTGTTAACATTTGGTGTTCCTGTGGGGGATGGAGGAACGAATGGTATAGGCTTCTATTTTGCCATCTTGCACTGCCCTCCTAGACTGATATTTTTGTAAATTTCTATAGATATAGCAATTGCTGTAAAAGTTTCTAAACCACCTACTCGTTTATGTACATATCTTGTTGTAGACCAGGGAAACTAGTTTGTGTACTGGCACCACTTCTTAGATCCTGTTCTATCCTATTTGTATAGCTGGGAATTAAGCTGTATAGTTTTAACAATCAGCTTTATTAGAAAAAAATTATACTACCTCTTACACCTGACATGCTTATTTGATCCAGTCTTCTTTGCTTCAAAAACTGTAATTGCACAGCTGCAATTATAACTAATATACATGTGTATGTATGTGTGTGTATGTTAAAGGGTAATTATTTTCATAATTTTCAGTTTTACCTGTCAAAAAATTTAATCTTTTTTACTATTTACAAGGAAAGCTTAGACTTCATTGTATTTGCATTTTCTGTCAGTTAGCTTTTTATAAAATACTAATTATCCTCAGGGACTGCTTTATGTACATTTCCAAGTATACTCAAACCTTCTTGCAGTCATGAGAGCTGTGAGATCCTTTAATTTCCAAGAAGAATTTGATTATACTTACACTAAAAGACACATGTCAATATGTTTATTAAATAGACATAGGAAAAATTCAATAAATTTTTTGCAGGATGGGTAGCAGATATAGCTATCATCTAGGATAGTTAACGCCATCTCATGTCATGTGTAAATTCTCAATTGGTTGTGGATACCTGCTCAATTGGTTGTGGATACCTGGA
The DNA here is from genome assembly GCF_028885655.2 of Pongo abelii. NCBI lineage: Eukaryota > Metazoa > Chordata > Mammalia > Primates > Hominidae > Pongo > Pongo abelii. The sequence continues at coordinate 178,317,660 of NC_085928.1, forward strand.
ATATCATGTTGAGAAAGATCTTGAGTCCAAGTAGGTTCAGCTGGGAAAGCTTGTCATGTGTGATTAATGATGTCTAGAAGAGGAGCAGGTAAGGAGGCATGAATTCTATGTATTTTCCTCTATTACATATTATGCTTGTTCTGAGCTTCCAGCAGCAAAGGAAAAGCATTAAACATGGTGGATTATGTTCATTATCTAATGAAAATAAACATTCACATTTGTAAGAAAGATAGATGTTTTCCTTGTTCTAAATTCTAAAATGAATTTGTTTTTCTAGATGGAAGGAACATTGTAAAATATGATGAGTTGGTATTTTTCATTGATTCAGTAGATATACAACAATGGTTTTCAGTAGATATACAAACTGTGATATACCACTTTAAAAAATATCAATCCTTGATAGTCTAAGACCATATCAGAAAGAAGAAACAAGGATTATTTTTATAAGAATTTTCAAAAATACTACATTGTAATTGTAAATAGTGACAAAGAAAGCTTGAATATATTTATAGAAATTCAACTAATCAATCTGTTAGACCCTCTTTTTCTCTATATAAAGTTATAGGTTTACAGATTCTTTTATTTTTTTTCAAATCCTTTCGTGTTCCTTCTCTGACCAAAAAGATGATATACATTATACTGAAGAGAAAGACATTCAGCAATGAAGTATGGATTTAGATATAACAGGGAGATTAAATGGTCCCGAAAGGTGATATATGCCAACTTCCAAATTATAACTGGTGTTCTAACAGTGGTGTTGACAACCTGTGACTATGGCAGAAGCAGCATGGAGATGATTTTTGATAATTCATGAAGGCAGAAGATATAATTGTGTAGCCAGGGTGCTCTGCTGCTTTCTTCTCTAGGCACCTTTCCCACTTCCCACTGCCTCTTCTTTTTCTTCAGATACGCATATGCTTTATTTTGTCCCTTGTCAACATTTTCTACCCCTCTCTCTATTTCTGCCCTTCTCAGAAGTATAAAGTTTTCGAGTTTAGTAGGAGCAGATTTGATGATGATCTCTAATCTTGTTATTTTTTCAGTAGGCAAAACTGAGTTTAAGCTGTTAACTGTTTAAAGTATTACTTCTCACTAGTGAAACCTTAGTAATGTTTCAAGCTCAAAATAATCCCTTTTTATTTGATTTTTGTTAGGTTTTGAAGGGAAGGTGAGTGTTAAAGACACGCGCACACACACACACACACACACCCACCCAGAAAGAGGGCAGCTTAACAGCAAATGCAGGCCTTATGTTCAGCATAAAACCTACAGAAGTGGAGCACCAGCCTAATGCCAGAGCCCACCGTTGGTTACAGGCTGGGGGTACTTATAGCTATGGGCTGCCCAGCAGGATATTGATAAGATGTTCCCATGATGAGGCGGTTCTGGCCCTTGTTCCAGGGGGGTGTCTTCGTGGTCCTCCAAGCCTTTGTCCAGCAAGCTATGATAGGGATGTTTCTTTAGTTCGGCCTTTGTCTACTTTGTGGTCAGGTGGTTAGGCAGGATCTTTCTCATGACTCGAACCCCCATGAAATATTTCACTTTGACCAAGGTATAAAAAATAGCAGGGAGCTTACAAAGTGGTGCAGTTTGGACTAACAGTTTTATCTATCAAAATTTAAAAACCATCAGTATTATTCATACAGTAAATAAACTCTATTATAAATAACTCTTGGTAAATGCATTTTAAATTACTGTTGGTGGGAGTGTAAATTAGTTCAACCATTGTGGAAGGATCTAGAGCTAGAAATACCATTTGACTCAGCAATCCCATTATTGGGTATATACCCAAAGGATTATAAATCATGCTACTATAAAGACACCTGCACATGTATGTTTATTGTGGCACTATTCACAATAACAAAGACTTGGAATCAACCCAAATGTCCATCAATGATAGACTGGATTAAGAAAATATGGCACATACACACCATGGAATACTATGCAGCCATAAAAAAGGATGAGTTCATGTCCTTTGTAGGGACATGGATGAAGCTGGAAACCATCATTCTCAGCAAACACAAGGACAGAAAACCAAACACCGCATGTTCTCACTCATAGGTGGGAATTGAACAATGAGAACACTTGGACACAGAGCTGGGAACATCACACACTGGGGCCTGTTGGGGGAGGGATAGCATTAGGAGAATGTAAATGACAAGTTGATGGGTGCAGCAAACCAACATGGCACATGTATACCTATGTAACAAACCTGCACGTTGTGCACATGTACCCTAGAACTTAAACAAAAACAAACATTAATTGTAGAGATTTCCACTTGTGGTCACAGTACAGTAGCAGAAACTAGATTTAGGGTATTATGTGAAACAACCCCTTCAAAGTAGATAGAATATATGAAACGATAGATTTTAAGACAAAAGGCATCAGGCCACGAAACTTAGTAACCTGTGAGACAGAAGGTAAATGAGGTATTGCCTATGATTGTCCCAGGTTACAGTCTTAAGAGAGTTTCTAGGCTATTGTACTGGGAGGGTGAACCCAGCCAGAGCCTGTCTGACTCCCTGATTTGAGAAGACAGCTGAGAGTCTGGGGAAACTGAGTATTCTAGAGTTTCCACGACAGAGTACTAGAAAGGAGAGACAACTACACAGTGAGAGAATGCTGGAGATCTTCAGAGGATTCCCCTCGGGTCTCAGTACTGACCATCAAAGTCATTGGGAGAAGAATCATTTGAAAGGATTAAAAGGAATAGTGTCTGACACTCACAGGGTAAAGTGTCTGCTCCTACTAGCCAGACTGAAAAAGTTATAATTAGTGAGTGATTGGGAGAATACTCAGTAGTGGGGAGGTTGGGGCTAGAAAATGATACCTCCAAATGAAGACATCAGAAGAAGTCTCAGAAGCAAAGTTTCCCTCTGAACTCCTCTTGCTCTCCTGTCTCTCATTCTCCCTTGAGGCTAGCCATACAAACCAGAATCCCTCTTCTCCAAGGCAAATCAGAGAAACCAGAGCCCCTTTTCCCAAAGTTATTCATAAAACCTCAAAATAAACGTTACTATAACTTTCCCTCCACCTTTCTGTGTAAAAGCTGGCCTTAAAGAAATTATCTGACCTACCATGTTTGATTGTAGGCCATAGGACCCCCATTTCAGAACGAGTCCTTCCCCATACCCAGAAGGAAGAAGAAATGCTTCAGAGTCCCCAAGAGGAATCTAAATAGATAGGCCTTGCTGGGATTTCCCCTCCATCTATAAACATTGGCTCATATCTTTGTGTCCAATTATATTTCTCCACAGCTGTTCATACTTGGCTGAACCTATACAGAAAAATGAACAGCTTCTCCTGTGTCTTGGGCCTTCATTCTGAAGGCTTTTGTGTCACATAAAATTATGGTTAAATAAATTTGTAAACATTTTATCCTATTAATTTGTCTCTTGTCAGTTGATTTTCAGCAAACCTTCAGAGGGTGAAAGGGAAGTTTTCCGTTGTCTCAATAGGAATAAATAGCCCTACTAGTGCTTTGAACCTATCTAATAAGTTATAAAAGAAAACCAGAAGGGACCAAACTATAACCGAGTAACTGAACTTTTCGAATGACTCAGAACAACTACAAAGGTAAACCGTACTGGGCCATAAAACAAATCTCAATAAATTTAAAATGATCCAAATTCATACAAATATATTCTCGGCCCACAACGGAAATTAATGTAAAATTAGTAACAGAAAGATATTTGAAAAAATTCCTTAAATATTTGAAAACCAATTATAACACACTTCTAAATAACCCATGGGTCAAATAAGGAATCAAAAACGGAAAATAAAAAGTAGTTTGAACTGAATACAAATGGATATACAACATAATCAGAATTTGTGAGATGCTGCTAAAGCAGTACTTTGGGGGAAATTTTTAGCACTAAATGCTTATATTGGAAATAAATAAAGATCTCTAATTAGTGACCTCAGCTTCCACTCTAAGGAACCAGAAGATAAGTACAAATTAAAACTAAAGTAAGCAGGAAAAAGGAAATACTAAATATTAGAGAAAAAAATCAATAAAACAGCTAACAGAAAAATAGATAAAATCAATGAAACGAAAAACTGGGTCTTTGAGAAGATTAATGAAATTGATCAATCTCTAGCCAGACTGATAAGAAAAAAAGAGAGTGAAGATGTAAATTGCCACAATCAAAATGAGAAAGGTGACATTACTCTATATTCTACACCTACTAAAAAGACAAGAAAATATTGTGGGCCGGGTGTGGTGGCTCATGCCTATAAATCCCAGCACTTTGGGAGGCCAAGGCAGGAGGATTAGCTGAGGTCAAGAGTTCAAGACCAGCCTGACCAACATGGTGAAACCCCCTCTCTACTAATACAAAAAAAAAAAAAAAAAAAAAAGAAAGCCGGGCTTGATGGCACACACCTGTAATCCCAGCTACTCGGGAGGCTGAGGCAAGAGAATTGCTTGAATCTGGGAGGCGGAGGTTGCAGTGAGCTGAGATTGTGCCATTGCATTCCAGCCTGAGCAACAAGAGTGAAACTCTGTCTCAAAAAATATATATATATTGTGAATAATTTTATGCCAAGAAATTCAACAACTTACATGTAATGAGCATATTCACTGAAAGACACAAATTACCAAAGCTCATTCGATAAGAAAGCAATAACCTGAATAGCACTATACTTACATATAAACAAATTGCATTTGTAGTTCAAAATCTCCAACAAAGAAAACTCCAGACCTATAAGGCTTCGCTGGCAAATTCTACTAAACATTTAAGGAGGAAATAATATCAATTCTATAGAAACTCTTTTGTAAAATTTAAGAAAATACTTCCCAAATCATTGTGACCAGCGTTGTCATGGTACCAAAACTAGATAAAAAAATTCCAAGAGGAAAAACTATAGCCCAATATCCTTCATTAACATTAATGTAAAATCTCTAAATAAATATTTTAGAAAATGAAACAATGTGTACAAAGGATAATGCGTAATGACCAAATGAGGTTTATCCCAGGAATGCAGTATAATATGGTTATGAACTAACTAACAAATTTAAAAAGAAAGCATAAAAAAGAATGAGATCATGTCCTTTGTGGGGACATGGATGGGGCTGGAGGCCATTATCCTTAGCAAACTGACACAGGAACAGAAAACAAAATAAGTGTTCGTGTTCCTGCTTATAAGTGGAAGCTAAATGATGTGAACACATGGACACATAGAGGGGAAAAACACACTCTGGGGCCTATCAGAGGGTGGAGGGGGCAAGGAGGGAGAGGATCAGGAAAAACAACTAATGGGTACAAGGCTTAATACCTGGGTGGTGAAGTAATCTGTACAACCCTTATGACACATGTTTACCTATGTAATAAACCTGTACATTTTGCACGTGTACCCCTGAACTTAAATAAAAGAAAGAAAACATTTGATCATCTCAATAGGTACATAGGAAGCGTTTGACAAATTTAGTATTCTTTTAACATTTTATTTGTTTTTAAAATTATTTTTCCATAAGTTATTGGGGTACAGGTGGTATTTGGTTTCATGAGTAAGTTCTTTAGTGGTGATTTGTGAGATTTTGGTACACTCATCACCCGAGAGGTATACACTGCATTATATTTGTAGTCTTTTGTCCCTCACTCTCCTCCCACTCTTCCCCCCCAAGTCCCCAAAGTCCATTTTATCATTCTTAGCCTTTGCATCCTTATAGCTTATCTCTCACATATCAATAACAACATATGATATTAGGTTTTCCATTCTTGAGTTGCTTCACTTAGAATAATAGCCTCCAATATCATCCAGGTCGCTGCTAATGCTGTCAATTCATTCATTTTTATGGCTGAGTAGTATTCCATCATGTATGTGTGTGTGTGTGTGTGTGTATATATGTGTATACATACATATATATGTGTATATATATACACACACATATATATACATATATACACACACACACATACACATATATAATATATACACACACACATACCCCCCCCCACACAGTTTCTTTATCCACTAGTATTCCTTTTGACAGAAAGTCTGAGCTAAGTAGGAATAGAAGAGAAGCTCCTCAACTTGTTACAGGGCATCTACAAAAAAACCCTTATAGCTGATATCATAATTAATGGTGAAAATACTGAATTTTTCCTAGTATGATGAGGAACAAGAGAAGAATTTATACTCTCACTACTTAATTAAACATTGTACAGAGGTTCTGGCAAATAAAATTAGGCAAGAAAAAGAAATTAAAGTTGTTTTTATTGGAAAAGAAGTAAAACTGTCTTTATTTGCAGATGGCTGATTGTCAAAAATCTGATAAAATCTGTAAAGATACTGGGGCTAATAAATTTAGCATGTTGGCAAGACATAAGACAAATATTAAAAATTAAATATATTTTTATATACTAGCAACAAATAATATTTAAACTAACAAAGCAATATCACAATAGAGAGAAAAGGTATGGAATAGTTTGGGATAAATCTGATAAAATATTTGAAAGAACTGTATGCTGAAAATTGCAAAACACTACTGACAGAAATAAAGCCCTAAGTCCACGGGGAATATATGTCAGGATCATGGGTTAGAAGACACAATATTGTTAAAAGCCATTTCTCCCCAAATTGTAGATTTAATACAGTCCTACCCAAAAACTCAGCAGCTAATTTTTTGGTAGAAATTGATTAACTTATTCTAAAAATCATGTGGAAATGTAAAGGACCCAGAATAGTCAAAACAGCTTTGCAGTAGGAGACATGTTAGAGCACTAACATTACCTGATATCAAAGCTTACAAATCTACAACAATCAAGAAAGTATGGTATTGGCATAACAATAGATAAATATATCAATGGAACAGAAGAAGAGAGCCCAGAAATAGACTTACTCATATACACATAGACTGCTGAATTTCTACAAAGCTGCAAAGCCAATTCAGTGGGTAGTTCTGCTGTTGTTTTTCAATAAATGGTGCTAAAATTATTGGATGTCCATAGGCAGCAAAAAGGAATGCAACAGAAAATATATAATTTAAAACAGATCATAGATCGAAATGTAAAACAAAAACTATGAAAGTTTTTTGAAGGAGACATAAAAGGATCTTTGAGATATTGGGCTAGGCAAAGATTTCTTACATGTGATGTCAAAAGTACAATCCTTAAACCAAATTGATAAATTAAAACTTGAGCAAAATTAAAAATTTCTGCTCTTGGAAATACACTGTTAAGGGAATAAAAATAAGCTACAAAATGGGATAATTTTACAAAGCATACATATGATAAAGGATATGTATTCTGGACACATGAAGAACCATCAGAATTCAATAAGAAAACAACTCAATTTCAAAAATTGGCAAAAATTAAAAAATAATGAAATCCTGTCATTTGCAGCAACACGGATGAGCTTAGAGGACATTAAGTAAAATAAGCCAGGCATAGAAAAGCAAATATCACATGTTCTCGCTGATATGTGGGAGCTAAAAATGTGGATCATATGGAGGTAGAGAGTAGGACTGTGGTTACTAGACTTGGGAAGAGTAGTGGGAAATAAGAGGATGAGAAGAAATTGGTTTTTAGGTGCAACAATACAGTTAAATAGAATGAGTAAGTTCTAGTGGTGTTCAATAGCACAGTAGGAGGACTACTTAAAAATAACTTATTGTATATTTCCAAATAGTGAGAAGAGAAGATTTGGAATGTTCCCAACATGAAGAGATGATGAATGTTTGAGGTGATATCCCAATTACTCCAGTTTGATCATTACACATTGTCAAAATATCATATGTAACCCATAAATATATACAATCATTATGTGTCAATAAGAAAATAGGCATATCACCAAAGAAGATATTTGATGGCAAATAAGCATGTGAAAACGTGCTTAACATTTTAAGGCTTTGGAGAAATGCAAGTTAAAACACTAAGGAAACATAGCTATATATCTACTGGAATGTCTACAATTTGAAAAGCTGATCATATTGGCAAGAATATAGAGAGACTAGAACTTTCATACTCTGCTTGTGGAAATGTAAAATGGTAAAACCACTTTGCAAACAGTTTGGCAATTTCTTAAAAATTGAAGCACATGCTTATGTTGCTCTGCCATTTCTTTCTGGGTAAACACCCAGGAGAAATGGAAGCATACGTTTGTACAAAGATTTGTACATGAATGTTCATAGCAGCTTTATTTGTAATAGCCGTTACTGGAAAAAAAAAAACCCCTAATGTTCATGAACAAGTGAAATGATAAACAATCTGTGATATCTCCATACAATGAAATACTACTCAGCAATAAAGAAGGAATATACTGTGTATACACACACCATGGATGAGTCTCAAAACAGTTATCTCAAAAATCCAGACAAAAAGAACATAGTGAATAATTCCATTTTTATGGAATTATAGGAAATTTAAATAAATATTTAGTTACAGAGAATAGGTCAGTTTTTGTTTGGTGGTGCTTATGGGGTGGCAAGGTGCGGAGGCTGGGAAGGGCTGGAGGGCAAAATTATGAAGGGTCTCTAGGAGACTATTTGGAATAATGAATATATTCATTATGTTGGTTTTGGTGGTGGTTTCATGGGCATGTACATATGTCAAAACTTATCAAATTATACACTACAAATATCTGTGGTTTCCTGTATTTCAGTTTTACCTTGATAAAGCTGTTAAAAACGCTAATTGTTTTCTGCTGCCTTTTGCCAGCTCTTAGGAATTATCTCCCAACCATACAATTTTAGCTACAAGTAAAATGCATAAAGATGCATAATCAACGTTGCTTAGTACTCAGCAACTGTACGCTCCATTGACCCCTTTTTCGTGTTTGCAAGTGGCTCTGTAAGACCATAGAATTCCACAAAGCAGTTTTTAAATGCTAGCACAGATGAGATTTTAAGTCAACAACAACCTTGCTGGGTGACCCATCATCCGACCTATGCTTGAACAGGAAACTTACCCCCTTCACAGGAGTGTATTATAACTTTGGACAGCTCTCGCTCTTAGAAAATTGGGGCTACTGATAGGATTTTACTTATATTTTTACTAGTTGGGATGAAAATATATGTTGTTGGAAGAAGTTTTTAATATTCAAAAGCCCAAATCTTGGAGTGGACAAGCTTCCTTAAGAGCAGTAGCACTGTCTACTGCAGTGATTTCTCAGCTGAGTCCTTCTTTGGCTACCAGGGCAGAGAAAGGGCAGTATCAGGTGTCAGTGGCCCAGTGGGTATGGCAATGGGTACCTGATCTTCACTCATGTTTTGTTCAAAATAGGATTATTTTTATGTTTTACTATTCTGATTTTATGTTTCTCTTGACAACATTTTTTTTTTCTTTTTAAATCACTGGAGTGGTGGAAAGAATTTTCTTTGAGCAGAGAGTCATGGATTTACATATTTCTCACCCATTTTTTAGATATTTTATACATTAGTAATGTTGGTAAGACAGAGTAAGTGAAATACTCAGCTATTAGAATGGAGAATTGCTATCTCAACGTCATTGTTTTCATATTGGTTTGCTGGGTATTTTGTTGATATAATAAAATACCATAAACGGCTGGCTTAAACAACAGGAATTTATTGTGTCACAGTTCTGGAGACTGCAACTACAAGATGGAGGTTTTGGCAGCTTTGATTTTTGCTGAGGCCCCTCCCTTTAATTTGCAGATGGCCATCCTCTCACTGTATCCTCATGTGGTCCTCTCTGATCTGTGTGTTGTCTATGTCCTGATCTCTTTTTTTCTTTTAGAACAATCAGATTAGAGCTCACCCTTATAATCTCGTTTAGCCTTAATTATCTCTCTAAAGGCCCTGTCTGCTAATAGTAATTCCAAATACTTAATCTAAAATACTGAAGATTAAGACTTCAATATGTAAATTGGAGGGGGACAAAATTCAGCCCATAACAGCTTCCATTTTTATAAAATGAGGACTTACCTTTCAAGATTCTTTTCAGCAATGATAAGATAATCTATGTAAAGCACTAGTAAATTATCAGACACCTTTTAGGGATGCAGTAGATGATAATTATTCTAATTATGAAGTAAATATAAATCTATGCTTATACAGATAAAATTTATTTTAGATCATTGATGCCCTAACTATAAATGCCATTTTTTTCTCTGTAATTTAAAACGTGCTGAGCTGTAATAGGAACCTATAAAGACATCAGAGAAAATGTAATCCAAGTTACAACATGTATCTATTTTTAACAAGTTTAAATTTGGATGTGAATGGCAAGACTTGACTTTTATTTACACAGCTCTTCACTCAGATGAAGAAGAATAATATCCCTCAGTGCTCTAGAGCTGTTAAAGAGAAACCCAATGAGGAGCACAGGTTATGTAGAAATTACATAATGGCAGTGGTGGCAATTTGCACTGCCTCCAATTCTCCTCATGTTTTACCTCAGTTCTAGAGGAGAAATGAGAATATGCCCAACTGTGTTTTAAGCTATGGTCATAGGAAATTCCCTTGAGAGAAATTTGAGAAGTCTGAAATTCAAACACACTAGCGAAATGCAAATAGTTTTATTTATTAGTGACCACTAATGGTCTGTAATAATCACAGCTGATTAAGTAAATAAGCAAATTAATTATTAGAAGTGTTTGCAGAATTGAATTCACAAATTTTCTAATTGTTTTTTCTTTATATGCATTTAGCCATATCTGATCTTGAATTGAGTTAAGGAACCAAGCTTCAAAAGAATACAATTTGAAGGAGCAGAGGAGTTGTAATTATAAAACATCATGATACTCTTTAAAATTCTATATGTTACTCATAATTTCTAAGTTCAATGATCTGTGCTGTTATATTAATTAACTTTCAAAATTCTAATAGCTGAGCAGATCACTTGATTTCACTTGCCTACACTACTTTTTGTTAATTAATGGAAACCATAAATTCAGAGCCCTTGCAAATTGTGCTGCTTCATTGCATTTAGTGCTGTTGTAATTTCTACTCTTAATTAAATAATGAGGCTCCAGAGCACATTCCTAACTGTGAGGTAAACTAGACTGTGACTCTAGCAGGGATTCCTTCTAGCCAGCGCAGTCAATCAATGCATGTCTTCTGTAATAGATAGAAGAGTTTATTACTCAACTTTGGAGCCTCATGTGGCTCATGTGGTGGGAGACATGCTGTAGGAAAACCCATCTTTGTTTTGATCAAGTTGCCAGGATTGCATTTTCATCTCCCCTTTCTTGCTCCTACCTGGACTGGAAGGGGTGAGTTATTTTATTTTGTTGTGACTGATGCAAGCCTCACTTGTATAGAAATGGAGCAATCAGGATATAGTGTGCTCTTTTCCTTCCTTGAAAGTGACTCTCTTTGTGATTCATTCTGAAGTAAACAAATATGGATTGGACATCTACAGAGTACCTAGGGGGTACAGCAGTGAACAAGAAGATTCCTTTGAGAAAGCAGGTAAATCTCCATTCACACCAGTTTCTGAGCCCTGAAGTATTTCAATAGAGAGTACCTGCACTGTATTTTGAGACTCTTTAACACAAAGGAATTTTAAAAACACACTATTTGTAAGAATTTGTCATAGTAAAAAGGTGTGATAGAAGAATAATAATTTAAGCTGAAGTTCTTATAATGGATAAGCCAGGCTTGGGTTTTACTTAGGCTAATGGTATTAATCCACTTCTCTCCTTATTCATAAATACATTTCCTGTCTGGATTTATCATATTTCACTTTTTACTTGCAGAATCTTTTTTTTTAATTGGGTTGTTTAGCACCGAATGAAATAGAGCATATTTTTTTCATGCCAAAAGTTATTCAGCTTTACCATTAGGTTTAGAACATCAGTTACAATTTATTTTTAAGGGGTGACCGAATCATTTATCACACGTACGCTTTACTATAAAAGAGAAGCACATTTTCCACCATCGACAAAGTAACTCAAGGACCAGAGTAAGCCAGAATATCAGGAGATGCCAAATGACTATACTCGGAAGCAAGAAATACTTAATTTGACTGACCTAGATAATTCTTAATTATTCATGAATCATGTTTCCAATGGATGGGTTACCCAATCCCTTTTCTCCTTCCTCTTGATCCTGCCCTTAGCCATTTAATTTCTTTCTGGCAAAGAAAGTGAAATATTCAATTTTATGACTTGGCCCACTTTAAGAAAATATATTGGTTAATAATGATTCAGAATTATATATAATAAAATATTGATGAAAATGGATTCAAAATTATATGCAATAAATGTTATTACAATATTTCATTCACTCTGACAGTGCTACTGAAAATGTGGTTCATAGATGCTTACAACCCTTATCAAAAGAATTTGAGAGGAAGTATTTAGAAGGTTTGACAGCAATTTGCCTTTCTCAGAAATCCACGTACATGATCAGTAAACTCTTATTGAACAGGACAGAGCTACCCAAGAATCAGGGTAAACATACAATCAGACACTAGTCTTTTACTACAGATAGCTTAATTGCTGATATAAGATGCCCTTGATGGTTAAATGTGTCATCAATTTTTAGATACATCTCAACATTAGAGATGTTAAAATGTGGAAAAATACTTATTTTAGAATTGCTGATATTAATTTATTATTTTATTTACCATGGGAGAGTTCCTTTTTGCAGAGGGAGTAAGGATATTCTGAGAGTGATTATCTATTTTTTTGTGGTAATTGCAAAAGTTATATGATACAGTAGAAAGTGAGTTGGCTCTGACTTCAGGCAGACTGCCATTTACTGGGTTTATGATTTTGAACAAGGCTCACATTCCTTAATGGTGAAGAGGAATGAAAATATATCTCAGGGTTGTTTAGACTTTCTTACCTCAATTTGACTAATGGAATAGAATATTTGGAACTGTTTCATTTAATTTACAAAAACCAAATATGTGCAGATACAAACACATATATACACCTACACAGATAATTTTTGATGCCTTAATAGAATAGTTTCAAAATTTACCTTATTATGTAGCTATGACATTTTAAATATTTATCATAGGAAAATTAGACTGTGTAATCATGTGAATAGTATAAATCAAAGGTTTTAAAGGTCAAGAATTACCTCCCATGCTTTTATTATCTGACTCCCATGGTGAATAATAGCTCATTGAACAGATATTGGAAATATATTAAATTTGAATATTCTGTTAAATTAGTTTTTAAATTATCTGTTTAACCAATATATTTGATATACATCTTTTACAGAAATATTTCACAACTCAATATTTTAAATTATTTGCAATCATCATATAGTCGAGTTATTACTAACTTTTTAGTGAATTTGTATTATATTTAAAACTTTAAAATACTAATGATCAGCTAATGAAGATTTTTTTTTGGAGCGTAAAATATTTTCTTTAAGAAAATAAAATTCTAACAAATAGTACTAGATAAGCATGACTGCCATGTTCAGTTAGCTTTTATTTTGAATAGTCATTTTGTCAACAGAATTATATGCTAACATTTGAGTTCATTAAGTGAGCTAGACCTTTATTTTATATTTTACTTATCTTATGCTTGATATCTGTTAATGTTTTGATATCTTGAAGTGCAATATTAGAATATTAGCACTTTTTCATCTAGGTTGTTAAGAAATTCAAACTTATATTTGGACGTAAGCTAAATTGGTAAATTAACAGAAAATAAATTTGTTATGTTTCCTTTATATTTGTTCAAATAGTTATATTAATTGACATATATGTTAGTGGCGTATTATGGTGTACAGAGTATTTTACACATATTTTAAATGCTGTTACTATTATAAAAATGTATTTTAGAACAATAAAATAAAGAAAATTATTATTTTTTAAACTCAGCAATTATTTTACTGTCCAATGATTGCTACTGTTAACATTATGAGGTGTTTTCTGTCAGGATTTAAAAAATATATTTTAACTTAATCAGAAGTATTGTATCTTTTTAAAATATTATGTCATAACATATTCAATTTAATGACAGTCTCTTAATAAACATAATTCATAATATGAATGTTAATAACATTTAGAAGACCATTCACCTCTTATTGAATATATTTAGGTTGGTTCCAATTTTTACATACTATAACTAGTGTACTGATTACATCTGTACATATGCTTTACGTGGTGTCTTTTGATCACCACAACAGCTGTGTGGTAGGCAAGTACTGGTTTATATATTTTTCATTTCCATCACAGAATTAAGAGGCTAAGATACCAACCCAGTTTCACAAAATCACGAAGTTTGGGTGCCAGCTGAGAAATCCAGATATTTGATATTGTATTAATTGTTCTTTCTCTTGAAGTGCTCCCATCATTAAAAGGGTTTAAGACAGAGTTTGTGCCCTTAGAATATGACAGGTGTAGCTGTTGTATCTGCATATTGGCGGTGGCAATGTCATGGATTATGTGGCTTTTTTGATGAGATCTCAGAGTTGGTGGAGCATGTGACATATTTGGGAATAAGACTGAATACAACATAAATTTAATAGATGTGTAGGATAGAATCTTTGAGAAAATACTGATGTTCTTCTGGAACCAGCTAAAATGAAAGGGATTCTATGTAATCCAACTAGATCAGCTGAAATCGATTTTGGTAATTTGGAGGTAAACAGGTATTTGAGTAATGCTGACCTCAAATCTGATTAACCAAAAACGTACTTAGAGAATATAGGACTAAATTATTTACATGTTCAGATTAAATAATACCCCACAAGTGCATTTCAAATTAAACTGCAAAGATGTAACTTAAGACATATAATTTTTAGAAAAACAAAACATATTTTACCCTTTAGTTAGGTTAACATTGTTATTTTTTCTTATATCCAGTAAAAGATGTGACAGTTTCTCACTGAGCCGTTTCTCATAGTAGTATGGCCTTAATCCTATCTTCTTTTTAAAGGGCTGCTCTTTAATTGAATCATGGGAGTCTTTATGTTTCACATGAGCAAAGTTGGCCCACATCACAGCTAGTGGACAAGTAGATAGGGCTATAAAGAGCTCATGCTTATCCCTGAGCAAAATGATAACTGGCTCATGGAGACCTTCCCCTTCCCAAAATGCTGAGGGCAGCTGAGAAGACAGCCATAGAGAGGAATGGTTTACAGTATTTATAAGTGGGAAGTGCTGATGCATTTCTGGTTCCTACTCTGACTTCCAAACAGCGAGCTACCCCAGAATAATTCAAGTATGCATCTTCTTGTGTCCATCCTAGCTTAGTCCCTGTTACTGGGAGAGCTGTCTTTGCTTTTTTTGCCTTTTAAAATAAGAATTCTGACTTGGTTTTTTAATACCCAGAACTCTCCAAAACAATCATGCTGTTCTTCAAAGGTATTTCAAGACAGATTTCATGCTTGTTGCCTGGGCCCACAGATGTAGTGATTTGAAATGATACACATTTTTCATTCTCTCATAAGGTACTAATACAATACATTTAAATTTTTCTGAGCCTCAATTTCCTCTCTGCAACTTGGAAGAATAAAATCTATCTGGAAGGTTTGTTTTGAGACATACATGTGATAATATGAATAAAGTATAGTGAATACTTAATAAATGGTTGATATTATTATTTACATAGAAGAGGTGGTCAAAATCACAACAGAAAGAAAATAGGTTTTGGTATCAGGTACATTTATTTTGGATTTTATCTTTGCCTCTTATTAGCTGTGTGACCTTGGACAAATCCTTTTTTTTTTTTTTTTTGACACAGTCTTGCTCTGTCACCAGGCTGGAGTGCAGTGGCGTGATCTCGGCTTGCTGCAACCTCTGCCTCCCGGGTTCAAGAGATTCCCCTGCCTCAGCCTCCTGAGTAGTTGGGACTACAGGTGCTTGTCACCAAGCTGGCTAATTTTTTTGTATTTTAGTAGAGATGGGGTTTCACCATGTTGGCTAGGATGATCTCGATTTCTTGACGTCGTGATCCACCCGCCTCAGCCTCCCAAAGTGCTGGGATTACAGGGGTGAGCCACTGTGCCCAGCAATACTTACGGTTACTAAGCTCAAATTCTTTATTATTATCTGAAATTTCTCTTGAGTTCTTTAGATAGAAGAGAAACTGGGAAGATGTATTTTGGGGAATGTTTACAGCGTCAGAAGAACTTTTCTGGAATTATTTAAAGCAAATTGAGAATAATTCTATACTAGTCATTAATTTTTGGGGAGCACATGGTTGAATGTGGTTGTTGATACTTTGTGATGAAGATAATGTATCATGAATGGTTGACATTCACTGTTGTAATAGTAATTTAAGCTCATATAATGAATCAGTTCAAATCACTGAGCATATTTACCAAGGTGTATACATAATTAACATTTAATTCCCCTGAATATCTTATTTCATTATCCACACAGTTTAGGAAAATATACTCAATAGACACTGGCAACCAGCAAGCTTATGCTCTATCAAACCGTAAGAAACCATAAGACCTTTGAGTTTCTTCTGTTAGTGACCAGATGAGTTTGAGTTAACTTCCGAACTAAGGATGCAGCAAGTTGTACATGCTTTTATAATCATACTCACTAAACAAAGCTCTGAAAGAATGGGGTTGGAATTTGGACTTAATGGGTAAGAATTGAAAATGGGTTATTGTGTCTTAGAAACTTCAGTTTGCTGTAGTTCACGTTACTGAGCTCAAACATTTTCTAAGCCAACAAACTGGTAACTTTACAAGTTTCCTTCCTAACCATGCTCACCACATTCATGCTGTGTTGAACTGCCATGCAAATTCAATAAGGTTTGATTTTCTTTCTTTGCTATTTCTTATTTGCTTTCTATGTTACTTTCTTCTCTTTTCTGAGAATTATTTTCTGAACCAAAAAGTGTTTAGCATCAGGATCAATTGTCAAATAACAAACAAATATTCAAGTTCTAGGATAAAATGACATCTTGTGAGCAACCCTTAAATTCCCATTAAAATTTTCACTAGGATGGGGGTGGTGGTGGAACAACTCATAACATTAAATGCCAAGACTTAAAATCAATCTATTCCCAGAATATTGGGAGCAATTAGTTAATAATTGGTAAAGTGAAAAAATAAGAAAATTAATTTGGATGGGACTTAGTGCAATTCACAAAATGTTGAAAAGATGTATATCTTGCTGTTAGCTAGTAAAATTTTTGAATTGAAAAGACAAATTACAATAGCTTTTTTGAAAAAAAAAATGAGACTCCCAATTGAGATGACCAAAAGTTGAAATGTTAAAAACACAGAAATTGGCCAGGTGTGTTGGGTCACACCTCTAGTTCCAACACTTGGGAGGCTGAGGTGGTAGGATTGCTTGAGTCTAGGAGTTTGAGACTAGCCTGGGCCAAATGGTGAGACCCCCATCACTACAAAAAATTTTTTTAAAATTAGCAGGGTATGGTGGTGGTGTGCCTGTGGTCCCAAGTACTCAGGAGGCGGAGGTGGGAGGACCACTTGAGCGCAAGTGGTTGAGGATGCAGTGAGCTGTGTTCAGGCCACTGCACTCTAGCCTTGGTGACAGAGCAAGACTCTGTCTTAAAAAATATAAAAATAAAAATGAGGAAATCTTTATTAAAAGAGAAGTAGAAAAAGTAGAGTTAAATAAAGACAAATCTAAATAATAATTATTTTGTTAAATTTGATGATAAAATTCAGTGGAAGAGCCAATATTCTTAAAGTACTATGGACAATGGAAACACAATAATTTAGTTGAAAATTGATTAAACCCATAGATTATGTTAACTAAAGACCTGAAAGTATAAGGAATTTTATCATCAAATTTAAGGAGAGGTAAAATTGGCCAATTTCTGTATTTTTAACATTTCAACTTTTGGTCATCTCAATTGGGAGTCTCATTTTTTTTTTCAAAAAAGCTATTGTAATTTGTCTTTTCAATTCAAAAATTTTACTAGCTAATAGCAAGATATACATCTTTTCAACATTTTGTGAATTGCACTGAGTCCCATCCAAATTAATTTTCATATTAATTTTTCTAGTTTCCTTATCTTTAATGATAGTGAATAAAAAATCTCCATTTTGGAGGGGGGGTTATTGATAGTTTGGTATTTATAGTTTAAAAATATAAACATAACCACTATTGGAGTTATTCTTCACACCTTGCAAATTACTAGATGATATAAAATATAAACAGTTATAAATCAAAGGAAGCATTATAAAACAGCATAAAACTGTATAATGGAAGACCAAATATAATAATTCTGCCAATTAAAATGAATAAACTCCTCTGTTAGCACATAAGACTTTCACATTTTGTTAAAAATTAAAGTCTCACTGTTTCCTTCTTGCCCAAGAACAGAGAACTTTAAAAGAACAAATAGTCAGGGGCAATACCCAGACAAACACAAACAGAAAAATAACATAAATGGTTATATGAATTTTATAAAAATGTATTTTCCAGAAAGATTTTGTTTTTCTTTGATTTAAAGGAGCATTAAAGTCTCAGTGAAGTTATAACAGAAATAAAAATGCGGCAGACATTGTTAGAATTAGAAGCAAAATTGATAAAAAATAAATGTTTTGGAAGAATTTGCTATCCTATTTAGTCAATAAAAGACTAAGTAAAATAAAATAACACAACTGGAAAAATTAGCCTGGTTAAAATAATAGACATAAAATTGAACTCTCGATCTTTCAAAAACCTCACCCTCTTTTAAATAATTGAGAAACACTGATTTACAAAATCCTTTTAAACTTGAAATCGTACAGGGTACATTCTTTAACATAAATATTCATTGAACGAATGTTAAGGAAGGCAAATAGACTAGAAATTAATGACTTCTTTCAGAGAAAAAAAATATCCAATACTAAAAATCCATATCCTAAGTTAGAAAATGGAAACTAGAATTATTGTATGTTAAGTGATGCAGCCAAAGCAGAACATAAGGGAAAACTCTTAGCTTTATGTCCTTTCATTATTAAACATTAAAATTAAAACATATTAATTAAAGATTGAAGTCACAAATATAGAACAAATAAAACAATGCAAACAAATTAGGTAAAAAAGCTGAAGGCAGAAATCAATAAATTAGAAAAAACAATAAATTTAATAACATTCTTTAAAACAATGTTAAAAATTAAGAATAAAAGATAACTAATGTTAAATTGGAAAGGGTATACAGATTGTATATGCAATGTTTTTAAGATTTTAATATTTAAACGTCAAACTATTATATTTGAAATCATAAATGAAATTAAATATTTCTGAAATGAAAACATACAAATTTTCAAAATGTTCTCTAGTACAAATCAAAGATAGCTAGAACAACAATCCTAATGAATAGTACAAAAATAAAAGATTATTCCTTTCATAAAAGTTTCTGAAATAAAGTGATTTTACCTGAGTTCCTTCAGATTTTTAGAGAAGGGATGCTTCTGTATACCCTTGCAGAGCATGAAAAATTGAGAATATTGCACATCCCATTTTAGGGAGCCAGTATTAACTTTGCTCGCTGAATATGATAAATTTATCACAAAACACTATATGTCTGACAAAATAGAATAGATTTGGTGGCAGATATATTAATTTGATCTTCGAGCCATCTCTACCACATCCCCTTCTTTGCTTAGTGAATCCTCATTTTCTTTGTGCTGGCTGCAGTCTCCCCAGCTTAAGGTGATGAATCATGATTGGTCTAATTCTTAGAATGACAATCTTCTTCCTCTTTTCTATCAGTTCATCTTCCAAACCCTCCTTAGAGCTTGGGTATGGCTGATTGACTCAATTCTGGCCAATTGCACTTAAGGGGAACTCTATTGGGAAGCACTAGAGAAAACAGAATTGGTGTCCTAATACAAGGATCAGATAGAAGACAAGGGCTTGTTGTCTGGAGTGGCTGCAGTCATTTCATAACATGAGGTGGCAAGAGGGAAAGAAACAAAATTCTTTGTGGTTAAAAATGATGAAGGAGAAAGAAAAAAAGAGCTTAGATTACTGATGATTATGATTGGCCTGCTGAACCAGTCGTGATATCACCTGTGTTCTTTCTGTTAACTGAGATAACACAACACACACACACACACACACACACACACACACAAAACATGCCACTGTTACAGGTTTTTAAAATATGTTTAATTCCGTTTAACACTTGGAAGCATTCATCTGATACAAAGGCAAAAATCCAAAATAAAATATTGGCAAATAAAAAAATAGCAGTTCACAGAATTATTTACCACACTTTAGTAAAGTTATATAAAGAAGCAAGGAGAGTCACACTTTAGAAACTGTATTAACCTAACACCACATCATTAAGTCTGATGATGCTACAAAAATGTATATTCATTATTATTTTAGAATACAATTAAATTTGGAATAAATGAATTAAATTTTAAAAATAAAATGCTGGTGACTTTATTAGATGTAGTTGAGATAAGTTGAGGATCCTCATTATTGTACACTATTTTAATTTAAACACTCTTCTGAAAGTTCTAGCTAATAACATGTCTGAAATAAAAATAAACTTACACATTTTGAAAAGGAAATTAACACTATTATTTGAAAAAAATATGATTACATGCCTGTACAGTCAAAGAAAATAACTGAATTAAGAGTGTTCATTAAAGTGGCCCTCAGTGAAATATTCTCCATTCTAATGGAATTAACAGAATATATATAGAGACCATAGAATATGGTGATGATAGCACTGACATACCTAAAATTGAGGAAATTTATCAGGATACAAAACTATAATCAACATCCATTTCCATCAGGGGAGACAGACATTTAGTTTCAGTTACTATGAAGGTCTGTTGTGCTTTGTTGTGAGGTTATATTCTCATCTTTTATCAAGGCCTAGATGAAATATCCTTAAGAGCATTTATCATCTTTCATTCTTATTTCATCTCTACCCAACAACATTCTGATAAATTATTTAACTTTTCAGATGACTAGAATCTTCTAGTACTTTTATTACTAATAAAAGCATATTCCCATAAATACACCAATAAGTTAGCATTCTTGTTAACTATAACAGAACAGGAAGGATATAAATTGTTCAATAAATGATACTGTGAAAACTGGTTTATATAAAGAAAAATCTAATGATAGCATATTTGCATAATATATGTCAAAATGAATTCTACATGGATTAAACAGAGAAATTTAAATAAATAAAAAGACTTTAAAGAATCTAGGAAGAACATGTACATGAATGAATATTTAACTTATATCCCACGTTCAGGAAGAATTTCCAAATAGGAAATCATTATTATGCATGATGAAATCTTGCTTAGATTAGTAGGTAATAATGATTAAAAATGTATTTGAAATGTAAATGCCCCGAAGTAGACCAGTAAGCCTGCTTATTTTGGGAGGGGTGTCTTCTCTTTTTAGAAAGCTGAAAAACAATTTTAAAATTCCAATATGTTTTCTGCATTCACTCCCCATCTTGGGTGAGGGAAATCTAGAGGACTTTTAAGAGCTTTTACAAGTTCTAAGGTTATTTGGAGGCTGTCTTTATGTCCCCTGGTCATTCTCATTTTCCCCTTGGATTGAACACATTAAGACAAGCATCTACTCTTCCTGTCCCATGATTGCACCCTCATTTCACACAGGGAGAAGTCAGATAGCTCTCAGTCTTTAAACTTCCTTGCCAGGACCTGCTTGGTGCCCATGAGGCAACTGGTGTTCTGTGAGCTTTTCCCCCAGCACCTGTCATACAGGACAGTTGAGGGCTCCTCCTCTATTGCATTCTTGCTGCTCATCACTGCATGGGGCCTCATAGTGCTTGCTCACAATGAAAATGGAGAAAGAAACAACATGAGAACGGTGGTAGGAAACTTGCATATTGTGATATAATCAGTGGTCCTGCTTTTGAGTAAGCAGCTAGAACACCCCAGGCACCCAGATGCTCTGTGGGAGACCCCCCTTCACCCTCACACAGGGTGAGAGAGAAAGGGTTCTGAATTTGACTGCAATTCTGCCTAAATGTAATGTTATCACAAAAGCCTTGGCTTCTGCATTCTGCTCTACCTCTCAAGGTAGCCTGTTAGGGGCCTGGAAATTTTCCATAAAATGGTTCAAATTCACCCTTAGTTGTCTACCATATAAAATGCAAATTCAAGTATAGGAAGGGTATTTTGAGGATATCAATATATAATGTATAAAAGTGCAGGGTGCCTAACAGTTGTGCATATAAAGCTAAGGCTGAGAATATACATAAAAGGAAAAGTAAAAAAGTAAAAGTAAAAAAGATTTTTTTAAAGTAAAAAAGATACCCTAGAAATAATATTACAAGGTTAATGAGGAATCAGCGAGTAGGTTTGCCACAAATAAAACAAGCAGAGGTTTGTCTTAGTTTACAAATAATTCTTATAAATCAGTAAAAGTAAAATTCTTATGGGCCAATGGTATAAATAGATATTTTACAAATGAAATATAAGGGCACTTAAGATATTTAGAACCATTCAGATAAAAATGAAATTTTTCTTCATATAGATTGAGCAAAGCTATTTTTAAAAGTAATTTCAGCGGGGAGGAGCCAAGATGGCCGAATAGGAACAGCTCCGGTCTACAGCTCCCAGCGCGAGCGACGCAGAAGACGGGTGATTTCTGCATTTCCATCTGAGGTACCGTGTTCATCTCACTAGGGAGTGCCAGACAGTGGGCGCAGGTCAGTGGGTGAGCGCACCGTGCGCCAGCCGAAGCAGGGGCGAGGCATTGCCTCACTCGGGAAGCGCAAGGGGTCAGGGAGTTCCCCTTCCAGAGGTGACAGACGGCACCTGGAAAATCGGGCCACTCCCACCCGAATACTGTGCTTTTCCGACGGGCTTAGGAAACGGTGCCCCAGGAGAGTATAGCCCGCACCTGGCTCAGAGGGTCCTACGCCCACGGAGTCTCGCTGATTGCTAGCACAGCAGTCTGAGATCAAGCAGCAAGTCGGCAGCGAGGCTGGGGGAGGGGCGCCCGCCATTGCCCAGGCTCGCTTAGGTAAACAAAGCAGCCTGGAAGCTTGAACTGGGTGGAGCCCACCACAGCTCAAGGAGGCCTGCCTGCCTCTGTAGGCTCCACCTCTGGGGGCAGGGCACAGACAAACAAAAAGACAGCAGTAACCTCTGCAGACTTAAATGTCCCTGTCTGACAGCTGTGAGGAGAGCAGTGGTTCTCCCAGCACGCAGCTGGAGATCTGAGAACGGGCTGACTGCCTCCTCAAGTGGGTCCCTGACCCCTGACCCCCGAGCAGCCTAACTGGGAGGCACCCCCCAGCAGGGGCAGACTGACACCTCACACGGCCGGCCAGGTACTCCAACAGACCTGCAGCTGAGGGTTCTGTCTGTTAGAAGGAAAACTAACAGAAAGGACATCCACACCAAAAACCCATCTGTACATCACCATCATCAAAGACCAAAAGTAGATAAAACCACAAAGATGGGGAAAAAACAGAGCAGAAAAACTGGAAACTCTAAAAACCAGAGTACCTCTCCTCCTCCAAAGGAACGCAGTTCCTCACCAGCAACGGAACAAAGCTGGACGGAGAATGACTTTGACGAGCTGAGAGAAGAAGGCTTCAGACGATCAAATTACTCCGAGCTACGGGAGGATATTCAATCCAAAGGCAAAGAAGTTGAAAACTTTGAAAAAAATTTAGAAGAATGTATAACTAGAATAACCAATACAGAGAAGTGCTTAAAGGAGCTGATGGAGCTGAAAACCAAGGCTCGAGAACTACGTGAAGAATGCAGAAGCCTCAGGAGCCGATGCGATCAAATGGAAGAAAGGGTATCAGCCCTGGAAGATGAAATGAATGAAATGAAGCGAGAAGGGAAGTTTAGAGAAAAAAGAATAAAAAGAAACGAGCAAAGCCTCCAAGAAATGTGGGACTATGTGAAAAGACCAAATCTACGTCTGATTGGTGTACCTGAAAGTGATGGGGAGAATGGAAACAAGTTGGAAAACACTCTGCAGGATATTATCCAGGAGAACTTCCCCAATCTAGCAAGGCAGGCCAACATTCAGATTCAGGAAATACAGAGAACGCCACAAAGATACTCTTCGAGAAGAGCAACTCCAAGACACATAATTGTCAGATTCACCAAAGTTGAAATGAAGGAAAAAATGTTAAGGGCAGCCAGAGAGAAAGGACGGGTTACCATCAAAGGGAAGCCCATCAGACTAACAGCGGATCTCTCGACAGAAACCCTACAAGCCAGAAGAGAGTGGGGGCCAATATTCAACATTCTTAAAGAAAAGAATTTTCAACCCAGAATTTCATATCCTGCCAAACTAAGCTTCATAAGTGAAGGAGAAATAAAATACTTTACAGACAAGCAAATGCTGAGAGATTTTGTCACCACCAGGCCTGCCCTAAAAGAGCTCTTGAAGGAAGCGCTAAACATGGAAAGGCACAACCGGTACCAGCCACTGCAAAATCATACCGAAATGTAAAGACCATTGAGACTAGGAAGAGACTGCATCAACTAACGAGCAAAACATCGAGCTAACATCATAATGACAGGATCAAATTCACACATAACAGTATTAACTTTAAATGTAAATGGACTAAATGGTCCAATTAAAAGACACAGACTGGCAAATTGGATAAAGACTCAAGACCCATCAGTGTGCTGTATTCAGGAAACCCATCTCACGTGCAGAGACACACATAGGCTCAAAATAAAAGGATGGAGGAAGATCTACCAAGCAAATGGAAAACAAAAAAAGGCAGGGGTTGCAATCCTAGTCTCTGATAAAACAGACTTTAAACCAACAAAGATCAAAAGAGACAAAGAAGGCCATTACATAATGGTAAAGGGATTAATTCAACAAGAAGAGCTAACTATCCTAAATATATATGCACCCAATACAGGAGCACCCAGATTCATAAAGCAAGTCCTGAGTGACCTACAAAGAGACTTAGACTCCCACACATTAATAATGGGAGACTTTAACACCCCACTGTCAACA
Source organism: Pongo abelii (assembly GCF_028885655.2). Taxonomy (NCBI): domain Eukaryota; kingdom Metazoa; phylum Chordata; class Mammalia; order Primates; family Hominidae; genus Pongo; species Pongo abelii. The sequence continues at coordinate 178,342,451 of NC_085928.1, forward strand.
TTAGACAGATCAACGAGACAGAAAGTCAACAAGGATACCCAGGAATTGAACTCAGCTCTGCACCAAGCAGACCTAATAGACATCTACAGAACTCTCCACCCCAAATCAACAGAATATACATTTTTTTCAGCACCACACCACACCTATTCCAAAATTGACCATATCCTTGGAAGTAAAGCTCTCCTCAATAAATGTAAAAGAACAGAAATTGTAACAAACTGTCTCTCAGATCACAGTGCAATCAAGCTAGAACTCAGGATTAAGAATCTCACTCAAAACCGCTCAACTACGTGGAAACTGAACAACCTGCTCCTGAATGACTACTGGGTACATAACGAAATGAAGGCAGAAATAAAGATGTTCTTTGAAACCAACGAGAACCAAGACACAACATACCAGAATCTCTGGGATGCATTCAAAGCAGTGTGTAGAGGGAAATTTATAGCACTAAATGCCCACAAGAGAAAGCAGGAAAGATCCAAAATTGACACCCTAACATCACAATTAAAAGAACTAGAAAAGCAAGAGCAAACACATTCAAAAGCTAGCAGAAGGCAAGAAATAACTAAAATCAGAGCAGAACTGAAGGAAATAGAGACACAAAAAACCCTTCAAAAAATTAATGAATCCAGGAGCTGGTTTTTTGAAAGGATCAACAAAATTGATAGACCGCTAGCAAGATTAATAAAGAAAAAAAGAGAGAAGAATCAAATAGATGCAATAAAAAATGATAAAGGGGATATCACCACCGATCCCACAGAAATACAAACTACCATCAGAGAATATTACAAACACCTCTATGCAAATAAACTAGAAAATCTAGAAGAAATGGATAAATTCCTCAACACATACACCCTCCCAAGACTAAACCAAGAAGAAGTTCAATCTCTGAATAGACCAATAACAGGAGCTGAAATTATGGCAATAATCAATAGCTTACCAACCAAAAAAAGTCCAGGACCAGATGGGTTCACAGCCGAATTCTACCAGAGGTACAAGGAGGAGCTGGTACCATTCCTTCTGAAACTATTCCAATCAATAGAAAAAGAGGGAATCCTCCCTAACTCATTTTATGAGGCCAGCATCATCCTGATACCAAAGCCTGGCAGAGACACAACAAAAAAAGAGAATTTTAGACCAATATCCTTGATGAACATTGATGCAAAAATCCTCAATAAAATACTGGCAAACAGAATCCAGCAGCACATCAAAAAGCTTATCCACCATGATCAAGTGGGCTTCATCCCTGGGATGCAAGGCTGGTTCAATATACGCAAATCAATAAATGTAATCCAGCATATAAACAGAACCAAAGACAAAAACCACATGATTATCTCAATAGATGCAGAAAAGGCCTTTGACAAAATTCAACAACCCTTCATGCTAAAAACTCTCAATAAATTAGGAATTGATGGGACGTATCTCAAAATAATAAGAGCTATTTATGACAAACCCACAGCCAATATCATACTGAATGGGCAAAAACTGGAAGCATTCCCTTTGAAAACTGGCACAAGACAGGGATGCCCTCTCTCGCCACTTCTATTCAACATAGTGTTGGAAGTTCTGGCCAGGGCAATTAGGCAGGAGAAGGAAATCAAGGGTATTCAATTAGGAAAAGAGGAAGTCAAATTGTCCCTGTTTGCAGATGACATGATAGTATATCTAGAAAACCCCATTGTCTCAGCCCAAAATCTCCTTAAGCTGATAAGCAACTTCAGCAAAGTCTCAGGATACAAAATCAATGTGCAAAAATCACAAGCATTCTTATACATCAATAACAGACAAACAGAGAGCCAAATCATGAGTGAACTCCCATTCACAATTGCTTCAAAGAGAATAAAATACCTAGGAATCCAACTTACAAGGGATGTGAAAGACCTCTTCAAGGAGAACTACAAACCACTGCTCAAGGAAATAAAAGAGGATACAAACAAATGGAAGAACATTCCATGCTCATGGGTAGGAAGAATCAATATCATGAAAATGGCCATCCTTCCCAAGGTAATTTACAGACTCAATGCCATCCCCATCAAGCTACCAATGACTTTCTTCACAGAATTGGAAAAAACTACTTTAAAGTTCATATGGAACCAAAAAAGAGCCCGCATCGCCAAGTCAATCCTAAGCCAAAAGAACAAAGCTGGAGGCATCACGCTACCTGACTTCAAACTATACTACAAGGCTACAGTAACCAAAACAGCATGGTACTGGTACCAAAACAGAGATATAGATCAATGGAACAGAACAGAGCCGTCAGAAATAATGCCACATATCTACAACCATCTGATCTTTGACAAACCTGAGAAAAACAAGAAATGGGGAAAGGATTCCCTATTTAATAAATGGTGCTGGGAAAACTGGCTAGCCATATGTAGAAAGCTGAAACTGGATCCCTTCCTTACACCTTATACAAAAATCAATTCAAGATGGATTAAAGACTTAAATGTTAGACCTAAAACCATAAAAACCCTAGAAGAAAACCTAGGCAATACCATTCAGGACATAGGCATGGGCAAGGACTTCATGTCTAAAACACCAAAAGCAATGGCAACAAAAGCCAAAATTGACAAATGGGATCTAATTAAACTAAAGAGCTTCTGCACAGCAAAGGAAACTACCATCAGAGTGAACAGGCAACCTACAAAGTGGGAGAAAATTTTCGCAACCTACTCATCTGACAAAGGGCTAATATCCAGAATCTACAATGAACTCCAACAAATTTACAAGAAAAAAACAAACAACCCCATCAAAAAGTGGGCAAAGGACATGAACAGACACTTCTCAAAAGAAGACATTTATGCAGCCAAAAGACACATGAAAAAATGCTCACCATCACTGGCCATCAGAGAAATGCAAATCAAAACCACAATGAGATACCATCTCACACCAGTTAGAATGGCAATCATTAAAAAGTCAGGAAACAACAGGTGCTGGAGAGGATGTGGAGAAATAGGAACACTTTTACACTGTTGGTGGGACTGTAAACTAGTTCAACCATTGTGGAAGTCAGTGTGGCGATTCCTCAGGGATCTAGAACTAGAAATTCCATTCGACCCAGCCATCCCATTACTGGGTATATACCCAAAGGACTATAAATCATGCTGCTATAAAGACACATGCACACGTATGTTTATTGCGGCATTATTCACAATAGCAAAGACTTGGAACCAACCCAAATGTCCAACAATGATAGACTGGATTAAGAAAATGTGGCACATCTACACCATGGAATACTATGCAGCCATAAGAAATGATGAGTTCATGTCCTTTGTAGGGACATGGATGAAATTGGAAATCATCATTCTCAGTAAACTATCGCAAGAACAAAAAACCAAACACCGCATATTCTCACTCATAGGTGGGAATTGAACAATGAGAACACATGGACACAGGAAGGGGAACATCACACTTCAGGGACTGTTGTGGGTTGGGGGGAGGGGGGAGGGATAACATTGGGAGATATACCTAATGCTAGATGACGAGTTGGTGGGTGCAGTGCACCAGCATGGCACATGTATACATATGTAACTAACTGCACATTGGGCACATGTACCATAAAACCTAAAGTATAATAATAATAATAATAATAATTACAATAAAAGAAAAAAAAAAAAAAAAAGAAAAAAAAAAAAAAAAAAAAAGTAATTTCAGGAAGGATCGGGTAAAATTGTGAGAAGTCTCTTTAAAAAGCACGTATATATGTGTGTTATATATGTATGTTTACATATGATAAGAACATCAAACAATAGAGAAGGCTAAACATTAAGATAAAATTCTCTCCTTTTCTTTCCAATCTCACTTGCTAGAGACAACCATTGTTTAACAGTAGTTTTAGTTTTGTTCTAGTGATGAATATTAAAATCTTAAAAACCTCATGCTTTTGCTTGTCAACTTGAAGTAGTACTTTCAACTTATGAAAAATGAAAGGTTTAAAACACCCTAACTTCCTGCCAATCTTTGTAAGCTTTTATTTTTCTATTTCTTCTATATTTCTTGATTTATTACCTACATATACATATATGGTGTATATATGCATGTACGTATATATATGCCTACGTGTAGGTGTATCTATATACATATAATATTTTTTATCACAACTCAAAGAAAAGGAATTAATAGGCTTCATTACCTTTCCCCCTCTTTTTCATCCTCCATTTTATAAAATGTGATACATTATTATTGCATTTGTCAAATTCTGTAACTGTAGTTATTTTGTGCATTGCTAGTAGATTGATACTAAAAACTGAAAACCAACAAACATTATTAAAATATTATAATTCTGTACACATATATCATGGTAAAGCATAGTGTAGTTGGACCCATAGAAAAGTTACATTCTTTGTCAACAAACTTTATTGCTGAAAGGATACTCTTTCGATCATCAAGTTGTCATTGATTCTCCCTCATTTCTTTACCATTTTCTGTATTTATTTTTCCATCGGCTGCCTGTGTTTCTTGTACTCTGTGTCATCATCATTATTGGAGTTATTTTTTATTTTGATGGAAAATCTGGTCTAGTAATTTCTTTCACATGGAATGTTTGAGTGCTAAATTTTCTATTTGCTTGCATTTGCAAAAATGATTTTCCTCTTAGCCTAGTTTGGCAGGGTATAAAATTATAAATTCAGTGTTTTTCTTTAAGATTTTAAAAATCTTGCTTTTTCATATTTTTGTGTATATATTGCTAGTGAGAAACTGAAGATAATGAGGAGTATGATGTTAGATACACATATGGATCCTATTGGTTTGTATGTAATTGGTTTATTTTCTCTAGATGCTTTTAAGGTCCTTTCTTTATTTTGGAATTCTGAAATCTCATCAGGAAGTTTGTAAGCATATGTCTCTGATTTTGTTTTTCAAATTTTATGTATCTTGCTCAGCCCTACTTGAACCATTCCCATTTAAAAGTATGTGTCTTTCTGTTTTGCTTTCTTTTATTGTTTCCATTATTTCTTTCTTCTCTCCATTTCGTTCCTACTGCATGGTTGTTGGACTTCCTGGATTTTTCATCTGTGACCTAAATTTATACTCTTTATCTATGTTTTTGTTGCTTTTTATTCTGTGAGACTTTACTTTTATTCTACAGACCATGTGCTTAGTTTTCAGTTGTTTTATTCTACCATTAAATCAACTGTTTATAAACTGAATCAAAACCTATCAATGGGTCATGAAATAAATTTAATGAATCATTTTAAAAATAAATAGAATTATTGTCAAGAGTGTATGGCTGCAAGGGGAAGTATTGCTTAGTGAAACTTTATACATATAATATATAGATTCCTATACACAAATATATTTATCATATGTTAAATATATTTATTGGCCAAACAACCTTAAAAGTCACTGGTTTGGCCCAAAATTAGATAGTTTTGTTTAAAAATTTCCAAATCTTCACTCTAAGTCTTTGAATTTTTCACTTGTCATAGAAGCCTCTTCTTTCTTTATCTTCTTGGTATCTTCTTGTCTCTCTCTGAAGATATTAGGTGGAACATTTTTGAAGAACTATTTTTCAACCTGATTGGACTCCATTTTTACTTGGATTTATTAGGGTATTGCTTTATATTGATTTTTTTATTTTCATGCTATTAATATTTCTTCAGTATCTGATGATCCTTGTTTACTATTTATATTTATGAATAAAGGACTAGTTTAATTAGTATAAATAGCTTGCTTGGGATTATCATGCAGTGTTATAGGCCTGTTATCCCAACGTCCCTTAAATGTCAGATTCTAATTTCAAAACTGTAAAGGGCACACCATATTGACAGGAGGCACCGCACAGTGGTGCTGATGGGCCAAAAGTAAACTGCCCCATGATGCTCTCCATTGTCAAGTCAGAGTGGAAAATCTTAGTAAATTTAATTTCTTAGTCCAATGTTGTATCCTTTTTTGCTACATAATGTGGAGGTTTGACATTCTCTTAAGTGCTGTTATGCTTCTTTCTCTCAGGCTTCAACACTCATACATGTAACTCTCCACTGGGAGATGACCCATTTTCTTAGGAGAAATGTTCTTTGGCCTTAATCTTGAGAGAAAAAAAAAGTCACTAGCCTCCATCTGCAGGGGAAGAAAAGGGGATACCTTGTCCAGCCATTCTAAATAATAGTGCTTTAATTAGTCTACTCATATGCTTATCTTGGCTCCGTTCTGAACTTGTACTCACTCACTTTGAACTTGAAGCTTCTACAGAGCTCCCTTACTGTAGTTTTTCATGGCCTGTTTTATTCTATACCAAATTACTTCTGATTTCTATGTTTCAGAAATTCCTGAAATTCCATACTCCTCATATGGAGTATATTGGCACCTTTTCTTCTACATTGAAAAATGTTATGGTTTCATTTTTTCAAAAATACTTTGTCTTTTTAATGGAAACTCTTGAGAGGGGGGGAAGACATGTGTTTGTTTTGCATCTTCAACTGGATAAGCATAACCTTCCTTGAAATAAATTCAGCTTTATATGGAAAGAATCTGAAAATTCTTGCCCTTTACCTAATGACTCCACTTCAGGGAAATCCTGAAGAGAAATAAGCCAACATGCAGAAACAGATTTAAGTGTATATTACATTGTAAGAACAACACATACTACCCAAAATACAAAATACAATATAGAAGGATGGTTAAGTGAATTATGATTTATCCATCTGATAGCATAATGTCATAAAATGTCGTATGTCTGAGGTTTGCTCAAGTTATATGGAAAATCTTTATAGTTAATGTCAAGTTAAAAACTGCACACAGAATTACATATATATAATGAGATCACAAATCTACAAGTAAAGATTTGTGTATATTTATGGAAAAGAACAAGAATCAAATATGTCAAACTATTTGCTGTAGTTAAATCTGATTGGGGTCCTACTTATTGTAATTTCTTTTTGTCTTTTTAATAATTTTTTAAGTTTTATATAATGAACATGTTTTATTTCACATTAATATATTATGTAAAATATTTTAAAGATAAATTTCATTTTTATATCCTTAGTCCCTGGGAGGAGAATCCTGCCTCTGTTTTTTGCCTCTGTTTATATAGTGTGATAGCAGTTATAATACTTCATTTAAAAATTATCTCTTTGTATCTGTTTCATCAGCACAATTTGACTATGGATTTTTTGGAGGTAAGGGAAATATCACTTTTTTTAAAAAACAGTATTTTGTGTAGAACAGGTGTTCAGATTTTTTTTTTCTGGTAGTCTGTCCGAACTTTGGTGTTTCTGAATTAATAAGCAACAGTCCTTAAAGTGTGGTCTGTTGACCCCTAGTGTCAACAAGGCACTTTCAGGTATCCTGTGAGGGCAAATTGTTTTCATAATAATACTAAAGCCTTAATATTGACCTTTTTCACTGTGGTGACAATTGCACTGATTGTACAAAACAATAGTGAGTTAGATTCATCTTAGCACAAATGTGAAGGGGCAGTAGCCTGAAATTGTACTTAGTCATTGTATTATTCATTGCCACACACTCATAGTAAAAAAATAAATTGCCAGTTTCACTTTCAAATGTCTTTGAAGGAACAGTAAAAAGTACTAATTATATTAAATCATGACTCTTGAATATATCACTTTTTAATATTCCATGTGGCAAAGTGGGATGTTTACAGAAACACTTCTGCTGCACCCCATTTCAAGTGCAAGGCAGACCAGTGAACTTCAATGTAGCAGACCACACAAAGTTCGCCGATCTGGCTTCAGATTCCACATTGCAACTAACCTTTAAGACACTACCACCTATCAAATTTTGATTCGGTATCAAAGAAGAATATCCATAATTATCTTAAAAGGCTATTAAAATATTTCTTGTTTCCACAATGACATATCTGTGTGTAGCCAGATTTTCCTCATATACTTCATCCAAAATAACCTATTGTAACAGATTGAACGCAGAAGCATCCAGCTGTCTTCTATTAATTCACAACATTAAAGAGATTTATAAACATATAAACATGATGTGATTCTCACTATTTTTGAATATGGGTATTTTACATAAAAATATCTTACGTTAACATGTCATGGGTTTATTATTGTTATATTTATATGAATCAATGAGTATGTATATATATATTTTGTTTTTGTTTTTGTTTTTTAATTCTCAGTTGGTGCGGTGGTTCACACCTGTAATCCCAGCACTTTGGGAGGCCGAGGTGGGCGGATCATGTGGTCAAGAGATCGAGACCATCCTGGCCAACATGGTGAAACCCCATCTCTACTAAAAATACAAAAATTAGCTGGGCATGATGGTGCACCTGTAGTCTCAGCTACTCAGGAGGCTGAGGCAGGAGAGTCACTCAAACTCAGGAGGAGGAGGTTGCAGTGAGCCGAGATTGTACCACTGCACTCCAGCCTGGGTGACAGAGTGAGATTCCATCTAAAAAAAAATTCTCATATTATTAAATGTTTAATATAGTGAATACTGGTCGGGTGCAGTGGCTCATGCCTGTAATCCCAGCACTTTGAAAAGCCAAGGCGGGTGGATCACCTGAGGTCAGGAGTTCAAGACCAGCCTGGCCAAAATGGTAAAACCCTGTCTCTACTAAAAATACAAAAATTAACTGGGCATGGTGGCATGCACCAGCTACTCGGGAGGCTGAGGCAGGAGAATCACTTGAATCCAGGAGGCGGAGGTTGCAGTGAGCTGAGATCATACCACTGCACTCCAGCCTGGCTGACAGAGCTATATGTATATAGACAATTACAACCCATGTATACAGAAACTCTTTGGGTTCTTCAATAATTTTTAAGAGAGTAAAGGGATACTTGATAGTTCCACAGTTTTTTACTTATTATTAAAAAATATTCAGTGACTTACTCAAAGATACATGTTACTAAAGGGCAGAGGCAGAATTTAAACAAAGATCTGACTGCTCCAAAGCCCTCCTAAGCATTTCTATATTCAATCTTTGAAAACTAAAGTTGTTTTTTTTTCAGTTCTCTGACAGTATCTCTTCCTGAATAATTTCTTGCTTAATTATAACTTTCATTAATCTAGCATCAAGCAGGTTCTGAGTACTTATTGGAGTGTATTTGAGTAAAGCTTTCAAGGAATTTGGTATACATATCTGAAATATCTTTGACATCTCCAGCAGTTATCAACCATTCTTTCTTCAGTTAGAATTGACTTCCAGTTGTCACACCTGTGCCTATTCAGGCTTTCAGATGCTCTATAAACTACTTTTTTTACTTCTTTGTCTCTTCCAGATTTGAATGTTCTTAATTCTTAGTGAGCACATTGTTATCACAATTGCTGTTAATAGTTGCTATTGTAGGTTACAAGTAAAACGGATATTGTTAAGTGGCTTCTATAATTTGCTATTAGTCACTACTACAATATTTCTCATGCAATCAGAATTGAAATTTCAATATTTCTGTACAGCAATCATTGTGACAGCTCTGTCTCCAGTGGCTTGTAACAGCCCCCATTGCTTATAGTTTCAGTTTTCATGTGGGAATGGTGCTAAATTATGGTGCTCACCAATACGGCTTCTTTCTATGCAGCTCTGCAGATACTGCTGGCTCTTTTGGGAATTTTTTCTTTTGTATATCCGTCCCCGGTGGATCACTTGCCCTTTCCCGCCAAACCCTTGCCTCTGTCTGAATTCTGGTTTGGCTCTCCCTTTGTGGTCCCCAGAGCCTCTGCCAATCTTGTTGGAGCATTTGTAACAATAGGAAAAAGGTCCCCCTTCCTCAGGGCACCCATGATCTTGAAACACAGACTTATGAAGACTCACGAATGGGTGTCAACTCCCATTCATCCTCTCTGCCAAGCCCTTGTGGAGACCACAGTCCATGACCCTGAATAACTTCTGAGAGCTCATATTGTGAAATTGATGCTGAAGTTTTGTGGCATTGATTTTTAAATACCACCACAATGCTCCAGATGCCTTCTGGATGGTTTTCCCATTTCAGGGTAAGAATACAAAACATAGACTAATTTTCAAAAGAAAATATCATCCTCCCACTTTCATATCTGGTCTCTATAGAAAAAGGTATGTTAATTCCATACAGAATACTTGTGTGATTCAAACATTCACTCCTTGTGACTTTAGTCTTAAATTGCCTTTTTTTTTTTTTTTTTTTTTTACCAAAAACAAAAATCTAGATGGTATTTTACTATGTTTAATCATCAATCCAGAGAGATTCCCTAAGGCTTAAATAGAATGAATGATTTAAGGGATTGGTTATCACTTGTGTCCTTTTTCTGGGATCTCCTTCTCCCATTTATACTCTGATGCATTAGCTTGCTTCTCCGTGTCAACTCTTGCTTGTCTAGACCCTTCCCAGTTGGTAATTTCTTGACCCTGACTTTTTTTTTTATATGTGGCCTTCTGATCTTGGCTTTGTCTACTTTTCTCCAAGGAGAGATCTACTGACAACACTATCCTCAGTTTGAGAGGCCTGGTGGCTTTCCCTCTGAGATTCTTCCTTGTATTCAGTCTCCTATCACATTTGGACTGTTCTTGGATGTGAATGTTGAGGTGCCAAACATACATTCTTCTGGATTCTCAAGCCTAGGTAAAGTTAGACCACCAGATAGCCATATATACAGATCTTGTAGAAACGATTTTGCTCCATGCTTTAACATTATGCTTTTAACTTCACTGAGAATTATATTTAGATACGTCTATAATAAAGGTTCTGCAACATTTATTAGCAACCTATGAGAAGACTTTGCGCAAAATTTTTATATTTTGGTCATCCTTACATAAAGATGCACATGATAAATTCATCTTAGAATACTGTGTATAAAATATTTGTCTTCCCTAACTGTTTTAGTTATTTTGGGCTGCTATAATAAAATGTCGTAGACTGGGTGGTTTGTAAACAATAAACTTTATTTTTCACAGTTTTGGAGGCTGAGGAGTTCAAGATCAAGGTGTTGGCAGATCCACGTCAGTAATGGCACTCTTCCTGGTTTGCGGAAGGTGATCTTTTGGTTGTATCCTTACATGGAAGAGACAGAGGGCAAGAGCAAGCTCTTTATCTCTTCTTAAAAGGGCATAATTCCATTCAGGAAGGTTCTAGTCTCATGAACTAATTTCCTCCCAAAGGTCTTAGCTCCAAATACTATCACATTGTAGGTTAGGATTTCAATATATGAACTTTGGGAGGATACAGACATTCAGTCCAGAATGCACATAAAATGGTGCTTATAGTTTATTACATGTATAACGTATAGATACATTACATAATGAATGGTAAGTAATATGTCATATTTACTGTTTCACATTGGCTACTAGGAAGCATAGAGCTATATGTTGTCCTCATTTGCTGTAAATATACTTGGAATTTGACAATCATGTATTTAGTTTATATTTATGAGATTCCTCAACTTAATGTCTTAAATGACTCCATGAATTTATGCCCTGCCTCATTCCAACATATATCTAAGCATAAAAATAAAGAAATGATGATTTCAGAACAAGAGTCACACAATAAAGAGAGGAAATAGTTACAGAGATCCTGTAGATGCAGAGAAATTGAAGGAAGTTAGAGATAACAAAATAAGCTAATGTTATCTGGGCCAGTGACCGTCAGCATAACTCTAAATAGGCTTTTCTCCAACACATAATGTATTTCTACCAGCTTCACTTCTCCCTTAGTGGTATTAGAGACTTCTCATGTTTATTCATGGTAAGTGAACTCAGATGATATCTTTGCCTTAAAATCTTTCCCTCTGACCCATCCTGCTTGGTCATTAGAGGAAGCGTCACAGAAGGAAGAAAACAGTATTATGCGGTGCCTTCCAAGACACAGACACAATGGAGATTGCTGTGGCACCAATGTGTATAGAGATGTATGAATGTGATGATAAGTAGAGGGGATGAGATCTTGTCAGTACTATCTTATTGCATGGGAAGTTTACAGATTAAATTCTTTTTTCTGTGTCATATTTTATTCATCTTTAATATCCCTTATAATAGCTTTTCAGCTGTAGAAGAAACCTCCTTTCTTTTCTTTTCTTTTCCAACTACCTCTTTTGTAGGATCAGGGAGCTCCCCCTGAGGCCACTACTCTTAGATGATTTGTCCTCAATAATTTATGTATCATCACTTAGGTTATTTTTAGTTGATTATTATTTTGGGGTACAAAAGAGTGAAGTGTTTATAAAAGCTTCCTGGCAAGGAGAGCCAGAGTGAGAAGTTACAGCTGTGAATAATGAGTCTACTACTTGTCTCTGGGGCCTTACGGGACAGGTTTTTAGCCTATTTCTCAGCATTTCTTTGGACTTGTTTGTAACTTTGGTAGTCACAGTGTGGGAGGGTAAAAGGGAAGAGCAGGGCTATGTAAGTAGCAATCTAATATATACCATCTCTTTCTAGATGAGATTTTATGATTTAATGTATTCTTTAAAAGGAAATACAATTGTTGAAATTAACATAGAGATTCAGAGAATCACTGCAGAATTATCCTTTTAATCATATAGGTGCACAACAAATACAAATCCACATACATTTTTCTTTTTCTCTACCTCATCCCCACACCCCTCCTGACAAAACTCAAACTGTATTTTAAGCGTTCTGTGCTTGGTGGTGGCTGCTGCCATTTTCAGCAATTATTTCTTTTTTTTTCAAAATCTGTTGCTTTGAAAGGCCCCGTAGGGTTATGTAGGGTGTAGGTCTACACAGTTATTATCTACTGTCAGCAAAACTGAATAGCTGGGAGGGAATAATTATACAATCCCTTTTGCCATAAGCCATTTCTGAACATATTGCAATATATACTGGATTCATTTTAAAGTGGTTGTAACTAAATGAATCACAACCTTTGGGGATAGGGTAATAGATAGTATATTAAGACTGTGTAAAGTCTGTAAGAAGTCATCATATTAAAATCTGTCAGAAAAGGTCATCCTTGACTATGGGTTAATATCTGTAGTCAGTACCTTGAATAGTGCCAATATGTGTTGGCTCTAATCTTTGATATGACTCTAGGCAGGAAATGAGATCTGAAACTTTCACTGATGGACTATGAACCAGATTGACAAACTTCTTAGTGGAGAGAAGTTTCTGCTGTGTCTGTGTGTGTGTGTGTGTGTGTGTGTGTGTGTGTGTTTTAATGATTCTGGGTATTTTAATGTTAAAGTATATATAGGATTTTATAGTTTTTGGACTTTGGGATCTAGGGAGAAAAAGGATGTATATCTTTTCCTACTCACCCTACCCCCAACCAATTACCTTTGGCGAGGTATCAGCTGTGTTTTGCTAATGAGCATTGCCGGAGGACGTTCTGGAAGCTCACAGAACACAGGGACTTGTAAGAGTCACAGTGGAATCAGACAACTTGTCAGTCTGTTTATACACGTATGCTGGCATTTTCTTTGCAAGACCTGCAAACCAATTAGAGGGAGGCTCCCTTAGAACACTTTTGAGGGGGTGGACACTTCTATTAATGTTTGGCGTGGGCATCTGTTGTGTTGGAGAGAATGAGATGAACAATTTTATAATCAATTTTTGGAAGAGAATTTGAAATGAAGGTTACAAAAAAGATTTTGTTGTAATATGAATTAGCAGAGAAAAGTTTTGTTTCTCTGTACAGTTGAAAGTTCAAAAGAATGAGGACAAGCATGTTTCCTTGGCCATGCTTTTCATCGAATACCTATTGTTTTTATAATTAGTTCATTATAAAGGAGAGATGTGAATAGTGACCTTTGTCCAGTCTGGCTCATGAAAAGCAAGCATACTGATTTCTTCTGGGCAGTGTGATCAGTTACTAGTAATGGAGCTGAAATGAGTGATCCTGATATGTCTTTGCACATTTTATTTTGCAAAGAAATCAGGGCCTTATGCAGTTTGGGAGAAGGCTGGGACTTAATGTTAGCAACATAATGTCTTGCCTTCCTCCCCCACCTCCTTGCAAATCAGTACTTACTGTCAGATAAATTCAACTGGTGCCTTTCGAAGAAATCAGGTGAATATGGGGCAGAAACAGTGGAGTTGCATTTTGAAGGCTTTCTATTATATGAATAGCAGCCAGTTAGAGAATAGCTAACCATCAGCAGTTTTATTTTAATTCTTTGCTATATGGAACCTCAGGGAGGAAGTGTTCTTGTCTGTATTAAAGTGTTTCTTTTCTTTCTAAATTGTACAATGATTGAAAAGTGTGGCTATCATTATTTGTACTATTACTATTTGCAATTATAAAGCGATGGTGATAATATTTAGAATTTGATACTGAGGCTCTGTAAACATTTATTGTAAAAGTTGGTACTTAGCTTCAGCATTCCAGAATTACTGTTACCACATCCTATTGAAAAACTGACAAAGATCTGTAACACTGAACTGTATTGTCATCTCATTCATTGTAGGTTGCCTTCTGGCTGGAAATCTTGGAGTTGGTCATTATAATCCTTTGCTTTAGAGTCGAGGCAAATAAGATACATGTTAATTTCAATTTAGAGATGAAATTGTGTCCTGCCTGTTTCTTACTTGGATCAAAGCTTACATTATATAAAATCATGTATTTGCTTTGTTATAGTAGCAATGTAAAAATAGAAGTTCTGTAAAGAGTTAATCAGTTATTTGCTTCTGATTGTTTGAGTGAGACAACCCATGGGTCTTTTAGGTCTTGGTCTTTCATTACTGCAGAATGAAAGAGTAATACATGTATTGCTTTAATACCCTCATTTACACATAGATGTATCTTAATAAAATTGTGAATGACAGGGTACCAAATCATTGTCTTTATAATGGAAAGACTCAAGTAATTGTTATCAGTAGACCCTAGTCTGAGTCTTTGTGGTTCTGCTATTTATTAGGAACATGATCAAGAGAGTTGACAGTTTTTCTGATATTCAATAAGATTTTTGTGGTAAACAATATTTAATATTCTAGCTCTAATAGTCTATGTGTTTATAATAATCATAATCATTTATTAATATGCTCAGCAAGCAGTATTTATAGTCACCTGGGGACCAGGACTTTATTAGATGTTGAGGAGATTATAAGTGAATAGCCATAAACCATAGCTTACAAGAGCTTGCAGTCCAGAGGAGAAGACAGCCAGATAAACAACTAACAGACAGATATACAAGTACAGAATGACCAATGCTGGGCAAGATCCATCTGCCTATGTACCGCTGAGATACTTGTTTAAGGAGTGGTATAGTCTGAATGTTTGTGTCTCCATGGATGGGATTTGTGCCCTTGGGAAAGAGGCCCCAAAGAGCTGCCTTTCCCTTTCTACCATGTGAGGACACAGTCACAACCATAGGCATCATCTTTGAGAAGGCCAGCGCTGACTAGACGCTGAATCTTCCAGCACCTTGATCTTGGACTTCCCAGTCTTCAGAACTGTGACAAAAAAAAAATATGTTGTTTATAAGCCACCCAGTTTATGGTGTTTTGTTATAGCAGCCTGAGTTGACGAAGACAAGGAGGTATGTCAGCCTGTGGACCTCAGGGGTCTTCTGGGAAGACAGATGGAAATGACTTAGAATCAGATTCTCTGGCTAGAGAGTCTTCTTCCTGGGAGTTTTCAAAATTGACAGGGAGCTTATACTAAGATAAAATATATACTTGACCTTTATCTTATTTTTTTTAAATCAGCAGCTATTCTTTAATATTATCAAATATTCAGTAGTTGTTAGAATTTCCAATCATTTCATAAGTCATAAATGTACTTTACAATGTGTTTGTTTGATTAAAGTCCATATATGGTGAATGGGTGATATGTCTTTGAAAACTGCAAGTCCCTCGCCCAACCCCATCATCTCTTTTCTTTTCTTTGTAAATTTTTATTTAACCAAGTTGGAAAACACTCTGCAGGATATTATCCAGGTTAACTTCCCCAACATAGCAAGGCAGGCCAACATTCAAATTCAGGAAATACAGAGAACGCCACAAAGATACTCCTCGAGAAGAGCAACTCCAAGACACATAATTGTCAGATTCACCAAAGTTGAAGTGAAAGAAAAAATGTTAAGGGCAGCCAGAGAGAAAGGTCAGGTTACCCACAAAGGGAAGCCCATCAGACTAAGAGCTGATCTCTCGGCAGAAACTCTACAAGCCAGAAGAGAGTGGGGGCCAATATTCCGCATTCTTAAAGAAAAGAATTTTCAACCCAGAATTTCATATCCAGCCAAACTAAGCTTCAAAATTGAAGGAGAAATAAAATCCTTTACAGACAAGCAAATGCCGAGAGATTTTGTCACCACCAGGCCTGCCCTAAAAGAGCTCCTGAAGGAAGATGGAAAGGAGCAACCAGTACCAGCCACTGCAAAAACATGCCAAATTGTAAAGACCATCAATGCTAGGAAGAAACTACATCAACTAATGAGCAAAATAACCAGCTAACATCATAATGACAGGATCAAATTCACACATAAAAATATTAACTTTAAATGTAAATGGGCTAAGTTCTTCAATTATTAATTTTTAAGAAAGTTTTAAAATTCACATATAATAATTGTACATATTTATGGGATACATAGTGATGTTTCAATACATGTAATGTATTGTGATCAAATTAGGGGAATTAGTATATTCACCATATCAGACATTTATCATTTCTTGGTGTTGGGAGCATTCAATATCCTCCTTTAGTTATTTGAAATTATATAATATATTATTATTAACTGTAGTCATCCTACAGTGCTACACCAATTTTAAAGTCTAATGGGAATCAATCAGGACAATAAAGGAGTCATCCAAGTATTCCCTGGAGAGCGATTTTTGTGTGTGTGGAAGATACTTAAGTGGGGGTGGCCAAGATAATTTTTGAACTGAAATTGGAAACCAGATTTGTTCAGACTATGGTTGCACAGAGTACCATCTTGCACTAAATCAAAACCTTTAATTTTGTTGGACTATGATGAAATAATCCTAAAGTGCTATGGAATTACTTCTACCACTATAGTAGTTTCTTCTGAAAAATTAGACCTGACCTTTTTTTAAAAAAATGTGTTAATTTTCAGAGTTGACAGATGTTTTGGTGTGATTCTGGATGGTGCCTCTCAAAATATCCTCCAACTGAACTCTGAAGAAATGTGTCCAGTTTTCTCAAGAGAGACAACTGGAAAAAACAAAATCAGCAATGGCAGCATTTGGAGAATGTAATAGGAGAGCTGCCACACAGGTGGAAACAGATGGTTCCTTTTCTGTGAGGGCTGCATTGATGAATACGGAAGTGGCATGATTGGATTAGTGGCCATAGAAACAATAACACAGAAATGAAAGCAAGGTCAGTCTCTAGGTGAGAAGTGGCAATAGCTTCTAGGGGAGTCCTCAGGTATTACACTAGCAGAAGCAAGATGAAAAATTTAAATTTAAGTATCTTAAATATTTTTTGGTTGGGGGGGCATAACCCACTTAAGAGGACCAAAGATCCCTTGCTCCTCTTATCTCACAGATTCAGCTTTCCATTTGTCAAATTTGTCACTGTCCTCTAAATTTCAACCGATCTAACCTGCCATTAAATGTAAGACACACCATTATTTTAGGTATCACTAAGAAAGAAAAGTGTAACAACTAAGACTTCATTATCACTTTATATGCACTGAAAGAGCTCTTTAAAGTCCAACTTAAAGAGTCTATAATGGTTATACTACTTCAGCTGGCAAATATCAGAGCCAAGCAATGGTGCAAAAAAAATATACTGGATTCTGCAACATGATTGCTTGGCATAAAACACCTGAGTTTACAGTCCAAGGGCTCTTTGGTTTGCAAAGAGAAGGATGGAGAAAAGGAACAGCACTTTCCACACAGGGAGAAGGATTGGGGAAATAGTGATAACATCCTTTGCAGCTGCCAGAAAATACCCCAACTTTTTAAAAATAATTTCAATTGTAAGATGCACTTTGATTTCAGAGATGTTAAGATGTGAAAAAAGTACATTTTAGAATAGAATAAATAAGGTGTGTAAGAACTTTTCAGTGTTGCCAGGTGTTGAATGTTGAAAGGCAACTAGGCCACTTAGAGGAATACTGATCTGTTGACAAGTTACTTTTAGTTATTTTAGCAACTCACCAATCCACTAGCAACCAGCCTGTAGTCATAAGTAAAAGTGAAAATGGATGCACTGTGCTTTACTCTCTTCTATATGTGAGAGAAAGGGACGGTACATAGAGGAAGAAAGACAGTGAAACTGACTCTGTCTTGTCTTTTGAGGACAAACTTCCTGTGTTGATATTCAGCTCATTTGGAGCTTAATAGTGAGCTAGGATCCAACCTGGAGAATCATTTGATGGTTGAAAAGGCAACATGATGAACAAGAGCCATCAGGGGGCTAGAAAGAAAAGAAATATAGCAACTAAGTTGAGGTAGATAATAGGATCTAAACTAAACATTATTTTTACTTTTGTAGGAGTTCATGCATTACACTGACTTCTCTCGGGTTTTCTTGGGCTACAGAATCATGGATGATATGATGAAATACGGTATTAATTTATATTCTTTTCATTCTGTGCCCCTCAATACCTGCAACAGTTGGGTAAAGCTCTCACATGCATAAAAGTCAGTTGGAGAGCTATTTAGAAAATGTTCAGTCCAGGCTCTGATTTTTGAGATTTTGGAGTTTGGTGAAGCATTCTGAAATCTAAATCCTGAAAATAAAGGTCCTGAAATTTGTGTTTTTTTCAAAAGCATCTCCAGTTATTTATAATAAAGATATATATATTTGTAATGCTTTGAGAAGCATGCTGTCGTAGTTAATGGTAAATTAATTTAGAGGATCCTCTCTTCATTCTCGGCACTCTTCAGTTCAAGTTTCCTTTTTCTTCAAGAATCCATAGAACTAGAGAATTTTTCCCCCACAGAAATCATCTTTTGTTGCAAATCAAAAACACTATCTTTGGCCCAGTTTGAGCTAGATGGAAATTTCAAAAAATACATATCTTTACATAGAAATATACTTATTTCTAGAGGTTTCCATAGATTTCACATTATGGAGGCAAGGTAAGTACTTCAAAGTACCCTTCATCACCCATTGAATCCAATCATGGCTGGGCTGCTCAGTGGCAAATAGCATTCCTTCTGCAGTTCTCCTTAGTTTTGAAGGCTACCAAGACACAAGTGTTGTTTGTTTTCTGGAAAACAAACAACAGAAAACACAGAAGATCTATTCATATTTTAAATGGTTGATTTGGTAATACGTTCAGAGGGAAGAAGATAACATATGATAATATTGTTAATAGATGACACAAACATTTGTGATAATGGCCCAGCACATTGTACAGAGTAATGTGGATGGTTGGATGGTGTGAGTGGAAGTGTGTCAGCTGGCTTTTAGCCCACTGGCAAAATGTTTGGACAATTTGTGTTGGATAACTTGGTGGTGGATTTAAGAGAATTTGTTTTCCTTCACAAATGAAATGATGTATGCAGGATTTGATATGTAATTCTTTGAGTAAGAGATAATTGCTGTACACACTGACCAACTATTTGCATTTAGTTAGCAACAGTTTCTACTGAACTTTATCTCATGTTTCCTTAAGTAAATGTTTGGAAGTATATTTGTCTTATTTAGTAACTTTAAAAAAATTTTGCCACATCTCAATGCTGCTCAAAGGTTATCTAAATATCTACTCAAGGAAAACATTCTTTAGTTACTCAGCATCACAGGCTTCAGTTTTCTCATATGTATGATGGCTTGTAATGCATAATATTCTTACTAGCACTGACATGCAGTAGTAGTTATTTATATGGTATTGTATTATGTATTTTAGAACTACATTAGATTACAATTAAGTTTGTATTCATTTTAGGAAGGATGCATGGGAATGTGTTCTGAAGCAGGGCCTCTCAAAGCCAAGTCCTTATACCACATACCTTAGACTAATCTTGGATGCTGGCAGAAAATGCAGATTCCCTGGTTCTGTGGACTGAATTGTCTCCCTTCTTCAAATTCATACATTGAATTCCTAAGCTCCAATGTGTCTGTTTTTGAAGGTAGGGATTTTAGGAGATAAGTTTAAATGAGCTCATAAAGGTTCATTCTAATCCAATACAATTGGTGGCCTTTATAAGAAGAGGAAAAGGGTTCTCTTTCTCTGTCTCTTTCTCCACACCTGTGCACACTGAGAAAAAGGCCATGTGAGGATGCAGCAAGAAAGTGTTTGCCTGCAAGCCTAGAAGACAGCCCTCACATTCAAATCCCAACCATGCTGCCATTCCGATCTTGCAATTCCAGCCTCCAGAACGGTGAGAAAATAAATTTCTGTTGTGTAGGCCACTCGAGCTGTGGTATTTTGTTATGACAGCCCAAACTAAGACAGATTTTGGCACCAAAAAGCAGGGTTGCTGCTGTAACAAATACCTAAAAATATGAAAGCAGCTTTGGACCTGGGTAATGGTAGGCTAGAAGAGTTTTGAAGTACATTCTAGAAATACAGATGTTAAAGGTGATTCTGGTGAAACATCAAGAAAAAAAAGGAAATATGGAGAGAAGCTTCCATGTTCTTAGAGAATACACAAATAATCATGAACAAATGATAGAAATATGGACCTTACAGGCCATTCTAGTGAGATCTCAGATAGAAAAAAACTTATTGGAACCTGGAAGAAAGGCAATCCTTGTGATAAAGGTGGCAAAGAACTTGGCTGAGCTTTGTTCTAGTGGTTTTTTTGAAAGGTGGAACTTGCCAGTGATGAAATTGAATATTTATCAGAGGAGCTTTCTAAGCAAAGTATTGGAAGTGTGGCTTGGGTCCTCCTTACTGCTTATAGTAAAATGCAAAATAAGAGAGGTGAATTGAAGAAGGAGTTGTTAAGCAAAAGAAAATTAAAACTTAAAGATTTGGAAAATTCTATCCTATCCATAATATAAAAATTGAGAAAGCCTATTCAGAAGAAAACATCAAAGATGTGGCTGGACTACTGCTAAAGAAATTATGGGATTATGTGAACAGAGATACTGCCAGTTTCAAGTGATGGGAATGGAGACATAATGAAATGAAGGAAGACCATAATACTTCTTACATTCTACAGGACAGGATGATAATGCTCCTCACCTGGGAATGTATCAATTCTTCAACAAAAGGGAAGAAGAATCCAAAGGCAATTCAGAGGTAACCAGAGCCACTGACTTGTCTTTAATAACCCAGATGGCCTCCTACCAGAGTCATCGAGGCAGGGTTGCCTGGAGCCATCGGGGTTTGACCTCAACTGGGCAGAGCCTTAGGAGAAGGACATGCTATCCTGGTGGGTCTGGAAGGCTCACCCAGCATCC
This sequence comes from Pongo abelii, assembly GCF_028885655.2. Lineage (NCBI taxonomy): Eukaryota > Metazoa > Chordata > Mammalia > Primates > Hominidae > Pongo > Pongo abelii. The sequence continues at coordinate 178,363,612 of NC_085928.1, forward strand.
TAGTGAGTCCAGAAGGCAGAACATTAAGCCAAAGAACAAGATTACTATCAAGGCTTTAGATTTTTATGGAGTTTTCCTTGAGAGATTTAGGATTTGCTTGGATCTTGTCACCACTTTCTTCCTTCCGGTTTATTCCTTTTAGAATAGGAATGTCTATCCTATGACTGTCCCACTATTGTCTTTTGGAAGCGCATAACTTATCAGGTTTCACAGATTTACAGCTGGAGCAGAATTTTGCATGAGGATGAATCATACTTCCAACCCCACCCATATCTGACTTAGAAGATATTTAGATGAGACTTTGGATTTTAGACTTTAGAATTGATGATGAAGTGAGTTAAGACTTTGGGGTCTCTTGGGGTGGAATGAATGTATTTTGCATATCAAATACAGATTATGGGGGTGAGGGCAGAATATTATGAACTGAATTGTTCCCCCTCAGTTCACATGTTGAAGCTCTAACTTTCAATGTGACTGTATTTTGAGAAAGTTTTTACGAGGTAGTTAAGGTTAAATTGTTGGAATCCTAATTTGATAGGATTAATGTCCTTATAAGAAGAGAAAGAGGAGAAAGTTATCTCTCTCTCCACACACATGCCTCTAGAAAAGTCCATGAGAAGATGAGGACAGCAAGAAGGTGGCCACCTGCAAGCCAGAAAGAGAGCCGTTACCAGGAAATGAACAGGCAAGCACCCTGATCTCGGGCTTCCTGGCCTCCACAATTGTGAGAAAAATTTCTGTTGTTTAAGCCACCCAGTGTATGGTACTTTGTTACAGCAACTGGAGCTGACTAAGACACTTTGTTCCAATCCAGTCTTACTAAACACGAAATAGCAGAAATGAGATGGCTCAGGAATCCATATTATAAAGACTCCCCTACCCTTGGCACATGTAGGTAGCCACATAGGATAGGATAGATCATGCTATAGCAGCAGGATGGCAGGGGTTGGGGGGTGAGGTTTGGTGAGATTATTTGATATCAACATTTGAGTGCCTGAGTGGCCAAGGCCCCAGGCAGGGTTAGGAACTTGATGCTGCTGGCAGACAATGGTCTTTCTCAGCTAGCCAGTGAAAAGTTGTGATCATGTATGGATAATTCTGATGACCTCTGCAAGAGACCAGCCACACCCTGAGCCAGTCATGCCTACCAGGTGTACAGGCCACAGAATCTGGCAAATCCTGGGACTTCTGCTTTTACTTCTCTCAAAAAGGATTGTATATAATATGAAGGGAATCTGGGGTAAAATCTGTCAAAGTTTGGGGATTTGCTACCACAGGTGTCCTCCAGAGAAGCTTTTTTGTCTCCTCTCCCCAGGTCCTTGGAATCTCTATACTATCTCCAACATAATCCTCTTAGACTATATTTAGTGTTACATATTTTGTTTTCTTTTTATTCCACATCTTCCTCTCCCACTAATGTCTGGGCTTGCATGCATATACTCACAGTCTTAATGCACTTCACAGTGAGCTTGTCCTGGTCCCAGCCTTTCACCGAGGAATTGATAAACTAGTCACTGCAAATATATTAATGGGCTTTCAGATGATGGCTTTTCAGCTAACTAACTTACTTTTTTAATGGAGAGCCTTCATAAGGCAAAGCTCAGAACACCAATAATTTATTCTACTGACATATATTTCAGGCTGTTTCTCTCTAATTTGATCATGTAGGCAGCTTCTCCTGTGCCAACATGAGCCAAATGTTTAGAAAAATGAGCCTATAGAAACACTTTTCTTATGATTTGTCTACTATTCATTCTTTAATCTGGCTTTTGCTTACGACTCTCTCAGTTCCAACTTTACACAGTTCCAACTCAGGTCATCAAGAACTTCCGCTTTTCTAAATTTAATCAACACTCCCAGTCTTTTGACCCGGAGAGGCATTGTACACTGCTAATTATTACTCTGGTGTTGTTTAAAACAACACAACTAACAACACTAAAACTGACAGCAATTGTGTGTCCACTGCATCCAAAAAAGAAAAATTCCAGATTATAATTAACAGGTGTAAGTATATGCCCTTGATTCCTAGACACTTATTCCTCTAAGTCTAAATCGAATGATGAGGAACTACTGCTGGAGGAATGAAGTTAAGGGAGAAAGAAGGATCTTACTTCCCCCCTGTTGCCTTTGCAGATTTTTAGGTCTAAAGTAAGCTCCAACTAGGAGAGAACAGTTGCCTTACAGCAGGGTTTTTCAAGTTCTACGTTATTGAGATTTTGGAACAGATGATTCATTTTTATAGGTGGCTGTCCTGTACATTACATGATGCTTAGCATCATCTCTGGTATCTCACCATGCTTGTGGCATCTCCTGTCCCTAGTTGTGACAATTACAGATGTCTCCAGATATTCCCTGATGGCTTTGAGGGCAAAATATCGCTCCTTTTTTTTTTTTTTCACTGCCCTTCCCAAATTGAGACCACTATTTTAAGGGAAATGAAGTTGGGAGCTTTAATTATTATACAGGAGAGGATATTTGAATTACTGTACAGAACTGTTCTTGTGACTAAAGAACATAGGAGAAGTCATGAGACTGGTCGAAATTTCATACAGTGCTAGGGAAGCAAAACTTTTAAAAACCCATGAAAAAGAGTAAAGTTGTTATGATTGTACACTCTTTTTGCCATTTTTTGTGTAAAATTATTATATGCATTTCTTTATCTTTAGGGTATTTGAATATACATTTCAGTTTGCCCCAGACAGTTTTGTTCCAGGTTAACTGTTCATAGAGCCTCCTTTCACTCTCAAAGTGTCTCATTTTAAATAATAAATTATATGATTGCCCTATACTCTCTATTTTCTCAACTATACTGTAAACTTCTTGAGGGAAATAACTTTTTATTTGTGCACTGACATATCCACATGGTACTCTGATGTAGTGATCAATCAATAAGTATTTGTCAAACCTACCATAAAAACAAAATTCACTCACTTATATATCAGCAGGATTGGTCTGGCCCCTATGAAAACAATGCAAGCAGGTTTATAGGGAATTTCCTTCTGTGAGTTTGGAGACCTTTTCTAGGAGGTACTGGGGCTTCTTCCCCAGATTAAAGGAGTAGGCTGGTTATACACATAGCTGAGTGTGTTTCACTGTCATTGTTCTACAAGACTTATTATACTTAGGAAGGATAACTGTTACTCATATTTTACACTTTATTGGTAGGCCTGTTCTTATGATTTTTTCCAAAGGGAAATAAACAAACATAGAATTTAGTTACTGAGGGATACTTCTTATACAAGAATGCGGTGCCAAAGAAGAATGCCTTAAAGAACTGTTCTAGATTAGCATCTTTGTTTTCTCATCCTTCTTTATTTTGTCCTTCACCATTCTTGAGCATGCACTGGCACACACATATAAACCCATGCCCACTAAAAAAAAACTTTTACATACTTTGCCTTATCTCGTCATTTTCAAGTTCCCACTTTGGGTTACTTGCTAAAGAAACTGAGAGCTACTCTTCATTTAGGAGCAAATCAGGAGTGATATGTAATATTACTGGTAGAATCCACAACTTGGCCTTTGATGAGAACAAGATGGCATAATTAGCAAGTCTTATGACTTGTCATCTATCTAAAGAAAAGCATAAAATTGTAGGATTGTAGTAAATATACATCTGCATTAATATTTTGGAAAATGCCTTAACACCTCTAGAATTGCTAATATGTTCCCTTCTAAAATAATGGTAAACTTATGGAAATAATTATTATTCAAGGAGATTGAGAATTAAATAATGTTATTTTCTCGCCCTTGCTGGGAGCTTTCACATGAATTAAATTTCTCATGCCATTGAGAATCAGGTATTATCAACCCCATTATATATATTTGAGTTAACTGTGATTCTGAGAGCTTATGATTTAAATGCAGGTTTTCCTGACTCTGAACCATTGTATCTTTCAGTATTTCGTTAGAAATGTTTTGGCCAAAATTGGAAGGCACAAAGAACAAATATTCTAACAAATTTATTTGATTTAATCAGGGGAAACCCTTGTGAACTTGAACAAATTATTAAACAATACTTTTTTCATCGGCAGGGTGAAGATAATGAGTGACCACCTCATAGGACTGTTACAGGGCTATACTTAGATAATGTGTACATAGAACTTGACAAGCTCTCAGCACATATTAGGGTTATGAAACTTTTCATCAAGCGCAGAGAAAGAATGCATTCTGATACATTTATCAATTATTTTTAGCATGTTTAGGAAATAATTTTGGAACATTAATAATTCTTTACATGTTCTTTTGTTTTATGCAGTCATCAGGTATTTAATGAGAGTGTGTTACTTTGGCAGCATTGTGCTAGACACCACAGAGAACATAGAGAAACATCCTGTCCTCTGTTGAGTCACTTACTTTCTGATTAAGAAGCTAGAACATACACATTAAGTTAGAGAACACCAAGTTGTGAGATTATACCTATATGTGCAACAGAAGTTTGGTAAAAGGAGAAATTTCTGTGGGCCCTAAACTTAAGAGATGGGATGAACTTTGTTAGTTGGCTCCTTAAGAACTGTGGAATATGGAGAGGGAGGGAGCAGGGGAGGGGAGGACATGTGGAGGGGATGGTGATCATGAGTAAAGGTATGGAGATGTGAGGAGGAACAAAGTTCTTTTGGGAAAAGAGAAGAGTGAAGCAACTGGACAGAGCCAAAAAAGAAAGCTGTTTGACTGGCAACTCTGTTAAATGCTTCATAATTTTCCTTACAAAAATCTTGAGAAGTAAATTTGTAAACTAGGCCTGTTTCACTAGGAATTGATCACGTTTTCTTCATTCCTTTCAGCAACAGTTAGAATTGTGAAGGAAGAAAGGACATGTAGGGAGCCTAAGAAATGAACAGTCTGCTAGTGTGGGTTTTTTCCACATAAGATAGTCTATACAAACATGCAAAGGCTAATCTGTGAAATGTTTTACCTTTACATGTGAAATAACCTAAGTTGATTAAAAATGTTACTTGTACTACATAAATGCATTTTCAAGTAGCTTCCTTCCTACTCTTTGAATTTTGCTTTCACTAAAGAGGTAGAGAATCTTCACTGGACCGATTAGGCTCCTTTATTTCCCTACCTCCGATATTTACCTGCTACTGATGCCTTCTAATATGTATTGCAGTGGAAAGATAATTTTTCTTTAGATAAACTTTCAGAGAAATTTTAATAACTTTGAAGCCTATTTACTAGCATTTATCATATCTATGTTTTCAAGTGTCCTTTCATGCCATTTTTAACAGCTTTATTGAGATATAATTCAAATATCATACAGTTTACTCATTTGAAGTGTGCAATTCAATCACTTTTGGTATTTTTATAGTTGTGTAAACATCACCACAATCAATTTTAGAATATTTTCATCATCCCAAGAAGAAACCTGGTATATTCTTTAGCCTTCACTCTCTGCTTCCTCCATCCCCCCAGCTCTAGGCAACCACAAAACTACTTTCTATTTTTATAGATTTGCCTATTCTGGGTGTTTTGTATAAATGGAATCTTATGAATGTGACTGACATCTTTCACTTAGCAAAATGTTTCCAGGTTCATCTATATTATAGCATGAGTTTCAATACTTCATTCATTTAATATTCCATTATATGGAAACACTATTTTACTTATCAGTATATCAGTTGATAGACATTTGGGTTGTTTTCACTTTTTGGTTACTATGAACAATGATGGTATAAACACTTATGTGCAAGTTTTAATGTGAATATATACCTAGGTATCTATGCATCATACCGTATTGCTGTGTTTTACCCTTTCATGCCATTTTGATCTTAGAGCTGGCTTCATGATATACCTATATCCCTGCATCCCAGACATAAGCATCTGTCTTCAAATGGTCTTGTTTCATTTGTCTCAATTTTAGGCCATCTGCTTTTCTTATGTTCATATTCTCTGTCATGTTTTTATAGGAATCTAGGGTTTATAATGCCAACCAAATGCATATCTTTAACTCAGACTATTTCTATGGACTTTAAATCTCTGTATCTAAATGCTCTTTACCAGATAGGTCTTTTTTAATATCCTATAAGGACTTCTAAATCAATTTTGTATTCCCCTCCATTCTAATGTGTTCCTCCTCATATATATTATACTGGGCGAATGACACATCCTAATAAGAAATCCAATAGCCATATGAGGCTCATTCCTTTCCTTATCCAATTCATCACCAAACCCTATTGATTCAGTTTCCTAAACATATCATGAATCTGTTACTTCTCCACTCTCACTGACGTTGCCTTAGTTTAAGCTCTCAAGTCTTCTCTGTGCACTGGCCTCTTGTCACTCTGTAGATCATTTCCTTCCTCTTCCATCTATTCTTCCTGAGCCTGCCAGAAGGATTGCTCTGAAGCACAGATCTATGCATATCACTCCCCTGTCTAAAATATCTCAATGATTCCGAGTAATCTGCAGAATAAAATGCAAACTTCTGGGCTTGGTGCACCAAACCTTTCACAATCTGACCCTAATTATCTCTCAAGCTTCTTTGTTTTTGTTTTCATCCTGTGTACAGACATATCAAAATCTCTAAAAGTTCTCAGATCAGCTGTAGGTATTTTCACCTTCATGTCTTAACATTAGTTACCTCTCCCCAGACTGTCCTGCCCTCAGGCCACTTTGTGGTTTGGTTAAATTCTACTACAATTATTTTTGTAGCAAATCAACATTTTATTAAAACTGCAGTTATCTTTTAGTTATTCAAGATAACTTGATTCTTTCGAAAGAACTTTCAGTAATCTCAGTTTGATACATCGGACTCTTTAAGCATCTTCTACTTTATTTCACTATAAATAGTATTGGGCTATATTTTAAGCGTCCCTTTACTGGCTCAACTTTCTCAACTCATTGTTAGTTCCTTGAGTTATAGAACTATTTCTGTTTTACCTTTGCCATCTGTGCACTCTGTACATTGGTAAGCACTAAATAATATGTTGAATGAATGCATGAGTTCTATATGCTGTAAATATTCCAAGAACTCTCGGATCTTATGTTTCAGGTTCTCTGTGTTTCATCTGACCCTACTTCTTCCATACCTAGAGCCAGTGACAGTATTAAATACTTGATATGCAATAACTGGTGGCACTCTTATTCTAATGCCCTTTTCTTACACCTATTTTCATGCCATCTGCTAGCTTGCTTTTCTTTTTGGTTCTCACAGTTATTCTTGCTGTTTTGCCTTAGTTTTGGCAAGAATAAATGCTTAGACTGATCTCCAGAGGCCACAAGACTTGAACTCACTCTATGGCTAGTGAGAGATCTGTGTGTGCCTAGTCTTCATGCTGGGACCTTATTATTCTGTGCAGCTCTGTTTGCGAAAGGATATAATGGGAAATGAAACATTTGCCTCTGTAATAGCTATTGCTTAACCACTAAAGAAAAGTCCAAATACATTTCCAAGCTTTCTGTAAGTTTCTTCTGACTCTCTCTATAAACAATTGAATTTATTAGACTTTTAAAAAGGAAGGAGATTGGAGGTGAAATGGGAATTCAACCCCTGTGTATCATTTTTTCCCCACACATATAGTTCTAGAATCACTTCTTTAAACATCTACTTCTGTTGTAAGGAAAATAGCCTTTATTTTAGAACCCCATGGGGCTTCTGATTTCTCTCATTCAAATGAATGTATTTGCAGTTTGGAGTAATAATTAATAGGGCTGTCCTGTTGAATGTCGAATGAGAGAGTGAATGCATTTTAGCCAAAAGAGGTTCTTGTTTGTACACATAAAATGTGTTATTCTGCATAAAAATTATAGTTAATATCTAATGCCAAAAATGTATAACAAGTCTCTTAATCAGTTAATACAACTTTTCAATGCATTTTTTTTTAACATTTGAGTTTTGATTGGTAGCATCAAAGGTCTTTGATTTGGATATTGATTAACATGGAGTATAGAAAAATAACAAGAAAATGTTTAGCTTTTTTAATATTTCATACAGCGTTTCATATGAATAGAAAACCACTACATTGGTGATTATGTAATTTAGCGTTTATCATCAAAAACATATTTCCCATGTTTTTAATCTCTAAGGAGTTTCTTCTTTAAAGACATTTGTAAAGATTTCAGACACTAAATGGAAATCTATTTCATAAAGCAAAGAGAAACAACTGTGGTATTGTAAGGATCAGAAGTAGTTATCACACCGAATTGTTTTTTGTTTCAAAATACAGTATTTTGAAGAAATATGAATAGATTTTCAAGCCTACAGATCACCTCAGACATTGCCAATAAGGTCAAGACTGGAGGAAATTAAAGCAAAAGATATAAAGTAGTAAATTTTATAATGAGACATTGTTTATTCCAGGATATAAATAAGATTCATATATGGGTATGAAAGACATCTTTATAAAATGTAATATACTGAATGACTATTTTGTAATTTCTTTCAGAGGTTTCCGTTTTGAACTTCTCAAGTCATTTTCAATTCTGATAATTTCTACAGACTGAGAACTGTTTCCTTCAATATTTATAAAATGTTTCTTGAGATTACCCCCTCGATACTCTTAATCTTGGAAAAAAATTTTTGAAATCTGTAAGAAAAATCAAGCATTCCTCTAGGTTGGTTTGTATACCACTCCATCCTCTGCTTGAAAAAGAGAGAACCAATAAAAGGTATGATTTGAAAGCACAGATTTATTTCATAAATTTCTGAACCACCCTTTATGGATACCCACAGTATAAAAACAACCATAATCAGTATACCAAACAACAGCAACAAGCACACTGAGAAACAAAGGCATTTGGGGAAGGGCAAGGAGCAAGTGGGCAGCTTCTTGAGTTTCTTTTTGTTGATGATTGTCTACTGGAAGTCTGTAAATACAACTGAGTATAGAAACAGTCAATACAAATTTGCACTTTTATGGAGTATCGTGTGATACAAAATATACTGGGAAAAATATTTTATGAAGAAGCAGTCTTTTGATGAAATGCATCCCATAAATTTTATGCTTGACTATATAAAAAGAGATAAACTGAAAAGCCAAGTCATTTTCTAAGTTAAGAGCAAAGACTTGTTGAAATGACATGTTTTTTCTTTTCACTGGAGCTTAAGCTCTGAGACGAGGCTTTTGGAGGGTTGAGCTATAGCTTTTCAAGTATATTGACAATAGCAAGCAACAGAGTCTTGTTTAGCTTCTGAGTAGGTTTTTTCCCCGCCTCCTTTCAGGTATTATTGTTAAATACTGTTTTTAACCTGTTGTAACGTAATGAAAATGGCTGTCAGCAATTCAGTTCTTACCACCAATCATGTAAGCTTGATGTAGGAATATTCACTAAGATTACACACCACCACCAGCAGCAGTAACAGCAGCAGCAGCAGGGACCCTGACTCTTATCGCTGACAGTAATGAAAAAGTTGAATATCAGGCTATGAAAGTAGTACATGGTGAGACTTGAAGAATGTTGACAGTTACTGGAACCTTTTTTCCCCACACTGCTCTTGCCCTGCCAACTCTTGGGCAATATTTCATAGCAATCTGAAGCCTAATATTCCCCACATGTATTTATTTATTTATTTATTTACTCATTTACTTAACAAACACGTATATGGCACCTATTATGTGCCAGGCACTGTTCTAAGTGCTTCAGAGAACCTGATAGGGTATATATTCTTATTTTCTTTAATTTGCAGATGAAAATACATGGGTAAAGTAGCATATCATTACTTTCCCAATGCCACACACTATAAGTATTTGAACTCGGTCTACCTCTAGAATCTGTACCTTCAATGACTGAGCTATTGACTTCTGCTTCTCCAGCTGAAGAATTTTGTTAAAGTGTGTCCCTGACTGACAGACAAAATAAACCCCCTAAAAGTTAAAACAGAACCAGGTGGCCACAACTTGGTGAGGGAGTGGTGACATACTCTGGACTCTTAGAACTGTGTTGTAAAAGTACCACAGGACCTCCTGTATTAGCTTGCCACATAGAACATATAATCCTGGCATTCATTTTTTAAGAAGGAAGGGGAAGAGAAGGAGCAAAAGAGAGGAAGAGAGAAAAGGAAGAAAAGAAGAGTAACAGAATGAAACAAAGTGTACAAGATAAAAAATTTATTAAGGTGATTGGATCTGGTGAATATTCTAAAACATTCAAGCTTGTTCAGAAGCCAGATACAATCAAGCCAAACCAATTCCTGTTGATACCAAGATAAACTGTGGCTGGAACACCCCCCTCCTTCCTCCCTCAACACACATACACTGGAGCATTTGAAAGAAACATCTCACAGAGACTTCTGGTTTGGGGCTCACAAACCAACCAATCACAGGTCACTGCAAATCAGGGCTCAGCTATATTGACCAATCAGAACTAAGTGAGTTTCAATGGATTGGGAATCTGGGCAGGAACATTTGCTGTAAAACTGGAACCCTCTCTGTGTTCTCTAGAATGTACCTTCCTCTTTCCCTGATGGCTGCTGCCTCTTCCGGGTTTGCAAACTTCACTGGAGTAAAGACTCTTTCCTCCAAATTCCTTTGTTGTTGTTATTGCTTTGGAGACTGGGTTTCTCTCCCGCACCCAGGCTAAAGTGCTGTGGTGCTGTCTCGGCTCACTGTAAGTTCCATCTCTGGACTCGAGGGATTCTCCTGCCTCTTAGCCTCCCAAGTATCGGGGGCTACAGTCACGTGCCACCACCTCTGGCTAATTTTTGTATTTTTAGTAGAGATGGAGTTTTGCCATGTTGTCCAGGCTGGTCTCGGACCCCTGGGCTCAAGGCATCTGCCTGCCTCAGCTTCCCAAAGTGTTGGGATTACAGGCGTGAGCCACTACGCCAGACCCAAATTTCTTTTCAAATAACTTTTGTTCATGTTCTGTACAGATAGACAATATTTGAAAATACTGTTGTAAAAAAGGAACAATATATTGATAGCCATGAATATATTGACTCTAAACAATATAAAGGTCTTGTAAATTGCTAACAGGTCTTGTAAATTGCTCAAAGGTGAACTAAGACTTTAGTGGAGGGGCAGAAAGGTTTAAAACCCAGGCTGTGAGGGGATCTAGAAAGCTTCAGAAAGGCTCTAGGTATATTTGGAAAAGGGAATTATGGAAGGTAAGATGGGTGTCCACATGGACTTCCGAACAGACTTGACTGTTTTAGAATACTCACCATGTCTAATCACCTTATTACATTTTTAAAAATTGTATATACTCTGTTTCATTCTGTTATTCTCTTCTTCCTCTTCTTCCTTCCTCTCATTCTTCTACTCTCCTCTTCCCCCGCTTTCTTCAAAAATTAATGCCAGGATTGTATGTTCTATTTGGCAGTCTGATATTTTACTTTTTGTTTATTGAATGCAAAGGACAAAAGCTCTCATATTAGGTATACTCATTGTGATTTAGAGTGACAGTCCGTGGGTACATTCAAATCCACATTGGTGTGTGGGTTTGTGTTAGCACACATAGTGTTATATTTTTGTTTTTAGTTGAGTTAAAACGCTTATCAGCCAGGATAAGCGTTTTGCAATAACACATACCCACACACATCTCAGCAGTTTAAAATAGCAACATTTTATTTCTTACTCATGTTACACATTTATTATGGGAGGACAATTGCACTGAATTGTCTTCACTTTAGATCTGGCTTGATAAAGCAGCCACTGGCCTGGAATATCAGTTACCATAGCTGAGAGGAAAAAACTTTAGAAGGTTGTACATTCACAATTAAGATCTAATTTACAAATCATTGACCAGAATTAGTCACATGACCCTGTCTCATCACTAAGGGCCAGGCTGTGCCATCCCAGCCTGTGCCCAGAAGGCAGAGAGCCCCATGACCCAAAGTAGCAAAGACTTGAAAGCCAGAATAATTTATATAAATATTGATTTTTTTTTAAAGAAAAATCAGAGGATTTGACAACATTGCTCCACAGCCCTCAATAGGAAAGGGTTAGAGCCAAATAGTAGGTGTCATTATATAAATTATATGGCAAATCTCCCATTTACCATATCCTCCTAATCTCCCTGATTAGTTTCCCATGATTATATTTATTGTTCTTGCACTGTTCTTTTTCTTATAGAGAGTTTAAAAGGAACGTATCTGTAGCCATATTTATTAAAAGTGAAAAAATTAAAGATGCACCCTCACAAAAAAACCCAAAGCAAAACAAAACCAAACCCCCTCAGGTTTCAAAAAGAATGGAATCGTATTTTTTTTTTTTTTTTTGAGGGAGTTAAAAAAATGTCTCTGGTTGCTAAATACTATTTAATCTTGGGGAAAAATGTCTGTCAGAATTTACTTGATTTGTCCTCTGAGGATATTTAAATGATCTGCCACTGGTCTAAGTAAATCTAAGAATGGGGTACATGCAGATCAATTTATTTTTTCTTAAAAAATCTTTTAAAATTTCATTTGGGGTTACATTTTAAACTTATCATTAAATATACACATATTGTTATAAACAGAAGTTATAGTAGTTCAGCTTTGAAGACACTAGTGCAGGCCAGGCGCTGTGGCTCACGCCTGTAATCCTAGCACTTTGGGAGGCTGAGGCAGGCGGATCACAAGGTCAGGAGATGGAGATCATCCTGGCTAACACGGTGAAACCCCGTCTCTACTAAAAAATACAAAAAAAAAAAAAAAAAATTAGCCGGGCGTGGTGGCCTGTGCCTATAGTCCCCAGCTACTCAGGAGGCAGAGGCAGGAGAATGGCGTGAACCCAGGAGGCGGAGCTTGCAGTAAGCTGAGATCTCTGGGCTACAGAGTGAGACTCTGTCTCAAAAAAACAAACAGACGAACAAAACTAGTGCAGGTAGAATCTAAAATAAACTATGTGCATGATGTCATGCCTTTTTCCTTTTGCTATCTTAGATGTTCTTAAGGATTTTATTTTCTCTAAAAATTTTCAAGAAAAATTCTGATACTTTTTATCTTGACAGTGATAGGAAGAGAGTTGAATTTAGTCAATTACTTGCCAAATAAAACAGTTACTAATGTAAGTAGACTGCATGTAAATTTTATTGTTTAAAAGAATGTTGGTCAGCCAAACATATTTGAAGTTTAGAGGAATCATTTTTGGAATTTGTGAATGCATGGTTGAAAGTAAGATTAAAATATTTTCCTAGTGGCACTGGACACTACTGAAGTTAAACCATAATAAAATACTATTTACCATTTTATTTAAGAGGATGATTAATTCTGAATGATGCACATTTTAGGAATTGATCTATAGAATTTAAAAGTTGGTATTTCACTTACCATTATTGTGAGGCGACCTCTACATATTGCAGAGAACAATTTTTTTTTACCTTTTACTATTAAATTGGGATGAAATGTTGCTATTTTACTCTAAATATGTAGTGTCACACTTTAAAATATATTAAAATTTAGATGGTTTAATATGTATTGCCAATTCATATAAATGGCTACAGACAGGTGAGTGAATAATTTTAAGGAATGACAACTCAATGTGTTATTCCTTTCAAATGAAAGCTGTAAAAACTCATTCTGCCTACTCTACTTTTAGAAGCTAATATAAGTTCAATTTCTTTTCATATTTCAATTGTAACTGAATTTAAAATGCCTGGTTTCCTTCATCTCTTACAGTAACATTTCTCAAAATATTTTCTGAAGTGCATATAAATCCTATCTAGGAAAAAATATATAGTAGATTGGCTTTTGTGTGGGTTAATCAAGTATGGATAGATAAAAAGACACTCTCCTTAAAACAAGGTTGTTAAACATTTTTGATGAAGGTGCATCTCATAGTTAAATATGATAGGCACCAATTTCTCTTTTTCAAAGAGAATGGAATTGACATCATAGCATATTCAGGGATAATATAAGTATCCATATATTCTGAATAAAGGGAACTGGGGAGGGATGGTGAGCCCTTTAAGAACTTACCTCAGATATGTTACTTACCAGCTTTGCATATTAAGAAGGACATTTTGATCACAATATAGAGAATCCCTAAGCAATTAATTGTTTCTTGTTGTTTTTCCCACGTTCATTTTCATCCCTAATGTCCCATGGGCTTTCTGCTAGATACTTTTTTCTCCATCAAATTTTGGTTTTCAGTATTTTAGTATTTCAGAATTTTAATTTGTTTGTTGAATTTCTTGTTATATATGTTCTTATTCGTTTTGTGACATGTATACCATCTCTTGATAGGAATATGCCTATTTCAGTACTCAAGACATGGTCTGGAAAATCTTAAATCTTTCTCTTGACATTTTTTTTTCTGTTTTTTTTTTCCTGAGATTTTTGAACTTTACTTTCTTGATGTTATACACAACTACTTAATATCCTGTATAATGGTGTCATTTTTTCCCAAGGTCTCAATGATTTGCTTAATCAGCCATTTCTTCCATTGAGGCAGAATGATATTGAGAGAGAAACTTCTCATTTCATTGCTTTTTCAACCTCCTGAGAGATTGTCAACTAATCAAGTAAAGCATTTATCACATCCCCTACTCTTAACTGTATGAGAATATCCAGCTAGTTAAAGGCTTTCTGTATGTTTCTGAGTTCATTTTCTCTTCACTATTAGGAAAGCAGTATTTACACAAACTGTTGTTTAGCCATCTTTCATCTGTCTGTAGCCTCAGTGCATAGTGTAATATCTAATTATTGTTCAATATGTTTGTTGAGTAATATAGTAAATGGTTGATTCCAGTTCAGTCTGCTGTGTACTAAAACTTTTTTATGTCTATGTTTATTTTTTATTATTATTTATTTTTTATTTTAAAAATTTATTGTATTGTCAGGACCACAAGCAAAATGTGTTGCAGCATCTTAATTCTTACACGTATGCTCTCTCCATGCTCTCCCCTCAGGTTTGCAGATTTCAGTTCATGTCTTCTACATGTCACACAGCATTTTTTTCAAGGTGTCCTGCCTTGTTATTACTGTATTGTCGTGAGTTGTAACCAATGTCTTAGAGAAACCAATGAGAATTTGTTTACTAAATATATTAAGTTTTGAACCCAATTTTATTTATTATTCATATTGTATAAATATTTACTCTCTTTAAAGTTTTAAGTATTGTATCAGACTTAAGCCGTAACTTCAAGTTAGTTATGACTGAGAATGGATGAGTTCTTCCTCCAAATTATTCTTTCCAGGTTATATGTGTAGTTCATAACATCCCATTGTATAGTTTTATTTGAGCTTTTTTCACTTCTTTTCTATATTACAGTTTAAGAGATCCTGCTGAATGTCTATTTTATGATCTCAAATATTTGAATTATAAGTTGCTTCTACTATAGGAAGACACTGGAATTACCATAAGAATTCACATGTTTAAAAGATGCTTTCCCACCTGTAAAAGTGTCAGTGTGTGTTCATTGTACAGGTAGTTAAAATGTGTGTTGTAGATTTGAACAGAGACCTTTTAACTTAGACTCAAGATTATGTGATTATTAAAACACACTCACATCTCAAATCCTTGGTTGTCTTATAATGTCATGACCTTTAACTACAAGAAGAGATGCAAATACTGCATATTCTCACAATACTTAAGCGGTTAGAGGGGCATTTTAGATTTCTTTAAGCTTTTCCACTTATTCTGAGAGGGTTGGAATTGATGAGTGAGTATCAGGTGGGTTTGATACATTTGGGCAGGAAGAGAGCAAACTTCTCTATTAGCTGTCAAATATACATCAATATGTGATGCCTTCCCTGTATTTAACAGCAGTTCACTAAACCATCTCCCAGTATTCTGTTGATCTAGTAACTTCAAGTTTTGTGTCACATAGAATGTTATAACTTAATCAAAAAGGTAAGTGGTGACCTTCTTTGAGAAAGTCTTATACCTGTAATGTAACTTCATGAATCCAAAGATAAATAATAGAACAGTGGTCTTCAACCTTAGCTACATATAGAGGACTTTAGAGAAATGCTGATGGCTGAGATCCATTCCCAGAGATTCTGGAGTACAAAATTTTAGGAATTCAATTTTTTAAAAGATTCTAAGGTGATTATAATTTGCAACCAATTTCGAGAACCACTGATATGATGTAGTGCATATAGATCACCATTGGATCTTCCTAAGATGCGGATTCATTTTCTGGGGTGTCTTTAAGTGGCGGCCTGAGAGTTTACATTCCAAATAAGCTCCCAGGAAAAGCTGATGCTGCTGGTTCATGAACCACACTGGAGTAGAGGATGTGTAGAATTTATCTTTTTTTTTTTCCTCTTTTTCATAATCTTCTACTCTCCAGAACTTGGATGCTTGTTTTAATTCCATACTATATCCCTAGAGTTTTTTTTTTTCTTTCCCACTTTGCTTGTGAGTTTTTGCTCACAAGTTTTTCTAAGAACTTGTTTCTAATAAACCAGGACATAGAAAGACATTCCTTGACCCTTGTGCTTTTTCTAGCAGGAAGGCCAACTTGCATTTCTAGTGCACATAATTGGTGAGTGCCTCAGGCAGGAAGATAAATATAACTCTGGTCACTGGAAGGTTTCCTTCAGTGGCCCTATCTTCCAGGTCTCAAGTTGAAAAATTGTCTTTTATAACTCCCCTGGGAGTCCTTCTTACTAAACTTCTGGGACAAACTGTATCCAAGTGATTCAGGCAACCACCCTGCCCTGCAGCTAACCTCTACTTAATTGTTTGTTTTTGATAATTAGCTCCAAGTTGCCCTAGTTTCTTGAATGTTGAAAGCAATATTCCAATATTCAATATTCTATTTAAAAACTCATAGTCTTTTCTGTGTCTTTTTCTTTTTCCAACTTACCAAGAGACTCTCAGATCTCTGAACTATGTTAAATGGTGTTTCTCAAATATTATTGTGTGTGAGCATCATCTGGGCTGCTTATTAATAATGATTCCTGACTCCATATTCAGAGATCCTGATTTGGTGAGTCTTTAGTAGGCTCTAGTATCTGCGTCTTTATTATGTGCCCCACTAAGGTGAGTCTTTTGTAAGCAATACAAACTTGGAGAAACACTAATTTGACCTGGCTTCTTAAGCTTTAATGTGCATTAAAATCACCAGATAATCTTGTTATAATGCAGATTGTGGCTTGGGGATGAAGTATTTCTGACAAACCCTCAGGTCTAAGAGGCCACAATACTCTAGGTACTAAGACTTTAGATCATGTAATTAATACCACACTGCAGCACAATTCAGACTGACAAGTGTACGTTCCTTTAATCAAATAAAGGACATTTTTACACTTATGCTTTTGGTTAAAACATAAACTTCCTTTTTTTTTTGTTTGTTTGTTTGTTTGTTTGTTTGAGACAGAGTGTTGCTCTTTTGCCCAGGCTGGAGTGCAGTGGCACAGTCTCAGCTCACTGCAACCTCCAGCTCCTGGGTTCAAGCAATTCTCCTGCCTCAGCCTCCCGAGTAGCTGGGATTACAGGCATTGCACCACCATGCCTGGCTAATATTTTTGTATTTTTAGTAGAGATGGGGTTTCACCATGTTGGCCAGGCTGGTCTTGAACTCCTGACCTCAACTGATCTGCCCGACTTGGCCTCTCAAAGTGCTGGGATGACAGGTGTGAGCCACCATGCCTGGCCCCAACATAAGCTTAAGGGCAAAAAAAAAAAAAAAAAAAAAAAAAAATCTCACTTAATAGAATACCAAACTTGGAAGGGACCTTCCAGATAACTAATTCAGAGGTCTTTTGCCTAAGCTCTACTCAAGGGCCCAAACGTTCAGCTCCACCTCATTTTGTTTAAAGAAAAAATTAAACGTAAATGTATTTTAAAAAGACTTGACTCTCCAGTTTTTCTCAGGTTTCAAATAACTCTGAAAGCCTTTGAGTCTGGCAATCTGCTGAAATCCATTTTGTTTTGTTTATGGCTCAGGAAGAAAAAGCTGTTGGTCAACATCACACTGCTAATTGTTGAAGAGCTAGGATTGGGCCTTAAACTTGTCACCAGGCTGGGACAAGTTTATTTGTTTATGCTTAAGTAAAATCTGAGTCATGGTGCTGATTTCAGTGGTTCTCTGGATGTGTAGAACTTATAAAAAGACATAGACCCTGTTTTGCTTTAGTATTAAACATCAAATAATTGTTGAAGAGCTAGGATTGGGCCTTAAACTTGTCACCAGGCTGGGACAAGTTTATTTGTTTATGCTTAAGTAAAATCTGAGTCATGGTGCTGATTTTAATGGTTCTCTGGATGTGCAGAACTTATAAAAAGACATAGACCCTGTTTTGCTTTAGTATTAAACATCAAAAGTTATAAAAGACTACCCTGGAGATTTATTGTGGATGGAGATAAGGTTTGCTTACTTTAGTAGATTTAACATAAGAAAGATTTATCTAAAGCATCAATAAACTGGCATTTCTCATGTTGAAAGGAAGCCTCAGCTCTTCAAAACATCCTTTACAGGTAAGATGAAGTTCTTTTCCATCATTTGTGGAATGTATTACAGTGAAGAAAAAGAAAAAAAATATTTAGGAGGAAAACTGAGTCAAAAAGTCTGGTATGGACTGAGCAGAAATTTTTGGAGCTGAATAAGGCGGAATTCAATCAAAATCCTGCCACCTTCTGTGTGACAGATCCTAGGCAATTTATTTGATCATCTCTGAACTGATTTTCCTATCTGTGAAATGGAGATAATAACTGCAGAGCTGTTTGTAATTCTACAGAATGATAGATATATCTATAACATAAAACACAGCAAAGAATAATTATCAGCTGTCTTCATAGATTTGTTTTCTTACGTATTATAGCTACCGTAAATTCTCAGTTTTTCCTATTTGCTTTCTCTGAGTAAAAGGTATAATTTTAGTATATTTAGTCTACTGAAATCTTGGAAATTTTACATAGTTTACTTAAAAGACAAATATAGATGGAAGATTGTAATAAAAATAGTCAAATATATGTACTCAAATATGTATACATTTATATATAACATTCAAATTTATACATTTATTTATATATAACATTCAAATGTGTGTGTGTGTGTGTATATATATGTATGTGTATATATATATGTATATATATATATATTTTAACCTTTTTATTAAAAGCCAGGCCAGGTATTCAGAATAAAATTTATGAGAAAGGCAAGATGACTTGTACTGAATTATAAAATGGAAGATTATTAGCTTTATAGAAAATAATCATTTGGCAAGATAAAACATTTCTCTGAAACTTTTGCTATAGATGGTCCAGTATTTATTCTTCTTGAGGAAAATTTTGAGCAATAGAAAAACTACTAGTCTATAGTGGAGAGTTTTCTTATTTTGCTGTGTCCTTGGAAAAATAATGGAATTCACCTATGTTCATTTATTTAACCCAGGAGTTCTCCACCAGGGATAATTTTATCCCACCTCCACCTGTACAGGGGGGATATTTGACAGTGTCTAGAGATATTTTTGTTTGCCTGACTAAGGCAGGTGTGCTACTGTAGCATCTAGGGGATAAAGACCAGGAATACTGCTCAACATCTTGCAATGTACAGGGCAAATTCTCCACAATACAGAATTATCAGATCCAAAATGTCAATGCTACTGCGGTTGAGAAACGCTGATTTAATCTATAAATTAAAACAAATGATACCTAGTTTAAAAACCTGTGGCTCTAAAGCATGCTTTCTTAATGGGGACAATATTGTTTTCAAGGAAGCAGAACATTGATCCTTAGTGGGTGAAGGAAAAATCTTAGGTATTACAATAGGTAGTGGCCCTCCAAAGGTCAGTGGTACACACTAATATGAAGAGAGCTATAGTATATCTGTCTTTCATAGAATTTCATAGGGGAAGGGCTGGGGACAGTTAGGGAAAAAATGTGTAAGTAGGATACTTAGTGATAATGAAAAAAGTTGAGAAACACTACTCTATAGATATATCAGGAAAATTTATCACTCATTAAATCATGTCTGCATGCTCTGCCCTAGTCTTTTCCCTTTTTGTGCCTTTTAGGCACCGTAATAGTTAGATCATGGGATCTGGCAGCAATAAAGGAACTGTTGCGACCAAGAACTCCTGACCACGCCTAGGCTTCCTTCTGACTTTTACTTTATTTCATTTATTTATTTTTAATACAGGACTTCACTCTGTCACTCAAGGTGGCACGCAGTGGCACAACCATGGCTCACCACAGCCTCAACCCTCTGGCTCAAGTGATCCTCCTGCCTCAGCCTCCCTAGTAGCTGGGACTACAAATACACTCAACCACTCTTGACTAATATTTTTAATTTTTTCTTTGTTGAAATGGGGTCTTACTATGTTGCTGAGGCTCAACTCAAACTCCTGGCCTTAAGTGATCCCCCTGTCTTGGCCTCCCAAAGTGTTGGGATTACAGACATGATCTCTTGCGCCTGACCCCTCTGACTTTTAATCCTCCAACCTAATCCTGCCGCATACCCACCCATTGTCACTTGGTCTTTCTCAGATACACCTCTCTCCTCCTCCTTTCTTTTATTTCGTCAATTATTCATTCTACTGTCAAGTCAGAAAATAACCCTACAACTGACACATCTCTGTCTAGGGAAAAGAAAATCAATAGTTGAAAGGAAAATTGGGTATGCAAATGAGCTATTGCTTCATCCCTGACAGTGTGAAATACCCTTCAGAATCTCTATTCATGTCTTCCGTCATTTCCTTCACCTGCTTTTCCTTAAACACCAATATTAAATTCATCCAGTCAACAAATACTGCTTGAGTGCCTCCCATTGGTAGGGCACAGTAAATTCTTCCTCTTGGGAAATTTACATTCTAAAAGAAGAGTTAAAAAATAACAATAAACATAAGTAAATTATACAGTAGGCTAAGTGGTAGGTGTTACAGAAAAAATACACAGCAGGCTAATGGGGACTTGGAGTTGCTGGAATTTGAGGATAATATGCAGAATTCAATAGAGTGATCAGGGTTTACTTCATTTAATATTGTATAGCAATATGTTTCTTGATGATAGCTAAAAAATAGCTAATAACTTTAAAGAACTTAATATATGATGCCTACATTTAATTTTGACAAAATTATCTGTGAAGTAGATACTGTTGTTATCTCCATTTTACAGGCCACCAAAGCAGAGAACATAGGCAACTTTCCTAAGTTCATAAAACTTTCCTAAAGCTTTGCTAGGAAATAGCAGAGCCACATTCAAACCTAGAAAGGCCTGCTCTAGGTGCTTACCCGTAACTGCTGTGTTATGTCGCATTTCTGTTGAGTTTAATGGCATTACAATGCAATTCCTGTTTAATCACATTTCATAGGTAATACAGCACAGTAATTGTAAAAGAAAAACTTTGCACCCGACATTTATTAGCAATGGTAAGGGAGACTTTAAGATTGTTGTGATAGCAGAGATTTAACCCAGCTCTGAATACAGCAAAGACTGCTGGGGATTTATAGCCAAGGAGCAGAGTGCGGGAGTCAGTGGATGAGAAATTACTGAGAGGAACTTGATTCAATATCACGGGTAGGATGATTTAGTCAAGGAGGGAGTTCTTGTCATGGCTAAGAGAGTGGACCCTGGCACTGGCCTGCTGGATCTAATTTGTAGCTCCCGCTAACCAGCTGAATGATCTCAGGCAGGTCACTTCAGCTCTTTGTGCCTTTGTTCTCCATGTATACTAATTCATGGAGTTGTTGTGAGGGCTCAAGTAATTTTAAGCACCACTTATTTACGGAATATTCACCGTATGTTATTCTAGACACTCTCTTTATATTGCCAGTAACTGGCACAACAATACTGTGAGGTAGATATTATTGTCCCCATTTTATAGATGAAGAAACTGAGGCACATGTAGCCTATTTAGAAATTCAAAACAAGCAAGTGAAAAGGACTACATATAATTTTGTTTCTAACTGATCTGCCTTTTCTGTTTTATTCAGTCTTTCATTAGCTACTTTATGATGAATGTTGTCACAACATTGTGAGAAATAAAGGAAGCACCTGTCTAGAATTTTCTCTGGAGAGAAAACGTTATGGCTATTTTTTGTTTTTTGGCTTTTAAAAATTACACCCAGTCTCAGAAAACATGTCTCTTTTCCTTTCAAGGTTCACCTTCCACCTCTCGTCTTGATCCCAGCATCTCCCTCTCCTCTGAGACCTGAGGCATGTGCCAGAGTTTTCTCTCTCCCTTGCTTGCATGTTTTACTCTGTCACTGCTGGCTGATTCCCTAGTACCTGTCACATGCTCGAGTCTCACATCTTCAACCTTAATGACTCACTTTAGATATCACCATGTGGATCTCACTCTTTTCCTTCCAGGCATCCTCATTGGAAGACCTATTTGCAGATATTGCCTTTTTGCCTTTTCTTCCTCAGCTACTATTTGCTCTTCAGCTTCTCCAAATTATGCTTCCACTCCTCATCACTAGATCGCACTGCACTTGACCTGTCCCTGGGACTTATGCTGTGGACACTCTTTTTACCTGAACTCCCTACTTTCTTAATTTCTGGGGCATACTTTTCTCATGGTATTCCTCTTACTTTCCAGCCATTCCTGTCAGCCTCTATTGCCCACAGCAAAGTGATGGTATTTCTCATGGTTTCACCTTGACAATCTTTTTCTGGCCATGCTGCTCATTCTCTCACTACCTTAATGTGTCCCTGTTTCATAGATCGGCAGCCGGATAACCCTCCTGATCCATGTGTTATCCTACTGTCCACTGAATAGCTCCACAGACTCATCACATCTAAAAGTAAACTTATCCTTTCCCTTGCCCTGCAGATTTATTCTTCCTCTGGTAATTCTTATCTTGGGCATTGGCACTGCCATTCATCCATGATAATATATGTACCAAGTGTAGTCTAATACATGGTGGAAATTCAATAAACAGTCACTATTAATTTAATCCTCACAGAACACTAATATATAAACACTATTATTATTGCCATTATATAAATGAGAGGAGACACAAAGTGATTAAGTGGCCTGCTCAGAGTCATTCTTGCTTTATTTCTCAAACAACTACCAATTAGTAACC
Organism: Pongo abelii; assembly: GCF_028885655.2. NCBI lineage: Eukaryota > Metazoa > Chordata > Mammalia > Primates > Hominidae > Pongo > Pongo abelii. Next base: position 178,386,455 of record NC_085928.1, read on the forward strand.
AAGCCATTTTCATTATACAGTATGTCTCCATCTCCCACTGCCTTTGTTCAAATTCTCTTTATTTCTCACTTGAATAAAACTATGGTAATAACTCCCACTGGCCCCTTCTTCCTGTATTGGCACCTCACCACCCTCCATCCATCTGCATTCTGGTCAGGTCAAAGTGATCTTTCTAAAGATTTTACCTGTTCATGATATCATCTTTCTTAAAACTCTTTAGTGGCTCCCATGTCTTCCACTTCAATATAAACCCTGTAGCATGGTGTAGTGGGGCCACCTGAGCAAAAACCTTTTTTGTCTCATCTCTTTCCGTGCCCCTGCCTTAGAACTCACGGTCAGACCACACAAAATAGTGAGTGAGTTTCTAAATGAATTACCCTTCAAAGTTTCTAAATGTTTTACCATTCCATGACATTATTCTAACTTCCTCCTTTACTCACAATGTTCTGTTCTTTTTTGCCCTCCTGAGGAACTCCTACTTATCCTCTACAGCTAATATAAAATATCAACTACTTTAGGAAGCATTTCTACCTGAAATCTCAGGGGCAACTGAACACTATTTCCTCTCAATAAATTGTGTGTGTGTATTTTGCATAGCATTTTAACAGTTTTAACAGTTATGTTGTCTTAATTTAGGTGTTAGAGCAGTTTAGAGATTGAACTTTGGGTTTGAATTCTTCATCTAATTCAAAAGATTTGTGTCTTTGGGTAAACCACTCTTTCCCTTATCTACATCTATAAAACAGGGATCAAACAGGGTTACTTAGGTTATTGGGAACATTAAGATAATCACGGAAGTGTTTGGCACATCAGACCTTGTCATTTTCCTGCTCTCAACATTCCAATGGGTTCCCATAATACTTAGCCATAGAATTTAAATGATTATCTTTTGCTATTTAAATATATTTCATTCTAACTTTCTAGCGAGGAAGTTGGGAAAGTGAGGGCTACCTCTACTTATTGTTGCCTTTACAATTCTGCATGATCCAGCCCTTGGCTATCTTGCCGACCTGATTTCCCACCATTCTCCCTTTGTTTCCCCACTCCATCCTTATTGGCAACCCTGTTCTTTTTTACTGCATCATTTAAACTCTTGCCTTACAACTTTTCCTCCTGCAGATTCCTACACCTGGATTGTTCTTTCCACTGATGTCCAAATGGTTCACTATCTTCTTCAATGCAAGCTGTTACTTGAAGGTCACTTATCTAAAGTAGACTTCTCTTTACTTTATTTTCCTCTGATCCTCTTTAATTTTCTTCATCACACTTATTGCTTCATGTGAGTCATTGTTTAGCTGGTTTTTGTCCACTCTCATTCACTGCAACATAAACACCATGATTGCAACAAATTTGTTTACTGATATATCCTCAGATTGAAAATAATGGCTGACTTATGGTAGGCATTTAAATATATTTGTTGAATGAACAAATGAGTGAATCATTGGATTATGTTAATATTATTTCTTAAATGTTTCTGAAAGGCAGAGATCTGCTCCTCTTTGTCTTCATACACCAAGTTCATTGCTTATAAAGTGTATTCCTTGGAGCCTTAAGGGTTTTCACTGACTTTCTCCTGGGGTCCAGCTGTCTTGGTTTCAGGGTTAAAGTAGGTCCAGTTTTACTTGTTGTATACATTGGTCTGCATAGTAATAGTTTCACTGCTAAAAGGCTTTGGAATCCACTGACCAAGTGTAATTCCCAATACATTCAATAAATCATTCAATAAATGTTTGCTGGTGAATGAATGAGGTAGAAAAAAAATGCCGGAAATATTATCTTCAACATGAAAGAAAACATAGAGCTGACATTTTCTTGAATAGCCTACCCATAATTATCTATCCCCAGCAGCATTAACTTTACTTGTACATCCTTGCAAAACTGATTTAGATTTTCTTAAAAATTAAAATATGAATTTTAAAATATTTTTATAATACAGCCTAATGTCTTTTCTGCTGTTGTGGCATTACTTTTATTGTTTTCTTGATATTATTAAGTTAGTCACTGAATACCAGTGGTAGATACTGAAAAAGTAAGTGCTAATTAAATTACCAACCATATGATAATTACTTTATTATTAGCAAACTAAAAGATGATGGTGATTCAACATTCTCCACATTTTACTAAACTGTTTCTTACTAAAAATCGACATCTTCAAAATATCTAGTGATATTTGATTCAGACAAGATTAAATTTTTATTTGTTGACTCTTGAAAATATTACATAATTATACTTGATTGGCATATGTAATTAATGTAAATGAACTCATTTTGTTTGAAAAAATAGGAATGGCCACTTTGGGAGCCTGAGGCAGGCAGATCACGAGGTCAGGAGATTGAGACCATCCTGGCTAGCATGGTGAAACCCCGTCTCTACTAAAAATACAAAAAAAATTAGCTGGGTGTGGTGGCGGGCGCCTGTAGTCCCAGCTACTTGGGAGGCTGAGGCAGGAGAATGGCGTGAACCCAGGAGGCGGAGCTTCCAGTGAGCCAAGATCACGTCACTGCACTCCAGCCTGGGTGACAGAGTGAGACTCTGTCTCAAAAAAAAAAAAAAAAAAAACACAAAACTTAAGTGGTAATAATACAAATATTATGGCTATAAAAGGATCAAAAGCAGTTCCATATTTAACAGAGTGGTTATTTCTGTTGTTTGTGACTATAAGAATTCATATTCTACAGTATCTTTCCACCACGGTAATTTCCAAGAAAGTGTTACAATTTTTTTCCAGTCCTATCTTCCTGTCTTCTTGAGGAAAAAAAAAAAAAAAAGATGGAAGATGGTGGTGATGATGGTAGGGTTTGAGGTGGAAGTTGAGAATTGAAATCAGGATGAGAGTTAATTTCATGATCATCACAAGGAAGGAGGAAGCTAATTCTGGCCATGAAGCAGGAGGTGTTTGTTAGCCAGAACCACTTTGCATAGGAGACAGTAGAGGGTTTGGACATCACATACACCATGTTGGGAAGAAGTGTGACTGTCTTCCATGGCTAAACTGAACTGAAGAAAAATACATCAAGGTAGTCCAAACAGCTTACTAATGACTGATCTCGTTAGATTAGAGAGATATCACTACTTAGAAAATCAAATTAATCAATTTGAAAAGTAGGAAAAGTGACATAGTTGACATTGGAAATGCTTTTGACACCTTTGTCATAGTGACAGTACATGTGTTTGTGTTTTTCATTCTTGAGGTCTAGATAACTTTCAGAGAACAGTGATATTTTGAGCCATAGGAATTTAAAAATACCGTATCTTCCCTTTTTTAAGTTAGTTTAACCTGTGATTCACATTTGACAATTGAAGCCTTAAAAATCTCTAGCCAGACGCGGGGCTCACACCTATAATCCCTGTGCTTTGGGAGGCCGAGGCGGGCAGATCACAAGGTCAGGAGTTTGATACCAGCCTTGCCAATATGGTCAAACCCCGTCTCTCCTAAAAATACAAAAATTGGCTGGGCATGGTGACATGTGCCTATAGTCCCAGCTACTCGGGAGACTGAGGCAGAAGAATCCCTTGAACCCAGGCGGTGGAGGTTGCAGTGAGCCAGAATTGCACCACTGCACTCCAGCCTGGTCGACAAAGTGAGACTCCGTCACACACACACACACACACACACACACATACACACACACACGCACACACACACACACACAAAATCTCTTCACTGACCAGTGTAGAAACAAACATATTTACACACAAACACAGACCTAGTTTCAGTTTGTTATATGACAATGTGAAACAATGCAACAGGCATATTTTAGTAAAGCGTATAATTATTAATCATTTAAATAATTATTTAATGGAGCATATAACAACTATATATAGATATTTACATTTGGAAAAAAAACCTAAAGAAGATCTATTTTGACACCCCTCTTTTACAGATATGGAATCTGAGATACAGAAAAGGTAACAGTTTCAGTCATATAGGCTAAGTTATTAATATGAATCAAGTCTAGAGTCAAGGATTTTAGGCTCCCAGTACAGTGCTTTTTATCAATGATTATATAAGAGAAGTCTGTATAGATCATTTATTTAATATTTAGTTATGTATCCACTCATTCAAGTATTACTGTGAATGAGTAGATTCAAAATATATTTTGAAGTAAGGTGTCAATTTACACAAGATATGGGAATATTTCCCTTAATAAACTCTTGTACATCTAAATATTTTCCTGTGAATGTAACTCTGGCTACATTTCATACTACTTTTATTCTGTTCTCTTCTAAAAGTTTATAATTTATTTATTATTATTTGGTGTTTTCTTAAGTAAATAGTCCTACTGGGGGTTATTCTTTTATTAAAAATGTCTAGTGTTGCTGCATTAAAGTTTAAAGTTACAGAGATTTTCTACTTTGGGAAATTATTTGATGTTTTAGTGGCCAAATACACGGTGAATTTTTGCAAATATTATGTGGTATTGTGTTTCTTGGTTTCAAAGAAGTGTGGTATGTGTGCATTTCATCATATTTGATGGGTTACCTCATATTCAAATTTATTCTTTGTTTGCTTATTTTTTGTCTACTTGATCTGTCCCTTTCTGACAAGTGTGGTTTATAATCCCCTAGTATTACTACTCTGAATTTGTTAAATCTTTCTTGTATACCTAGTTTCGCATATTTCAGTTCTACATTATTTGGTGTAAAAAAGTTAATTGTATATATTTTTGGTCAGTTGTGTATTTAATTGTTACATATCTTTTCTTGTTCTTGAATTTACTGTTAGTACAGTCATCCCTTCCTATCCACAGGTTCCTCATCCAACCAACCTCAAATAAAAAATATTTAAAAACTATTAAACTATTAAAAAACTATTAAATATTAAATAATATTTTAAAAATATTTTAAAATTATATTTTATTCTATTTTTATTTTGTAATAATTATTAAAAATATAGTATTGCAAATATTACAATATTAAATATTATAGTATTTTATTTGTTAAATATAACAAATAACAGTATAGTATAACAATTATTTAAATAGCATTTGTATTAGTCTGTTTTCATGCTGCTGATAAAGACATACCCGAGACTGGGAAGAAAAAGAGGTTTTAATGGACTTACAGTTCCACGTGGCTGAGGAGGCCTCACAGTCATGGTGGAATGTCAAAGGCACATCTCCCATGATGACAGACAAGAGAAGAAGCTTGTGCAGGGAAACTCTCCCTTTTAAAATCATCAGATCTCATGAGACTTATTCACTATCATTAGAACAGCACAGAAAATACCTGCACCCATGATTCAATTACCTCCCAGTGGTCCCTCCCACAACACATGGGAATTCAAGATGAAATTTGGGTGGGGACATAGCTAAACCATATCAGCATTTATATTGTATTATCTATTATAAGGAATCTAGAGATGATTTAAACTATATGGGAGAATGTGCCTAGGTTATATGCAAATACTATGCTATTTTATATAAGGGACTTGAGCATCTGTGGTTATAGGTAGCCAAGAGGGTCCTGGAATCAATCCCATGTGGATACCAAGGGATGACTGTATTGCTCTATTTACTTTTTCTTTCTTTCCACATTTGTCTGATATATCTTTTCTATCCTTTTATTTCAACCTTTCTGTGCCATTTTGTTTCATCTCTAGCTTTACAATCAACACATAGATTAATTTATTACTTTTTTAAAAAAATTATAATATCCTATTTTATGTTTTCTGATTGCCATCTTTGTTGTTCTTGCTTGATTCAAGTTATTATTGATTTTTTAAAAAATTGACCATTGAAAAATATTTTATCCTTTTTTGTGATTTGGATTTTTTGTCTTGTTTTTTATTAATGATTCATGCATTTTTAAAACATATGTATTCTAATATTTTTAAATTTAGCATCTAATATTATTATTCAATGTTTACATTCTCCTCTGTCTTTCCTAACCAAAAAGACAATGTTCCCACCACTCCCATTATACCTTCTCACTTAATTACATCTGCAATGATCCTTTTTTCAAATAAGGTCATATTCACAGGTTCTGGGTGAACATGTCTTTTATGGGGGAGCAAATCAAACCCATGACAACAAGCAAACTCTTAGTCAAATATAAATACCAATACAAACAGTGATATGTAGGCTGGGTGTGGTGGCTCTCGCCTGTAATCCTAGCACTTTGGGAGGCTGAGGCGGGTGGATCACTTGAGGTCAGGAGTTCGAGAAAGAGTGATATGTAAATGAAAGTTGGTGTGAGGGTTTATTTACATTGCTGAAATGTGAATAATGGAGAGTTGGCAATTAAATAAATATCCAATGTTCAGAATTCATAGTATGTCTCTAGAACACTGATTCTCAAGATGTAATATTCCTACATGCATTGAAATATGACATTGTACCCCATAAATATGTACAATTTTGTGTCAGTAATTTTTTTTAAAAGATGTAATGTTACTATAAAATCACTTGGGGTCTCCTATTTAAAAATGAAGATATTTTAGGCTCCACTGCCAGAGATCTTGATTAATATCTGACATGGGACCCATGAATCTGCATTTTAACAGGCAGAAAGAGGAGAAAAATTTAAGTTTTGTAGGTCTAGGACCCAATCCAGTTTGGGGGGTTGTTCTAAAAGAAAAATAACACAAAATCACAAGGATAAAATTAGGTACAGTGTCACAGTTAAGTATCCTAGAAGCTTAAGCTTGGCTAGCTTGTTGGCAAATCTGCCCCAGAAGGCACACCAAGTAATTCATGCACATGTTCCATGGACCACACTCAATGGAACACTGATCTAGCATACCCTTTCTTCCTTTTGATTGTTGTTGCTGCTAAACATTTCTCCCCAGAATATAATGCTATTGCAAGTTGAGCTTTCCTTTACAACCTTATAGTTAATTATTTAGGCAATACCTTTAATGTTGATTAAAATTATGACTACATCAGGGGATAGATTGATCTTTGTTATTACATGTAAGATTTGTGAATTTCAAAAATTTGTTTGATATAGTCCTTATGAAATAGGAGAGTTCCCTTATCCCCCTTGCACAATGTGTGACAGGGGTGTGGCTTGCTCCTTTGGTCATCTCCGTGCTCAAACCCCTATGGGAGCGTGCAGATGGGCAGGTGCAGAGGCTGTGGGGAGTGCTTTTGGGCTCCAACCCCACGACAGCATCTAGGGGTAGGTGTCTGCGACTCCTGAAGCCCAAGTGGGCATGTGTTACAGTGGGCTCTTTGAACTTTGCTGTCTGCAGATGACTTGTGTTCATCAGCTCAATAGACCCTCTGCCTTATTGCAAGGGCAGAGGGCCAGCGTGACGGCTTTCTGTATCCCGAGCTCTTGACCAGTGTACTGGAATATTGTATTACACCTGGGCTCAAAGGATGAGTGCAAGGTTTTATTGAGTGGTGGAGGTGACTCTCAGTGAGTTGGATGGAGAGCTTGAAGGTGTATGGAGTGGGAAGGTAGTCTTCCCCTGGAGTTGGGCCACCCAGCGGCTGGACTCTTCTCTGCTCACCCCTGGCTGAGTTCCCTTCAGCATCCAGATGTTGCTCCTCTTCTTTTTCTCTGCTGCATCATTCCGCTGTCACTGGTCTGCCTGTCTGTTGGTCTGTTCCTGTGCTCCTTTCAATGTTCAACTGTTTGTATCTGTGCCCACTAAGGTATCAGTGGGCACAGGATGGGGGGCATGGCAGACCAGAGTTTTCTTGGAAATTGCAACATTTGGGCATGAAAACAGAAGTGCCTGTTCTCACTTAGGTCCAGGGGCACAAGCCCAAGGGTGGAGCCCTCACCAGGGATCCCACCCTTCTCTACTCAGCACTTTCCTGCCCCACTCCTTATTACTTATTGTTACTATCAGATTAAATATTTATAATTTCTTTCCTGGAAGCATCATGGGATGGAATAAGGGACATTGGTTAAAATTCTGGTTTCCTTTCTTGGAGGCTCCTTATGCATGCACCAAATATCAGATTGCTCCAAGAATTAAACAAGGTGATGTATGAGTGCCTGATACGGAGGCTGTTACGTAGGACATAGATGCTTGGTCAATATTTCTTTCCTCACTAGTTTTTTTGTTTTTCCCTCACTTACCTCTTTTTGCTTTCTGTAAGATAATTTTTCCCCTAGATTATTGAAGAACTCTTGAATAAAGAAACTAAAAAATTATCTGTGGAACTTTGCATTTCAGTCCTTATATTGTTACTGAAATTTTGTTACTTACTCTGTTTGGTAGAAAAATTGGGTTTATAATAATAATCATAATATTTTAACTTTTTAATTGGGTGCTTTCTTTAGGGCAGGCTCTGCCATCAGTGCTCCATACACATTATTAATTTTAATTCTCTCATCAAGCCTACAATGTAGACACAATAATTATCTCTCATTCTAAGGAGGAGAAAAAACTGAGACTTACAATGATTTATGTAACTTTTCCAAGAAGTCACACAATGAGGAAGTGGCAAAACAAAGACACCTATGCTGCCCTGATCCTGAAATCCTACTCTTGGCCACTGCTATAATTCCGAGATAATATTCCACAGAGTTGAATTAAGTTTATTCATATTAATCAATTTCTCTTACTTAACAGTAGACTTCTGTGTGCATTACCAGTCAGTGGTAATAGAATGCTGTTTGCTTCATTTTAAATACTGGCACAAAGATATTGTAGTTTTGGGCATTTTAACCCAGGGAATTACTGAGAATATAATTTTTAGTGATTGGGTAGAAATGCTTTTAATTTCCATTGTCTCTTGGCAGTTACACTTTTTAATAAAATTCTTTGCTGTACATTTCAGTTTCACTAATGTGATTATGTGGGCTAACATCAAAAGGGTTTGTTGCTTAATGTCCAAGAACCAAGCATGTCAGGATGCAGGAATTGGAAATGGTTTTAAATAAATCAATTTCAAGTGAATTAATCTTTGAAAACAGTGCTTGAGCATTTTCCATATGAAAGTCATTTCCATTATGACTTCATAGTACCATTCAAAGTGTCTTTTTGATGTTTATTGTCTTTATGGTAGCAAGAGTGGCTACATTGTGTTATAATAACATGGTTTATTTCTGCTTCTAAATTATCTACGGATGAGAGTGGATTTATATAGCTGTGTATATTTGCTCAGAGCCGCTTCAATATTCTTCCAGAATCACTTGTACATTGCCTTTGGTTGTGTATGTATCTTTGTGAAAATGACAGCAAGCACTGAATCAGAGTGATGCACCATTTACTCTGTGGTGTTTTATGTATTGTCACTGCAATTGCATGTTCACAGGCAGCTTTGTGTACTTAAGATTTACAAGTCATTTGTTTGCTTCCAAGAAGCCATCTGAGACGACAGTATATATTAAAGTTGCTAAACAAATTATATATTTCTTGTACCTAAAACTTCAGTAATTTAGGATGCATCATCTTCCTTCCTTTCCTTCTTCCTCCTCCCTCCCTCCCTCCCTCTCTCCCTCCCTCCCTCTCTCCCTCCCTCCCATCCCTTCCCCACTTCCTCCCTTCCTCCCTTCCCCACTTCCTCCCTTCCTTCTCTCTTTCTTTCTTTTCTTCCTTCCTTCTCTCTTTCTTTTCTTCCTGTTTTTCCGAAAAGCAATACATCGTTTGTAATTCATTACGTAACTTCACTAAGAACCCGAAATTATTTTTTCTTAGAAATCTCTTTTCTTTCAGTTTTTGCCTTTGCATTTATATTGTCTTTGTGACTCAACTTAATATTTAAGTCACAAAGCAATTCACAGTTTTTAATCATTTTATTGGTATTATTAAACTTGGATTTTATCTTCCCCTAATTAACTAATAAATTGATAAGATCAAAATCTCAGATATGGATGTGATATCTTTTTAACAATAAATTTTCCAAGCACTTAGTGTGTACAAAAAAGACACCAGAGCTAAGAAAAAAAAAATTGTTGTTAGAATCTAATACTCTCCATAAACCAGTAAAATAATTATTTCAAATTTTATTTTATAAAGATAAATAGAATGCTTATAAGTAATTAAGGTAAACATTTACATCAGTTCCTTGCTAAAATAATTTTAAATTTTTTTAGAGTAGTCTATGATGATTTCACTTAAGGAAGGTTTCTGGGATTTGATCTGAAATTATTAAGTATCCATGTTGTAAGGTCAGGTTAAGATATTTTATTATTTTTGGCAGTTACTTACAGAGTTCCTTCTCTCTCCCCAAATTATATATCTATCGATTATTATTTAATGCAAAGTAAGCTTGTGTTGTGCCAAAGTAAAATTATACCAGTAGTGTTTGATGTAGAAGAATACAGTGAAGGATAGCCTGTATACCACAGGCAGAAATACAGAATCCTATATATTTGTAATTTGTGCTCATGAAATACTACTTCCAAATCTGATTATGTGTAGGTCCAAGTAGATAAATTTGAAAAAAGTAATAAATATCTTTTTATTCTTTTTTTCGTTTGTTCCTTTTTACTTCCTCATTTCGGCACCACACAAATATAGCTCTGAGTTATAAATGAAAATACAAAGTGATGAGAACCAGTACCCTACAGTGGCTTTCAGACATAGATTTCTGGTGCCTATGAAGAACTTTGTCACACAATTGAAAGACTTTTTCAAACTGTATGGGATTTGAATCATCAAATTTGAAAGAATTTGGCAGTTATTCAGCGCCTCCATCTGCCTCCCATAAAAGCTGCTATTATTAAGTCATCCCAGTGAGATGGGAATCTATGCTGTCTTTTAGGCTTTGAGAGAAAATGATTCAGTAATCTCTTTTTTTAAACTTATTTCAGTGTTTAATAACTTGAACTGTCAAAAAAGATTTTTTCATCATTACCCTAAATTCTTTTTGTTGTCATTTAAACCCAAGAATCAGATGAACAGCCTCATAGAATTAATACGTGAATGCAACATCAAAAGACACAATAATTACAACCCAGGTTGTTTTGCATCAGTCAAGCCATCCTAATTCTTAAAGTCCAGAACTGGGATTCTTATTAATAATGATTACATTTTAGTATTTAATACTCCTAATATTTATGAAGAGGTAATTTATTGAATGTGCCTCTGAATATGCTAAATTGTCTAAAACCATATTTAAACATTATTTTTTATAACATACACATTGTTACCCTTTCTGTTTCCTTTGGTTGAAATTATTAACCTGTGAATAGCAATCTGAATAGCAGGAATGTATAGAATCCTAATGTAGAAGTATTTATTCTTATGGAAACAATTTTGCTAGGACTTCAACTATTCTAGAAGTTATCCACTTGGAACTATGAATAATGTCAGTAATTTTTTGTAAAAATAAAAATTCAAGTTTATTGAGTCATTCCATTTATTGTCGGTGTTTTTCATCCATTTCAATCTGAACCTATTTTCCTGGATCAGCTTCCTGATCCTTTTGGTTCAAGTTCTAATCCTTCTTGTGATCTGCCTTACCTCTACCTCTATTAGGTTTTCTGCCTATTGGGTACTATGTTTATTATTTGGATGGTGGGTTCAATAGAGGCCCAAAGCCCAGCATTATGCAATATATCTATGTAACAAACACCCATGTACTCCCTGAATCTAAAATAATAATAATAATAATTCAAACTCATAGAAGCAGAGAATAGAATGGTGGTTACCAACGCTTGGGATACAGGGGTACAGGTTGAGTAGATGTTGAATAAAAGATACAAAATTTCAATTGTATAGGAGAAATAAGTTCAAGAGATCTATTGTACTACACGGTGACTACAGTTAATACAATGTATTATCTACTTGAAAATTGTTGACAAGTAGATTTTAAGTATTCTCACCATAAAAAATTAGGTACAGTAGGTAATACATATGTTAATTAGCTCGATTTAGCCATTTCACAATGTATACATATTTCAGAACATCATATTATACATCATAAATATATACAATTTTAAATTTTTAAATTAAAGAAAGTTTCAAATTTTTTCATCAAAAAATAAAACTAAAATTTTAAAAATTAATGACAGGAAAAAACATTTTTAAAGAAAACTGTGGCTGGACATGGTGGTTAATGACTGTAATCCTAGTACTTCAGAAGACCAAGGCAGGAAAATCATTTGCAGCCTGTAGTTCAAGACCAACATAGTGAAAGCCCATCTCTAGAAGTATAAAATCAACTGAGCAACATAGTGAAAGCCCATCTCTAGAAATATAAAAAGATAAAAAGAAAAACTGTCATAAATATATGATATATCATAAAATGTCACCATAGGACACACACACACACACACACAAATCAAATTGTAGAAAGCATCTATTTCCACCTTACAGTTCAAAAACAATAAAAAATATGGCAGCCTCACAGAAAAAACAATCTATTAGTTTTTCTCTCTTCCTATACCCCAGCTGTAGGCATTGGCGTCCCCAAACTTCTGGCATTATTGTTGCCATACTATTATTAGCTGTCCCTGCTATCAGTCCTGAAGATGCTTATAGTTCATTTTCTCATTATTTTGTTACTTTTATTGCTACTACACTTCTGTCACCTAGTTAGTCACTAGGTTGCCAGAAGTAATTGCTGGACCCAATTTTCGGACAAGAACCAGTACTAGAAATGGATGCACCATACAGAGCTTTTATAATTGCAATAATTTACCTGTAATTAGATTTGTTTGCTTCATAAAGCTTCCAATTACTCTCTACTGTTCTTTCATTTCAACTTGCCGTCTCCTTTTAGCATTTCCTGCACAGCAGGTCTACTGGTAACAAACTACCTCACCTTTGTTTATCTGAGAGTGTCTTAGCTTCTCCCTCACTTTTGAAGAACAGTTTTGATAAATATAGTATTCTTGGTTGAATGTTTTTTTTTGCCCCCTTTGGCCCTTTGAATATATAAGCCCACTGATTTCTGGCTCTCAAATGTTTTAATAAGTAATCTTTATAATCTTATTGAGCATCTTTTATATATGATTAGTCATGTAAAAGACTAACCTGCTTTCAAAATTTGCTCTTTTTCTCTGGTTTTTGACAGTTTAATTATAATGTGTCTCAGTGTGGTTCTTTTTGAGTTCTTTTTATTTGAGTTTGTTGAACTTCTTGGATATTTATATCCATGTCCTTAATCAAATTTAAGATTTTGACCATTATTTTTAAAAATAGTTTCCCTTACCATTTTTCTCTCTCTTCTCCTTCTGAAACTCCCACAATGCATATGTTGGTCCACTTGATGTGTTCCACAAGACTCTAAGGCTGTGTTCATTTTTCTGCAATCTTTTTATTTCTTTTCCTCAGACTTAATATTTTCCATTGTCCTATTTTCAAGTTTATTGATTCTTTATTCTGCCTGCTCAAATATGTCTTTAAATACCTTTAATGAGTTTTTCATTTCAGTTATTGTACTTTTAACCTCTAGAACTTTTTCTTTCTTTTTAGATTTTCTGTCTTTTTATTGATATTTCCATTTTGTTGATACATCATTTTCTTGACATTCTCCACATCTCCTTTACTTCTCTGAACATCTTTAAGACAGTTGTTTTAAAGACTTTTTCTGATAGATCTGCCATCAGTTTTTTTTTTTTAGGGGCAGTTTCTATTTGTTTATTCATTTATTTGAATTGGCCATACTTTGTATGCCTTGTAGAAAACTAAATATTTGAGTATAGTAATATGATAACTCTGGATATCAGATTATCCTCCTTCCCCAGGGTTTGCTGGTTTTTATTTGTTTTGTTGTTGCTTACTTATTTTTTTTATTGGTGTAGGCTGTTTCCGTGCCAAGCATACACACTTTACAAGTGTGTAAAGTGAAGGTCTTCTCAGGTCTTTTCTCAGCCTGTGCCTTCCCCTGGACAAGTGCAGTAACTTTCTGATTCCCCCTGTACCTGTGACTGCTTTTGAATGTCCTAGTCTTTAATGTATGGCTCTCAAAAGTGGGCAAAGGGAAAAATTAGAAGGAAAAAAGACACTGGCACTGCCTTTTTAAATTTCATGCAAATCACTTCAACCAAATGAGGAGCAACTTGCAACAAAGGGTAACTACAACAACAATAGCCACTGCCTCTTTGTGTGCAGCTCTGTGATCAGAAGCAGCAATTAGTGATCAGAGCACAAATCCATGGTATTTGGAGGACAGGATGTTTTGTGCCCACCCTGGCTCCTGCAAGTGTTATACAAGCTGCTCCTGGAGCACATGCACAGTTTCCTGCCAGAGGGCTAAGGGGTAGTGGATGAGTAGTGGCTACTATGGTGATAGATGAAATTGACCTAAATTTACCTCAGTTTTTGGTTTCAGCCTTACCCTGGAAGTTGCAAGCCTTCAGTATACACCCGAGTCCTAACAGTTACATCAAACAGATTCTGCCAGTACCATTTTTGTCTAGGTGAGGAGACAGATTTCAAGTGCTTCCTACTCTGCCATGTTTCCAAAAACCTTCTTATCTATTGTGTTTTAAAGACAAACTAATACTTGTTAGAAATTACTCAAGAAGAAAGAAGGAAAGGGCTTTCTTTTTCTAATTTTAAAAATTCAGCCTAGAACAGAACATATCAGTTAGAATGGTTGAGATTCCATTACAAATAAGAGAAACCCAATTGAGAGTAGCTCCAGCAGCAATGAAGATTGTATTAGCCTAAGTAACCAAATAGTATGATGTATGAATGAGGAGGGATATCTGGCATCAGGAACATCAGGAATGAGGACACTGAGGGTATACCAGAATTCTGTCCATTTCCTCCTTCTCCTTGACTGAGAGATCTATGCTCTTAACATATTTTTGCTACAGAGGAGAGTTCTGGTGCCTTACAGCTCATAGCTTTGCCTGTTTATGGACATTAGATTTTGTTTTCTCCAGTGTGGAAAAATGAGATGTTATTTGAGGATGTTAGGAAGGAGTTTGGCTTGATCTGGGTTTACATTTTGGAAAGGTAACCTTGGTTGCTCCATTTTATTGTGGGGCATGAAGGGTACAAAAGAGAGAGAAGCCAGTAAGGAGGTTATTATAGTAGTTCAAAGGAGAAATAAATGTGGCTTGGTGTGGCGTGGGCAGAGCAGAAAGGGTGGGAATGTTTCAACTGGGATATATTATGGAGGATAAAAAACAGGTCAGACTGATTGATTTGAAGATGTGAAGAATCAAAGAGGAATCAAGGATAACTCCTGTAGTTTTGGCTGAGAAATTTGATGGATAGTGATATCATTTAATGAGAAAGGAAATGCTTAGGGATGAGAAAATGTGGTTTAAGATTAATACATTTATTAAGCCCTTAAGTAGAGATTCAAGTGACAAGCTGGTTATCCAATTGCAGAGTTCTGATCGGAGGCCAGAATGGACATAAAATTATTGAAATGGAGTTATAAGATTATCATTTTGTGAAAATAAATGTGATTCTTTATCCAGAAGATGTAATAGAATCAACATAAAAATTCTAAAACCTGGCAGAGATACAACAACAAAAAAGAACTTCAGGCCAATATCCTTGATGAACATTCATGCAAAAATTCTCAATAAAATACTGGCAAATTGAATCCAGTAGCACATCAAGAAGCTTACCCATCACAAATAAGTAGGCTTCATCCCCAGGAAGCAAGGCTGGCTCAACATACACAAATCAATAACTGCGAGTGATGACATAAACGGAACTAAGACTAAAAAACACATGATTTTCTCAATAGATGCAGAAAAGGCCTCTGATAAAATTCAACATCCTTCATGTTGAAAACTCTCGGGAAACTAGGTATTGAAGGGACATACCTCAAAATAATAAGAGCCATATATGACAAACTCACAGCCAATATCATGCTGAATGGGCAAAATCTGGAAGCATTCCCCTTGAAAGCCAGCACAAGACAAGAATGTGCCATCTCTCACCACTCCTATTCAGCACAGTATAGGAAGTTCTGGTCGGGGCTATCAGGCAAGCAAAAGAAAGGATATTCAGATATAAAGAGAGGAAGTCAAACTGTCTTTGTTTGCAGATTACAAGATCCGATACCTAGAAAACCCGCATCGTCTCAGCTCAAAAGCTTCTTAAGCTGATAAGCAACTTCAGCAAAGTCTCAGGATACAAAATCAATGTGCAAAAATTGCTAGCATTTCTATGCACCAACAGGCAAGCCAAAAGCCAAATCAAGAATGAACTCCCATTCACAGTTGCCATGAAAGAATAAAATACCTAGGAATACAGCTAACAGTGGAAGTGAAGGACTTCTTCAAGGAGAACTACAAACCACTATTCAGAGAAATCAGAGATGACACAAACAAATGGAAAAACATTCCATGCTCATGGATAGAAGAATCAATATTGTGAAAATTGTCATACTGCCCAAAGCAATTTATGGATTAAATGCTATTTCCATTAAACTACCATTGACATTCTTCACAGAATTAAACTATTTTAAAATTCATATGGAATGAAAAAAGAGCTCATATAACCAAGACAATTCTAAGCAAAAAGAACAAAGCTGGAGGCATCACGCAAACTATACTATAAGGCTACAGTAACCAAAACAGCATGGTACTGGTACAAAAACAGACACATAGACCAATGGAACAAAATGGAGAACTCAGAAGACCACACATCTACAACCACTAGAAGATATGAATCGCTTCTAAATTACAGGAAAAATCCAGGATTATCCCTAATATTCAATAAGTAATAAATATCTTCCAGAAATTGTTGTAGATTTGTTCAGACTCAAACAAATGAAGAAATATCATTCCCCACCGTATGAAGATATAATATTGTAAACATTCAATCCAATTTCCGTTGATACCCAGTTTTGCCTTTTAGCAGATTTAGAATGAGTCACAGCAGCTAGTAGGAACAGCCTTAAAAGACAAGACCATGCCCACAAATGATTGGACTAGTAGTGAACTCAAATAATACCAGCATACTACCTGGATATTTTAGTGTGAGTTCTTGACTAAGTAATATGAACCTATTCCAGTTAGGTGGAGGGAGAAGAAAGTTGGTCTTAATCTGGGGCTTGAGTTAGTGCAAAGAAGCTGAATCTACACAAAAACTGGGTTTGAGGAAACAAGAATAATAGATAAGCAAATAAAGTGGCTCTGCAGAGAAATCCAGGAGAATACAGAAGACTGAAAGTCAGGAACAGAAATAAAATACCATTCCATGTTATGAGAGATTAAGGAGTTGCCTCAATGCCCGTTTCCCCTTCAGGCCCTATGATGCACAGCATACTATTTTTTTTCTCCTTCGATATCAGTATTTCCTGTCCTACATATACACTTAAGAGTACCCCTCTTAGGCAGAGTTGGTAATGCTGATTCAGTTAGGAAAATAATCACAGATGTTGCAGAATATTTATATTCAAAGATATTTATAGCCAAATTATTTAATAGGAAAAAATAATTTAAGTCTGCAATAAGAGAAATGATTAAATTGCAGTATTCAGAGTATCTGTACAAAATAATGTTACACAACCAATAAAAACATATATTTATGACAGTTATATCTTCATACATGTATTCATGTTATATATTCACATATATTTATATGTCATATATAGGTTGAGTATCTCTTATCCAAAATGCTTGGGGCCAGAAATGCCTCTGATTTCAGATTTTTTGGATTTTGAAATATTTGTATATACATAATGAGGTACCTTGGGGATAGAAACCAAATCTAAACACAAAAATTATTTATGTTTCATATATATTTTATACACATAGCTGAAGGCAATTTTATGTGATATTTCAAAAAATGTGTGCATGAAACAAAATTTATATGCAGTTAACCAACAGAAAGCAAAGTCACTGTCTTGGCCACCCAGGTTTTTTGGCATCACTGTAATTCATGATTCTTAATTCATCTTCAGATAAGCAATCATTTTCTTACACTTATTCACCTATTAAATATTTAACAGTAAAACATATAGCATACCATTAATACAAGTGAAAAAATAATGTGTTCAGGGTAACTAAGCAGCACAGTAGCATCACCAGAATACCTTAGCAGCTGTTAAACAAAAGTGACGACAAACAAGGGTAGCCTTTCAGTCTTCATCTGCAATGCTGTGTTTTGATTAAAAGGTTACTGTATACTGTATTATAACCCCCTTGGGGACACTGAATAAACTGTGTGTTGTGCACCTGTGTTTTGAATGAGACACATTACATGAGATCAGGTGTGGAATTTTTTACTTGTGGCACAAGGTCAGTGCTCCTAAAGGTTTGGATTTGGGGGCATTTTGGATTTTTGAATTAGGGATGCTCAACATGTATATGATATTGATGTATATATGTATCAAATGTGACATTGTATATTTATATATATGTGACAATTATATATTCAATGACAATTCAGTTACACATATAGAAACTAATCTTATAGTGTGAAAAGAAAAAGCAGAATGTAAAACTGAAAGTAAATATGACACATTTATACATGCATTCTCATATGACATCAGCCTCACTTGCCTAGGTCTTTATAATGTGATTATATGTTATTTCTACACCCAGCCAACCTGCCAGAAGGGCCCTTAAAGGTCTCTGAGTTATCTTTGAGAGTTTCTCATAGGACAGTCTACCCACGCTCTGTAACAGGTTCTTCTTTGGCCTTTGTTGTGGACATTGTGTCTTGACCTTGCTGTTGATGGACCTTGTGAGTTCTCCAGTCTTCAGAGACTCGCTGCCATCTACTGGTTATTGTGACCAGTTCTGCTCCTCTAGTCTTGGAGGTGGATCCCGACTCTCACCAATACCCACAACATAATCATTCCAGATTTTAATGAGGCCTGGGAATAGGAGAACTGCAGCACAAATTTGTTTCTATCGATGGTGACTCCTTGTATTTAAAGCCTAAATATTACCTCATATCTGCTTTCTCACGAGGTCCCCATATACTAAACTAGTTCAACTTCCAGAAACAGTTTCTAGAAAGGTTCATATCTAAAGTCTGAACCCAAATGTACTACAGTTACGGAGAGAGGAGGAAGACATTTATTTGCCTGAAGTCCAGCCCCCATGAATATCCTGATCCAGGATGCTGGATGGTGGAAACATTTATCTCCTGAATAGGATATTTTCTCTCATAAGGAAAATGCATGGATTCCTATACCTCCATAATTATAATATTTATGCTACTCTTTGCAAAGCCTACATCATTCAGTTTTAAATATTTTACTGTGGATGCAGCCCCATCCAGGTTGTGATCTCCTGGATTATAAAGTTAAGGGTTGATTAGGGTGACATGTCCTTCTGCCATGAGTGAATTCTTAATTTTTTAGTGGCCAAATGCTTATATGATAGCACACCATGCACTAAAGAATAAAAATGAATTTTATTATAGGGTAATCCAAATGTGGATTTGAGGAACAAAATATTTTCTAACTCTATAAATGACAATCCTACCAAAAGGACCAATTTGTAACACTGCAAAAAACCACTAACACCTCAATCTGAAGCAAGTTTTCCCAGTAAAAGTACCAGCCAAATGCCTAATTAACTAAAAGATTTGCAAAAGTGTCCCTTTGTAGAAGGAAAATTCCCTTAAGGGAAATTTCTAGACTCAGAAACTGCTTACTATTCCCAAAATGATGTTATTCAAAATGAAACAATTTAAATTGCTGTCTTCAATGGTCATATGTGAACAGTGATTATCACTGGGTGATGAGATTTGCTTTTTAAACAATTTCTATGTTTTAAAAATTTTCTATATTGAATGTGTATTATTAAAAATAAAATAGTTTTAAGAAGTCTGTATTGGAACTTATTTACTGTAATTTATTGTAAATGAGTAATATAGCTGTTTGCCAAACTAGCTTATTAGTGGCTTGAACACCACTGACTTGATAAAGTTTTTCTTAAATGAAAAATTCTCATTCTGAAGAAAACCTGATGCTTCTATTAGTCACATGATGATTACATCTGTAAGGATTCCAGTCAGAATTTATAGCAGTCAATAAACAAGCTCAAAACTCCTAAAAAGTAACAGATGAGATTGAATCTCATTTTCCCCCACTTAAATTAGAACATTATTAACTCTGTGTTGTTTGGAACTTAGGGGAAGGTTCATTTTATTTTTGATTTTTAGGTTGTTAAAATCCAAGTAGAGTTAACTACTGAACTACAAATTGTTCTTAAAGGAAAAGTAATGGGTAATTTTATGGCATGGGCTTTGAGTTCATCACCAATTTTCAACACTAATGAAATTATTATATCCTTATATTATCATTTTTGATAACTTTTTTATATTGGGTTTAAGTAACCATCTTGGCAATAATTTCTAAGCTAATTAATTATATATGCCAACAGAGTTCAATTTGATTTAGTTGTATATTCAATTCCCTTTGACTGTGGTGGAACTAGGAAATAAACTCTAATTCAAATTTAAGTACAAATAATTAAATGAATTGGGCTTATGAATGAAATCTTCTCATTGGCAATGCCAGGAGGTCAATTAAGTAGTTTTACAGTATTTCTGTGAACGAAAATGCATCTCCAATCGTGTGATAAATATTCGCTGTATAGGACTGAAAACACTGTTGATTTTATTAGTCTTTCAGTTAGTCTGGAGTAGATATTTTTATTAGATTTACAGAAACCACTATACATTTTTGAAAGTAATATTTCTTAATATGAATTTGATGTGGAAGACGATCATCTCTTTTACTCGACCAAAATAAAACTCTTTGGAGACACTTTATTTTTATTTCGTTTTACTAAAGCAATGTTTGCTTAGGTTATGTTGTGAAGTATATACAAACCATGTGGTTTTTGATACTGAAATTCAGTTCAAATGTATATCCTCTATAAACAATAAAAGAGCTCTTTCATAAATGTCCCAAAAACAGTGATTAGAATCGTGCCTGAAACAGCATGATTCTCTGATTCATTTGAGTTGTTTTAAAACAACTCACATAACATTATTGCCCTTGGACTCTTTCTTCTTTTCATCAGTTGAAATGTATACTTTTAAATCATTTCTTAATTTAACTTTCTCACTTTTTTTTTCAGTATGTAACTTGTCCATCCTTTTACTGACCTTTATAAGTGGTTCTCTTTGTTATAAGAACAAAGTAACAGTGCCCTCTTACTTGATAATTATCAGGAAACTTACAAGATCAAAGAAGGAATAGTTAATTTTATGTCTTCTTCTTTCTCTAAATCTTCTATGCTCTTTGATGTCACTCCTTATTGATCAGGAAAGAAAATCTATCTCAAGTAGGGGTACGGGTCAGCAAACACAACTTCTGAGCTCAAAGACCATCATTTAAAATAAAAATAGAGATTATTTTGTTACTGACTAGGATAACTACATATGTTTATTTTTTCTGTCAAACACATAGCAATCAGGAAATATTGAAATTATTTTCATTAAACCTCACATAATTTTTGCAATACAGTATTGAACTTGCTTATATTAATTAGCTGAGTACAAGTCCATTTCTTACAAAATAAATATATTAGGCCAAGGCCTATAACCCCTATCTCCATTTTATAATTATCTATGCTTAGATAGTTAGCAAGGACTGAATTCATTGTCTTATTTTTTTTTTAGGTGCATTCTTATGCATTAGATAGCTATTTGTTCTGCTGGATAATTTCTATTAATTAAAGTTGGTAATCCCAGAAAATGAAGCCCAGTACATTCATCTCTTGAGTTATTATCGCCTTCTCTAAGTTTTGGATAATAAGCTCATCTGCCTCTTTGAAATGTCTCATGACTCAGCTGTTCAGAGAGATTGTCCATCTAAAGCAGAATGCATGAGATAATGAGACTCCTTTTCCACGTCATGGTGAAAGAGAACATTCTTTGTTTGCTTAGAAATGCTATCTAGAGATGAAATTATACATCTAATATTTTATGACCTGCCAATTTTCATTCAGGGTTACTGTTTTTTTTTTTCACGTTATATTCTAAGACTTATTATTAGACAGTGAAACAGGTTAACACTACCATTTGGCTTTAATGTTTGACTACCGAAAAGCTAACCATTCATCAAATTTGTTTTTTAATTGTGGTTCCCTGGGTCACTCACACATATGCATTGAAACAATTTATTAGTGTAAAGATTAATTGTGGTAATTTTATTGTCTTGGGATTAGATGAAGAGACCTTCAAAAACTCCGTTTGATGAAACAAGTAATAAAATGTAGAAACAGCTAGTTTTGTGGTTCAATATTTATATGTCTGTGCTAGGAGCTTTACATAAATTTGAAAACTTTTTGTAGGTATTTGCAGAGTGAAAATATGCCAATACTTCAGGCACACTTATAAGCCCCTCTTGTCTTCAGTCTGGTTGGCTATGTCCAATAAGGTTTGATTTCTCCTGAAGGACCATTATGGTTTATTGACTTAATGAAGCAAATTGGAAAAAGTTTTGTGCAGCACCTTTTCTGTGCTCTGGGTGCTTTATAAAATTGCAGAGTACATTTCAGTTTTAGGCAATTCCCAATGATTAGTTTATTTCCAGTGTGGCAAAACAGGACCTGAGAAAATAACTATGAGTATCTTGCACACATGCGCAGACACACACACATGCATGCACACTAGCTCCAGCACCTTCTGTAGAACGTGTTAACTGCCTCAAAGAGAGTATCCTCCAAGCAATAGTGAACAGAGTATTAATTTCTGTCTTTGTAAATTTTCCAGGATATCATGATCAACCTAATTGTGTGGAGAATGGTTTTGGAGTCTGCTGATTAACATTTTATTATACAGGAGATCTCTAAAAGAGAGATTTGTCTCTTATCATGCTGATTCTTTCTCGAAATGAAGATTTTCACAGGTAGACCATTAGTGCCAGACACTGAAGAATTCTAGTTTTCTTTATTAAAAACAGTATATAAAACAAAATTTTAAAATACTTCTTCCTTTACGAAGGAAGATAAGAAGAGAACAATGTACGGGCCTGTTTAGTGTTTAGATGGAGTAGAAGAGATGAATCTGGAAAATGTCTGAATGTCCTTTCAGTAAACATGAATAGGAGTAGAATTCTGTCTTTTTTTTTTGAGATGGAGTTTCACTCTTGTCACCCAGGCTGGAGTGCAGTGGCGTGATCTTGGCTCACTTCAACCTCTGCCTCCTGGGTTCAAGCAATTCTGCCTCAGCCTCCTGAATAGCTGGGATTACAGGCATGCCCCACTATGCCTAACTAAGGGTTTTTTGGTGTTTTTTTGTTTTTTTAGTAGAGACGGGGTTTCACCATGTTGGCCAGGCTGGTCCCAAGCTCCTGACCTTAGGTGATTCACCCGCCTCAGCCTCCCGAAGTGCTGGGATTATAAGTGTGAGCCACTGTGCCCGGCCTGGTCTCTCTTTTTTTTTTAACAGACAAGGTCTTGCTTTGTTGCCCACGCTGGAGTAGCTGTGGCAAGATCATAGCTCATTGTAGCCTTTAACTCCTAGGCTTAAGCAATACTGCTGCCTCAGCTTCCCAAGTAGCTCTGACTACAGGTACACACCAGCACACCCAACTAATTAATTTAATTTTTTTTTTTTTTTTTTTTTTGAAATAAGGAGTCTTGCTCTGTTGCTCAGGCTGGTCACAAACTTCTGGGCTCAAGTGATTCTCCTTTCTCAGCCTCCTAAAGTGCTGGGATTACAGGCGTGAGCCCCTGTGCCTGGCCTGTCCTCTCTTTTTGATGGTTATGGTTTAAAAATACTGATTCTTATGTTCTCATTTGTAGCTAAAATAATACATTTAAAAAGATACTTTATTCCAGTATTTTATACATTTCCTTTTATAGTGTAGATTAAATAATTATAATCTGGTACTATTTAAGAGCCTCATATGTTCACTATTCCCTGAAAAAGTGAATAAAGTCTCTAAGTCTACTTATGAAGTTTATGGAAACACTTAATTTGAATTACGTGGCTAGGAACAAAATTAGAAGTGTATTGTTAAAAGATAATTTAAAGATAAAATTACGGTACATACAAATATAAAATGGACATATGCCCAAGATTTTGACTCATTAATTAATGAGATAACCAGTAAGATGTTACAATTAATTCAGATGAATTTAAAGATATATATGAGCAATAAGGAAAGCTGAAATGAATGTACAAATAACATGCAAAACTGCTGTGTCCACAAGGCAATAAAGAATTGCATTCCTCAGGACTCGGTCCATTTGCATTTCTACAGAGAGGAGTAATTTGCATTATTATCAGTTTTCTACAATTTACAGGGTTATAAAATAGCTCAAAGACAATGGAAGGCAGAGGTAACCAAGAAAGGCATACTAGGCAGTACATCCAGCTGTGCTTTTGCACTTCCCAAAGCATTTCCCAATTTTTCCTGATAGTATTAATGCTGTTCACATTGCTATCTTTCCACAAGCTTGTTCTTTAAGCAAAAGCCAGAAGTTTTTTTTTATTACTTTTTATGAGTAAATATCTGTGAAAAATAGTTAAACCGCAACTAATAATTTAGGCCACCTATTAAAAACTATGATTCCAAGATGAATTGAATATGCTTTCTGTCATCTGAGACCATTTCTCTTATTTCAGGCAACAATGTCTGGTATGATATGTGCTATAAGTAATTTATAAAGTATTGAGTGAGCGTGGCAGAAATTTTGGCTTGAGAGGATTAGAGGGTGGCTTTTAGTGATGTTAAACATTTTACTTCATTGCACATGAACAAAGACCTTTTCTTACCATTCACATCTGATTCTTCTCATGCCTAACAGTTGGAACTGAAGAGAAACTTTCCTCTCTGTGAGAGAAAACTGATTGAGTGTGCTGTGCTTCTCTTAATCATATGCATGAAGTTTTCTTTTTTTTTGAGACAAGGTCTCATTTTGTCATCCAGGGTTGAGTACAATGGCATGATCATGGCTCATGCAGCTTTGACCTCCCAGGCTCAATCGATCTTCCTGCCTCAGCCTTCAGAGTAGCTGGGACTACAGGCATGTGCCAACATGCCTGGCCAATTTTTGCATTTTTTGTAGAGATGGGGTTTTGCCATATTGTCCATGCTGGTCTTGAACTCCTGGGCTCAAGCCATCCGCCCTCCTCGGCCTCCCAAAGTGCTGGGATTACAGGCACGAGCCACTGTGCCTGGCCCATATTCATGAACTTCTAACAAAAAATTTAAGAGACCCTAAGTGGAGAATGTACTAATTCAAAATACCATGTTCTAGAGATGTAGAAAAAAACTATAACTGAAAAATGAATGAAAAAAATATTTAAATTTTAGGGGTAGAAGGTGGAAAGCCCAATTTGAAGAAAGCAATGTGCAAACCTGGGGTCAGACAAGTGCAAGAGAAGACATTGAGTGTATCCAGAATTAGTTTAGCAAAATTTAAGAGTTATTTAAAATAGATTTTAGGATGTTACTGTAATTATTGATTTCATAAGAATATATTATATTTGTCTTGCTCTACAGAGTTTTACCTTGCATGTTAATATCAAAATTTATTATAGCAAACTTTGTTCATAACATTTTATTGAAACAAGGTTTGAAAGTTTCTTTGTTCATTTTCCTGAGCTCAAGGACTTACAAGGTAGGACATATAATAAGTGAATCCTGTCCTACTTATCACTAGGATAGTTGTTTCCTCAAGTTATATTCTTAGTAATAATAATTACAATTAAAAAAATCTCTGCTCTATTAAGTGTGCTTCTGAGGGACACTTTTATATTTTAAAGCATAAAGCATTGTCCTGTTCAGCAGAAGCCAAATCTAATACAGGCCGGTAAAATGTCCTGTATAGAGTTGTTTGGGATCTCTTTGTGTGGCATATAATAAATTACCAAAATGGAATAAAGATAGCTGAGAAATTAATATTAGCTTTTGCTAAACTAGTGACAAACTTTAAAATGATGAATTATATGTACTAATTAATTGGTACTCTTGCTTTTTAAAAATTCTGCAGTTATAATCTACTGATTATTGGCTAAGTGTTATATAGAGATTAGGTCTTATTTCTTATCCTGCTATTTCCTACTTTTGCAACTTTCTTCTTGATGAAAAACGGGCATCACTCCTAAATGAGATTTTTTAAAAACATTGAATATTCAAATTTAAAGAGTAGAGTACAGGATTAAAGTGGAGAATTTTTGTAATCAGAGCTTTATTGAAAAGTTTAGTGTGTATAGGCATTGTAGATGTGGCTGTGGAATTTATGGACTTAGTTAAAAATTGTCACCTGATAAAAATGAAGTTAACAATGTATTCAAATGATGAGATTTGCATCTACAGATATATTACTACCTAAAAGCCGAGGTTGCATATATTGCTGATGGACTCCTAGAATGAGTCAGGCATCTTTTAAATCTCAGTAAAATGATTGTTATCTTCCAGATACTATCTAAAATATCACCAATATAAGATTCCTCATCAATCACTTCTCAACCTTTTGACTAAGATCAAGTGTAATATCTATCTTTATCAGTTTAATATCTGAGATCTCCTTTATCTGAGGACAATATATTTAATGGATTTTTAGAACAGAGAGAAGGAATAGGAGCTTGTTCTGTCCACTCCATGCATTGACCTGGTATTGCAGGACCTCCAGAAACACCACCCCCTCCCCTCCCACACACATAAATTCTCACCAATCTTGAGGGAATGTTAAAATAAGATGTGCTTTGATTGGCTGATATTAAGGCATATTAGAAATGAAAGAACTGTAAAGAAGTAATTTATCTTCAAATTGGGAAGGCACTTCTATCTAATGGATCTAAGTGGCAACTAGAAAATTATATTCGGTAGCATAAAACTAACTTAATACTTGATTTTAGACTCAGGAGACATGCATTGGGTACCGTGTTGCCTCTTGTTAATCATCTGTCTTTGGAAACATTGCTAAACTCTGTTCTCTTTCCTCATCTTTGAAATTAGGTTAATCACATCACAGGATAGTTGTGAGTAATAAATTAAATAAAATTACCTATCCTAATGCCTGACACACAATAAATGCTTAATAAATATTTATTGGCGTTGCCTCTTGCTAGAATCTGGTTGGAATGATACATGAAACAACTTAGTTCCTTTGCCATGATACTTTAATACACATTCTTATCTGTTTCACCACAGTAGAGGAGTGGCACTTCATATCATAGGGGAACAGATACTTGTGTCAGCAGTTGCTAGATGACACTAGAAAGTCTGGGTGAAATAGTAAAAAATACAGAGGTGAATAGTTTAAGAAAAGCTTCTTAACTGATTCTGGTATAATTCCCTTTAATTAAATAATTGGCTTAACATAATTACCATCTTTTCTGAAGTATATTGATGACAAGAAGGTGGCCTGTGAATGAAATGCACAATTTTTTGACTCCAGAATTATTAAAGTATAAATTGCTAAACTGTAATTGTGGATTATAAACTGATCACTGATCATCTTCAGATGAGTGATTAAAGATTCAAACCTGTAGATCTGAACACCCACAGCATCAAGGTGAAGTTGCCGGGGAACTGATTATTCTCTCATACTTCTTTATTTACATTTCTGTCCAGAAATGGACTGTACTCTTTCCTCAGAAATCCTCGCTGTCCAATCAAGCAGCCATTTCAAGCCAGAGACAGTCTTGGGCACACTACACAGTTTTGACGACTAACTGACAGCCCATCAGTGGAACAAGAAGCCTTTTCTTGAAGGCTACTTACTGGTTTCAAGCAGAAAAAGGGAAAAGTTCAGTGAGAGAGAACGAACTCCTAACTATGTTGTTCTTCTTGGGTGCATTGTATATGCTGAAAAGTTAATGCTGTTTTTAAAGTTAATTCATGATAATTGAACCAAAGTGCTCTGAAAGTGCTGTTAGAGTCTATTTATGAACCCAAGTGCCCTCTTTGTCAATTCAGTAAAAGCACCGTTCAGTAAAAGAAAGGAGAGAGAGATGGCTGCATGGTGTGCACTTAGCCATATGTGCGTCCTTTCCCAGTAAAGTGTCTGTTTTTCTAAGTGCTTTTTTTTCGTTTTATCTGTCTACCTCATTGAGTCAGCGGGGCTGCTAGTCCCATTATCACTCCACTTTGAGGACTGGGAAGGGCTGATAAATGTATTTTGGTCGTGATTCACCACAAATCAGTTTTGTTGCTCTGAGGTGTAGGTCACTGTTGCAAGTATAGGTCAGCAAGAGGAGAGCACGTGGGACAAGTGAATTAAATAAATAAACTACCATTTGGATGATCACATTGACAAATATGTTTAAACAAATATAATGGACAGTCTTTGTTAGCATGTGGAATACATTAATCGTTTCCATGAGTGCTGTTGGGAGTGAGTCTTTCATATGAAGCATCAGCAATTCCATTTTATAATGGCAAAAAGTTGGTAACACCTTTATCTTCAACAGTAGCAGGTTAATTGAAATTGAATTATGCTTTATTAAAATGATAAAATACTAAGACACTTAAATGGTGATATAAAATAATATTTAATTACATGGAAAACGGTCTCTGATACATAAAGCGGAAAGGAGAATACAAGATCATATTATATATTTTGTTCTAAAAATGTATTTCTCTATATGGAAGAAGGATTACCAGGATATGCATATGATATTAACAGTAATTTTTTGGTGATGAGATTTTAAATTTTTCTTATTTTTTTGTTCTGTCTTTTTTCTTTTCTTTTTTTACTAAACATGAACTATAAGATATTGTAATAAAGTTTTAAGAAAATTGTTAAATAACTTTTTAAAAGGAGTATGTGCATGTCAAAGAAATCATGCTTGTGAACAAAAAGAAAATAGAAAGTATAAAAGGCTTATTTCAGTATTTCTAATTAATTACCCAACTATACTACATTGTTCCTAAGAATTGAACCTTTTGGAATCCTCTGAAAGTAAAACCATATTAAAGAAAGAAACATAGAGTAACCATGACCATGTAGTTTGAAAAAGATACAGAAATCTCAGCTATGGGTAAAGGCTTAAAAAAAAAAATTGAATCTATGATGGCCTCTCATTCTGAAAATGACATCAGGCAGTATTTATTTGAAGCTAATAAATGAGAGTGTATTATTGTATGTAAAACTGTGTTTTAAAATGTTTGTAATATAAAATGTTTATAATATAAAATATTTCATGTACTAACAGAAAATCGCAGAAACAAATACAACATTAGCTTGTGGGAGGAATTTGAAAGTTCCAGATGCTAGAATTGGCTGAGGCTCTTTGCAGCACCATCCATATAAAAGTGGATAGTCTGAAGGGTTTACACTAGTGATAATGGAAGAAACATGGAGTCAGAATGGCTTTCTATATACCTGTTGGCTTGTGTGATCTCTTTGGGCCTTGGTTTTTTAATCTTCAAATGGGAGAAAATAATACATACCTATCAAAGCTGTTAAATAAAAAGCATATTTAAAGTGCCTAGGAAAATGCTTGCCAAATAGCAGTGATTCAATGAATATTAGTTCTGTACTTGAATTTGGAGTCTCCCTTGGTGACTCAAATTTAATTACTAAAAAGGCTAATGGCTTCAAAAGTAGCCATTTAAGAGAGTGAATTCACAGCAGGGAGATAAACTCAAGCAGTTATTCTTTCACAGAACTCCATGAACAGGTCTTGGGATATTTTATTCAATTTAAAACCAAAGGGCTATGGAACAGTGAGTTTTCAAATTTCTATCATTTGTTTGGGTTCATATTTGACTCTGATAAGTTTACCAATGTGGATTCCTTTAGCTAAAAAACAAGTTGGATTTTCATCATAGAAACTTCATATTCAGTAGATTAACTTGATTGGCAGCCATTCTAAGGGAGAGATTCAGAAACAGAATAACAAGTCTGTGGCAATTTAGACTGAACTACTGAATGAGGAAATTAGGATGGAATTTCGTCATGATGACATCTATTAGACTTCCATAATCATTATCTCAAGAAAAAAAATCACGGATCTTTTCAAGAGAATAATTGTTGTAGAGGAAAGGAAGTGCTAAAACAGTTTTATGAAATTACATTCTGAGGTGTTGTACAAAATAGTACTCTTTCTGAAATGTAATTTGCCTTTAAACTATTCAGAAGAGTCTGAATGGTGATTGTTGCCTGAGTTTTTATCCAAAAGTTCAGTGATGGAGCAGCATCTGGGCTTAGCCCTGTCTCTAGTGGCACATCCTGAGTGACTAAGACATAGATGTGAAAGCCTTTTCTGGGGTTACAGGGATCCAGTGGTTTCATTCAGCTTACAAAAGCAGAATCCTATTTTTTTTTCTTTTTATTATTATTATTATTATTATTATTATTATTATACTTTAGGCTCTATGGTACATGTGCACAACGTGCAGGTAAGTTACATATGTATACATGTGCCATGCTGGTGCGCCGCACCCACCAACTCGTCATCTAGCATTAGGTATATCTCCCAATGCTATCCCTCTCCCCTCCCCCCACCCCACAACAGTCCCTGAAGTGTGATGTTCCCCTTCCTGTGACCATGTGTTCTCATTGTTCAATTCCCACCTATGAGTGAGAATATGCACTGTTTGGTTTTTTGTTCTTGAGATAGTTTACTGAGAATGACGATTTCCAATTTCATCCATGTCCCTACAAAGGACATGAACTCATCATTTTTTATGGCTGCATAGTATTCCATGGTGTATATGTGCCACATTTTCTTAATCCAGTCTATCATTGTTGGACATTTGGGTTGGTTCCAAGTCTTTGCTATTGTGAATAATGCCGCAATAAACATCCGTGTGCATGTGTCTTTATAGCAGCGTGATTTATAGTCCTTTGGGTATATACCCAGTAATGGGATGGCTGGGTCAAATGGAATTTCTAGTTCTAGATCCCTGAGGAATCGCCACACTGACTTCCACAAGGGTTGAACTAGTTTACAGTCCCACCAACAGTGTAAAAGTGTTCCTATTTCTCCACATCCTCTCCAGCACCTGTTGTTTCCTGACTTTTTAATGATTGCCATTCTAACTGGTGTGAGATGCTATCTCATTGTGGTTTTGATTTGCATTTCTCTGATGGCCAGTGATGGTGAGCATTTTTTCATGTGTTTTTTGGCTGCATAAATGTCTTCTTTTGAGAAGTGTCTGTTCGTGTCCTTCGCCCACTTTTTGATGGGGTTATTTGTTTTTTTCTTGTAAATTTGTTGGAGTTCATTGTAGATTCTGGATATTAGCCCTTTGTCAGATGAGTAGGTTGCAAAAATTTTCTCTCATTTTGTAGGTTGCCTGTTCACTCTGATGGTAGTTTCCTTTGCTGTGCAGAAGCTCTTGAGTTGAATTAGATCCCATTTGTCAATTTTGGCTTTTGTTGCCATTGCTTTTGGTGTTTTAGACATGAAGTCCTTGCCCATGCCTATGTCCTGAATGGTAATGCCTAGGTTTTCTTCTAGGGTTTTTATGGTTTTAGGTCTAACATTTAAGTCTTTAATCCATCTTGAATTGATTTTTGTATAAGGTGTAAGGAAGGGATCCAGTTTCAGCTTTCTACATATGGCTAGCCAGTTTTCCCAGCACCATTTATTAAATAGGGAATCCTTTCCCCATTTCTTGTTTTTGTCAGGTTTGTCAAAGATCAGATAGTTGTAGATGTGTGGCATTATTTCTGAGGGCTCTGTTCTGTTCCATTGATCTATATCTCTGTTTTGGTACCAGTACCATGCTGTTTTGGTTACTGTAGCCTTGTAGTATAGTTTGAAGTCAGGTAGTGTGATGCCTCCAGCTTTGTTCTTTTGGCTTAGGATTGACTTGGCGATGCGGGCTCTTTTTTGGTTCCATATGAACTTTAAAGTAGTTTTTTCCAATTCTGTGAAGAAATTCATTGGTAACTTGATGGGGATGGCATTGAATCTGTAAATTACCTTGGGAAGGATGGCCATTTTCATGATATTGATTCTTCCTACCCATGAGCATGGAATGTTCTTCCATTTGTTTGTATCCTCTTTTATTTCCTTGAGCAATGGTTTGTAGTTCTCCTTGAAGAGGTCCTTCACATCCCTTGTAAGTTGGATTCCTAGGTATTTTATTCTCTTTGAAGCAATTGTGAAAGGGAGTTCACTCATGATTTGGCTCTCTGTTTGTCTGTTATTGATGTATAAGAATGCTTGTGATTTTTGTACATTGATTTTGTATCCTGAGACTTTGCTGAAGTTGCTTATCAGCTTAAGGAGATTTTGGGCTGAGACAATGGGGTTTTCTAGATATACTATCATGTCATCTGCAAACAGGGACAATTTGACTTCCTCTTTTCCTACTTGAATACCCTTGATTTCCTTCTCCTGCCTAATTGCCCTGGCCAGAACTTCCAACACTATGTTGAATAGAAGTGGTGAGAGAGGGCATCCCTGTCTTGTGCCAGTTTTTAAAGGGAATGCTTCCAGTTTTTGCCCATTCAGTATGATATTGGCTGTGGGTTTGTCATAAATAGCTCTTATTATTTTGAGATACGTCCCATCAATACCTAATTTATTGAGAGTTTTTAGCATGAAGGGTTGTTGAATTTTGTCAAAGGCCTTTTCTGCATCTATTGAGATAATCATGTGGTTTTTGTCTTTGGTTCTGTTTATATGCTGGATTACATTTATTGATTTGTGTATATTGAACCAGCCTTGCATCCCAGGGATGAAGCCCACTTGATCATGGTGGATAAGCTTTTTGATGTGCTGCTGGATTCTGTTTGCCAGTATTTTATTGAGGATTTTTGCATCAATGTTCATCAAGGATATTGGTCTAAAATTCTCTTTTTTTGTTGTGTCTCTGCCAGGCTTTGGTATCAGGATGATGCTGGCCTCATAAAATGAGTTAGGGAGGATTCCCTCTTTTTCTATTGATTGGAATAGTTTCAGAAGGAATGGTACCAGCTCCTCCTTGTACCTCTGGTAGAATTCGGCTGTGAACCCATCTGGTCCTGGACTTTTTTTGGTTGGTAAGCTATTGATTATTGCCACAATTTCAGCTCCTGTTATTGGTCTATTCAGAGATTCAACTTCTTCCTGGTTTAGTCTTGGGAGGGTGTATGTGTTGAGGAATTTATCCATTTCTTCTAGATTTTCTAGTTTATTTGCGTAGAGGTGTTTGTAGTATTCTCTGATGGTAGTTTATATTTCTCTGGGATCGGTGGTGTATCCCCTTTATCATTTTTTATTGCATCTATTTGATTCTTCTCTCTTTTTTTCTTTATTAATCTTGCTAGCGGTCTATCAATTTTGTTGATCCTTTCAAAAAACCAGCTCCTGGATTCATTTATTTTTTGAAGGGTTTTTTGTGTCTCTATTTCCTTCAGTTGTGCTCTGATTTTAGTTATTTCTTGCCTTCTGCTAGCTTTTGAATGTGTTTGTTCTTGCTTTTCTAGTTCTTTTAATTGTGATGTTAGGGTGTCAATTTTGGATCTTTCCTGCTTTCTCTTGTGGGCATTTAGTGCTATAAATTTCCCTCTACACACTGCTTTGAATGCATCCCAGAGATTCTGGTATGTTGTGTCTTGGTTCTCATTGGTTTCAAAGAACATCTTTATTTCTTCCTTCATTTCGTTATGTACCCAGTAGTCATTCAGGAGCAGGTTGTTCAGTTTCCATGTAGATGAGCGGTTTTGAGTGAGATTCTTAATCCTGAGTTCTAGCTTGATTGCACTGTGATCTGAGAGTTTGTTATAATTTCTGTTCTTTTACATTTATTGAGGAGAGCTTTACTTCCAAGTATATGGTCAATTTTGGAATAGGTGTGGTGTGGTGCTGAAAAAAATGTATATTCTGTTGATTTGGGGTGGAGAGTTCTGTAGATGTCTATTAGGTCCACTTGGTGCAGAGCTGAGTTCAATTCCTGGGTATCCTTGTTGACTTTCTGTCTCGTTGATCTGTCTAATGTTGATAGTGGGGTGTTAAAGTCTCCCATTATTAATGTGTGGGAGTCTAAGTCTCTTTGTAGGTCACTCAGGACTTCCTTTATGAATCTGGGTGCTCCTGTATTGGGTGCATATATATTTAGGATAGTTACCTCTTCTTGTTGAATTAATCCCTTTACCATTATGTAATGGCCTTCTTTGTCTCTTTTGATCTTTGTTGGTTTAAAGTCTGTTTTATCAGAGACTAGGATTGCAACCCCTGCCTTTTTTTGTTTTCCATTTGCTTGGTAGATCTTCCTCCATCCTTTTATTTTGAGCCTATGTGTGTCTCTGCACGTGAGATGGGTTTCCTGAATACAGCACACTGATGGGTCTTGAGTCTTTATCCAATTTGCCAGTCTGTGTCTTTTAATTGGAGCATTTAGTCCTTTTACATTTAAAGTTAATATTGTTATGTGTGAATTTGATCCTGTCATTATGATGTTAGCTGGTTATTTTGCTCGTTAGTTGATGCAGTCTCTTCCTAGTCTCAATGGTCTTTACATTTCGGTATGATTTTGCAGTGGCTGGTACCAGTTGTGCCTTTCCATGTTTAGTGCTTCCTTCAGGAGCTCTTTTAGGGCAGGCCTGGTGGTGACAAAATCTCTCAGCATTTGCTTGTCTGTAAAGTATTTTATTTCTCCTTCACTTATGAAGCTTAGTTTGGCAGGATATGAAATTCTGGGTTGAAAATTCTTTTCTTTAAGAATGTTGAATATTGGCCCCCACTCTCTTCTGGCTTGTAGGGTTTCTGCCGAGAGATCCGCTGTTAGTCTGATGCGCTTCCCTTTGATGGTAACCTGACCTTTCTCTCTGGCTGCCCTTAACATTTTTTCCTTCATTTCAACTTTGGTGAATCTGACAATTATGTGTCTTGGAGTTGCTCTTCTCGAGGAGTATCTTTGTGGCGTTCTCTGTATTTCCTGAATCTGAATGTTGGCCTGCCTTGCTAGATTGGGGAAGTTCTCCTGGATAATATCCTGCAGAGTGTTTTCCAACTTGGTTCCATTGTCCCCGTCACTTTCAGGTACACCAATCAGACGTAGATTTGGTCTTTTCACATAGTCCCACATTTCTTGGAGGCTTTGCTCGTTTCTTTTTATTCTTTTTTCTCTAAACTTCCCTTCTCGCTTCATTTCATTCATTTCATCTTCCAGGGCTGATACCCTTTCTTCCATTTGATCGCATCAGCTCCTGAGGCTTCTGCATTCTTCACGTAGTTCTCCAGCCTTGGTTTTCAGCTCCATCAGCTCCTTTAAGCACTTCTCTGTATTGGTTATTCTAGTTATACATTCTTCTAAATTTTTTTCAAAGTTTTCAACTTCTTTGCCTTTGGTTTGAATATCCTCCCGTAGCTCGGAGTAATTTGATCGTCTGAAGCCTTCTTCTCTCAGCTCGTCAAAGTCATTCTCCGTCCAGCTTTGTTCCGTTGCTGGTGAGGAACTGTGTTCCTTTGGAGGAGGAGAGGTACTCTGCTTTTTAGAGTTTCCAGTTTTTCTGCTCTGTTTTTTCCCCATCTTTGTGGTTTTATCTACTTTTGGTCTTTGATGATGGTGATGTACAGATGGGTTTTTGGTGTGGGTGTCCTTTTTGTTAGTTTTCCTTCTAACAGACAGGACCCTCAGCTGCAGGTCTGTTGGAGTACCTGGCCGGCCGTGTGAGGTGTCAGTCTGCCCCTGCTGGGGGGTGCCTCCCAGTTAGGCTGCTCGGGGGTCAGGGGTCAGGGACCCACTTGAGGAGGCAGTCAGCCCGTTCTCAGATCTCCAGCTGCGTGCTGGGAGAACCACTGCTCTCCTCAAAGCTGTCAGACAGGGACATTTAAGTCTGCAGAGGTTACTGCTGTCTTTTTGTTTGTCTGTGCCCTGCCCCCAGAGGTGGAGCCTACAGAGGCAGGCAGGCCTCCTTGAGCTGTGGTGGGCTCCATCCAGTTCAAGCTTCCCAGCTGCTTTGTTTACCTAAGCGAGCCTGGGCAATGGCGGGCGCCCCTCCCCCAGCCTCGCTGCCGACTTGCTGTTTGATCTCAGACTGCTGTGCTAGCAATCAGCGAGACTCCGTGGGCGTAGGACCCTCTGAGCCAGGTGCGGGCTATACTCTCCTGGGGCACCGTTTCCTAAGCCCGTCGGAAAAGCACAGTATTCGGGTGGGAGTGGCCCGATTTTCCAGGTGCCGTCTGTCACCCCTGGAAAGGGAACTCCCTGACCCCTTGCGCTTCCCGAGTGAGGCAATGCCTCGCCCCTGCTTCGGCTGGCACACGGTGCACTCACCCACTGACCTGCGCCCACTCTCTGGCACTCCCTAGTGAGATGAACACGGTACCTCAGATGGAAATGCAGAAATCACCCGTCTTCTGCGTCGCTCGCGCTGGGAGCTGTAGACCGGAGCTGTTCCTATTCGGCCATCTTGGCTCCTCCCCCCCAGGTTTCTTAAGCAGAATCCTATTGATTTCCAGTCTTCTTTGAGTCTATTTTGTTTTTAAATCGTTGCAGCCTGCCGGGTGCGGTGGCTTACACCTGTAATCCCAGCACTTTGGGAGGCCAAGACGGAAGGATCACCTGTCAGGAGTTCGAGAGCAGCCTGGGCAACATGACGAAACCTCATCTCTACTAAAAATACAAAAAATAGCTGGGCATGATTCCAGCTACTTGGGAGGCTGAGGCAGGAGAATCACTTGAGCCTGGGAGGCAGAGGTTGCAGTAAGCCGAGATCGTGCCATTGCACTACAGCCTGGGCAACAAGAGCAAAATTCGGTCTCAAAAAAGAAAAAAAAAATCATTGCAGCCGAAATGTCCTTTTACCTGTTTCTAAGTCACAATAATTCTGAAATGATCATTTCACTAGCTACAACAAAAATATTCTCCAAAGCTTTCAAGCTAAAACAAAGCAGTTCTGTGATTGTAAAAAAAAAAAAAAAAAAAAGCTTTAAACATCTGAATTTGGTCGGGGAAAAGAGCACTCTGTAGTATCTTTTCAAGCTTGTAAAACACATATAAATGAATGGTATTGGACATATGGAATTGTTCATTTTACAGAATACTTACTATCAGATGTTCTTAAATAACAGAATGAAGAACACATGCTTAATTATCTCAATTGTCTCTGGATAACTGTGTTGATGATCAACTTTTCTTTCAGTTTCCAGTTTAGGATGCCATATAATGCTTGTACATTCTGCATTAATAAAATTATCTAGCACCACTAAAATCCTGCCATAGTGCATCGAAATATTTCTACTCAGCAACACTATTATCACTTAAAGCTGCAGGCAGACCTTAAACTATGATTTTATGGGCTATATTTTGTGGACATTATATTCTACAATTTTATTCAATCATGAACACATTTTCTCAATGTTTTTATTTGGTGAAACATAGCCTTTAATATTACACATAATAGTGTTAGTAATTCTTACGGTCATCTAGTTATTGAATGGCTGTTTCAGGTGTCATGAAGTCAAATGCTTATGATGTCAAAAGTAGGAAGAGGTGATAACTGTTTTGAAGTAGAAAATGTGCACCTACCACTCAGCTCCCAAGGATGCTGTGCAGCAACAGGGGCCTAATGCGTGCATGTATATTTGTTTCCCATTGCTGCTATAATAAATTTCCACAACCTTGATGTCTACACAAAACAAAACACCAGTTTATTATCTAATAGTTCTCAAAAGTGAGAAGTGTGAAATGGGTCTCAGTGAGCTGAAGCCAAGATGTTGGCAGGGCCACACTCTTCCTGGAGGCTCTGAGGGAAAATCATTTCCTTACCTTGTACATCTTCTAGAGGCTGTCCACATTCCTTGGCTGTTGTACCCTTCCATCTTCTAAGTCAAACATGGTGTGTGGAGTCTTTGAACCTGCATCACCCTGGCACTGATTCTTCTGCCTCCCCCTTCCACATTTAAAGGACCCTTGTGCTATTACATTGGGCCTACCTGAGTAATCCAGGATAACCTCGTTATTTTAAAGTCAGTTTATTAGCAACCTTAATTTCTCTTTGCCATGTGTGTTAGCATTTTCTAAAGACACAGAACCAATAGGATCTGTATAAATCTGTATCAGAAGAGATTTATTGTAGGAATTCTCTTACTTGGTTATGGAGGCCGAGAAATTCTCTTGTTTGCAACCTGGAGAACCAGTAAAGCCAGGGGTGTTACTCAGTCCAAATTTGGAAGCCTCAGAATCAGGAGCTGATGGTGTAAATCCTGTCCCAAGTCTGAAAGCCCAAGAGGCAGGAGCACTGATGCTCAAGGGAAAGAGAGAGTGGATGTCCCAGCTCAAAGAGAGTGAATATGCCTTATCCACTTTTTTTGTTCTACTCAAGCCCTCAGTTTGTTAGATGATGCCCATCCACATTGGTGAAGGTGATCTTCTTTGTTTAGGCCACTGATTAACTTACTGTCTTCCAGGAGAACCCTCACAGACACACCTAGAAATAATGTTTTACCAGCTATCTGAGTATCCCTTATCCCAGTCAAATTGACACATACAATTTACCATAACACCATGTAACACACCATATTCATAGGTTCTGAAGATTAGGATGTGGACATTTTAAGCATTTAAGGCAATTATTCTACCTATCACAGAATGCATTTCTATTTTTTGGAGAAGCTAGGATACCATATTTTAGGTGAAATCTCTAGATATTTAAATGTTTAACTCTATGAGATAAGTAGCATCTCAGTGGATCTGTTTTGGCCTGTAGGCTGCCTGTTTATAGCCACTGGTATACTGCATGCCTGACTCTATGCAGAGCATTTGTGTCTTCTCACTCATGGTTTTTAAATCTAATTGAGGAACTAAACATTTAAAAATATCCATAAAACAATATTTTAACAACACAGCATAAGAAACATGATATGGGGCTTTGGGAATGATCCTTGTAGGGTGAAGCAAGACAGGTCCTAAAAAATATGATGGATTTGGATAAGCAAAATGGAATTTAAAAGACATGTGAAAAATGTGGTAGTTGGGTGAAACAAGACTCTCAGCAAGTATGGGAAAGACCCTTGAGACATCAAAAGTCTGGCCTTGCTGGGTTAAGAGGAATGAAATTGAGGATCATTTATTTGATAAAATGAACCAAGTAATACACAGTTTTCTATGCTTTCTTTAGAGTTTGGCTTTATTTCATGAAGCAATAATTTTTTGTGGTAAATTCTTGAGCCAGAGAAATAGTTGGATATAAGATTAGATAAGAATGTTTTTTTAAGAATTATCACAACAGAGATGAAAGCACAAAGACCAGAAAGATGACTGTTTTGTTCTCCAGGTATGCAATAATGAGAAAACTAGACTAGGGTTCTCAAGGTGGGTTGAAAAAAATCTGAAAAGACATTTCAAAGAAAGAATCAGCCAGACATGGTGAGTGACTGGCTGTGAGGAGTTAATGAGAAAAAAAATAAATAATAAAAATTCAGATATGGGTCTAGGAGCACAACAGAGGAATTATTGGTTGAGGTTTATAGATTTGGGTGATTAATGTCATTGAATTAAATGCATTTTTTTTCCCAAGAGAAAAGTATTTGAGGCCAAGAACCAAGCTTAATTTATCTTAAATAAAGAGATGCCTACATTAGATCAGTGGGAAAAAGGTAAGGGAATAAAAGGGGAAGGAAGAGTGGAAATAACACAGTGTTCCAACACCCAAAAGAAGGGGAAGTTTTAGGGTAGAAAAAGAAGGATTCTGTGATAACAAATACATGTTTTTGCAGTGTGAAAATTGCTTGACTGATATGGAAATAGAGAAGGATAAAGAAAAATTGTTAAGAGTTTGTATTGGAATTTGAGGCAGAAGTGAAATGTTATTTAAGGGAAAAAGATGAATTTCATGATTTTGCAGGCTTGAAATGCTTAAAAGATAGAAATAAAGGCCAGTAGAATGATGAAAAGCAATGTTCCTGAAGATAGAGTGGAGCAGACTTCTTTGAAGGGTTTATCAGGTCACAGTTTCATCAATGAGATGTGCTCATTTTACTCAGTTGAGCCAGTGACCCTCTTTTCTACTTTATGACAATACTCTATTGACTGCAACAGATACTGACTGGCAGAATCTCTTTCCTAGAAATTTCTTATTGGGCCTGAGAAATTTATTTATTTCTGTGGGTGACATAAAATGTAGCTGTATGTACTCAGGCTCTGAATGCACTGTGTGTATGCCCATCACAGCAATTAGAATAGCGGAAAAGAGAAAAAGCAAGAGGGGCATAAAGAAATCAGCTACTGACGGACAGGAAAGGACAGAAAGAGGCAGACATTGCCCACATTCCTGCTGGCTTTCCTGTTTCTGCTCTGAGCTCCTTCTAAGGTTTCTCCCTTCTACTAGATTTCTATCATTATCCCATCATCTTCCCTGTACATCTTCTTTGATTAAGCAAGGTTGAAGTGATTCTCTTATTTTTAATCAAAAGAGTAATGAATAAGACACTAGGAAAAGTTAAATCCAGAACACTGGCTGACATTTTGAGGGCACCTCTTCCTCAAGTAAAAAGGCAGTGGAGAGGATTGGCACAATGAATGATCTGGAAAACCAGAAAACCCAAAGTGGTACTTTGGAAGGCTCGTGTTCTTCACCCTATGATTAGCGCAAGCCTCAGTGTAGAGGATGCTGCTTCTGAGAATCTCTCCTTAAACCACTACTGTGGCTGAAGTGCCCTTTCGATATGTTACTTCTAACATATTGCTGTGGATATTCCTATCACAGCACTTATTATACTATATTTACATTGTTGGTGAACTTATCTGGAGCACACTCTAGACTTTAAGCTGTATAGAGTCAGGGATTATATGTATTTGTTGAAATAATAATTCATATCTTCCCAGTGGAGGCCAATAATTGTTTGTTTT
Organism: Pongo abelii; assembly: GCF_028885655.2. Classification (NCBI taxonomy): domain Eukaryota; kingdom Metazoa; phylum Chordata; class Mammalia; order Primates; family Hominidae; genus Pongo; species Pongo abelii. The sequence continues at coordinate 178,426,942 of NC_085928.1, forward strand.
GCACAGTGTAAGCAAAGCCTCATTAAGTTAACACAGCTCTTCTCTGAAAAGTTTAGAGTAGAAATTTAGAGTTGATCCTTGCAATGTCATAAGAACATGCCTAAAGATTGTGAATATATTGTTTAATCCGTTAGTACAATGACGAAATGTTTAAAGATGTATTTAGGGATTTATTTTGGGAAGTTGATGATTATGAAAAATAATTACTTTCAAAAGCTATCTAAAATGTTACTACATGATCATGTTAGGGTTCTAGATCTAAGTATAAATATGGAAGGCAAGGAAAAAGATGGAAGTTTCCTAATGATTTATGATTGCTTTGGCAGAAATATTTTTAATAAGGAGTATAATGTACAGTTAGGGTAAAGTATGATAATAAAATCAAGGGAAGGAAAATAGCCATCTCATAAAATAGGTTGGGCACTAAACTAGTCTACACTAGTAGTTTCTAGCTCTTGTAAGCTTTAGATCAAGAAGTTTTTCCAAGCAGGTCTCCAAGCCCATTGGTACAACAAGAGATATTCACTTCTTTTAATGGTCTCAAAGAATAAGCATGTAGTTCCTCATAATCAGGCCAGAGGCTTTTGATAGTAAGAAGAATATGTAATAGTGATGTTATTATGGACATAGTTCAAGTCTACTATGACTTTATTTTTGGATTAAACTGTAAAAGAAATGGCAAACTTAACCATTTTTCCAAGGCTTGTCTATGCACTAGACGCTATGCTACAGGCCTTAGACAAATTTGCCATCTCATTAGAACTAATTTTAGCAGAATTGACTTAAGTGTTTGAAAATAATTTTGAAGATGTAAAGTTTTTGATCCTTAAAATAAGAACACATTTATTCATTTATACTCATATCATGGCTTTATCTTTAACCGACACAGAAAAGCAGCCAACGTGTAACAGGGAGTCCACCATGTCATTCAGGTCAGTGTTGACAGGTGTCAGATTGTCAGTCTTTCTTGGTCTTCCTGCACACACTTGAGCTATCTCAATCAATTCTTTCTCCTCATTGAAACCCATTCCATCATCTTCTGAACATATTGATCTTCAGTCATGCACATACTCATCATACTCTTCATGGTGTTTCTGCCTGCAGGCCTCTCCTTCTCATTATTTCTATATTGGTGACTCTGTCCTCACAGCTGGTACCAATCATGCTTCTTACAAGTACATTTCAAAGGCATGAATTCTCTAGTGTTTCACTCACAGGAAAATAACACTGGTTTCTCTCCTTTGTGCCTGCAGTACAGATTCACTTAGCTGATTTAATTTGACTGCTGGTCAAAATAAAAAAAAAACTTTTATAAAATTTCATGCATTTTCAACCCCTCCACACATTCCCTTTTCACATTATACACAATTGGAGAGAGAAGAGTTTCATGTAAAGAACACACAGAACAATTGTACTACATAAAAAAGAAAGAATCAATATTAATCATGACCTGCAGTCATACTACCTTTGGCTATGATCATCTCTGAGCTCCAGAGAGGGGCTCAGCTGGCTGCATTTTTTAAAGGAGGACCCTGTGGGAGAGCCAAGAGGTGATCAGAAACACTTCTGGGGATTCTGCTTGTGACACTTCATGCTGGCAGTTCTGCAACACAGCCTTTCTTGAGAGATTATGTATGCTTACTGGATTGCTAGTAGAAATTCTCGCAAGATTGTTACTAGTCTATTGTGATCAGGGTAGATTGATTCTGCCTCACCTATTGGATAGGTTCTTTAAAACATTGGGTCTAACTAGATTCAAGAAAAAATAATAGCAACAACAACAGTTAAACCTGATTGAAATGTTATGATGCAGCTGCTATGCAGACTGCTTCATCTCATTAAATCCTCAAAAATGTAAATTAGCTTCTGTCCGCATATTACAGGTGAGGAAGTTGTGGCTTAGAAAATTAAGAATCATACTTCATCAATTTTGAGATGCACATTTTTCACATTTTAACATCTTTGAAATTGGACTGCTTCTTAATATTGATGTGTCTTATGAAGATAACTGGCAGTTGTTTGATTTTTCTGAGTGGCAGAAAAAATATTAGTGTATCTTAAATTCAATGATGGTTTAGGTTTTACAAAATATGGTATCTTGTCCAAGGTCATCCAATTAGCATGTGGCAGAACTGACTGGAAATCCCATGCTATGTTATCAAATGTTACACCTCCAAGAAAGGGAAACTAGAGACTAGGTGGAGGTGCCCCAGCTCATTAGAGGTAGTATGTTCTTGAAGTGTTGACAGTCTTTCCACTGGATTAGATGGCACTGATGAAAGATTTCTAAAGACCTTTCCTATTCTGGCCCCACTTTTTCAGGAGAGCAATTATGCAGGCTACAGGGAGCTCTCTCAGTGGCTAGCGGGAGAGAATAACCTTGGAAATTTCTTTCAGTTTTCAGTCCTTCTGATTCTCATATTTGATATGAAGATAAACAGAGGAACTTTGAGCCTCTTTGCATTCTTTGTTTTTAGAATCTTGTATTCTCTGAATTTTTTCTTCACTGTGTTCTATAGTCCTTAGCAGTCCTTGAATATACAGGTTATCCTCCCAGGATTTATAACCTAATTAATCAATGACAAGTGCAGCCATCTCTTTGCTTAGGGATAGATAGTTTTCTGTTACATATTAGGAAATGTGTCTCAGAAGGCATTTATCTGTCTTTACTTGCCATTCATATTGAGGAGTGAGAGTGAGAAAGGCAATAAATGTTTTTTCCTCTTCTGTTTCGTCATCCTTTGTATGGTTTCTCATGTTTCACTGCCTCTTGTTTTAGTAGCACCTCAGAATGCCTGCCAGTCTGTTTTTGAGACAGTTTATTGGCTGTGATACTAAGAAACATACAACTTATGTTTCTTAACTTTTTTCCTGCTGTATTTGCCTTTCCAAATTAATACCACAAATGACAACCATTTAAAAAGTGGGAACTTGTCAAGAGAGCTGAGGAAAAAATAATGTAATCCAGACTTCTGTGATATAATGTTAATGAAATATTTTGGTATGCCGAAACCTTAATTTAGTGTTGTCTTGGTAAGTGAAACTGTCTTGTAATGAGTATCTTTAAGTCATGGAAACTCTGGAAATGTTTCCAAAGATAATAAAAGTTCCATAACACCAAACTTCATCTTGGGACAAAATGTATATATAATTCCAAATACTTAATACTCTTTCTTTCAAGGATCAATCTCACTTCAGTTATGACCTCAAAGTTCTTTTTGCCCTTTGATAAAGGTAAATGCTAATCTTGGGAATCTTGCTGTATATAACAGGGTAATTTGTCACAACATGGACAGTCTTAAGACCAGAAATTAGATACCAAATTCTATTACTCTCATAACAGCTTTTTTAATCACAAGAAATTTTTCTATGATTTTTGAATTGTTTTAGATTTATTATTTGCCTGGGATTTTTTTTTATCCTGGCTGCAAAAAGAAAAAGGTCAGATTTCCATTTAAAAGGAGTTTGTAAGTTTCCAAACAACAGAAGTTATTTCTTGATCCATTTTTCTCCTTCCCGATTTGTACTTTCTCATCACTTGTTTGCCATCCAGTTAATGTATATCCAGTTTTGTTTTCTCACCTCTGTTGAGAAATGTGATTGAGCGATTAGTCCAGTTTTATGCTATTATCTAACGCATCACACATATGTAATTGAAACAAAATGCTGTTGCATATAGACTTGTCTGAGTAGGTACTTCAGTAATTTCTCACAAAGAATTGGTATAAGCCTCTTTCCTCCAGAAACAAAGATCACTAGGATCATCTATGTAATTTGTAAAACTAAGTGGAAAAAAAAGTGTAAGCCTACACTTGAAGGTGAGAAGGTCAGTCTCCTCTTCCCATAGTTAATGGACAGGTGATTTCCAAGGGATTGCCAGCTAGGGCACTAGACAACTGGATTCGGGGTGGACGAGAGTTGACTGCTGGCTGCATCATGGAACTGCCAGGCCACCTGACTGTGATGCATGCCTGATCAGCCTTCCTGTGCCCACACCCAGGTCCTCCTCCTTCACCAGACCTAGACACTGCCACCCTGTGTCTGGGGTAGTGGGCTGGAGGTGAGGCTGAGAGGAAGAAGAAAGAATTCATCTATGGGATGCACTACATGTTGTGTGCCAGAACTCCAAGCCTCTGTTGCATACATACACCATTGACCCCTTGGACTTTACTTACAAAGCACAAACTCAATTTCAAAATGACCACAGAGGAGAATATTAAGCCCATTTGCCACTGCACTGTTTGCAGGCCCACAAAGCCATCCCTAAAGATAACCACTATTTCTGTTGTGAACTACATATTTCAAGTACAGTATTATTTGCCTAATGTTTCAAATAGTTATTTACAAACATTTCTGCCCACTAGATTATAATCTATGGAGCAGTGTAATAAAATGAGTGATATCTTTCTTGGAATTTCTGTTATATTTTTGTAGCTGCTGCACTGCAAATAATAGGCTTATTAATTGGACAAGCACAGAAAACAAAAATATGTGACTCAAGGAATATTACTTAAACCGGATTTTCTAGTTTATTTAAATCAAGAATGGTATACTTACATGTACCATTTGCACATATCTGCTTGAATGTTATGTTGCTTTTCAGGTTTGACGGCACAGAAAGAGTATAAGGAAGTTGACTATTGTCATCTGAGAGTGGTCCTGTGCTAATTGAGTGCTTTTCAACCCTTACTGCAGGTTGCAGTCACAATCATTTTGGAATTATTTTATAAACATTATGCATGGGCCCCTCACTCAGATATTTTGATTTAATTGACAAGTAGGTGATGGCCTGGTCACTAATGCTTTTCAGAAGCTCATAGGAGAAAGGTGTATGAGGGGAGGGGTTGAAGCGTGTGTCAGTTTGGGTAGTCAACTGGAGTGCCTACACATGGCCTCTCCATGGGGATTGGCCTTCTCAGAGCCTGGCAGTTCGGTTCTGAGAGAGTCTCCCAAGAGCAATATTGCAAGAGACCCAGGTAGAAGCTGTGAGGCTTCCTGTGACCTAGCCTTAGAAATTCCAAAACATTCCTTCTGTCACATTCTATTTGTCAAGCAAGTCACTAAGGCCAAGCCAGATACATCAAGAGCGAAATTAAGTTCCACTTCTTGTTGGTGGAGTGTCAGGATCATATTAGAGAAAAGCATGTGGGATGTAAAATATTGTTGCAGTTAGCTTTGAAAAATACAATCTGCCATGAAGTGTTGTAGCCCTTTAAAGTCATTTTAGGCAGAACTACAATATTGAGGGGGAAAAAAGTCAAGGAAATAGCTCAAGTTGGGGATTGTTCTCATTATGTTTGAATTCACTAGCTAGGCTTTTAAGAGTTACCAGCCTGTGATTTCTAACTCTGATTGTAAAAATTCTATTCATTTTAAATTTTTTTGTGATGGTAAAGTTACATTTCTGAGTTATAAAAAATGAAAGCAATGCTAAATTAAATAGCAAAATCTCTTTATGCTACTATATTTTCCTTCCCAGCTCTACTTCAATAAATGTAATATATAAAATCTAGGATTTGGAAGAATAGTCAATTTAACTCCCTAACTTTATGTTTGTGTATTCAAAAATATGGAACACTGAAAAGCCTAAATTTTATCAAATCTTACCTTGGCTTGACCTCTTGGTAATTACTGCATCAATTAGGGTATTCATTAATTCTTTGTTGAGCTTGATTCATTAAAGCCACCAGGTTTATTTAGCAACAGGTATTCACCCACACCTGCCTGGCTTCATGTCTTTCCTGGGCATGGTATTGTTCTGGAACTCTGCAGAGGAAGACACATTTAGATTCAGTCTTTAGAATCGCAGTGGTATTGTTTTGATGCTACAAATGTTTATTCAAAGTTAGAAAACAGTAACATAAAGTTTTCTCATTCAGCATATGTATAATACCTATTGAGCAACCTCAACTTATTTAGGCAACCTAAAATGAGTGTACAGTACATATAATATGCAGATATTTTATGGGACTCTAAGGAGTATTCATCTTTGGTGAGAGCACACTCAGCAGTACTAAATGAGGGATGCAGAAGCATCTGTGCCTTCATTTTGTCATACAGAAATTTACACTTATCTCATATTTTCTTTCCAAGAACTATGAGCTATAATTAGTAGTGGAATCCTTGGCATAGATCACTAGGCCAGTCTTGAAGTATAAGTTGGCACATTCATTTCAGTGGCAAAGATTCAGCCATAAGGAAGAATCATGAAATTATGTGTACTTGAAAGCAGTCAAATTTACTGATACAGTGTAGAGGTGTTAATCTCTTACTATTCTGAACATTTTTTTTCTAAGAGGTTCTCCTCATACATTGCCACATGATCTTAATATTTTTATTTGCCTTTTTAAAAAGAAATAATCATCAGTACTCCTCAGTTTCCCTTCATCTTGACATCTCTTTGACTTTTATAAATGCAAGGATGAACACCTTCCTACTCCCCACTTTTCAGTGTGCTCCTAAGTGAAGGACCACCTCTTTCAATACTACTCAGTACTCACAGAAAAGTAGGTCCTTAGACCTACTCTACAACTATAGAATTAGTAAAATGCCGACAAATGTGCATTTCAACAAGATTCCCAGGTGATTCTCGCAAGAAATTTTGAGACTGGCTGCCCTAGAGTCTTGCTACCTTACATGCAGTCTTAGGACCAGTAGAAGGGACATCCTTTGGGAGCTTATTAGAAATGCAGAATCTCAGGCCCCATCTCACACCTACTGGATCAGAACCTGTATTTTAACAAAATGCCCCAGTGATTGGTATGCACTTAGTGTATGAGACATGCTGATGTGGAGAGAAAGTTAAGTCCAAATTCCTAAGCATGTCAAACATGGCTCAACATGTTTACTTCCTGTGTTTCCAGCTCCTTCTTCTGCCCCCACATGGGGGATATTCTACCTGAACCATTCCAGCTATGAAGATAAACCTTTTAAAATTGCAGATATGCTACCAATTTTGAGCTACAAAATAGAAATTTCCTATGGCTCAACATAAATGTGTGCAGTTCCTTTTATTAAGGGTTACTATTTCATGGTTCCTTTTTTTTTATTTTTTATTTATTTATTTTTTTGAGACAGAGTCTCGCTCTGTCGCCCAGGCTGGAGTGCAGTGGAGCGATCTCAGCTCACTGCAAGCTCCGACTCCCGGGTTCATGCCATTCTCCTGCCTCAGCCTCCTGAGTAGCTGGGACTACAGGCGCGTGCCACCACACCCGGCTAATTTTTTGTATTTTTAGTAGAGACAGGGTTTCATCGTGTTAGCCAGGATGGTCTCGATCTCCTGACCTCGTGATCCGCCCACCTCAGCCTCCCAAAGTGCTGGGACTACAGGTGTGAGCCACCGTGCCTGGCCATATTTCACATTTTCCTATTTTAACTGTATTCTCTGACTCAACAAATCTACTACTAATGATGGAAGCTTTTATTATGATTTCCCTTATAATAATACCAAAAGAAAACAGAATAAAAATATATTTTCTAAATTTTAATATAAATAAAAGTGATATATAAGCACACTTGCATCATGCAAATTTTATGTTCCTACATTGCAGCTAATTATGGTCTTAGTTAACAGAATTATGTCTTTAAGGGAAATGTCCATGTTTCTGAGGTTTGAAGCCTATGGTATATTCTTTTTATGAAATGGTAGCTCTTCTTAAGATGATGATAGGCATCCCTACATTTACTAATTTTGTAACTTTATTCTGTTGCTGCCTCTACTGATATAGGAGAGGGTTGGCAGGTCACCCCTGATTTTATTCCAGAAGAAATAGGAAACCAGAGAACAGCTTTACATCTCAAGTTTTTCTGCTGCGATATAACTATGACAAAGACCACAGCTTGGATAGGTTTCAGTTTGGCTAGAGAATGCATACTTCACATATGCTCTTTGACTTTGGCAATGTTATCTCTCAGGATTTTCCTTTTGGATGGCAGTTTTTTTTTCAGATGAATATATTCTTCATGAAAATGAGATCTTAATAAATCTTTAACTCCAATACTGCAAAATCACACATATACTATATTTATGAAAAAAAAACTATGAGAAGTTTTCACTGTATACCAAATACGAACAGATAAATTTATCCAAATTGCCTGGCCAAAGAATATCTGAACAATTCAGATTATCCACTTCAATAAATAAAAACTCCTTTTATTATTTTTTCTGCTTACGAAAGTAATGTTTGTTTCTTATACACACTATAAATCCATCAGTGATATAGGAGAAAGTTCAAGCTCATAATAATAATCATCGTAAATATTTTATCATATATCTTTCAGATTTATTTTTCTACAAATACTATGTTATATGTTATGATCTATATAAAGCATAAACAACTAGTACTAATGCACTGGAGGGAATCTACATATTTCCAGAATAGAACTACAGAGCAGTTTTGATCAATGGTCATGCTATATATTGGCCATGACATGCTCCTGAAGGGAAGGGAATGTACTATTTTTCTCTTTGTGTTTTGCATGCATATAACTGTTATAAGTGTTTTACTAATATATACTATGAGCAGTAAAATATTAGAAATCAATGTAGTATTAAATGAAATGCTTCCCCCAGTGTTTCATTTAATTCTGTTATGTTTTTCTGAAACATTAAGAAGTTTTAATGTTTATCCTTTTTCGTGAACAAATGATTTGTATACTTTTTGAAAAATTACTAGTTATTTTTCTTGCTGATTTGGGAAGAAAAGTTCTAAATTGAGAACACTAATGCTGAGTGTCCCTTCAAAAATATTGTTTCTAAGGAAAGAAGTAGAAACCAGTGTTTACTTTGTAGTGGGCTTTATTAAGCAAGAAACTATCACTTAGTCTTTTTCACTCTTATATTTTGAATTTAATTCTTTTTACCTTGAGAATAGCTTAATTTATTCACGTTTGGGTGTTTTCCAATATTTATGAGTTTATATTCTGGTCGTTTAATTTTTTTCAATATTTTGAGTTACCACAAGTAAAAATCCCCAATCTTCATTCCCTTTTCCAAGATATGTGTGACTTATAGAAAATCTATTAAACTGACTAATGAATACAGCCATACACACACACACACACACACACCAAGTTCAGGGTCAAGGCTTAAATATCACAATTGATCAAACTTAATGAGGATAAGGCATTTGAGACATTTGAATGGAGGATGCTATTCATAGTTCCAGTGCTTATATGATAATTATGAAAGGGAGACCCAAATGCCCTTTATCTGTGAAATTCTTTAAAGAAGGGGAAAATCAAGTTATTATCCTAGTGTGATATTGTTCTTTATGATGAGTCTTAAAATGGACTGTTCATATTAATTATCCTGGAAAACTTTTGAAATGCTATTCATCAGTAGGTTTGGACTAGATTTAAAGCTTGGATCAAGGTCAAGGATAAAATTACTTTGCCTAGCAAGATAATTACCTTTGTGACTGGAATTTGACAGATGCTAAGTATTTTTACTTGAGATTCTTTGTGTTTTTATTTCCTTCTGTTTGAGAAACAAAAATGGAAACTATTTTACCCCCTTTCTAGGACTATATGCTTTATATTCTGAAGTGTCAGAGGCAAAGTTCATCTGTCTTTACATGTACCTTTTACGTCTTAGTGGCTCAATTTATGAGAATATGAATGCAATGGTAGTCATATCCCTTGTAATCTTTGTGTAATTTGGGGATTAAAGACCACTGCAACACAGGATGTTTCATTGATGTCTTGATATCTACCATGAAGAAGGTGTGTGGCTTTTTAAACATAATAAAAAGAGAGGACAAAACTTCTCTATTGAGAAGTTTTAAATTTAGAGTTAGAAAAGCTTAAATTTAAAAATTTTAAACTTTAAATTTAAAGTTATAAATTTAGGAGGCACCAAAAGATAGGCTTCATTGACATCACCTCTGCTGACATCACCTCAGCAGAAAGAATAAAGGAAGAAGGAACCGGGTGAAGGACCAAGACAAGGGGCAGCCTGACACCTAAAGCTCTGACAGAAGAGGAGAAAGTTCAGCAAGGGCCACACAACTACAAATGCATTTTTCTCCCTACTTGTTGAGTTAAAGGGTGACTTTTCATTAAGCACTGATATAGGAGAAAAATCAGAAGATTATTCTGTCACAGAAACCAACAGGAAAAAATATTTCAATGAAGAGAAGATGGCCAACAGTATTGGCTGCTGCTGACTATGAGGGCTTGGTAAAAGTAGGTTCAGTGGAGTGGAGGGAACTGAAACCTGATTACAGGAGAGTGAATGGGAGGCAATATAATGCAAATACCAGGATAGAACACTCTCGTGATAGGTTTTATTGAGAAGGTGGAACAGAGAAGGGCAGTGGCCAAGAAGGAAGAATGAGAGGACTAGAAATACGTTTTCTAAAATGAGACTTTGAACATGTTTTGATGCTAATGGAAAAATTCCAGCTCAAAAGAAAAAAAAAAACGATGTTGATGGATGGAGAGGAGATGATTTCAGCAGTAATGTTCAAAAGAGGTGAGTTTGGATAGAAAACATGAGCCCAGCTAAAGGGCTCAGACTTTCATCCAAGCAGGGGCAAGGTGTGTCTTCCACAGAAGGAAGGCAAATAATGTGGGTACAGATGCAGAATGCCTAGCAGGTTTAATAATGAGAAAATGGAAATGTTCCTGCTCCTTTGCATCTATTTTTTCCTCATGAACTGTGAGACACTGAGAATGACAAGGATGGTTGAGGAGGTGGGTGTGTTAGAAGGTAGAACAGGGAAGTACTAAAATGATGAATCCTACCTATCTTTTAAGGGTGTAGTTTAAAGGAAATCTCTCAGGTTATCACCAATGAACCATACTTAACAGATAAGGAAATACAGAATAATAGCAAAGTATAAGAGTGCCCAATGCTAATGATAAAGAGTAAGCAATACTGTATAGTAGTTTTATTCTCTCAAGTCTGACTGATGCATTTCCATTGCTCCTTAGCAGAAGTAACTATTTTTAAACATTGAAAATTATGGACACTATTTATTGTGGCTTTCTTTGAAGAGAAGTCTCTAAAGTAAGTGAGAAGATTTTTAATATTAGTCTTTGAGTGAGTTTACTGAAACCAATAAAATATTCCTTTTTTGTGGGAAGGGTGTTTCAATTTGCCTTTTTCCTCCCCATAAATAAGGAGTGATCACCCCATTCAGAATGAATGTAGGGTAGCTTGTAAAATATCTATGTTTGGGGCAATAAAACTCACCTAGAATGATCTTGTGCCTCTGCCTCCTCAACTCATTTTCTTCTTTCAGCTGTGCAGAGTGTTAATTGTGTGAAGGCCACAAGGGGGGAACACAACTTGCCCTTAGAAGTACTTTTGAGGACAGATTTTATCATGCTTGATAAAAATGCCTATTCTACAACATAGTCTATGATCATGAAAAGAGATCCTTCTGATCTTATAGTTTCTTCCATGTGGGTGTCGCATGTTCCTGGATAACTCTAAGAAAGGAAGGTCAACTCTGGCTGGAAATAATGCTCTGTTGTGTTTTCATTGTTCTTGTTTGCTCATCTAATAATTGACAGCAGTAAGCTAAACCTGGGTTTTGAATAATTAGAGGAAAAAAGTTATAGGCCAAAAATTTATACCACCCAGAAATATATGTACATGTTTATTATGCATTTCCTTTTCCCCTTGGTGTCGGTCATCTAAGAATGACCTTTTACTATACAGTGCGATTTCCTTCTTAACATTATGAGCATTTATATATTCTGTGTATTTTCATTTTAACATTCTTAAATTACAGACAAATAGCTTGAGGATTTAAAAATTACATTATTTAATGCAACACAAAAAATGGGGAATCAGATATTGTTGAAATTAGAAATCAAAGAAATACAGATTTCAAATGACTTAGTACTTTTTATTTAAGTTTAAAATATTTTTGAGAGCTTATTTATGATTTACAAGTTGAGAGTAATGGAAGTAAGCAAGTTTAACTTTGCAGAAATCTAAAATATGTATCCCCTGAAGAACAAACATCTAAAATGTTGAAACAGTACCTAGGTACACAGAATAAAGTGAATATAATCATAAATTTTAAAGACTTGTAGACTGGAGCCAATTTGTAAAACATTTCTGAGTCATCAGTGATCTTATTAAAATGCAGAGTCACATACAGGGTGTTATAATAATATGCATTTTAGCATCAATTTTGTATGCCTCCATCTCTGTTATTGTCATCTACAAGACAGTTTAAAATATAAAATTATATTTTTTTTACTTAATTATTTTATGTCTTAGAATGTTTTGTTATTGGTTAATACATACCCTCATCATATGTATACATATTACGTGTATGCTCTTTGGAGATATAATAGTTGATAAATCTAAGAAATAAATATGTACAGTACCTATTATTAATGTATACCTGCCAGTGTATATTTATGATACATGATATTTTTCTTTGCTCTTTTAGAATGATTGATTTTTGTCTCTATGTAGCTTTTATGGTTAGATTGAGTGATGATTTTCTCTCTCAGAGGTATCAGTGGAAACATTTCTAACTGCCTGAGGCAGTCATATGCCGCAGCTGGCACCATATTTAAACTACTTTTCCACGTAAGTGCATAATTTTGTCACCTGGTGATAAACAGCAAAAAGCTACAAAAGGAAATTTTCCAAAAAAACAAAAAGTTTTATTTTTAGTGAGCTAATTCTGCACTTTTGTCAATTAGGCCTTTCAAGGTAGATAAAAACATTTGCTTACAAATTAAATAACTCAGCAAATTTCAGCAAGACTCAGCAAAACTCTGAATGCCATTTTCTAAAGATGCAGTCATATTCTTGTTAGGCATAGACAGTCAGATACTCTCTATGACATTTAGTGGCTCCCCAAATATTGAAAACCTTTTAAGTCAAAGAAAAAGCAACACTATTGGCTAAAGAAAAGTCAAGAAGATAACAAATGAAATGAAAATATTAAAAACATTACGTAAATAATTATTCTTTTTTTTTTTGAGATGGAGTCTTGGCTTTGTTGCACAGGCTGGAGTGTAGTGGCACGATCTTGGCTCACTGCAGCCTCTGCCTACGGGGTTCAAATGATTCTCCTGCCTCAGCCTCCCAAGAAGCTGGGATTACAGGTGCCCGCCACCACGCCTGGCTAATGTTTGTATTTTTTAATAAAGACGGGGTTTCATCATATTGGCCAGGCTGGTTTCAAACTCCTAAACTCAGGTTATCTGCCTGCCTTGGCCCCCCAAAGTGCTAAGATTATAGGCATGAGCCACTGCACCCAGCCAAAACATGACATAAATAGTTGTTCAAAAAGATATATTCTGGAGAAAAAAGAAGATGGGAGAGATAATTTAAATTGGTAAATCTTATTTTATATTCAAATTTATATTTTTCATTATTTATATATTCATTTTTATTTCACTGTCCAGTTCTGATTTACTTGTTCCTTAAGGATAAAGTTCTTAATGAAATGGCAGGTATATTTGCTCTGAGTTAATACGATATCAATAGTTTAAACACAGAATGATTTAGTAAAATACCAGACATCCATTTATAGTAACATTTTGGAATTACCTTAAAAATCTATTTTTAAAGTTTTATATTTTTAAAATTACTGCCTATTTCTTAAGAATGTCATCAAAACATGTTCTATTCCAACGACAAAAAATATGAAAGTATTTATAGTGACACTTTGCCAAACCACTGTCTAATCTGATTAATTCCCTTGCTTTCCCAATATTGTCTTCGCTAGGATACAGAAAGCCTACTTTCATACCTCTCCTAACCTTTGTGATACTATTAACTCTTACCTGTTTTGGAGCCTGTTCTTTAGGTTCCCTACTTTCTGCTTATTAATTTTTGCTTCCAAAATAAAAGGATACTCTCCTGTAATTAATATTTGTATCCTTGAAAAAACACGCATGCACAATTCAAGGCATCAGCAGACAAATGTGTTTGTCCCCATGGAAGCCAGTGGAATGATTTGTTGCCCCTCTTCCCGTCTGTCCCCCCAAATTATGCTATGTTGGAAGCTGCTACTTTTGCTTGTGCAGCTTGACCCTACGTCTCTCTACAGATAATTGAACTGTCAGCCTTTGAAATAACAGAATAATTTAGGTGATGAGGTTTTATTTTTTTTCTTCCTCGAGGACCATACTGAAAAACATACTACTTTCTATAGAGATAAACCTTGTATTCTGTAACAATGGTAAGAACAGTGCCTCTTTCAAAATGGCGTTTATGAGATAAGTGAATTGTTCATGTAATAAATTTGAGATAGAAGTTTCTCTCAGAAATATTAATTGCAACAAGATAATTAAGCTTTCTGGGGATCAGAAGATTGAGAAAAATAGGATAATTTCGGATTCTAGGTAGATAGTGAAAAATTACTTGTAAAAAAGAATTATGATTATTTTTATTGGGATAAGAAAATAAGATGCTGGATTGGAGGTCACTGAGTAGCATTATTTTTAGGAAATGTTAATTCATACCCTAAGTTTTGGAAAAGACCCAGAAGTGGTAGTCAATTTGCTACACATGTCCTCCAAATTTTCCCAGGCCCCAGTGGGGAGTATAATCTACAAATATGGGGTGACCAGGCTAGCTCTCAGCTGGTGGTTGATATAGTTCATCCAGCTGGGCCAGCTGTTTATCTGGCTAAAAATAAAAAGAAGAGTGAATTTAAAGAGACAAAGGACTCAGTAAGAGCTAATAAGAATTCAAGGTAATGTGGACTTTTCAAATATTTAGGGGAAGGCTGACACAGCCCAGTTAATGCCAAGTTTCAACAGCACATTCAATCCAGGCACAGGTTAAGCATTTCGGGCTCTCTGCTTGCTTCAAGGGAGGTGGTACAAGGCTTTAGACATTCAGGTTTCATGGAGCCTGAAGCCAATACAATGAAAAAGACTTTAGTAAAAATAATACAAAATTATGAATACATAATTAGTTTCAGGGCCTTGGATGGGGCTCAGAAGTGAGGAGGACTGAACTATAAGTTTCAGAAGCCTCCTGGTAAATTTGCCTCTGAAAGCAGAAATGGTACCCCTGTCAGTTTCAAGGGCAGGCCTTCCAGAAGGAGTAAGAGCTGTAGCAATCAGGTAAGGTGTGGACTAAAGATAGAACAGTGGCAACAAGGACTAAATGTTAGAGTCACCTGGGAGACTTTTAAATAAAACATGTCTGTGCTCCAGATTTCTAGAGATTAATACCCAAATTGTCTGGGATGGTGCCAGGTTATTGACATTATTTAGCCCTTGTCCCACCTGTAATTCTAAAATGCAGCCAACGTTTAAAGCTACTGATAGTTAATAATAATTTTGGTGAAGATAATTTTGTAGCTACCACATAGGGAACATCTCACACTTGGTGTGAGATGATACTGTATCAAACACTTTACAGGCATTACCTTCTTAGTACTCATGACCTGCAGAGATATGTGTATCTCCCCATCTTAACAAGGAGGATTCTGAGGCCCAAGGAAGTGCCTTAGCTCATACAGCAAGTGCAGGAACCAGGATCTAAACTCTAACAAGGCCTGGCTCATTTTATACCCACATATTTCTACCTCCTTAGGTGGTAGCAACTTTGAGAGGGCCACAGAAAAAGCACAAGCCCTCACAGAATGAAACAGAGAGCTGATTGTCTACCACTAGGGCAATTTGTAAGGATTGTCTGCCAAATAAGTCCTGGGAAGTCCAGGAACCTCCACACATACCTGCAGAGACAGAGGTCAATGTTACTATATCTGGATCTCAAAAAGGTCTTTTGGAAACTGAGGTTTTATCCCTTTTTTGTTCTTCCCCTCATCTCCTCACCCCCAACACAAGGGTTAATTTCAACGTCAGTAGCTGGGGCAGAAGTCCTCCTCACACCTTTTCTCCTCATTCACTTGGTCACTTTTGCTGCTCACAAAGTGCTCCTTGCTCCCTGGGTAGATACTACCACCCATGTCTCTAGGTTTCTTTTTTCTTTCCTGCATTAATGCTTTCCTTGGCCCCCGTCTTCTTCCTATGCATCATCTGTAGCCTACTGAAGTGTGTTTTTATATACCTGTGTATACCCGGATACATGTTTCCCAATTCCTGGCTTAAACTCTTGTGCTCCGTTACTCATTTACCAAATAGAAGTGTCTTCAGCTGCACTTAATTTTAAATTCCTTGGTCATGTTTCCGTACCTCCCTTTCTCCTGATAAGTGGAAAGTTTCATAGCCTTGGAACTGAATGGGTCCATACTAGCCCAGGCACAATTTGAGAAGCGTAATATCATAATGCAGTTAAAATAACCTGCAGCGACTGAACACCAATCTGTACCTTTATAGCAAGTTCATGCACCATGGTTTACCCCATCTAGCTGGAAGTTGGCTTCAAAATCAGCCAGGCTCCCCATTGGCCCATAAAATTAGTGATGTCCATGCAAGATTCCTAACTTGTCTGGACATGGGATAATTCCCACGGTAGCTGTGACTTGGTGATTTGCTCTGGTTCCTTTCTCCCTGAATAAATAAGCGGTGAAATGCAGAGGAAGGAGCATGGGAGGTAGAGCCAAAGTCTGACATTCAAATCTAGCTCCATTGCTTTCTAGTTATGAGACCTTGTATAAGTTAGTCACTCTGTCATCTCCTATATAAAACTGAGATGAAATGCCTACCTGATATAATTTTTATGTGTGGTAACATGAAAAACTCTTTTGAAATGTGATTGGCACATGCAGATGCCTAATATATTTTTATATATGGTTTTTAAATAAAGATGCTTCCCTTTCTCAAGAATGTGTCTATCATTATAATTCTTTCATAGACACTCCCTTTTCTGGAAAAGCCTTTAAAAAATTTTTCATGACCCTGGTTATACTCCTTTTGTGTGATTCCAATAAGCTGTTAGAAAAAGCGGAGCATGTTGTTTAAGGTGTAGAGATTCCAGATATTACTAAGTTTTCTCTCCCTACCTGCTGATTTCAGGTTCAGAGTCAATCCTAATACATAAATCAAGAGAAATCATTAGAAAATATCTCGAACCCTCCCTTCTTGTTAGTGTAACATGTGTTCAGTCAGTACTAATTTATGCATGACATTAAATTTCTTTCCTCTGTACTGAAAATGTGCTCTTTTATTGCTTTCAGGCAATTGATTAAATTAAGAAACACTTATATTCTATCCTGTATAGAGAATAGAAATAAAAATATGTGATACTTTTGTATCAGATACATATATATATTCTAGGAAAAGATGAAAGGGAAAGTAATGTATATTTTACATATCAACTCATTCATAGATCAGCAAATTGTTATTGAGTGCCTACTCTGTGCCAGGAACCATTCTGGGTGTTAGGGATATAGGAAAAACTAAACCAGACAGAAATTGTGGACCTCATCTAACATAAGTTTTACAATTAATAGAGTGAAACATGAAAATAGATTTTTCTCTTATTTTCGGTTCACACATATCATGACCAGTTAGCTTGTATTTGTTTTTTTGTTGTTGTAGTTTTATAACATGCTTTTATGTAGTTTATCTACTTAAATCCTCGTAGCAAATTTAAAATAGGTTAGGTAGATTATGCTTAACCGATTCTGTATTAGAGGAAAGGCAAGCATGCGGTAGCCTAAGTTTGCTGGGAGTACCCAGCAAAGTCAGTGGTAACCTTTACCATGGATTTCAGATCCACTTTCCACTGCTTCTACAATCCTCATGTTAATATTCATTCTCATCTTCATGATTTAACACTATATACAATTCCCAGGAGGAAAATGTGGTAGAAGTCTATTTTTTCTTGCTTTGCCACACTACAACTACAAAAGATGCAATTATATTCATCCTAATTTATCCGTGTAAGTATAAGCATTCTAGAGGAGGAATAAAAACAAAGTTAGTTGTATTAATAAAGCCTTATTATACATCTGGCAGTAGCTTACATCTTATATGTATATATTTTTAAATTTTGTTCTGGCTTTTTAGTGACCTAAGGACCACAAGAATGTTGTATTAACCACATAGGCAGTTTGAGTTTGGTCTCAACCTAGACTTTTATTTTCTGCTCTTGTTAGTTTTACTACTAGCATAATACTCAACTGTTTGACTTTTCCTCATATATAACTTCAGTGATCTATTTCATCATGGTTAACATTGAATAAGTATCTGTAGGTATACAGATGTTTCCTCAAGGAGAGAATGATGATGATGATGGCGATGATAATCTTTTTAAAATATATATTTCATTAAACCTTTTTTCCTAATAATCCTTTTACGAACTATTTCATAGATGCATTTCAGCAGAGAATCTCTGGACTGATGGAGAGACACTTTTATCTGTAGAACAACAGTGACTTCCATTATTAGGAGCAATTGCTAAGCAGCTAAAACAGATACCTTTGTATCAATTGTGCATAACTAAATGCTGATCACATAATACAGTGTTCTTGTAGCCAAGCAACAGTAAATAAAATGGTCCCTATTTTTTTCTCTCTAAGAAACATTCTTTAAGAGGGAAAGGAAAAAATAAAGTCAATTTGAGGAAGCCAGAAACAAGCATTCCAATTGGCAACTGAGGGAAAAGATTTAAATGTTAGAATATGCACACATATATTTCTACCTGGCCAGGCCATTTTTAGGTTGTCTATTTAAGTGGCCTAAGAGACAGTAACTATTCTACAAAATGTGTGGAGTGGGGCAGAAAGGTTAAGGACCCTCCGACCCTGATTTTCTCCCTCTTTGAGCATTCAACATGAAGGACGGAACAAGTCAAGCCACGGAGAAGTGAATGCACTGGAGGAAAGCTTCAGGAAGGGTTGTATGTATACAATGTATAGATTAGTTTCCATCTTTTAAAATGCTTATACAAATGATATAAGAAAATGATAATAAATTCTTAAAAAGAAAAATTTTAAACACAATCTCACCATACTAATGTTTTTTAATGTGTTTTTTAACCTACTGACCTCACTAGCCCCAGGCACATGTAGTGTATTATTCATCTCTGGAAGTTTTTATTAAGTTCTTTAAATTATCTTGGTCATTTAATAAACATTACTGTTATAAATTTCAGGATCTCTATGACAACACTAAAATTTTATAGTAACTGCCTTTTTACCTCTGTCCAATATCCCCAGTGACTATCAAAATGCCTGACATGTAGTAGGTGCTTAATAGGTTCATTGAATGAATTAATGAACACTATAGCCTCTTGTTCAAACTATTCCCTTTCCAAGATTCTCTTCCTTTCCCCATCCTTCCCTCCCAAACTGATTTTTTAAAAACTGAGATATAATTTACATATAATAAAACTTACCACTTTGAAAGTATACAATTCAATTATTTTTAGCATATTTCCAAAATGGTGCAAACATCACCACCATCTAGTTCTAGGATATTTTTATCCCCTCTAAAAAAATTCCATACCCATTTGCAATTTTTCCCCACTCTCACCTCCCTCCAACTCCATGCAACCACTAATCTATGGATTTATGGATTTACTTATTTTGGATATTTCATATAAATGGAATCATACAATATGTGTCCTTTTTTTGCCTGGCTTCTTCACTTAGCATAGTATTTCTAGGGTTTACTCCCCTTGTTGCATGTGTCAGAACTTCATTCTTTTTATGGCTGAATAACATTCCATCGTGTGAGTATACACATTTTGTTTATCCATTCATCAGTTGGTAGACATTTTATTCAGTCACCAGTTGATGATCATTTGGGCTGTTTCTACCTTTTGTCTATTATGAATAACACTGCCATGAACGTTTGTGTACAAAATTTTTTGTGAGCGTTTGTTTCTAATTTTCTTGGGTAGATGCCTAGTTGTAAAAATGCTAGGTCATATGATTACTATGCTTAACTGCTGGAGGAGCTGACAAACTGCTTTCTGCAGTGGCCACGTTACTTACAGTCCCATCAGCAATGTGTGAATATTCCCAAATCTCTACTTCATCAAAACTTATTGTCCACTTAAAAAAATTGTAGCCATTATAGTGGATGTGAGGTGATATCTATTGTACTTTTGATATACATTTTCTAAATGACTAATAATGTTGTGTATCTTTTTATGTACCTATGGGTCAGTTGCATACTTTATTTGGAGAAATGTCTATTAAAATTCTGTGCTCATTTTAAAAATTAGGTTTTTTGTCTTTTTAATCATAAGTTGTAAATGTTCTTTATATATTTTGGACACTGGACCCTTATCAGATATATGACTTGCAAATATTTTCTCCCATTCTATAGGTTGTCTTTTCACTTTCTTTATAGTATCCCTCAGTGCACAGAGGTTTAAATTTTGGATACGGCCAATTTATCTTTTTTTTTTTTCTTTGGTGTCTTGTGCTTTTGGTGTCAGGTCTAAGAAACCATTGCATAGTCCAAGTTCACAGATATTTACATTTATATTTTCTTCCAAGAGTTTTATAGTTTTTACTCTTACATTTAAATCTTTAATCCATTTTGAGTTAAGTTTTGCATAAGGTAAGAGTTCAAATTAATTATTTTGCAAGTTTAGGTCCAGGCAGCCGTAGTAATGTGAATATCACAATAAAGCTAATCACACTAATTTTTTGGTATCTCAGTACATATAAAAGTTATGTTATTTCGTCCACTAAAGTCTTGAACCCCTCAAAGTCATTGATGAGGGTTGTAATCAACCTTTTCCAGATTCTTATTAATGTTGATATTTTGACCTTTTCTCATGAATCACGAATGTTCTTAATGGCCTCTGGAATATGAATACTTTCCAGAAGGTCTTCAAGTTACTTTGCCGAGATTCATCAGATGGATCATTATCACTGGCAGCATAATAAGACTTCAAGGTCAAAATTTCTCCTCAGTCCATCGACTGCAGAATGGATGGTGTGTTAGCAGGCAAGAAAATGACATTAATATCCTTGTACATTTTCTTTTTGGAGCTCATGGGTGACCAGGTGAATTGTTAATAAGGAGTAATATTTTGAAAGAAAATTTTTTTTTTCTGAGTAGTATGTTGCCATAGTGGGCTTAAAATATTCAGTAAACCCAATTGTAAACAGATTGCTGTCAACAAGGCTTTGTTGTTTCATTTCTAGAACATAGGCATAGATTTAGTATAATTCTTAAGGGCTCTAGGATTTGTAGAATGGCAAATGAGCACTGGCTTCAAATTAAAAGTCACCAGCTTTATTAGCCCCTTGTGAGAAACTCAGTCTGTTGTTTGAAGCTTTGAATCCAGGCATTGACTTCTCTTCTCTAGCTATGAGAGTCCTAAATGGTATCTTTTTCCAAAAGAAGGCTGTTTCGTCTACATTGAAAAATCTCTTGTTTAGTGTAGCAACCTTCAGCAAAATCTTAGCTATATCTTCTGAATAACTTGCTGCA
This sequence comes from Pongo abelii, assembly GCF_028885655.2. Lineage (NCBI taxonomy): Eukaryota > Metazoa > Chordata > Mammalia > Primates > Hominidae > Pongo > Pongo abelii. Next base: position 178,448,239 of record NC_085928.1, read on the forward strand.
GCTTCTATGTCAGCATTTGCTGCTTCACCTGGCACTTTTATGTTATGGAAACATCTTCTTTCTTTAAACCTCATGAACCAACCTCTACTGGCTTCCACCTTTTCTCCTGCAGTTTTTTTCACCTTTCTCAGGCTTCACAGACTTGAAGAGAGTTAGAGCCTTGCTCTGGATTGGGCTTTGGCTTGAAGGAATGTTATGGGTGGTTTGATCTTATATCCAAATCACTAAAATGTTCTTCATATCAGCAATAAGGTTGTTTCATTTTCTTATCATTTGCATGTTCACCAGAGCAGCACTTTAAATTTCCTTCAAAAACTTTTCCTTTGCATTCTTAACTTAGCTGTTTGGCATAAGAGGCTTAGCTTTTAGTCTGTCTTCGCTTTTGACTTGCCTTCCTCATTAAACTTAATCATTTCTAGCTTTTGATTTAAGGTGAGAGACATGAGGCTCTTCCTTTCACTTAAATGTTTAATCCTACATTCACTTAAATGTAGGATTATTAGTTGGCCCAATTTCAATATTGCTGGGTCTCAGGGGATATGGAGGCCTGAGGATAGGAAAAGAAAAAGGGGAACAACAGGTCATACAGTGATTGGAACACACATACCACATTTATTGATGAAATTAGTTGGCCCAATTTCAATATTGCTGGGTCTCAGGGGATATGGAGGCCTGAGGATAGGAAAAGAAAAAGGGGAACAACAGGTCATACAGTGATTGGAACACACATACCACATTTATTTATTCACCATCTTATATGGGCATAGTTTGTGTTGCTCCAAAACAATTACAATAGTAACATTAAAGATCACTGATCACAGATCACTATAACAGATATAATAATAATGAAAAAGTTTGAAATATTATGAGAATTAACAAAATGTGACACAATGTGAGCACATGCAGTTGAAAAACTGACACCCATAGACTTGCTTGACGCAGGGTTGCCATGAACCTTCAATCTTCAATTTGTGAAAAATGTAGTATCTGTGAAGCACAGTAAAGCAAAATGCAATAAAGCAAGGTATGACTGTATAGCCAGTGGTTCCAGCATTTGTTGAAATAAACTGTTTTTCTACTGCATTCACGGCTTTTCTCTCTGAATCTGCCAAATAGAATTTCCTCAAGTATGGCTCTTTGTGATTTACAGCATTAATGTGGATGAACAATTTGTTTTTTATTTTCATGGTTACATATTTCTTTTAAAAAATATCTTTCACATTTTATGCCTGGTTTCCCATTTATGATAAAAACAATTATGTAAGTAAAACTAATGTTGTTTTAAAGAAAAATATTAGGAAAACCATAATATAGGAGGTACTTAGACTGGCAAATGTAATGACAGTGAGGTAGGTAGGGATAAGAAAACTATGGAAAATGCTGTTTGGTAGGTTGCAATTAACTAATCTTTAGGTTAGATATTAGGAGTTAATACATTTTCTTCCATCCTCCCTCCCTCCCTCCCTTTCTTTATTCCTTCTTTCTTTCCTTCTTTTTTCCCTAAGGCACTAAGAAACCTAGAATAGTAATATATAGGAACAGCTTTTGAGTTAGTAAATCTTTTTAATGATTTAAATTATCTATTAACCCTTTTTTAATTAATAAAAGCTACCAGTTTGTGAGTGTTTAAATGCCAAAGAATTATCTAGGCACTTCCTCAAAAATTTCTGCATTTAATTCATACTCTATTAACTTTCCTGAAGTCCCACGGCCAGAGAAAAGTACAGCCGATTGTGAACCCAGATTGATTTCACCTCTCAGCCAACACAATCTCCTTCATACCAGGCTACCTTTTACCTCTTCATCCACATGAATTAAAGGTTGAATGTAGAGGAATAGCTCTACTAATTATAGCTCAGGCCATGTGAGTGCTAGAGGTCTGGGATGAAAATAGCTGGTGGGGTTCTCAGTCCCTTCTCAACACTGTTGAGAAAGCTTTTTGACCTGCGGCTTCCCTTCCTCCTTAACCATTTTCTCCCTTCACTTTTTTCTTCTCCTGTTTTCTCTTCTGGGAGATAATTATGAATGAACATTTTATTGCTTTGTGAATATTTGTAGTTACTTATCATTTACCAAGATCCATATTTGAAATAGAGCTATAGCACATAAAGATTACATAGTCATTGTTTTATTAGTGATTATAAAAAATACATACCCTCAGGTTCTAACATTTCACCATAGTTTCATAAAATCGTACATCTTTCTTGCTTTCTTTCTCCTTCCCTCCCTCTCCCTCCCTCCCTCCCTCCCTTATTCCTTCTTTTCTTCTTTTCCCCCTAAGATACTAAGAAACCTAGAATATTAATCTATAGGAAGGAACAGCTTCTAAGTTAGTTCTTATTTTCCTAAGAGGTAATGAGATGAACTCTGGCTTTTGAGTTTAAATCCTGAAACATTCCCACTAATTATTAAATTTTTCTGAGCATTTTTTTTTCATAAAATATAAGGTATAAAGTTTGCTAAATAGTGTTGTTTTGAAAATTAAATGGGATATGTTTATAGTGCCTAGTCTTAAAGGCATTATAAATGTGCCTGTACCCAATAAATGTTGCCATTATTAATTTTGCTGCATATCATATCATTTTTCATCATTGTCATTATTGAACCAAATATTTTGTTAAAAAATAATTAAGATTCCATGCGTGTTGAGAAACATAGGTGGTCTGGTGATTGTTAACTGGCTCCAAATGCAGATTGTTAAGACTTTTTGATATAATGGAAACCCTCTAACTATTGTTGAGAATGTACAAAGATGGGAAGCATGCTTGTGGCCATCAAAAGATGCTATGTCTTCCTTTTCATATCAAATGCGATCTTAATTAAGTCTGTTGGCAACACTGATTTATATTTTAATAACCAGAGATATATTAGCTAAAAAAAGAGTAAAGAGTTAAGATTCTTAACTAATCTGTTTCTTAAAGTGCCTGGCTGGGTTTTGCACATTTTCTTTGGATTCAGTAATATACACTATGCAAGATTTACAATGATATTTCTATAGAAGGATTTCCAAACACCCTGAAAATCATGATCTTCTGAGTATAGACAGAGAAGGTGTAGATATTGTTTTTTCACTATAACCTGACTTGCTATGTACCTTTATGATGATGTAAAATACTCTAGTGCAGTTTTCAAACATTTTGATCTGGTACATAGTAAGTAATGCATTTTATATTGCTAGCTAGCACACACACATTCTTAACTGGAAAAAAGCGCGAAATTTTACCTTTGCTATGTGCGATGTCCTTCTATATTTTCTGATCTGTCTTATTCTATTCCATTTTATTAACTAATGCCATTAATTTGATTCTATAACCCAGTAATGGGTTGCAACCTGAAGTTCGATAAATATTTTGTTTCAAGAAATAGCCACTTCACTTTGGTTCTCTACCAAAGTTTCAGATTAAGGAATTTTATGAAATACTTAGGAAAATCTTAAGAAGATTATGATATTCTTTCTTTCTTTTCTTTTTTTTTGAGATGGAGTTTTGCTCTTGTTGCCCAGGCTGGAGTGCAATGGCACGATCTCAGCTCACCGCAACCTAACTTCCACCTCCCGGGTTCAAGCGATTCTCCTGCCTCAGCCTCCTGAGCAGCTGGGATTACAGGCATGCACCACCATGCCTGGCTAATTTTGTACTTTTAGTAGAGATGGTCAGGCTGGTGTCAAACTCCCAACCTCAGGTGATCCGCCTGCCTTGGCCTCCCAGAGTGCTGGGATTACAGGCATGAGCATCTGCACCCGGCCTAGTATTTTCCATTTTTATGTCAGATCATTGTGTTTGGTAATATGGCCCCTCTCTCCCTTTCACATTGGTTAAAGACATTTTATATACTTTATTTAAAATAAGAGTACAAAAGCATCATGGAATTGTATTTATTCCCTTTAAGTACAATAAGAGATAATTCCACTGAATGTATATTATGCTCTTTCATTTTTTCCTCCACAGTTTCCATTAATTTTTCTGCATTTGATAAGGTTTGCATTGCATGTGAACTTCTTAACGAGTGATTTGTATTGGATGTCATGTTTTAAATGTAAAAAGAGTAAATTATCACAATGAAAAGGAAGGATGTTGAATAAAAGAGCAGACGGACAGAGCTTGATTGATGTTCGGAAGTTATTTTTGCGGTGAACTCCTGTCAGCCCAGAAATCATAAAACAGAAAGGAGGCTTGGCTCAGCTCACACGCCCTTAGGGGATGTATGGAAAAGGATTTAAAATTCTGATAGAGTAACTTCAGAAATGCAGCAGCTGAAATAATTTATTTCACTACAGAGCCACCAACTGAACTTTTACGTTGAAATGATTCTTTTTGAAGTTTCACATGGTAGCAGGAAGGCACGGTGGTCTCTGCACCTCGGTTGAAAATGCCCAGGCTGCTCAGTTATGCCTTCCTGCCGGAACCAAACTGTAGCCATGTAGCCACTGCTCTGGTTCTTCCGGCACTTTCTCACTGATCACTTCCTGAATAATGGGAGAAAACAACTGAAAGTCCATGATTTCACAAAAAGGGTGAAGGAGAAAAAAGTTGGGGATAATATGGGTGTTTTTCTTTTTTTATTTTAAAATGCTTCCAAATATTAATTTGGGGCATTGTGTGAAGGCAACGGAAAAAATATTGGGACTACTTAGTCCTTGAGTATTTTAATCCATAATGACTACTACCACATTTGACTAGCTAGATTGTGATATTTGAGCTGGCTGGATCTTAGAGCCATCTCAGAAGAAGAAATAGAAAAGAAAATGAGGCAGTGCCACTCTAGTTGGTGATACGTGACATTTCTTTCTGTTCTCTTTTATTTTTATCAAGTTATACCTGGGCAGCCTGATGTATTTGCTTTTTCTAGGTGACATTGAAATGATATCCACCAAGGAAAAAGAAAATCTGTCATCCCTGTACAGTGTTTCTCAACCTGACTCCATCTGTGATAGTTGTATGTTTAATTGTAGTTAACTAAAAATACGCAGAATAATGATGACGAGGCTAATACACCTTAAAAAGAATTTCCACTGTATTAAAACAACAACATGCATTTTATAAACATTTGTATTTACCTATGTATGGTTTATGTATTAGAGTGTATAACCTACCATATATCCAACCTATCAAATATATTCACACACTGGAATTCTAAACTCCTTACAAATCATTTCACATATCTACAGTGGTCTGTAACTCACCAGTTGAAAACCAGTACTCTAAAATGTTAAAGATCATTATGCCAATCAGATAAGAAAAAGAGGCACCAGGAAATTCCTGAATATATTGTTTAAATGGTCAAAATTATAAAATAAAAAGAGTGTGAATTTAAAAAAATGTATTATCTAATTTGTCTGTATTGGTATCTGTACCTTGAGACAAAATTTAACATTTTCCTGGTATCTACAGATTTTTTTTTTCAAAGGAGATCCTTCTATCTTGCTTTGGTGTAAAGAAACAACAGAAAATATGCTGTTGCTATAAATAATATTTGTAATTTTAATAATTTCCTATGCTAATTACCTAACTGTGCTCTATTATTAAAAATTGCTAAGGTAGATGATTGCACATGTAAAAAAAGACACAATGACAACAACAAAAACAAGGCTTCACATATATTTTCAGCAAAGGTGAAAGAACTAGAATTATACATTTTCAATTTGTTACTGAAAATTTAGTTTTATATATATATTTTAATATATAGGTATTTCCGTACTTATGAAAAATAGATTCATGATCAGATAGAGAATTTGAAACATGGAAAATTCTGCTTTGAGGTTAATATTGAATCATCTTATGGTTCATAGTTAACTACCATTTATCGAACGCTGAAAAGATATAGTTAACTGAAAAGCATTCTCTAGTTAACAAGCTTTTACAATTGAGGGTAGTTTTTGTCTCCTGCCAAAGAACGAGACTGAATTCTATGCTAATGAAACTGTTTTTCAGTGGAGCATACAGTGATTTTCATAATCCTAGTCCTGGCTGGGATGTTGGGAAAGTGGCACATAGCCAGAATAATTAAAATGGGATTTAAAGCCATATTTTGGAAGGCTTTCATTTTTCAAAATGGTATGTTTGTGACTGAAGTTACTTCTGAAGTCTCAAAGATTTCAGACCTGAAAGTAAACTTGGTGTCAAGGAAAGTCTTGACCTTTAATTTAAATTGCAACCAACTTTGCTCCTTCTAGCTTTCTGATCTTGAGCAATTTGCTTAACTTCTCTGAGATTCAACTTCCTTAATTGTAAAGTAATGTAATATTTATCTTGCAAGGTTGTTAAGAAGGTCCTTATAATCTCTAAATCACCTGTCATGTACTCAATAAACCATAGTTGCTATTATTACCATTAGTATTATCACCAGTATAATCAAATAGTTATTATTTCTATGTGATTTAGCAGATGATCTTTTATACTCAAAGTAAACTCCTTTCTAATGGAGCCAGCAGGTTAAATATAGCCAATGCAAGCTAAATGAATGGGGTTTTGAATACATCTATTTGATGAACCCATGATTATGAAATGGAAATGCTAAATCTGCCTCAATTTCTCTGGTGATAGGAGAGATGAGATTCTTGAGGGACCCAGATTGTCACGTGTATAAGTTATTTGCTCACGTTTATGAACAGTCCTTTTTCAAATGAATATTGCTCCTTTGGTAATTGTATACTAGATTGTAAAATGTCTGTACGTCCCTCTGAATAATTCTTTCTTAAAATGGTCAGACACAGTATTGATTTTTCCTGGGATATTCCTTTGCCTTTACCCAGCTCACAATGCACTATCCACTGGACAAAATAAAGCATTTCCTTTATATGAAGAAAAGAGAAGGGTAGGTAGAGACAAAGGAAAGTCTGTCTGGAAAAATCTTTGTACTTTGGTAGGCTTTGTATGGAAAAAAAGAAATCAAAGCTTAGGGCAGAGAACTTCGACGTGGTAGGTGTAGGTCTCTCCACAAGATGGCACTCATTCTCCCTCTTTTTTTTTCAATTGCCAAAAATAAATTTTGTCACTTTTAATTTTTTACTCAGTCACAGAACAAATATGTTGTTAGTTTGTGTATCAGATATACCTGGTTTCACGTATTTTTTAAGTGTTCGATCATGTTTCTTACTCTTAGTAGTAATGAGTGTATCTTACCTCCTGTAAGTCTCTGTCGGTGAGTACACTGTTTTGGGAGGAAACACTCACCCCTACTCCCACTCACAAATCTAACAAAACTTACATTAATCTTCTAAAAATTTTCTCTTAAAATCTCCAAACAAAACTGAAGATTAACTGAAAAGAACCAGAATGCCTCCATTGTTGTTTTTATCATTATTTTAAAATTTAAGTGGTCATGCCTTTCAATTTTAGGGAAAATCTCTATGATACTTCCAATACTTCCATTTCGATGTAAGAAGCAAGTTTATCTGCAAAGGGCCTTGGGTCTCCTTACCCTTGTTAGTGATATGAGATGTCACAACTCTCTTCTAGTCACTGGAAGTTAATGTCAATTGGAGTCTTTATAATCATTTAATTTTTCTTAACACAGAAAAAATTGATCTATCAAATGATTTTTAAGTTCAGATGCAAAAGTAATGTATGTTACTTATTAAAACATTAAAGAAAAAATGTTAGGCTACTGTGAGTTCATTAAAAACAGGAATTTGATAAATGGTAAGTAAATAAATAAATTTAATTGATAATTTTGCACTTATATTTTTATATCACATTATATTTTCTAGTTCCTTTTCTTTCCAAATACTTAGAAGGTAAAGAATGTATGTGGACAAAATTATAGCCTACTTGATTTGTTAATGTGATGATAAAGATCTATTTAAAAATTCTGGTTATAACATGGTTTCCAGGGTCTAGATTTTCTTTTAGCCCACTTCAGAGTCAGACTTTAGAATATTTATCATTTCTATAAAACAGATTCCTGAAAGTTAAGGTCTTTCATACCATCATCATAACAGTTATTATTATGGAATCTTTGCCTCACTTTTCAGAATGCTAACAGTGTTGGACGCTAATATTACAGAATGCTGGCGATCCTATAGTGAAAGTCACCCTTTGAGAGCAGGAGGAAAAAAGAAAAATCTAGGGAAGGCCCTAAGAAGACAAAAGAATTATTACAGTAAGAAAACTAAGACTTAGATCAGAATAGTCATAGGAAAGCAAGGCTACAGCTTGAATGATTTGATAAAAATAACCACTACTGCCATAATAACTTGTTATGGGTTACGTGCTATACCAAGCAATTCAGAGTTATTAGATCCTTTACATTCCTAACATTCCTAATGAAACAAAAATCATTATCCCTTTCGTTAACAGACAGGATAGCTGAGAATCAGAAAGGCTAAGTGGCTTGGATTTGGAGGCAGGATTTAAACCCAGGTGTATCTTGTTCCAAAGCCTGTGCCTTGAACCATTATATACCCCTGGTTCCCTGACTTGTAAAGACATCGAATATTGGAATTTGGTTACTGGCTTCTAAGATGAGCAATATCTTTACATGAATGTAGATTGGTTGTTGCATCTTTTCCAATTTTAAAGAAATTGAGAAGACACATTTTCAACAAACTCAAGAGATTTTGATTTGATGAAGGGAAGAAGTTTGTGATTCTCAGGCTGTGGAAATAGTGAAAAGAAACAAACAAAAAGGATTATGTGGATCTAAAAGGGGTGTCTTCAAGAAACAAGTAGCCAAAACTACCTTTTTAAATTATGTGGGTCAATCCCCCAAACAAACATAAGGAGCTGCACACAGGTATATCCTCCTTTTAGACATTTTTATTATGATTTAAACACCTTTATGTGAAACATATTTCATACATATTGAACTCAGTCAACATCACTTCACATTCATTTCGCATCTCTGTCTATATATCCCTAGACCTTTAAGGAGTTTTTCTTACTTGATATAACTTTTCTTATTAACTGTTTTTGTGCATTCTCATCAAACTAGGCACCTAACCTACTTTCATTTGTTATAGCTACGTAGAAGTTTCTTCTGTTGTTATGCCTTAGTTTACCTGGATATTTCTATGCTGTTGGGTATTTACATTTTTCCTGCTTTTTTCTCTATTATGAGTAAATTTTTTTTAAGGGGGAAGTGGGCACATGTTGGTTCTCTTTGAAATAAAATCCCTAAAGTGAAATTATTATATAAAATAATATTAATAGCTTTTCAACTCTTGTTAAATATTTCCAGATTGCCTTTTAGAAAGAACAAACAACTTTTTAATGACTTCAGTAATAGATAAATCATAGATCCCAAACTCAAATTCCAAATAAGTGAGCTTTTCCTAGTTTTCCAAACTGGCAAAATAAGTGAGTGTAACTGACTAGGTGTTTGACGACAGATGGTAGTGGGAGCAACAACTACCTGGAGGGCCAGGCACCAGAGAAGGGAGCAGCAGCCTCTGCAAAGTGCTGCCTGGCTGTTGCTTTGTGGAAATGATGGCTCAATGTTGAGCCTTTTCATTTTTATGGAGACTCTAGAAATCCAGGTTCTACATGAAATCTCACAACTTTTAAACATTCGCAAGACACATAAAGTGTTTTTGAATACTGTGTGTGTGTGTGTGTGTGTGCTCGCGCACGTGCGTGCTTGTTGCTGGCTGATCCAGCCCTTGGGCAGTCCTCCAGTTGGTACCCTCTGAGCTACATATTCTGTTTCGTTTCCCCCAAGTCCCACAGTAAGCTTTATCATTTTTTATTGGTTATGTCAATATGTGTATTGGTCAGGATTCTCCAGCGAAACAGAATCAGTAAGATTATAAAAGGAGATTTATTATGAGGCATTGGTTCATGTGATTATGGAGGCTGAGAAGTTCCATAATGTAATCACTGGAACCTGGACACCCAGGAATGCCAGTGGTACAACTTAGTCCCATTCCAAAGGCCTGAGAACCAGGGGAGGTGATGGTGTAATTCCCAGTCCCAGGGTTGATGATAAGATGTTACATTTCAACCAGGCAGGAAGCAAAAAGGAGTGACTTCCTCCTTCCTCTACCTTTTGTGCTATTAAGGCTCTCAGTGGATTGGATGATGCCACCTACTTTAGGGAGGGCAATCCACCTTACTGAGTCCACCAGTTCAAATGCTAATCTCATCCTGAAGCACCCTCAAAGACACACCCAGAAATTGTTTAAGCTGAGAGATTTGTCAAATTCACACATAAAATTAGTTATCACAAGTTCACCTTTCATCAACTAGGCACCCATACAGATCTTCTTAAACCATACCTAATCTTTGAAATATGACAAGGCTATATTCTAACATGACACAACTATCCTGAATACAACTGAAAATTCGATTCCTAGATGAGAAAGTAAAGTCCTTGAATGGTGTTTACTCTTTGTTTGATATCCTATGACTTAAAGACTATGATAGAAAATTAACAGTACTAAAATACTATAATATAAATTCAATAAATCATATTTTACTTGATGAGGGAATAAGAGAGGAAAGAAAACATTTTTACTTTCTTTCCTCTCTTGTGTATCTCTTATATATCTGACATACAAACGTATTCATGGCAAAATAAGGAGGAAATACATCTCTAGCTTTCATTACTGGTCACTGGTATTTATAACGACCATTTTCCAAACTATTCTGTATTCCCTTTGCCTTCAGAAATTACCCTCGTGCGGTAAACCCAAATCTTCCTTCCTAAAGGATCTGAGCCGTTACTAGTCCTGCTTGAATTAGATGGCTGTGTTTTTCCATTGGCTTTAATTATAGGGCATAGTAATGCTAAGAAAGGCCCTAGAGGATCTCCTGTATTCCGGACATACTCTTCCTTATCTCCATTGTGGATTAATAGTCCAATTTCCTTTTTATAGTCAGGATCAATCCCCCTTGTCAACTCTCTTCTTTGTCTGTTAATTCAAAGGCAGGAAGAGTCCAGAGTGGCCAGGCAGCAGTCTTAACTTCTAGTTCAATGGAATCATTGCTGGGTCTCCTCATGGAAGCATTCTTCCCTCGGGAACTAAGACCTCTAGGCCTAACAGAGAATAGTCACAAAAACAGGAAGCAAAAATACATGTGTGTGTATATACATCCATATGTATATATGTACTATATATATGTATGTATATAACAGTATATTTTAATGATATATTTATTGCATGGTCTCATTATGTTGCTTTTTTTTTTTTACATGTTATAGTTTGGATGCTTTAGTTTTCCATATCTGTGCTTATCCATCTTGTCTCTGTTCAGATCCTAATACACTCCATTTCTTTAGTATCAGGAATTTATCTCCTCTCCACCGCTGGAGAAGAACTGTTCTTTATTCTCTAGTTTTTAATAAAACGTTTTACTCTCACTCAGCTGGAATACAGTACAATATGGGGTATGAGAAATGACTCTAAGGTAATTTTTTCCATACTGCTATCACATTGGCCCAACACTATTTATTAAATAATAATTTATTTCTGTATTGTTGGGGATTCATATAATCATTTAAATTGATTTTTACCAATCTCAGTTGTATTTCATCAGTCTGGCTTTATGGGCTATGAATTTTTCTTAATATATAATTATTGCTTTGTGAGTTTAATCTCTGATATAATAAATCATACAGAGATATATCAAATTTCTTTATTATTTAGACAAGGTGATCTCTTCATGTCCTCTAATATTCTCTTTTGCCCCTCTCCCTAAAACACTGTCATATTCTAAAGCCAACTAATATGGGAAAGGAGAATGAAATGATATTAGTTGAGAATGAATGACAGACTACTTAGGATAACATGTATGCCAAGTGAGTTGAATCAGCTGATGTAGTAGTATGACTGACAGTTTTTGTTGAATATTTTATGAATCTATTAAATTAAGAAATGAAATAGATGGTCTCTAAATATCCTTATAATGTGGACATTCTCTGAGTTTTTATTCTAACATAACTCTAATAATTTGGATAACCTCAATATCTGACAACATATTTCCCTTGTGATATAAAGTCAGTCTCAGACATGGTCTCCTCTAGGGAACCTTCCCTAAATGCCACTACAACTGTCCATGCCCAAATCTGAAGCTTCTCCTGGCTCCTTCTCTTTGTCTCCTTGACACTCTGCTTATATTACTACACAGGCCCCAAAACACAGCAAAGAATAATTTGTTAAATGAGTTAAGTCCATTTGAGACCTGTAGAGTGACTTTCACTGTTAACAATAGTCCCCTTCTGTGGGTAGAAGCAAGAATGAGTTTCCAAACTTGGGAGATTTGAGGTTCTGGCATCACAGGAATACTCCCAGATTGCTTTCAGGAGGCAACTTCATCCTCGCCATGGCTCAGATGTTTGATTGGAGTGAAAGTTAAAATGAGAACTGACCTTCCTGATAATCATAGTGACAAAATGAACATATGTGGGGTTATTTTAATTATTATTTCAGTCCAAGATGGTCAGCAGAAACTGTACATGTATGACACATTTAGAAACTTAGAATATTTTCAGTCTTCATCCAGAAAACCATAGAGGATATTCTACAGTTTAAAGCTTAAAGCTGCTGCATCTTCACACTGCAATTTATTGTTCACTGCTGATGATAAACTGGTTGTTCCTGTTACAAGAGTGTGCTAGGCTGATACTCTGGGAATTGTATTTATCTAGACAATGATAATATAGCATAGTAAGTAGAAATGAAATTTTCCCATCTAGCATGTTTTCTGATTACATCTTAAAGAAAAACATTTTGGTAAATATATCTGAAACAAAGGTGGGGATATTTTACAACTGTAAACTATACCTACATAGCAGGGATGTAGTCCATTAATTCTCAATGCTCGAGGCGAGGCTGACAATTCATAAGTGGTAAATCCAGAGAGTTATGAAGATATTAAATCTCACATCTGGTGAGAAAATGTGTTATTTCACTGGGTTGATTGATGGACACTTTCCCATTACAGTGCAATTTGGGGAATCGCACTGTTAATTGCTAGGGTTTTAGCAAAGCTCTGTAGTTCAATTCCAATTACTTTAGTTTTGAAAAACAGAACAGCTGGATGGTAAAATTGCCCGGAGCTGTCACCAAGGGAGGGCACAAGCCAGCAACCCGACCTCTACCTTTCCTGATTTGGATTTTCTACAGAGCTATTAGTGAGTGAAATTGAAGGCTTCTGGCACCGGAGGTCTCCCTGCCATGTGCCTTCTTCTGGCTGGAAGCACGTTTGTTTGCTTATCGCTCAGGTGATTGCCACCCTAATCATCAGGCACGCTCCCATTATTACTCATTTGCTTCCCTCTTCACAGGGGAGAGATGAGAAAAGCAAGTCTCATCACATCTTGATCTCCTCAGCACAAGGGGATCGCTTCCTTGCTTTAGAGCCAAGTGGAGTTTACACCTTCTCCTCAGAGATTTCTTTTGCTATCTAATTGACCTTTGAGTCCTTTGTTATCTATGGGGGCGAATTACGTTTCCACACACACAGTCTCTTTGTCTCTGGCTAAATCTAGAAAGAACAACTCCAGTTGTGGTTTGGAAATTACCTAGCATCAGCAGCTAAATGTAATCAAACTGGATGATTCAGTACTTCCCACCCCTAACTCCCACATCAACCGCAGTTCACTGCGTTTGAATCAGGTAAGTGTCAAATGTTTTCTTTGGTTAAGGTAACGTGGACCATATCCAGAGCCTCCTGGCTCCGCCTTGCTTGGTATAGCTGTGAATATGTAAGGGGCTTTCTTCAGTAGCTTCAGAATTTAAGAGCATAATGAAATGGGGGTGTCACACTTCTGATAAAATCTCAGTGAGCACACAGTTGAAGAAGGGTTTCAAGAAGACATATTTGTGAGAAGAAAAAAAGCTTAGTTATGCACATGGGAAATTTAAAGAAAACAATATCTTGCCTTTCTAGAATTTCTTTTTAATATTCATTATTTATTTTTTATATTGTAAATTCAGACTAATAATTTTTGGTGCCCCTCAAAGTCAATACTCTTGAAATATGTGGTCAACACATTTTGACAGGGAAGGCTGTGGTGGGGGAAGGCAAGGCATACATAGACTGGCTTCAAGAACAAGTACCTTTCTTCCCCAGCAATGTAGCTCCTACCCCAGACTTGCACAATAATCATCTAAAAAATACCTGTCCTAACTACTGTTACTCTTAGAATGCTTTTTTGGGAGTCTTACTCCCCCTTCTTCTCTGAGAGGCTTATCAATAAGGTGACTATATGCTTATGTGGTCTGCGCCTTGTCCTAATACAATTATTAATAATATACCTTGTATTAGTCCATTCTCATTCTGCTAATAAAGACATACCAAGACTGGGTAATTCATAAAGGAAAGAAGTTTAATTGACTCATAGTTCAGCATGGCTGGAGAGGCCTCAGGAAACTTGCAATCATGGCAGAAGGGGAAGCAAACATTTCCTTCTTCATAGGGTGGCAGGAGAAAGAAGTGCTGAGCAAAGGGGGAAAAAAGCCTCTTATAAAACCATCAGATCTTGTGAGAACTCACTATCACAAGAACAGCATAGGGGTAATTGCCATTATGATTCAGTTACCTCCCACTGGGTCCTTCCCATGACACATAGGGATTATGGGAACTACAATTCAAGATGAGATTTGGGTGGGGATAGAGACAAACTATATCACCCATATAACTTTCAAAAGAATACCTAGGTCAGATGATAAATTATATAGTAATTCTGTTTATCAATGTATGTCTTAATCACATACAATATTTAGGTTTAGAGGAAACCTGTTAAGTAACATTTCCTCAATCTCCCCAGATTTACCGTTCTGTTCTTAACCTTTGTAAATTGATGCCCCAGTAAGTGGTCCCATCCTTCAATCAAGCCATACTTAAAATCCCTGAGTTATAGAAAAGTATGTCTGAGGGGAAAGTTAAAACAAATTGTATGCATAAAAAAAAACTCTTGGAAAATTAAGAAGCTTTATTTACCTTCAAAAAGCAGGACATAATGGTTTAAAAGTAAATACTCATTGTTTTCATTTGTCATTATTTGTGACTTGATATTTTGGATCAATGGCAAATCTCTTCTGAAATATTTGAAATGCCACTTTTTAAAGCTGTTTTTATATCTCTTCTCTTTTCTTACATTTAACAAGCTCATCGCTTTTACTCCTCTCTTGTAGGTCCTCTTTTCCATCTTCTAATTCCTGTGGATCTGTCCTGTAGCCTTTCCATGCTATCCTCAGGCTCATCTGTTTTCTGAAGATGGGGAAAAGCCCTTTGGACAAGGTGGGTGTGTCTGATGATAAGCAGAGGTAGCATTTTGAATGTGGAACATTTTTAGCAAACCTGAATACTGCCAGTGCATTAATAATGTGTCTTTATCAATGGAAACTGTTTTTCTTTCTACTTCATTATATCCCTCTAAAGCCATTTATCATGGGATTTTATTAGTTTTATTTAAGTGTATGTACTGGTATTTTTCTTCAGTGAAATTCATTTGTATATACTTCTAATGAGAGGGACCATTTGTTTAGATTATAGTCCATACTCGATCCTGCTCTTCTTTTTGAAAGTCTTTGAAATTCTATTTTGTTCTCTCCCTTTCCAGACCTGCTATTGCACAGAAAATTGGATTTGTTTTTTTACCTTAGTAACTTAGTTATTCGTAATTCTGCTATTATTCCTCATGTGTGATTTCTGTCTCCTTGGCTATATTTAAAGTTTCCTGGAGGCAGAAGCCATGTGTTCATATACCCTTTGGATCTCTTACAGAACTGTGATTCTTGTTAAGTACGTGAAGAAAATTGCATTGGTTAGCTTAACAGGTTCTTGACCAAAGATGTCAGCACTGTGGTTGTCTGTAATTCTTGTATACAGAACCTGTTTTAGCCAGGGGTCTTAGATTTCAGGCATGAGACACCACTTTTAGTTTGCTTAAGCAAAAGTGAGAATGCTGCTGGAATCTGTTGGGGAGTTATGGCTGTGTTTTAGAAAATTGAAGGAACAAAGAAAATCCTAGTCTCAGAAACAGCAGTACCCGGTGTGGCCTAGGGTTCCAGGTAATCATTATTAATGGACAGAATCCTTAGTCTTTGTGTTGTTTGGAATTCAAAGTCTACATATAAGCTTGGGCTTATGCTGTTATTTTTTGGACAGGTGTTGTCTAGGTTGGTGTTATCTTCATGTCTTGGACCCATGAGTGGACAAAGACCTTAAAAAGCCCTAGCTCTGAAGCTGTTCCTTTCTATATGCTACTTCAGACAACGCATATCTAAAGGTGCAATGATAGCACTACCAGCCCACTGAGTGTCTTTCATTTCATTTCATTGCTGGATTTTTTTTTCTTTTTACCCAAGCAGACATGCATGTATTCTCTACCACTCTGCCATGCATTTTATTTGTATCTCACCCTAGGGCACTTCTCCATTTAGTGATTCTATTGTAAGCTGTTATCGTCTGTAACATTGACTAGATTTCTATGCAGGTTAGAGGAATGAATGATAATGCAAAGTTGCTAGCTCTAACAGAATGTTATTAACCAGGGAAAAATACATTTAAAAAAATTTCAACTTTTCTTTTAGATCTAAGGGGTATATATGCAGGTATATTACGTGGGTATATTCTGTGATGCTGAGGTTTGGGGTACAAAAGATCCCATCATCCAGGTAGTGAGCATAGTACTCAAGAGGTAGTTTTTCAGCCCTTGCCCCCTTCTCTACCTTCTCCCTCCAGTACTCCCCAGTGTCTGTTTTTCTCATCTTTATGTCTATGTGTACTCAATGCTTGATTCCCATTTGTAAATGAGAACATGTAGTATTTTGTTTTCTGTTCCTGTATTAATTAGCTTAGGATAATGGCCTCCAGCTGCATCCATGTTGCTGCAAAAGACATAATTTTGTCTTTTTAAAGGCTTTATATAGTATTCCTAGTGTATATGTACCACATGAAATAAATACTTTTATGGATGACTTGAAACTTGCAGTTATATCATGGTTCAAGGCAATGTACTCTTCTGTGATTCCTGCTAAATTTTTAAATTGAAATTTCTCCCATTTTTTATATTACCTCTTCTCAGACAGATCAACCTTCTCCTTCCTAAAAATTAACAGTTTCCCCACAGTACAAATAGAGTATAAATAGCCAAAGGCAGCCTCTTGATGAACAATCAAAAGATGTGATAGAATCTGAAGTCATTACATCTTGTACAATAACATTGTTGTGTCTTTCTTTGGACTTAAAAGATATTGTGCTAGGTATAATAAAAATAGCTTTTGTTATTTTATGTCATCATATTGTAATGGATTTCACGGACATTTTACTTATTAATTTTTAACATTAATATTTCATTGCAAAAACGTCATATTGTCATGCATGACCAATTTAAAATAAGTTCTGCTTTTTAAAGTATAATTGAATTACATTATGCCATGATGCCTCTTTTTTTTTTTTTTTTTGATTACACCTTGTCTGATATTTTTAAAAGAAAATCTATAGGAAAAAAGCTAATATAAATGTTTTCTCTGTGGTATAATTAGAATATTTTGAAGTACTTTTATATCTACTATTTAATTTGTGGGCATAAATGTGCTATGAAAAAGACAGGTGATTTAGAATGGCAGCTTTGAGTCACGAGGTATTGGTCAACCTGGAAATTGAAATCAACCATGTGGATAATCAAGCAATCGTACAATGGAGCCCCAATAAAAACTCTGAATGTTGAGACTTGGGTAAGCTTTCTTGGCTGGCAACACTCTGTGTTAGCTGTCACACTTCAATGCCAAGAAAGTAATACATCCTGACTTTGTGGGGAGAGAACCATGGAAACTCCAGATTTGGTACTTCCCCAGACTCTGCCCTTTGCCCTTCATCCCTTGGCTGATTTTGAACTGTATCCTTTCCCTGTAATAAACTGTAACCATACGTATAATAGTTTTCTATGAGTTCTCTGAGTCCTTCTAGCAAATTATTTATCATAAGAATGGCTTTGGGAATCCCCAAACTTGCACTTGGTGTTAAAAGTGAGGGAAGCCTTACAAACCAACTTTGCAGTTGCCTGAACTCCCAAGAAGTTGACTTAAAGGCTCACAATAAGGTACTAAAATTATTAATTTCTCCTATTCCCTCTGTCAGTTATTTTGTGAAAGAGACTAATTGGATTCAGTTTTGGTCTATCCATGACAGACTTCATCCCTGAATTTAACATTTTCCATATTTATTGAAGTAAATGTATTTGTTTAAAGAAACTAGCTAATGAGGACAGTAACACCTAAAAATCTTTTATTTCTTTTTGAAAACTAGGTTTTGTTAGCAAGCTTTAAAATAACTAAAGAGAAAGAGAAGGGAGGAAAGGAAAGGAAAAGGAAAAGGAATGGAAAGGAAAAAATTATCACATATAGTTAAAGTTCAGGCCGTACAAAAATTTTATCTGTGAAAAAGTAAATCCCCTGCCTTCCTCCTATCATAGAATCTTTTGTTGCTCAAAACAAGAATTGTCTGCCTTCTTTTAATTCTTACATTTATGTATTTATTAATGTTAAAGAATTTCTTTCAGATTGATTGAGGCCCTAAAGGTTATAGTTTGTGTGTGAAATCACAAGCCACACATTAATAATTTATCAGTATTTTTTTCTGTCTCCTTATCAGCAATTAGCAGGTCCCATTCATTTTTTTTTCTCATCTCTACATACACTACATTTTTATTATCCTTTTTCTTGCCTGCCAGCCACCACTTCTTTAGTTTTATTGATTTGGTGCCTCTTTTAAAAATACTTGCCCCTTCCCACCATACAAGTTCAACTACTGGTTGGTTACTGAGTGCCTAGTGTGTGTGACACCATTTACTATTTTGAGGATCATTTATGGGAAAAACCTAGGTCTTAGTTAATGAGTCTCTAGATTTGATATGTATATGTGTATATATGAATGTGTGTGTGTATGAGTGTGCATGTGTGTGTTCCAGCCTTCAGAAATGATCTTTACTTTTGCAGAACATGCCAACATTCTGTGATGTAATCTTTAATTAATGATAAGGGGGAAATTAGACACATATCTCTAAAACTCACTATGAAAGTCTGAAATAGATATTATAGAATAAATTAGATGGAATAAACTGCATTATATTATACTTAGAAAACAGTACACTCTAAGTAAGTATCAAGATGTCAATGATAAGAGCATACTCTCACAGCAATTAAAATACAGAACATCTAAAGAAAGCTGACCATTAGCATAAAGCCTTTTGAAAATTCTGAAAAGTCTTTCATTTTCATTGATAAATCTTGGATTTTCAGAAAATCTAAAGACAGTAGCTTGGCCAGGCACTGTGGCTCACGCCTGTAATCCCAGCACTTTGGGAGGCCAAGGCAGGTGGATCACCTGAGGTCAGGAGTTCGAGACCAGCCTGGCCAACATGGTGAAACCCCGTCTCTACTAAAAATACAAAAATTAGCTGTGCATAGTGGTGCATGCCTGTAATCCCAGCTACTAAGGGGACTGAGACAGGAGGATTGCTTGAACCTGGGAGGCAGAGGTTGCAGTGAGCCAAGATCGTGCCACTGTACTCTGGCCTGGGCAACAGAGTGAGACTGTCTCAAAAAAAAAAAAAAAAAAAGGACAGTAGCTTGATGAATAAATTGCTTAAATTAACTGATTTGAGACAGATCATGAATTTAATTAGCAAAAATCTATCTTTGTTAAGTTCTTGTACCAGTACTCTTACCCCATTTAACCAATATAGAAAGGAATTATAATGCTATCATAATAATATAAAGAAAGAGAAGCATAGAATTTTATGATTTTTGTCTGATTAATAATATAGTTGTATATCTTGTCATAGAATTTCCCCTCTTTAATTTATAAGGAAAAGAAGATATGTTACTAGAGATTTCTTAAGTCCTAATTACAACAATAGCTGACATGTTTTGAGTGCTACATGTATGTCAGGAAAAGCATTTTATGTGTTTTGATGATGTAAGTATTCACCAAAACACTATGAAAAAGGTTATATTATTATCCCCATTTTACTATGACAGCAAAGTCAGTCCCAGGATGGCTTAAATATCATGTTTGAGAGGAAAACATAGCTAATGAGTAAGGGAGCAGTGTTTGATTCCAGTCTGACTCCAAATCTTCACTATTAAAAGCTTTAGGGCTGGAATAAATTGAATGATCATCTCAGCAAATATTGTCATGTTTCAGCTAAAGATACTGAGAACCAGCAAATTAAATGGCAGCTAGTTTATGGCAAAATAGGAATCAGGGTGCAGTTATCTGGACCTCATGTTAGTGCATTTAGCGCATTTTAATTGTATTCCCTTTTCTTTTTACCCACTATTAGTTCAGGACAATCCCAGCCTCAAAACTTTCAAACTGGGGACATGAAAAGCATCATATAAACCATACCTTGTCTATCTTCGAATACGAAGCCTTTCAGAAAGAAAGGGATCCATGGCTCTAAATATTTAGATTTTCGACCAGTTTATTAGGGATTATGAAAACTTATTTTTAATGTGATTGCTAATTAGTCTCAAACTCTAAGCAAGTTACTAGTTGACATAATTAAATGCTTACCCTAAAATGGATGGAAAAGATTCACACCTGAAGTTGTTTAAATATGGACAACTATAACTGCAGTTTGCATCCACAATGACAGTGAATTGTATGTGATTTCTGCAGAAGATAACAGTGGGCAAACAAGCTTTAACAAAGACTAATTTTTCTCGTTTTCTGGTTATTTTTAATGGCCATATTCAAAACTAAGAAGGTGTATAACCTGCCAGTTTTCTCAGGATTTCAGGATCCCATTTATTCTAAAAAATTTTCAATGAAAGTTTTATTTGTGGTGAAAAGAAGTGGAATCTGGGTGTGGGGTACAGCAGCCTTCCAAAAGCAAAAGTGCTTTGAAGTAATAACCTTTTCTTTGTTTAATTTAAAAATAATGTTTTACATATTTAATTATTTAATAAAATAACAATTAAAATTGTCACTCCAGAAGTATGTACCATACTTTAGCTTGCAGTTCAGGTATTTCTGTCACGTAGACTATTGTAGTCTCTGTTTAACTTGAGTGAATGTAAACGCCAGGTTAACAAGCACAGGTAGAGAATGTGTGAATTTTGAGAAGCATGGGATTAAACAAACAGGTTTCTTGCTGCAGAACTTATCAGGAGTTTGGTGTATTAGTATAGATTGAGAGTCAAAAAGAGGGGGAGACCTGAGCATTTCCAAAATAAGTTTGACCATATAACCTTTTTCATATGGATCATTTACCAGCATCTTATGACGTGAGTATTCCAAAGAACACGTTTTGAGAAAGTCTGTTCTGATTCATTGTTATCTCTATGTTTTATTGTGTAAATACATTTTTCTTATTTTTTTATTTAAAAATTAAGTACTATAAATATTCTATTGTGGTATCAAAAGAGACTTATGTTTTGGCCATTTCTTTCAAAGCCTGTCGTTAAACTTTGTATGTGAATAAAGCTTTTGCACAATTTTCTCAGTGTTTGAAAATAATGTCACTAGGTCACTAGTCTAGAAATTAGAGCACTTATCTCCTGGATTCTGATGCCTGCCAACTCTGGGACTCCATTCTTTCTAGTCATGTAACCCTTCTTAGTCTCGATTGCTTATTTAATTTTATTTTAGAAAGATAACACCTGTCCTATCTAATTCACAGTGTTTTGAGTATTAAATAATTTCATTTACTGTATAAACTAGGAAATATGAGAGCAATGTGAGGTATTATCAATATTATTACCAATATTATTTTTACTATATAACTAATCTCATTTCCATTTAATTCTCTAAAAAGTGTTGGATAGGCTTGGTGGAGACTTACTAATATTGATGAAAACAATTTGAAGTAAGGATTGATTGATTATTTGAATTAAATGTGAGTTTTTTCTAATAGGTTCTTCTACCATCTTTTGAAAATGGATCTGTCTATATTTTTATATAGGTTATGTAGCTTTAATTTGTTTCTTCTTATTTGCTGTCAGCTGTCACAGCTACCATTCCCATGGGAGGCTTTCTTTGTCTTATTATTTGTTTTTAAGTGAGAAGACAAAATTGTTTTAGTTAAATTCTTTTTTTAAGTTTTCTGTAAGTGGCATTTATGAGCAATTTCAGATTTATTCTGTTATAATGGCATTTTAAAAAGATTATCCTTAGGCATTATGATGGCTTTAGAATAAATCTAGCTAAAAATTTTATCTTTGCTATTAAAAAGACCGCTTCTAAATGTCTTTAAACATAGTCCATCTTTCAGAGACCCTTTTGTTTGAAGATAAGTTTGTCCCATGAGTATATTGAACAACAGTAATGCATGGCATTTATTCAGCATTTTGTATTTTCAAAGCAATTTGCAATCATCAATTCATTTAACCGCCCAACAATCCCAGCACTGAGAAGCAAATGTGACCTGACCACCACCTGAGCTGGCATTAGCACCCCAAATTGCCTTCTATGCTCACATTATTGAGACTTGCTTTGATTAAAAACCATCCTTGGGACAAAAGAAAAGCTAAATATAAGCTCCTTCCTTCTGCTTCTTTGTCATTTATTTTTTCACAAGTGGAATAATCTATTGCCATTTCAGTGGGAGCTGTCTGAGTCCCCATTACTCCTTAGAGGTGGTTTTCATTTAAAGATAATGACAAGCTGTTATGGTAAGATCCTTTTAGGGAACTTCGTGTGCTCACCCTTTAAGGTCGAATTTAGATGTTATTTCATAACTGAAATGTTCCATAAAACTTCTTTTTCGGTCTTCCTAGGATTTAATTTCTTTCTCCTGTGTTCACACAGAATTTTATATATACTTCTGTTACAGCTCTTGCCAAAATTTTGGTGTAGCTCTAAGTCTAGAATGGGAGCATTACTATGGCCTGTAACCATGTCTTCTTTATCCTTCTATCTATTGTTCATTAGCACACTGTCTGGAATATGTGGAAACTCAAGAATCTTTTAATCCCATGTTAGAACTCAACTGCTCCAGGTGGCTTTCACCCAGCCACCCACCGTATGCTCTGACTGATGTGTGGAGTAGAAAATGGGAACTGAATTAGATGAGTCCAGGAAAGTCTTCCCGGATGTGTGAATGATTTGGCTAATTTCTCAGACTGATGAGGTGTTATTTTGGTAAAGAGCATAGGAAACAGTGTATGAAAGCTCCAAAGCAGGAAACAGCATAACACACTGGACTATGAATAGTCCTAGTAAGAGTGGCCATCACATGCAAGCATCCCCTTCATTGCCGTCATTGCCATCATCATCTTACAATTACTACTTAGTGAGCATTTTCAAGGAACCTGCTGCTGTCATTGGTGTCTTATAGACTTTATCACACATAAAAATCGCCATAGACATGCAGTGCAGGAATTATCCTCATAATTTTCTCAGGTAAAGAAAGGTTCAGAAAGACTAAGAAACTTTCTCAAGTTAATGCAACTAGTAAGCAAGGTAGCCAGCCCTTGAACCTTAAGACACAGGGATTATATTTTTGTGGATTGCATAGTGCCACTTGCATACCATCTGGAGACTGCTTGCTCCTTGGAATACCTGCTGATTGTGTCATTTCTCTTTTCTCCTTTGTCTATGAACCTGCAAGTGGTGAGCAGCCCAGAGGCTACATTCAGTGGAACTTTTCAGTTCTGTGATTCTGTTCAGAATCCACACATCCTCTAAAAGGCCTCCTATAGAAGGAGTCCCCATTAACTGCAAATGGAGCTCTGATCACAGGAAGAATGAGGACAGGAGCTGAGACCATTATTCTCTATTCTAAGATGTCTAAAGCAGACCATAACAGCTTTTATGTTTTCATTCCTTGCTTTGAGGCCTACACCTTGAAGGCTACCTTTCTTCTCAGGTTCCCAAAATGGTTTTTATTCTCAGAATTATAAAAGGCAACGCTATTAGTGCACGCTCATGCTGTTTAAGGAAGCAAAAACTTTTCAAATCTTGAGTACAATTACTTATGGAGTGTTTAATTTAAAACAAGACAGATTGAGCTTTATTGCTTGAGGTTAAGGATGTGATATATTCCTTACAGGGCTTTGGACCATGTAGTGGCTCATTGCAGAGTCAGCTAGAACCATTTGAGAATTGCCTGACACAATATAGAATAACTTACAATTTATATCAAAGAAATCAATAAAATTTGCAAAGCTTTATGGCTCTTTGAAGACTTAGGTATTACCTAAATTTAGGTATTACCTAAAATTTCAGCAAAGAATTGTTTACTGTATTGAAGGGTTCCATTCCATCTTCCATCCCAAACACACTATATTATAAAATAATGCAAGGAACATTTAATTAATTTGAGAATAATATAGAAGTGTGTAATGTGGAGGTGGGTATATATGTATCTGTATTTCCATGTCATTTTGGGATATGGAATATGCATTTTAGGATTTAGAAAAATGTTCTGTGTAACATTTCTTTGCTCTTTTTTCTTTTATGTATATATTACAGGTTTTTTTTTAAGAGCAGTTTTAGATTCACAGAAAAATTGAGCAGAAGTTACAGAGATTTATCTTAAATCCCCTGCCACTATGTGTGCATAGCTTTGCCCATTATCCACATCCTCCACCAGAGTGGTACATTTTTTACAATTAAAGAACCTACACTGATACACCATTATCACCCAAAGTCTATAGTTTACATACGGTTTCACTCTTGGTGTTGTACATTCAGTGGGTTGAACAAGTGAATAGTGACATGTATCTACCATTATAGTATTACATGGAGTACTTTCACTGCCCTAAAAATCCTCTGTACTCTGCCTATTCATTTCTCACTACCCAGAATCCTTGGAAACCACTAATATTTTTACAGTCCTCATAGTTTTGCCTTTCTCAAAATGTCATGTAATTGGAATTATAGTACGTTCCCTCATACATGTAGTATGTATTTAGTGCTAAAAAGAAATTAGCTATCAAGTCATGAAAAGACATACAGAAAATTTAAATGCATATTGCTAAGTGAAAGAAGCCAATCCAATAAGGTACATTCTATATGGTTCTAACTACAGTCGTACCACATAATGACATTTTGGTCAATGATGGGTTACATATACCACAGTGGTCTCATAATATTATAATACCCTCTTTTTACTGTACCTTTTCTATGGTTAGATACACATATTCTTACCATTGTGTTACAGTTGCCGATAGTATTCAGTACTGTCACATGAGGAACAGATTTGTAGCCTAGCAGCAATAAGCTATACCATATAGCCCAGATATATAGTAGGTTATATGATCTAGGTTTCCGTAAGTACACTTGTATTAGTTTGTTCTCATGCTGCAATAAAGAAGTGCCTGAGACTGGGTAATTTATAAAGGAAAGAGGTTTAATTGATTTATGGTTCCTTTGGCTGGGGAGACCCCAGGAATCTTACAATCATGGCAGAAGGGGAAGCAAACACGTCCTTCTTCACGTCAGCAGGAGAGAGAAGTGCCAAGCAAAGGGGGAAAGCACCTTACAAAACCATCACATTTCATGACAACTCACTCACTATCACGAGAACAACATCGAAGTAACTGCTCCCATGATTCAATTACCTCCCACCAGGTCCCCTTCATGACACTTGGGGATTATGGGAACTAAAATACAAGATGAAATTTGGGTGGGGGCACAGCCAAACCATAGCAACACCGTATAATTTGGCACAGTGACACAATCCCCCCACAATGCGTTTCTCAGAATGTATTCCATCATTAAGCAATGCTTGACTATATATAACTTTCATTTATTTTAATTTCCATCAGTTACTTAGATGGCCTTGAGTAAATCTTGACCCTTTGACAATTGAGCGTATTAATGTATATATCAGTTGTGCCTGATTCAACTTATGTGTTTTTTTTTTTTTTTTTACAAATATATCATTAAAGGTTATGTGTTTTCTTGATCTTGCCCTATAAATACTTTTTTAGATTGTAAATGTCTGGGCTAGGATATGAACAATGGCAAGGCACAAAACTTTGGAAACATTAAGACTCATGAGGTCTTTAACAAGTGATTTCACTCTTAATCTTACAAAATTTTGTAAGCTGACATTATAATTGATGGTATATAAAAACACCATAGGACAAAAATAATACAGAGCATTGAATTTGTAGCCTTGTCACATTAGTGGCTAGAACACTATCCATTGATATTAAAATGTGTTATTTAGTACCATAAGCTTTGTGACGTTAACTTGGAAATTGTCAATATCATTAGGTTAACAAAGGCTACCTTGAATAAGGCAAAAAATATAGTGGAGTTACAAAAATATGAACTGGCCATTTATGAAATTGAGGAAATAATAACAGGTTATAAATGTTCTGCTGGGTAAAAATAATATAAATGAATGTCTTAAATATAGTGGCAAGTGAAGGGTGAGGTGTAGAAGTTTTTTTTTTAATACCTTAGGAAAACTTTCACAGAATATTTGAGTTTCAGAAGTAATTTAACAAAAACAATAATAATAAATTACAAAGCAGAAAATATGTGAGATGTATTTGTCATAATGATTAGGTTTTTGAAAACCTCTGAGTAGCCAACTTAGTCTTTGAATTATTTGATGTCTAATGAGAAAGAATAGGATCAGGAGATAGAGGTAAGGAGTAAACCGCTGAACGCACTTATATAAATATTTTATGAAGGTGAAAATAAAACAATTAAGGCAGCCCACTAAATATACATCACATTGTTACAATTTTGTAGGCCTTAAAATTAGTAAAAATATTTACTGTATTTAAGAATTTCCATTTACCAATCCCTTGCCCATTGTGTAAATTTAACGTATTCATTCACTGTCTTAAAACAATACTCTTAAATGTGCTCTGCTTTGTTGTTAGTTATGGCTCTTTTAGCCACCAGCTCAACATTTAATGAGTTCTGACTGAATCACTCAGAATTGTTGACCCTTTGTCCCAGGCTTTTTCCAAAGCCCTTTGTCTGTGCTCTTGACACCAGTCTCACACGTCCCAAGCGTAACATTGTATGTATGCCTCTGAGGCTAGCAGGTCTATTCTCTATGTCTATGTGTGTGTGTGGATGTGTCTATCTTTCCCTTTCTCTCTTTCTGCCTCTCTCTCTCTCTCTCTCTGTGTGTGTGTGTGTGTGTGTGTGTGTGTGTGTATTTTTTCCTTCAAGACTTCATGGGGAGAGTGTGAGAGAAGCAAACCGCTTATTCGCTCTCTGTCTTTCATCATTTTTAGAAATGAGAGTCAATAGCTCTTGTTTTAATTATCTCCAACTGTAAAGACTAGGCATTTAAGCATATTTGAACCATTTCTCATAGTCACTAACCAAGTATTTCATAGTGAATTCACATATACCATATTTGACTTTAGAATGAAGAACTCCAGGTTGGCAAGATTTTGTACACCACATGTGTACTAATAACAATAAACCTAATTTATTATTTATACTCTGAACCCCTTAAAATGGTAGTTTTAGAAAATTTTTGATTGTACTAGATGCAATATGCTATATTTTTCAAACATTATAGAGTAATCCTTATAGCAAGGAACCAGTGGTTTAAAAACGCTTTTTAAGAGTTTGTGGCTGATGCCAAAACTTAGGGGTCAATACCTGAAGTTTCTTCAGTCTCTTGAGTTCCCTAATTCTGCCTTTCTTGCTTTCCGTCTTCCTACTACTGCCTTCCCTTTCAGTACTTTCACTTGTTACCAGAGGATAAAGCAGATATGGAGCCTCATGGCAAATGTGTGACTACCAGATCTATGACTCATCTGTGGGGACAATATTCCTAAAAAAGAGTCTAGAATTGATGCACAGAGAGCAGAGAGTACTTTGCTTCAGCTAAAATGGTGATAACATGTATTGTAGAAGGGTCTAGTTATGTGCTGAGCTTTTGCGTTCACAGCTGTAGAAAGCTGGAGGATGGTGAGGGCTTTTTCAAACTTGGGAAGGAATGTATGTCCATGAGTAGCACCTTTGTTTTCATGTAATTTGGAGTAATGTACACCTGCTGGTCTTAAATTGTTAGAGGTTAAGACTCCAGGAACAGGCAATTCACCAGTGATTTAAATTCAAAGTGATAAGATGGCCCTTCCCTGAGTATTTTCCACATTTTTAATTGCCATAGTATCAATATGTTAAAATAATTAAATTGAAGGCTATTAGATGGAGGTGTCCTTAACAACCTAGGTTCGTACTTAAGGAAATGGAAACCTAACTCTTAATTTAAAAGAAAATGAAAATTAAGTTCATGTAATCACAGGGAGCCAAGTAGACATTAGTTATATTGTCTTGAACTTTCTACTGGGATAATCCAAATAGGGCAACTGATCAAACTTTAACCAATCAAATGATTTTTTTTCCCTGCTTCAGTATTCACCATATAAAAGCCTTCCCCTAGGACTCCTTCAGTGGAGCACCAAACCCAATTCATGAATTGCTGTCTGTTCAAATAAATTTTTAAATTTTAATGTGTCAGTTTATCTTTTAACAGATGTATGCACATTTTATATCATAACATCTACCTACATGCAACTTTTCTGTTTCATATTTAGGATGAGAAATGGCTGAGAGTCAGGCTTCTAGAGTCTAGTCTCACCAGAATATTAATTAGCTTTGTGGTTTAAGGAAAGGTACTACAGACTCATTCGTCATGACCTTTGAGAGAATTTACTGCTTAAAAGGTCTTTAATTCCATGCATTCCTGGTCCTTAGATATATCTATATATTATAATCTTCATGAGGCCATGGCTTCTATATCTGACATGTCTAGAAGAGTTCTGGTTATAATTTAAGAATGAATTATAAAATTAGAATGAATTATAATTTAATTTAAGAATGAATTATAAAATTAGAATGAATTATAATTTAATTCAAGAAATTAAATTCATTCTAAGGAAATAAAGTATTAAGGGATACACTTCTGCCATAAATTAAGGACTATCTTTTATTATTTCCTTGTTCTCAGTGATGTACTATTAGTGTGTGGAATAGGATTAACTCTGAAGCTGTTTACTGTGAGACCAGCCTTCTTTAGACTTCAAATTGAAAGATTATCATAACTGGATATTTTGAGCTTTGTGAGCTATATGTCTAGACAGATAAAGTATAGAGAATAGTAGTAGAATTGTAATGAATTTGTATAATTTCCTACTAGGCAATAAAGAACCTACCTCCACCAAAAAAAGCATTCCCAGAAATAAGGGAATTAGTTATAGCTCATAATTTATCTAGTATGATTTACCACTCACCTGAGAATGACCCCACTTTGTTTTACTTAATTGGAGATGATGTAAATGAAGAATCATTGTCTGGTAAGATGTCAAGTAGAACTGGTTAGAGGTTTTCATTTATAGAGAGAATAAATGCCACCTGTTTTGATGGGGGTTGTTTTTCTTTTTTTTTTTTTTTTTTTTTTTTTAAGCATGAGCTCCTGAACTTCATCAGTTGAAACCATAACTCCCACAGTTACAGTTAGGTGTGTGAGAATATTTTTAAAGGTACATTTTCAGTAAAGGAAGTCTCCAGAATGTGTTACTACTAATCTTCTGAGCCATTAGTCATATTCACATGATAAAATGTTAATGTTTTTCTTCTAATTTAAGTGCATTTCTGAACATACCTCAAAGCCAAGCCATGCTGGGTTGAAATGAGGAATGTGATTGGATTTGATTTTAATAGAACATAACATTGATGGAACTGAGATTGACCTCATTATGATTCTCAATTCCGTATGAGATCTTTGCTTTAGGCATTAAAGAGCATATGGTAATAACTTTTTTTATGCTTTGCTGTTAAAGATTTAGTGGGAAGATTATCTGGAATACTTTTTATCAAATATTTAAATAAGAGGAATTCTTTAAAGCATTAGCATTAAAAATTCACAGAGCCTACAAAATTAAAGATAGAAAAATCTATTAGGTTATCTTCCATCTCTCAGAAAAGGATTACTTCAGAGGAAAGAAGCTATGAAAATGAAAATAAAAACTGAAACAATTATATCAATATTACAGATGAGTGAAGAAAGGATGTATTGGATTGTTTAGAGAAATCAAATGAAATAATTTTTCAATCTTTAAGAAATCTTTTACCTATTTTTATATATTAAGTTTATATGTCTAAAGCATTTACAGTTAAATCATCAGTTATTTTTGTTGTTTCTAAACCTAAGTAATTTTGAAACCTTTTTATTACAAATAAGCAGCTAATATTCAAATTTGAATATTCACCAAACAAATTATCTGCTTGCAGTACTTTAACATGTTTTGCCTTTTGGTTTTGAATTCTCAATACAAAGTTCTGTTTAATCACATTTATGTGATATTTTCATTTTGTTATATAATATGCATACAGATTAAAATAACTTTAAAGATGTGTGTATTGGAAAGCAATTATCAGTGTATTTACAGATTTTTTTCTGATATTTTTCTTTTCAAGAATCAATGAGCTACTTTTGAATGTGAAATAGACAGACTAGGAAACAAACTTTACATTTGTCAGCATATGATATCACTAATACTTTCAATTTGAATGATCTTTTTTTGATGATTCAGTACCTTTTAGAAAAATGTTCAGTGTTTTAGATACCTAACCCTGACCCTGTTCCTCTCCAGCAAGACATATGTGGCTTTGTTTCTTGTGGCGGGAGGAGATCTTATCTAGCCACAGTGTGGCTGGGATGGTCTGCTCCTGGGGATGAGGTATGAGTGGTCCAATCTGGATACTTGAGTGGAATGCTGCCACCCACAATCAGAATCTATAGCCCCAACAAAGTGTCACCATTATTGACGTTTTATGTTCTCTAGCTGTTATACACCCCTTCTTCAATTTCAAGATTGATCCGACAGATTGAGGTAGAATTGATGCTAAGGGTCAAGTAGTTTTAACCCTGGAGAGAGAAAAGATGAGGGGGATGGGCAAAATAGATGGCTCTGAAAGTTATTTTAAAAATGATATTAATTTTCATACCTGAAAGGTATTAACTTATTATGTGCCAGTAAATGTGCAGGTCCTAATAAATTGTAACCAACCAAGCAAGAAAGCCCTATAGAATTTGTCCTGTTTGTTGCCCCAAAGTTGTCCTCACTCCCTGCTCTCTGCCAGTTACTCTGGCCTCCTTTCTATTTTTCATCTTCATAGACCCCTTCTGAAATAGGCCCATTGCACTCTCTTGTCTCTCTCCCTAGAAGTCTTTTGCTCAGAAGTTTTTTTTTAATCCTTCATTGTCTCAACACAAATATTTCCTCCTCAGTGGTCTATGTCTTTCATTTTAGTTCTGTTGTATTTTGTTGCTGTATCCCTAGTGCCTAGAACACTGCCTGCTATGTATAATAATATATATATTGATCAAATGAAAAATAAAGTGATATCATTTAGTCTTCATAATAACACGATGAGGTATATTTTGTTATTAACAGTTCATAATGGGAAAATGGAGTCTTATGGATGGAGATTTAGTGACTTTTCTAAATTTAACCTACTAGGGTGAGGCAGATAATAGAATTCAAATTCAGGTCTATATATGGAAGTTCGTCTTTAAACACTGAACTATACTGTCTATACTGCTTTGGTAGTGTGAATTTTGTCATCCGTTTCAAGTAGCTTGGTTCACATGCCAATAAACTCATGTTATTGTTTGTTTTCACTATGTGCTGCACAGCATAAACATATTATGCTTATAATTTGAAGTAGATCCCTTTCCGTACATTTTATGTGAGAGCAGAACCACATTTGCACATTCTTCTTAAAGCCTCCTAAAAGGGATTGTTGAACTGTGTCTTTTAAAAGTAATGCTGAAATTAATGTCATATCCACACTTAAACAAGGAAATAATTCTCATAAATAATACAAAGAAATGGAAACATTTTTTGAGTAGTAAAAACTTTCTTCTACTCTCATAAATGTAAAATTTCTTATGATATTTGGATTTCATGCTCAACTCCAAATGGGAATTGCCATCATGATGTAATAATCCATTTCACTGAATGAAAAGTTTAGGTAGAAGAATATAAGATTACTAAGGAATAACTGGAGACTTTACTGATAAGTTATTATAAGTTAATTTGTTTTTGGACAGAGTTCCAGGTTTTCTTTGTGACCATAGTTGTACACACTTCTTGTTTTCTAGACCACTGGCACATCTGCACAACAGGTGATAGGTAATTTCATCAAATAGGTTTTATCACTTTCCTTATAATGAGATATATTTTTTGTGCCTCTCCTTGATATACTTACTTTGAAGTATTTCTGGCTGAATACCTCTTTTCTTATTTTATGGATGAGAGGAGAAAAAATACAAGATTTTTTCCGTCAATTTTTCCAACTTATACGTGTTTTGTTTCAACAATTTGTGCAATGAAAGGTGGAAAACCTGAGCAGTTGCTAGGGTGTGCGTTTTCTGTAGATCGATCCACACAGGACAGAATAGAGTGCATTCTGAAGAGGTAGGAATTAGAAAGTGATGCCAAATCAGCAAAACAAAACAAAGCAAAAAGACTGAAGCAAATTAATCATGACAAAACCCGCACAAAATCTGGAGAGCAAGTTGCTGTACCTTGAACCTTCAATAAACAAATTCACTTTGAATTTTAGTAGGATAAAAGATTTAAATGCAAACTAATTCAAGATGTAAAACAAACTCACTCAAATAGGCAAGATAGACTAGCCTACATAAGGAGATGTTGAGTTTGAGAAAAATTAATAGTAACATTAGAATACTTTAAGTATTTTACAGTTTAGAGACAATTTACTAAAACATTATGATTGTAAGATCAGAATAGTAACATTTTTTTCTTTAGAATACAACTTTTTCTGCCTTTATTTAAATAAATATGATTCTACTAAAATGGAATATTCATGTTTGGTAAGATCATAACATTTTAGACTTAATTCTTAACCCAGGAACTTTAACAATTTTCTATGCAAAACTCTTATGGCAATGAACAAGATAAATTCTATTATAAGACAACTAATTCTTGTTTTTTACTATCACGTATTTCAGCTTGTTTGAATATTTTCTATTAACAGAACCAGCTTTGTTAGTAATCATGCACTGGTAACCATCTATATTGATCACATGGTAAACAACATTAGAAGTGCTTACCTGTTTGTCTTTACATATCTTGGTGGAAATACCAACTGCTAAATTATTAATGGCATACTCTAGAATTTAAAAGCATGTCGTTTTGATATCTTCTTCTCAAAACTAGTAACAGGTTATTGTAATTGGAAAGTCTCTTTTGAATGAGACATAGATGCAGAACAACACTAGCTCATTATAATTACATGCAAAGGGAAAAAGGTAACATGACGTAGTCTTTGTGGAGATTCATATTTTATGTAGTTGGGCAGATAGGTCTTAATGATATCTGCAAACTCTAAGAAAGTATCTTTGGTATTTTTAGAGACTTAGGCAGAAAACTGGATTTGGGAAGCATTGTTGGAGGTGTTCATTGCTCCTCTCATTAAGTGGCTGGGACAATGAAGAGAGAAAGTTTGGGAAATAAATGTTTGGCTACAGACATGGCATTCATTAATGACATGAAGAATTTTTAGCCTTGCTGAAGACACAAGTGGTCTCTAGGTACAGAAAAAACAAAACAAAACAAAAAGGCAAGAAGACAGACTTTTGTCACTCACAATAACTCTGTAATAGTTATATATATATATATAAAATATGTATATATACACAATGGGGCTGCATCAGAAGGTAAAATTTCTTAGTTTGGGGGAATATTGATATCAGTGAACAACTTCTTGGTGAGAGAACTGTAAAGAGAGTTCAAAGTGTAAGTGATAATACCAGATGATTTTTAAATTTCCTTATAACTTGAGATTTTACAATTTTATTTATTTTTCTATACTTCAAAAAATTTGTACAAGGTTGTAAAATGTCCTAGGTTATAAGATATAAATATAAATTTTTCTCATTTAAAAAGAAATTGTCTCTATTCTAATCCAATACACAGAATGTAAAATGTATAGAAATTTAAAAATATATACATTTAATATACTGCATCTTCTCCGAGTTGAGATTTTTTAAAAGGACTATTTCATGTGACCCCACCTTAGAGAATTGTGATACTGCAGGTTAGCTCTATTAGTCAACCCTTATGGGAAAAAAAGTAGAAAGAAAAATCTAGAACAATAAGTTGGGGATGGAGAGGGGACTGGATCTCCATGAAGAGAGGAAAGACCACTAACGAGGGTATATTTTTAGATCCTGAAAAAGCAACTATGTGTGTATTAGACCAATGTCTGGATTTCATGATGCCAAACAAATTCTTTTATGACAATTGTCATAGTACTTCAGGTTCAATCCATAATTCATCATACAGTTTAAGCCAATCTATTCTGTATTTAACCATGTGAGACTATATACTGAAAATCTACAGAAAATGGAAATTATATATTATAAAGTTTTCTGAGATATATTCTATGAAAGTGAAGGATTTTTGTTATATGTTATGGCACTGGGTTATGACATTCCTAAAATATAAGTAATAGGAGTCATCTGAATCACTGTATTCTAATTTAATTATAAACAGTTAAATAAAACCCCAAGTAAAATCTAAACATCCATAATTTATATTTTAATTTTCATTTTTGAATTATTTCAGTGAAAAACAAGTTATTACATGGGACATATTGCAGCTTGAAACCTCACTTCATGATGACTGAAACAAAAACCTCTGACCTAATATGAGATGGCATATTTTTTATTGCAATCAGGATGTAATAACTACTAGGATGAACACTTAGAACTGTTCTCCTCATTCTGTTTTCAGCATTGGGTTTATCTACATTTTTAATGAATTGGATAGCTTATTAGGTCATATGACATCTGAGGTCCTTTCCAGCTTGAGATTCTAATATTCTATTTTATGTTTCTTTTCTTGAGAATCATTGTTTTTTTCTCTAATAAGATTTACTGTTTCCTGTGCTAATACTCAATAATTTAGAAAATAGTTGTCAAAAGATTGAGATATTATGTGAAATACTTAAAATTGGGCCAGTTGCTTTGCCAAGCATAGCCAATAATCTTGGAAATGCACATTATCAGTTAGTTTTGATCACAGCTGCAGATGTTGGGAGAATAAATGGGACTGGAGCAACATATTCATCACTATTCCAAGGGATCCTATTATAAATATATCCCCTGAAACCCAAGTGACTACTGCAAAGAGGGGAAGCTCTCTTATTCAATATAAGCAGCACCAGTAGTTGGCTGGTAAATGGACACATTGTTAACAGCATAGAATCCAAAAGTCATTAATACATACAACCTTAAGCATTTATTTTAACTGAATATATATAAATATACTTTAGATAACCCATCTTTTGATTAATAGTCAGGACTTTTTCTTTGATAATTGGTTTTCTCCTGGACATTTTTATGTTGTATTTTTAGTAGAAATGACATCCATTATGTGTTTCTTCCATCTCTAGTTTCATGTTCTTGGAAAATAAGTGAGAATATAAACATACTTGCAAAGTTATCTGTGAAAAATCTTTCTAGGTTTTTATGCTTTTTTTTTAATACCTAATTCAACAAGGCTTTTTCAACTTTCCACCATGAGTCTGATTCTCAAAACTTTCAACTACCTGTTTTTAATTTAACACTCAGGTCTTACTGATTTTTATAATATTTAATCAAATTTATATCATTATAATTAAATGTACAAAGGACAGTTGAGTTTGAGAGCAAACACAACTGACTAGGCATACAACCCAATTGAGTGAAGAAGCTCATGGTGAAAATGTAGTCACTAGTGTGAGTGTTCAACATGCTGTGGACGTTAGTCATGTTTAACAAAAGAAATGCTAAGTAAAGATTAGTTCAGTGCATCAGATAAATGTAGGTTAGTTAAGAGAGCCTTCAGTGTTTTAATTTCTTTGATTATAAACTCCTTGAATGAAGTGACTGTTTCTTATGCATCTTCATATTTCCTGTTTACCTAGCATAGTACCTAGACACAACATACATAAGCATTTGTTTCTTCATTTGAGTTATAGCATTGACAACATGTAATTGTCCTAATGAGACACTGTTTCATCTGAGGATGTGAGTGGTAGTTGTATTTTACTTTTTTTTCTCTATGTTCAGCATGTAAATAAAGCAATGTTAACATCCTGTTTGTGTTTCATTTTGATTGCCATTTGGTAGCTTGAGTTGGAGGAAAATTTATGCACAGTGTTTAAGAGGACCAATTTATACTGAAAGCTTTGGAATTATCTTAGAGCCACCGTGAAGCCACTACAAATTGCAATTTCAGTCATAGAAATGCTAGAAATCAAATGAATAGAGTAACATTTGGTATGTAATACCAAAACATGTTTGTATTACTCCCTTGAACACAAGCAGCAAAAAGAGTTAACCATTAGTGGACTATAAGATTTTTACTATATGTGTGCTTTCTATAAACTTGTCATTGCATTTTATGAATGTGGTACATGTTCATAGTTTTTAAAGTCAAAGAGTAATACAAGACTTACTATCATTTTTGAAAAGCTATCTTCTTACCCACCACTCCCATTCCTCTCTCCCTATTTCCTAGACTGAACCTAATTTCATCTCTTTCATAGTTGTTTCTTCTCATATGTAGTTTTATAGTTTGTGCCAATTATGACCACAAGCAGTTTTCTGATATTTCAGTTTCAGTTATGGTCTACCATCTTCCTACAGGAAATTATGAGTGCTTTTCCTTACTTCATGTCTTCCTCCACACGTTGTTTTATACGTTTTTCCTCTATCCCATTCTTCCAAATCTTATGGCACGTATTTTTATTAAATTCACATTCAATGTTTTGTAACTATATAATCATTGATCAAAGATAAACCATTCAGTGTACCATGATTAAATTTCTTTTCGGACTTTTTTGTGGAGCCAATAATTCTTTTTTCATTTGTTTATTTTCCTATGTAAATATTACTAACTCAGTGCAAACTTTCTGAACTTATAGATTCATCTCAACAGGGTCAAATTCATGAAGGAATCTAGCAGTCCTATTTTCTCTTTAAAGACAGCTCCTTAGGGCCTATCAGTCACTACTTCAGTGAAGTTGGTTTCCTCACGTCTGGAGCACAGTTGTTACTTAAGATTTCTCTTGGCCGGGCGTGGTAGCTCACGCCTGTGATCCCAGCACTTTGGGAGGCCAAGGTGGGCAGATCATGAGGTCAGGAGATCAAGACCATCCTGGCTAACATGGTGAAACCCCGTCTCTACTAAAAATCCAAAAAATTAGCTGGGCGTGGTGGCAGGCACCTGTAATCCCAGCTACTCGGGAGGCTGAGGCAGGAGAATGGCGTGAACCTGGGAGGTGGAGCTTGCAGTGAGCCAAGATCATGCCACTGCACTCCAGCCTGGCTGACAGAGCGACACTCCATCTCAAAAAAAAAAAAGTTTTCATCATCACTGTGGGAATTGCCTCTGCCTCTTTCATATGGTTTTATGAATCTCATGTCTGTTACTTGAGAAAGAGTGATTGAAGGGCAAATTCCTTGAAATCTTGACTATCTCAAAAACTCTTTTTTACACCCTCACATGTGATTGATCATATAGCTTGTTATAGAATTCTAGGTTGAAAAAAAATAACCTCCCGAAATTTTGAAGGCTATAATATTCCATTCTATCCTTGTCTTCCTTCCAGTTTGAGAAGTCTGATAACCTTTGGATTCTCAATCTGTTGTATCTGGTTATTTTCTAAAGGTTTTACAATTTTTTATTTCTACCTGGTGTTCTGAAATTTCACAATGTTGTGTCTTGGTGTGGGCCTTTATTCATTTATTTGTGCTATGTGTTTGGATGACTCTTTTAATCCAGAAGTGTATGTCCTCCAGGACTGGAAAATTGTAGTCTTATTTCTTGGGTCATTTCTGACCCTGCTTTCTCTCTTTTATCTTTCTGAAAACTTCACTGATCAATGTTGATTCTCCTAGATTGATTCTCTACTATATGTGTATTTTTAGTCTCTTATTCTCCATCCATTTGTTTTATTTTTTTACTCTGATTTATTCAACCTTTATATTGGATTATTTTTAAACAATCATTTTAAATTTCTAAATGTTCTTTCCTGTTTTCTAAAAGATTTTGTATTTTCTGATGAACTTACATAGGTATAATATCTACAGAATCTTCTTTTATCTCTGAAAGTACACATATACAAATACCGCCT
Source organism: Pongo abelii (assembly GCF_028885655.2). Classification (NCBI taxonomy): domain Eukaryota; kingdom Metazoa; phylum Chordata; class Mammalia; order Primates; family Hominidae; genus Pongo; species Pongo abelii. The sequence continues at coordinate 178,486,275 of NC_085928.1, forward strand.
CCCCCCCACCACACACACACTTATTTAGGTTTTCTATTTTTATCATTTTTTTTCACTGTTTATTTTAGTCTTTCTCTCATAGTAGAGGCATTTCTCAAATGTAATCCTTGACTGTCCACTTACATTTGAAAATTAAGTACACAAAAGGCTGACGGGAAGTTGTGTGTGTGTGTGTGTGTTTCTGCATGTGTGTGTGTGTGTGTGTGAGAGAGAGAGAGGGAAGAGAGTCATCTTTGGGTAAATGAACAGGGACTAGCTTTTTTTTTTTTCAGGGAGGACATGCAAATGTCAGTCAGAATCTGTAGGTTTATTTTCTTGGGCCACTTATTTTCCCCAGAAAAGAATTCTCCATTCTCATTCAATATGGACAGTATATTTAACCCCTGTTTTTAGTGTAGTACTTCATCCTCACCTTTAGCTAGTGTCCTTAAACCTTTTCAGAAAGCAAGCTTTATGTAGGGAAAGAGTAGTTCAGCTGACTGAGTGAGCAAGGGGTTCTGATAGTCTGTATTCTCTTATATGGACTTTAAAACAAAAATACTCCTGCTCTCAGTCCCACCCTTCACCCTAGACTTCAGGGGTCCCTGAAAAATAATTTCTAAGCCTGGCAGGGATATGGCATATGAATCTGGCTTCCATCCTCCTGGTAAACCCACTTTACTTACCTAAGCAGTGAAGTTTCTTCGTTTTGCTAACTCAGTAACTCCTCTTCCATCTGCTATCCTCTTTCAAAAATTTATCTCTTATCTTCTGATATTTCCTTTTCTCTGTACACTGCTGTGTTTATACTGGATTTCCATATTTTCATTTTAGTAAGACTTTGGGAAGGAATGGAATAAAGATTAGGAAATTTTCTTCTGTCACTAGTAAGAGAAAACTGTTCAATATTTTCTTTTTAAATGCAAAATGTACTGTATAGTCAACTACTATTGTTTTATTTATCAGTTCTGACCTTTGGCTAACAGTATTTTAACTTTGGATGTTACTTTCTCAAACTTTTTGAACCACTAGAATAATTTATCATTTACTTTTATAACCTGAAAAATAATGTCTGAGCTCTTATAAAATGAAAATAGTTAATTTGCACGCTATTGCTTTTGAATGTTGTACTTCAGATTATGCTCTTAAATTTGTCTTATCTATTCTATAATGTGATGTTTTAATGCACATCTGATTCCCTATCATCTTAACAAGTATTTGCATTTACTGCTTTGTTTTCTTTATTTGATTTACCCTATAAAATAGTCCCTTTAGCACGGATTAGAAGTCATTTATTACTTATTGTCTCAGTCAATGAGATTTCATACATGTAAATATTATATTCTAGTTATATTGTCTAAATACTCTGCATCACGTACTTGAATCATTCTAATAACATAAATGTCAATTGAAATATATTACTTTCTTTTGCAGATAAAAAGTATTAAGGGTCTCTTTAAATAATGTATGAATTATAAATCTATGCTTATAACTTTATGATGTCTTCAAGTAGGCAACATTGTCAGTGGAAGAACTATAGTGTACGTTTGTTTTTATGCTGCTAATAAAATGAAACTGTGTTAGGTAAGAATACATTTTTAAAATGATAGTTAAAGTTAAATGGGAAGCCACTAAATTGTGTTTGTGTTCAAGTTTAAACAGAAAGCAATATTTACCCAGCATTCTTTGAAACAATCATTTTGGATGAAATTGTTATTCAACCTGGCAAATAAATGATGACATTCATGTTCTTAAGTAGAATAAAATGCTGGAAAAATGAACAGCTCCACCTTAATGACCAGTTTTGCTATAGTTTTTAACCAGTCAGATTTTGGCTTAAGCCAAGCTTAATTAATGATTTAATTATTGCTTGGTTTAAGCAGAAAGTTTAGTGTATACTGTAGAAGATGTGTAAACAAAGAATTTTCATTACTTTTCCTCAATTGAGCTAGCTCAACACAGAAATTACTTGGGGAGTCTTGACCTTAGTGGCAAACAGTAAACAACTAAAGGCAGTGTGGTAGGCTAAATAATGCCTCCCTAAATCCATATCCAAATTCCCTGACTCTGTGAAGATGTTACCTTACATGACAAAGGAGACTTTGCAGATGTCATTAAAAAATCTGGAGATGGGAAGATTATCCTGGACTACCCAGGTGGGCCTAATGAGATGATTATAGATGTCCTTAAAAGGGTTGGCAGAGGGAGATTAGACTACAGAAGAGGAGAAAGTGGTGTGATGTTGGAAGCAAACAGATTTGGAGATGCTGTGCTGCTAGCTTTAAAGATGAAGGCAGAGTCTATGAGCTAAGGAGTGCAAGGAATGCAATTCTAGAGGCTGGAAAAGGAAAGGAAAAGGATTCTTCTCTAGAGTTCCAGAGGGAGAGTGGTCCTTCTAACAGTTTGTGTTTAGCTCAATGAAACTAATTTCAGATGTCTACCTTCCAGAAATGTAAGGGAATAAATTTGTTTAAGTGTAATTTGTTACAGCAGCAATAGAATATTAATACAGTCAATAGAAAACTATTACAGTATGAGAAAACTATCCCCAAATCACACAAAAAAGTACCAGACCAAAAAATAGAAAAACAAAGCCACAAAGCCATATTTTCCTTCAGCCATAGCCTAAATTCATGCTCATAGAAGATTTTTACGGAATATTTGCAAATATCCTAGTTACCACTGTTTTTGCAGAAAGGTTTTTGAGGGGGTTTTCCATTAGGTGGAATATTTACTGAAGTGGTTTGTAAATAAAAGTTATCAAAGGTAACCAAGCTTGAAAACTTTTGTTATAATCCCTCCTGGAATTTTTCTTTTTATACCTTGTTCTCTAGGAGAAATAAAGTGAATTCTATAAACATTGTTATTATAAAGCAAGTTAGGCTAATTTGTTTCCTGACTTTTGTAGAGATAGCTATGGCACTTACTTTTATCCTACACATAATCATGGAGTAAAATGAAAAGCAAATGTATTACTTTTGTGAAGTTTATTGGGGGAGAGGTTGAACTGAAAAATATTTTATGAAGCTAAGACTTCAAAAATTTGCTATTTATAAATTGCATATAGTATGTGTATATCAAAGTAAGGACAGTAGTTATTAGTTCTTTTGAAATATTACATAAATTTCTGTATGAATTATCTCTTTGTATATAACAAAGCACCTCAACCCTTACTGGCATAAAATGGCAACTATTTATTTGCTCATGATTCTGCAGTCTGGGCTGGGCTCAGCCAGCAGATTCTTTTGCTGGTCTTGATGTTGATCCTGCCTGAGTTCATTCACATAACTGTAGACATTTGACAGCTCAACTGAGGCTGGGTAATACCAAATGACCTCACTGACAGGCCTGGCAGTTGATGCTGGCTGTTGGCTGTGGTGCCGAGTTCTCCCCTGCATTCCCTCTCATTTTTCAGTAGTCTGGACTATGTTTTTTCAGTTGATAATGGGAGCATTCCACAAGGACAAAACAAAAGCTGCATGTCTCTTAAGGCTTACCTTGAGAAGTCACACAATGGCAATTCTATAGCATTCTCTCCATGAAAGCAAATTATAAGGCCAGTCCATTTTCAATGGACAGAGAAATACAGTCTACTTCTCAATGGGCAGCGTGGTAAAGTCACATTGCAAAAGACATGGATATGAGGTGCTGTGGTTCATTAGGAGATCCTATTGGAATCACCTACCCCACATCTCTAATGCACGTTATTCCATGGTTTTTTTTTTTTTTTTTTTGAGATGGAGTCTTGGTCTGTTGCCCAGGCTGGGGTACGGTGGCATGATCTTGGCTCACTGCAACCTCCACCTCCCTGGCTCAAGCGATTCTCCTGCCTCAGCCTCCTGAGTAGCTAGGATCACAGGCACACACCACCACACCCAACTAATTTTTGTATTTCTAGTAGAGATGGGGTTTCACCATGTTGGCCAGGCTAGTCTCAAACTCCTGACCTCAGGTGATCCACCCGCCTCGGCCTCCCAAAGTGCTGGGATTACAGGCCTGAGCCACCATGTCCAGCCCATTATCCCCTGGTTTTATCTTTATCCAGACAACATGGGTGTCTCTATTTTTTATTTTTAATTTGTGTGGTGTTCTGTTCTGTTTTGTTTTTTGAGATGAGGTCTCACTCTGTCACCCAGGTTGGAGTGCAGTGGCACGATCTTGGCTCACTGCAACCTCCGCCTCGCAGGCTCAAGTGATCCTCCCACCTTAGCCTCCGGGAGTAGCTGGGACCACAGGTGTGCACAACCATGCCTGGCTATTTATTTATTTGTTTATTGGTAGAGATGAGGTTTCACCATGTTGCCCAGGCTGTTCTCAAACTCCTGTGCTCAAGCAGTCCACCCACCTCGGCCTCCAAAGTGCTGGGATTACAGGACTGAGCCACCATGCCCCGGCTTATTGGCTTTTGTTTTATTTTGTTTTAATCAGTGATGAGTAATGGTGGGGAATAGTATACTAGTATGCATGGGAGGAAGGATTGTGGAAATCTGGCTGGGGAAATCGCATTACTTGACTATTCGAGGGCGTGTATAGTGGACATTTATTTCTTCTTGTTACTGCTTTTTTCACCACTTTCTTTCAAATATGCTGTTTTGAATATACAAAATATAAAGTACTGTTCTGTTTGAATGTAGAAAGTACTGTGAGGTTGTTCAAATTATTTGATAGAAATATATTGAAAACTGGCATGATTTGATCTCTGATTCCATGTTTGTGAAGGGAAAGTGGTTAGCTCTGCAGTTGGGTGAAACTGGATGATACAACTACTAAGACATTTCTTTACAGCAGTGATTCTCAACCTGGCTGCACCTTAGATCACTTGGAGAGCTTATAAAAATGTGGATGCTTAAGTCCTATCCCAATACAATTACATCACAGTTTGTAAGTGTCTGTATTTTAAAAAAAACTTTACGGAAGAGTCTAATACATAGCCAGGATTTAGGACCACTCAGTGCTTTAAGGGTTAGAGATTTGGAGGAATGGTTTGAAATAATAAGGTTTGTGCATATGATATAGTAAGGTTGGGTTTGGACAGGGCCTCCAGCCAGAGCTGATATACTGACAATGCCTCAGTGTGGAAAAACTGTTTACCTTCTTGTTTGATTGGACAGGAGAAAAATGTCCTAATTTTCTGATGGGGCTCCTAATTTTTAAACATACTTGTAGAGAGCAAAATAACACCAGTGGCAACACATTATTTTGAACCAAGTAACTAATACTCCAATAGGGGGATAGCTAGATACAAAATAATGCTATAAGAATTGTCATGTATCAAATGCATTTTTATATTATCTATTTAAAAGAAAAATATTTATAACTAGAGCTTTGTAATTTTCACTTTCTTTCACCAGTGGGGTTATTTTTAACTCACTTATAGCTGGAGTTGAAAGGATATTTTTTAGAAGTCAATGAAACTTTTCAAAGGAACAAGAGGCTATGATATCCTCTAATACTCATTCTTAAATATATTATTCTCAGGAAATGGAAAAACACATCTGATTGTATGCAAAACATTTGTCCAGTTGCACTGTTTTATATAGGAGACAAAACTGTTAATGACTAGAGTTGGGGGATTTACCAGGCTCTAGAGTAATCTGGGATGGATAGAAATATAGCTTCTATATTGATGCTACTGCAATATGGCTTGTTATAGAAAAGCTCCTTTCTCACTAATATTTTCCAAAGTGAACAAGTGTTTGAATCAGAGCTTCTCACAAAAGACAGAAATAATGGAACTCTTCATTTGTTGACCCGCAAAAGTGGCTAATTAAAAACAGTGTCTTGATTTCTCCACACTGTCATCCCAAATCAAGACCTGATTGTGAGTGGGGAGAGTAATCTGATTCTGTACTTGAAGTGAAAGATTAATGTCTCAGACTGGGTGAAGCCATCCAATAGGTAATATTTCTTTCTTTTTTTTCTTTTTTAAAAAAAGTAATTACTGGTAGAGTAAAGAATATACTCAGGCATACAAAAATTTAAGATGACATGAAATCTTTGGAGTTACAGTTATAAGAGTTGATTTATTCCAGAGAATCCAGAAAAATGGTTCAATAAAGCCATCTCTGCATGGTGAGACCGTGCATTTCAACCCAAGCCTTTAAGAGGGGAGAATCGGTATTGAGGTTTAAAAAAAAAAAAAAAAATCCATCTAATGAAAATGCTCTACGTAAAGGCTCAGGATTTAAAAAATAAAATTAAGTAAAATTACCCTTGCTTTGATCCTGAGGCTAAATCTAAAGTAATCTGCAACAACAGGCCTTTTTTGTTTAAGGATTCCCAGTCCTTTGAGGTGAGGTATGTGCTGTGTTTAATAAAGATTATGTGACTGATTACTTTTCACATACTGACAGCTCCCTGTGGTGTCTTTTATGTGGATGGGGGAGATTATATTAAAGCTCTGTCTTTCTGCGTAGTGGCCACCTGCTCTTAAAAAAGGTTGTAGCAAACTTTCTTGGAAATAATGTTAGGAGTCCAAAGCATGATACAGAAACTGATGGGCCTGATCTGCATCTAGACTGAGCAGTACAGTGAATAGCAATGAAGACAGGAGGATTGAGCCCCAGGCAAGCCACTATATCTGCTCAGTTGTTATATTTATCAAGGATTACACTAAAACCTAATTCTGATTATGAACAAAGTGCTATATCCTGAGGTAAAGATGGTGAGTAAACAAGAACAAGGGATAACATTCTTTTTCTGTGATGTGTATGCCTTTGACGAGCTTTATGAATGTATTTCCCTAATTGATTTCAAGGAAGAATTTTCTAGTGTGAATGTATGAAAAGCAATTTTTACAGAAGCCTTAGTGTAAAGTCAATGATTAGTAGAGATCCTCAAAGTAATTGTACTACATAGAGATCAATATAAATACTGTATTAAAGCATTTATTTCACTTATGAATCTGCATGAGTGTGGTTGGAAATAACTGCAATATTACAATAAGCTAGGCTGAAGTTTGCATTCAAAATAGCAAAAAGGCAAATGTCTTCTATGTCAATGTCAGCTATAGTTATAAATTGAGATCTGATAAAACATGCAAAAAACTTTGTAAGTTTTAAAATATTTCTATAAGATAATATGACATCCCATGGTCTGTGTAAAAGTTAGCATGCTCTTTCTCTTGATATTTTCCCCTTAACTTTCTCCTTCAGTTGGAGTACTTGGTTTTCAGTCCTCCAGTCATTACTCTGTCTCTGCATACTGTCCTTGGGCTGTACTGACTATATTTTTTGGTTTTGAAATATAGGATCTTCAAGTCTATTTACTTCAAATTCGCCATGGTTAAAATTGAGCTAATTTCCTACCTTCTTTAAACCTCTTTATGATTTCTCCTTGCCTCTGAGTAAATGGTGTCATAACCACCATGTTCAGGGGGCTGGAAACCCATGAGTCCTCATGCATTCTTCCTCAACATCCAATCCTCAAGTTCTATTGGTGTTCATTGTTTTTTTGTTGTTGTTGTTTTTTGTTTGTTTGTTTATTTTTATTTTCACTGCCACAAGTCTGATTTTATACTCTCATTTTTCACATGAAAATGGCAACAGCTTTCTAACTAGCCTCTGCTGTCTCACCACTTACTGAGAAAACATCCAAATTCCCTGGCACTCATGCATGGCCTTTGACAACGTGGTCCCTGCAAGTCCAATCTTTCATCAGTTTTCTGGATCTCTCACCAGGTCCCCTCTTTTACTTGTTCTCTGGTGATAATGAACTTCCAGGAGTTCCTGGATCTTCCATACTTCTTACTTGCTCACCCTTCTTTCTCTTTCTCTCTCTCTCTTTGGAATGCCCTGTTTTAATTGCCCACTTGGAAAGTTCCTTTTCATCTGTTGTATCACCAGTTCCACTCCTCTACCCCACACTATGCATTAATGAAGGTCCCTTGGAAGGTTCCTATTATGTGGCCCATGCCCTTTGAGCAAATGCTACCTTGATGTAAAACTTTCCACAAAGAAGTTAATGTTGGTAAAGTGCCACTTGGAAATTAAAGCACAGTGCTTTGAGGAGTTAAATCCAATGACCTTGTAAAGAACTGGAAATTGTTAACAATGGCGCTGTCTGTCAAGGCTGGCATACTAGAGTGGCTCCGTGTGAACACCAAGGTCTGAGCTCGTGAGGTAGATGGGAGGGGGAGGCATGGGGATTGTGGTAAATAGGGGGGCCCAGACAAGATGAGTCTTTCTGTCTCAGGAAGCAAAAAAAGATCACTGAAGAGTAAAGCTAGGGTACAGAATGGCAACACCAAGTTTAAGTGTTGATGCAAGGGTTGATGGCAATGAGATGAAGCTTAGTAGGGAACAAGGTAGAAATGGAACTGAACAGGTGCAGGGAGGCAATGGAGCAAAGAGGTTTCTGGGCCACTATCAGGATCAGTCATGAAATGTCCTTAGCTTCTCATTTTTTTTGGAGGATATATGGAGGCATAGAGCTTGGTCACATTGGGCTGACACAGGTCACTGATTCCTGCAACCTCTAGTGATGCATTTCCAAACTCAGGTTAAAATGAAGGTCAAGAACTCCTGTTTTGCCATTTCTAAATTATTGGGATTAGACTATGAGCTTATTTCGAGGTATTTTTCAGTTCTGCTATGCTATGACTCTGATTTTGTTTTTATTTGGTAATCTTATACGGACAATAATTGCATTTTGCAAATTTAAAAGTATCATGCCAACATGGTTTGTCTGTTACCTAGCTTTCATTTTTCTTTTAATGTTGGAAAATTGTGATACAAATTTATAGATCCTAAATTAACAAATTACTCAAGACTTTAGAATTTCTTAAAATGTTACGGTATGCTTTTTTTTTTTGAAAGCTCTACATTTTATAAAACCAAATTTGTCAGACGAAGTTTTAGGTATCAAGAAAGAATTCTGTGGATTTTTTTGTTGTCAGGGTATCTTAGATTGTAATTTTATGTATTTTCCTTTTGGTACCTCATAAAAACTAGAAGGGCTTTCTTGAACTGCATACTTTGTCAATGCAATTTGATGATAGAGAAAGACATTTAAGTCCAGAATGATTGGTGTAAAGTACACTAGATGAGACTGTATAGTTGAATTTTCCAGATGATAGAAAATTGACAGTAAAGAAATATATACAAAATAGATTTTGAAAGAATTGTTGAATGTTTACCTGTCACTATATATTATCTTGGATACAATACAGATAATCCGAATGGAAAATTGCACTGAAAATGTCTTCCCCTGAGTTATATTTGCTGGTTCTTACATAAAATGTTATTTATACAACAGATTTTATTGTATCTTCTCTTGCTTTACTCCTTTATCGCCTTCTAGCTAACTGTCCTGACTTCAGACCTCTGTTAGATCTGCCAGATGTGCTCTCCTGGCCCATGAAATCAAGTGTGGGTGAGACCTGGTGCAGAACGGGAAGGCGACCCATACTTGGTTTCAGAGGCTGTGAGAATACCTGCAATTTAGAGGGAATACCATTTATGTTTATGCAGGACTTCCAGAGAACAAACAAAATTTATTACAGACATAAAGAATAAGAGATGAAATTCATGATTATATTGCATTTCTGTTCCAATGGGATTAAAAAAAAAACACGTATTCTAAGTAAATTGAACCAGGTTGACAGCTAATGATTTGATGTCTCTGTTAATGATTTTAAAACATTGTACAAATCCAAAACTGTTTACTCCTTCAAGGTATACCTCCTCTTCTCCCACTTCTCCAGCTATTGTGGTCCATTTGCCCTTGCTCTGGGCTAGTTCCTTGGTAACTAACAGAGATGGATGGACGGAGATGCCACGACAGGAGTATGGATTTTGCTGGGTCCTCATTTATGCTTGAGCATCTACCAACTCTTTTTCCAACATATTTTTGTTTCCCACACAGCCCCACTCACAGATGCTTGCCTATAGGGCCAAAAATCTCTAGTTAGCAATCTGCCAGAATCCTGCTTTCTTGTGTAGGAGATTGGAGTTCTTTCAAATAACCCATCTGGTAAGATGTAGAGAAGTAGAGAAACTGAGGTAAATAAAATGTATATTGTTAAATACTTTATTGCATACTTTGTACCTTTGCTGATCATTAATTTATAGACTGTAACTGTTGAGCTGGTGTTGGTTAAGGTTGTATTTGCTTGTTTGCTTGTTCTATACTCTTTAAAAACTTTTGTGGGTGGGTAGGGAGGGTATAATGGTGTTGATATATGTTGTCATCCCTTAGGCCAGAGGAACCATTTCACAATTACTTTTTATTTTCTCAACAAGAATTCTGAAGGCCTGTATCTTTGGCACAGAAAATTAAGCTATAAAGAGAAGTTCTGCCAAGTATATATTACATATCTCCTGGCCATAGATTTTGGTAGGCTGTGAGAAAAATATGAAAGTCATTTCCAAAGATTTATTTTGTATTTCCTTAATTGACTTTCATATTTGTAATACATTTTCTATTTATAAATGGTATTTCTTTGTTCCACTTAAGGTACCTTAATTTATAAACACACAAAATTAATAAAGGACATTTCCCCATTTTGTTGGGTTCTGAGAAGAATAAACCAAATTCTTTGCCAAGGCTTTTCCTTTTTTGGAAAATGCATTGGATAAACACAGTTTTCTTTGAATTATCTCAATTAAAGAGCTTCTCCTGAACATTCTAAAGAAGTGCTGTCTGGTAGATTTTTCTGTGTTGACAGAAATGACCTACATTCTGCACTAATTTGACAGACATTAGCCACAGGGCACTTGAAATATGGCCAATGAACTAAATTTTTAAATTTATATAGCAGCATGTGATCAGTGGCTACTATATTGTAGAGCATAGTTCTAGAGTACTTTAGTTATTTAGATAATTTTTTTATAGATTACAAGTTTACCAAATTCATCTTTATCAATTCTCTTATGAATTTGCTAGGTTTTGGTTAGTAGCTTAAGTTTATGTATTTTAGAGCAGTTTTGATACATCACCATGTGTTTTGACTTAGTACTTTTAGGCTGCTACTAAACCAAACACAATACCATAAATTGGATAGCTTGTAGAATGTTTTTCTCACAGCTCTGAAGGCTGGGATGTCTAAGAACAAGGCACCAGCAGATTCATTGTTCAATGTGGGCCTGTTTCATGGTTCCTAGATAATACCTTCTCACTTTGTCCTTACGTGATAGAGAGGGCAAGCAACTCCTTCAGGTCTCTTTTACAGTGGCACTAATTCCATTCTTGAGGTGTCTGTGCCCGTGACTTAATCACCTCCCAAAGGCCTCCCCTCCTAATGCCATCAACTTGGAGGTTAGGATTTCAACATACAAATTCTGGGGACAACACAAACATTCAAACCATAGCATTCTTATACAATAAACTTACTCACAAAACAGAGAGTGAACTAAAACAATTCTCCAAGTTTTAAACAATATATATGGTTGCCACTTTATTTTCAATGAAAACAAATTAAATTTCTGCTGAAAGCTAAAAGCTGGCCAATTATCAAGTGATCCCACAGTTATTGAGTGTTACTACTTGGACAGCATTAAATAAACCATTCCTTAAGTTACAAAAAAGATTTGAGGTGATTCCTCTCTTCAGTGATCCTACAGTGTTGATAGAAAGGCAAAACTGGCAGTTATGAAATAATTAAAAATAAATCAGTGCTAAACTCTATTATGTGAAATAGGAGTATAGATGAGGGAGAGATCAGTGTGGATCATAGTAGCTAATCTCTGCACTTTAAAGTTAAAGGGACCCTTATAAATCATTCATTTGGAGTTTTAGAAATCATGAAGTTGTATTTTATCAGGTTTACACACTCAAGATTTCACAGCCAGCTAATGACATGTCCAGTGCTTGAATAAAGGTCTCTTGACCCTCAATTTCATGATCACTTTTTACTAGTTAGCCTTATACCTCCTCCTGGAGGAGTTTGTTCTTAACAATTCATTAAAAGATAGCTTGGGGTCAGCAATTATAGACCGAGTTCTATTGCAAATATCAGTTTCATCTAGCAGAGTGTTCCCCAAATTTTAGTTGTTTACTCAACATATTCATAATGTTTTTTTCATATCCTTCTACCATTTGTACTATTATTTATCCTTTTTTTCATTTGAAATTCATTAAAAGGAAAATGAAAGGCCAGAATTATTTGTCATAAGTAAAAGGTAACTACGAAGTAACCACCTGAAAAATAAAGGCTAAGCTATAAATTCCCAGCCAGGCACTTTGTCTGCCTAAGCCAGAGGCCTGTTCTCTTTCTTATAAAGGAGATTAGTGAGTAATGGAAAAACATTAGATGCCATAGTCCTACATTACTATAAAGAGCAATCCTTTCCTTCACCTCCAGTTTTAAAATTGTGAGATTTACAAGGTCCGACTGTGGAAGCTAATATCGCCTATTGACCTCCCTATGGCTGTTTTGTGACTGCCTTAGGAAGAAATTAGCCATGGGCCTGCAGTTCTGCATGAGCTCATGTGCATGTCTGCATGAATTTGTGTGTCTGTATTGGTTTGTGGCGGGGGTTAGGGAATGGTGGTTACTTTTTAAATTATGCAATAATTGTATACATTTCCTGATTTTCTTTCTTCATTAAAACAAAGCTCTTTTGAACTGGTTGCTTTTGTCCTTTACGAGGGAAAGTAATTGTATAGTTAATCTGATTTTTTTTCTAATGTAATTAAATGGAATTTAGATAGATTATCTCTCCATATACAAACATGCAATTCTTATCATTTATAAAGCAAAAAAATAAAAACCCTTTTATTGTTTTTGGTTGAGCAGTTGGGCACATAAATAACTCTGTGGCTTATGTAAGAATGACATGCATTTTTCTCTTAAAGGTGAAGAATGCTGTCAAAATATACTTTTAAAAATTAAGAAAAGTAAACGATTCTTACAAATATCAAGTGAGGATATTTCACAGCTTATTTAACCCATTGATGAGAACCCTCAGTATTGTGAATCAGTTTTAAAGAGACTTTGAAAAGCAGATATTTGTATAGTTAGTTTGGAAAAGTGTGATGAAATATGTTTGCTGAGTTAGAGAAAATGCTCATTAATGTCCCACAGGGTAATAAAATCATAACCTTTGAACATATATTTTCAACCAGAGAGTAAATGGTTTGTATCACTACCAGACAAAAATATACAAGTTAAAAGTACCCAGAGTTGTTCTGGGTACCAATAGTAAATGGTAAGTAAAACAGTGACATATTTCCTGGTTCTTGGGAACCCAGGTAATTTTTCCCTCAGGGTTTATTTGGCAAAGTCTGGTGACATTTTTGGTCTTGGCACCTGGAGGGTGCGACCATCATCCAGCATACAGTCTAAGGATGCTGCTAAACATCCTATAATATAAAAACATCAGTTATTTCTGCCTCCTCTCATACCCCCAGAAAAAGATTATCCCGGCCAAAATATCAGTGGTTCTCAAGTTGAGAGACACTACCCTAGAGGATTAAATCACCTTTGTACAGGCCTGATAGTGCTCCAGTGTGACACTGAAAGGGCTTCCTGCCATTCTTTTGTCTGTTTTGGATAATTTTTCTTACTAATGCCATAAGATTTTCCATGCAATACAATGTTTTTGTATTGTCTGAATGTACCCAGAGGAAGCAGACATAGTGAGCTAGGCTAGGGCTCTGCTTGGTTATAACATTTCTTGTCCCTCTCTCATTCTATTGTTGTTTTCTTACATTTGAATGGAAAAAAAAACTGAAAATAAATGGTGAAGAAATGTTAAAACATGCATTATCTGTCACTGTGACCATTTTAATGAATGTCATTCCATTTTCTATAGGATAACATTATTTTCAGTTGACTATGTCCTTTCCTGATTGACGCTGTGATTCTTGAAAAATAAAAATTGATGCACAATAATGTAGTACAGGAAAGAAGTACGTATTAGTAAAGCATAGACTCTCCCTGCTCCTGACTAATTTCTTTCAGTTAGAAAGTTAAGGAAAACTGACATATTCTCTCTAAGAAAATATGGAACTGGAAACACCACACCTCATTCTTTTCAACCCTTCAATAGATTGAATTGAAAGTCAGCAATTAAGAGCAGTCTTCTATCTCCAATTTAGTGAAAAGGTAAAAACAGAAGGAAAATTCATATATAACATACTATGATATTCCAGGAACAACCACTATAATTTTTGTGTATTTGTTCAGACTTTTACTAGGAACAGCCTCATTTTCTTTTCTATTTAACTTAATGTTTTTTAATGTAACATATGCTTCTTGGAATAGGCACAAGCATACTGAGATGAGGATGAAGACTTTCTTCTGTACCCAAGAAACTCCTGTGTCAGTACCCAGAATTGTAATTGTAGAAAATATGCAATAGTATATATTAATTTTTCACTTAATATCATACTATCAGAATTTTTTTCATGTTGCCACATTGTCCTCCTAATCATTTAATGGCATGATTTATATAGATTTAAAAACAGCTCAAGTTTCCTGTAAGAAATATGATGCAATTTATAGTTGCATTTCTCATATCAGTAAGCAGTAGGATCATACTCATATACAGGAGTAAAATTATCCTCCAAATAATCTGCACAGGGCCTGGTACTTGCTAGGTGTTTAAAAAAAATGTTAATTTTCTTTTATTCAAGTTCTAGCATTTTTATACTGGCAGGAATCATGACATTGGCACATTCCTTTTTTCTCTTTTTGTCTTTTTTAATAGTAAAGGAACTGAGACCTTGTTAATTATTGTTATTATTATTTTTTTTGAGATGGAGTCTCGCTCTGTCACCCAGGCTGGAGTGCAGAGACCTTGTTAATTTAACTGGGGCAATGTAGAACTCTGTACTTGAACTTAAAATATTAGGTTCAAGTGCTATCTCTGCCTCTTATTGACTGTATGATAATAGATGAGCCACTTTACTTCTTGAGGCATTTCAGTATATATTGGAGAGAGAGTTGCACTAGGTAAAATATGTTGTTTAAGATTTAAGGTTTTTTTTTTTTTTTTTTTTTTTGCTTCTATCCAAGAGCTCATGCTGATAAAATTGATATAAAAATAGTGGTAATGTGAATTAGCACAACCACTAGGGGGAAGAATATGGAGTTCCCCAAAAAACTAAAAATAGAACTACCATATGATCCAACAATCCCAGTTCTCGGTATATATATATAAAAAAAGTGTGTCAAAGAGTTATCTTTTTCCCATATATATTGCAGCACCATTCACAATAGCCAAGACATGGAATTAACCTAAATGTCCATCAATGGATCGATGGATAAAGGACATGTGGTACATTTACACAAAGGAGTATTATTTAGCCATAAAAATGAAGTCCTTTTATTTATACAGAACAGGAAGACAGTATGTTTAGTGAAATAAATCAAGCATAGAAAGATAAATATTGTATATTCTCACTCATGTGGGAGCTAAAAATTTTTGAACTCATGGAAATAGTAGAGTGGTGGTTACAAGAGGCTGGGAAGGGTAGTAGAGAGGAAGGATAAAGTGGGGTTAGTTAATGGGTACAGGTATACAGTTATGTAGAATGAATAAGATCTAGTATTTTGTAGCACAATAGGGCCACTATAGTTAAACATATTTATTGTATATTTAAAAATAACTGAAAGAGCAGAATTGGAATGTTCCTAACAGACATACATAATAAATGGTTGAGGTGATGAATACTCTAATTTACTTGATTATTGCACATTATATGCCTGTATCAAAACACTACATGTATGCCAAAAACGTATACAACTATTATGTACCCATAATCATTAATTTTTTTAATTTAAAAATTTATGATCTCTTTAAGGACAAAAATCTTCCAAGGCAAGTATTAATCTACTAAATAAGCTCACTGTATAAAGAGCCCCAGAGTACTGTGAAATAATATGCATTCATTTGGAAACAAAAACTAATATTATAAGAGCACACTATGTATTAAGGATGCTTTCAAACATTTTATGTGGATTTTTACTATTAATCTTTAGTTACACTTTCAGGTAGGTGGTATGCTTCTCCGTTTATTTAAGGAAACTTCAACTGAGTGAAGTTGCCACATATTTCTAAATAACTCATCTAGTATATGTTTCATTATGCCAATGTCTAGAAAACTGATGTGTTCATTCAAAAACATTACTCCAACCTGTCAGTAGCAGTCTTTTTTTTAACTCTTTACAGTTTTAGAAAGGCCTTTTGGGCATGGTTTTGTGATCCATGACTATTTAAAAATCTCATCAGGGAAGTAGGAAATAATTTTCTTCTTATCTCACATGAATTGTTCTTGTAGCAAAGAGCTGTCAAAAACATTCTCTCCATCATTCTTCAGGAAAATGTTAAGCATTGAGGGCAAGCAAGCCCCTTAAACTAGAGACCCAGAGGTACAGTAGAAAGTATTCCAGAGTTGAGATGAGAGTTCTATGCTCCTGTCTTAGCACATATACTGACTTGTGTGATTCAGCTAATTTCCAGGAAGCTCAACTATAAAAGTGAGGGAGGTGCACCAGATGATCTCCAAGATCTTGTACTCTGTTTGTACTCTACTCTCTCCTTGTGTATCTTCCCCACCCACTCTGCTGTTCTGTGCGGGGAAGGGAGATCTGTAGCTCTGTTGTATTAAAATAAAAACTTTAGACAAATATAGCAGAGTTTAATTGAGCAAGGTACAGTTCAATGTGGGCAGACAGCATTTGTGGATAAAAAATGGAGGTGAAGTACAGAAACAGCTTGCTTGATTGTGATTTGCATTTGTCTCGCCTCGCCATGGTCTGATCAGTTGGCCACCTGTGATTGACTGAAGCTTGGCTACTGGGACTGACTGAGATCCAGCTAGTTGTTACAAAAGTATACTGCTGTGTTAGGCTTCAAGTTAGTTTCTGTACTGTTAGGTTGCATTTTATTATGTGAAGAGTCAAGTACAGAGGCATTCACAGGCCAAATTTAGTTTAAGAATTTTCCCCTTTGGTCAGCCTCTCAATTTTGAGAGATTTGACCAAAACCTTGGACATGGATTCTACTCTCTCTTACCATCATAAATTGACTTTATTTGGTCTCAGTACGGAATTTCCAAGTGAGTTCAATAATTCTTTATGATCTTGATGATCTAAATCAAAGTGAGACTATTCAAGGATTGCTAGATGGCTGCATACAAAAATTTAATACTTGAGAGGAGACCACACATCATGGGGACTATTATGTAATGATCATTAGGATAATAATACCAAAAGACTTACGTATACTGCATAACAGAAGCCCCTACAAACTGAACCGATCAAAATCAAGCAAATTGAAGTTCAGCTAATATAGAAAGGTCAGTAGTATTTGAGTCCAGTTGATCATAGTCGGTGTTCAGGATGCGATGGTGATTAAAGACCACAGTCCACTGTAGAATGGTCTGATTTAAGAGGAATACAGTTTTGTCATTAACCAGTTATTTTAAGTTATAGTCACCTGGAGACCCACTAGAAGACATAAAGATTAGAAAACCTTGGAAAAGCCAAGCTTGCCACTCACCACTTAGGATGTCTGCAAACCAACTATTAGTGGTTCCTATAAACACATTGTGTGTTCCTATCTCTTGAGAAATTTCCTTGATTATTTGATGGCAGGGTTTTAAAAAACAGAGGTTTCAGCCAACTTTTAAATTATGCTTTCTGTAGTAGCAAAATAAGGGGAAATATAGATACAGCATTCAGTTTCGTTCAATGCCTTACACAAGCCCCCAGCATGACAAAAAGAAATCTAAAACTGCACGATGTTTCATTAAGTGCTTTTTGCTGAACATGTATATTTTTATCCACCATTCAGAGAGTGACTTCTATCAGTACGAACCCCTAGGAGGTCTTGTTGGCCACAAAGTCCAAGATTTTTTTCCAGTTTACAGATTAGTTTCAAATTCCATACTACCGGTACTCCACTACTACCCAAGAGTGAGCCCTCAGTAACCTCATTGGAGTCTTTCCCCATTGGAAACTAGATTATCTTTACAAACCCAACAATTGCTCCAGTTTTTTGCTGGAGCATAAGCCTTAACTAAAAAAAAAAAAAAATCCACAAATTGTGGTCCCACAGATTTTCCTGCAGAGAAAAGGAAAAGATTAGGACAGCAGCAAATGAGGAAAAAAGAAAAAGGGTAGTCCTTTCAAAATGGCATAGAAAAGAAGCCTTTTTCTGTAATCTTTGGAAAGCCATTCATATCTAGGATGCCATTTGCTTCTGCAGAGAAACTTCCCTGGTCGGCTTTCTCTAAAAGTCTCCAATAAGTGTACAGCTCTAAGAGTCTGGAGGGTCATTTTCAGTTGTGAGATGTGGACTCGAGGTTTGAGCCCCCAAAGTTTTGCTGCAGTGAAGGCGGTGAAAAGAAGTTGGTATGATCCCTTTCAATGGAGTTCAAGGGCAGTCTTTCTCTGATGTCATTTCCAGAAGACCCAATCTCTGGGTTCTAGATCTTCAAAGATTTGATTGTTCTCAGTTGATGGATTATAAAAAGCTTCCTTTACCTCGTGAAAAGACACTTTTGCAAAATGCATTAAAGTCTTACAGCGTTTAGTCATATCAGGGTTTAGGAGACCAAAAGATACATGAGGTCCCGTCATTAAGGACAGAGGCCTTTCAGTGACTATTTCATGAGAGGTCAATTTACGTTTTCCACTGAGGGTGGATCTGATTGCCATCAAGGCCAATGGTAATACCTTTAGCAAAGGCAATCTAATCAATTCAGTTAACTGTGCCAATTTCAGTTTTAAGATGCCATTTCTTCTTTCAACCTTTCTAGAAGACTGAGGGTGAAAGGGATGATGGTAATTCCATTGTGTTCATACCACCTTATTTAATTGCTTTATAAATTATCCAGTAAAATGGATACCTCTACTGCTGGAGATTTTGCCAGGAATGCCCCATAAAGGAAACACATTTTTGAATATCCTTTTAGCTATTCATATAGTATTGGACTTCCTGCGTGGACAGTTCCAACTAGGGAACATAAACTATTTAAAAAAAATACAGGGCCGGACTCAGTGGCTCACACCTGTAATCTCAGCGCTTTGGGAGGCTGAGGCAGGCAGATCACGAGGTCAGGAGATCGAGACCATCCTGGCTAACACAGTGAAACCCCGTCTCTACTAAAAATACAAAAAAATTAGTTGGATGTGGTGGCAGGCACCTGTAGTCCCAGCTACTCAGGAGGCTGAGGCAGGAGAATGGTGTGAATCTGAGAGGCAGAGCTTGCAGTGAGCCGAGATTGTGCCTCCAGCCTGGGTGACAGAGCGAGACTCCGTCTAAAAAAAAAAAAAAATTCATATCCCACTGAAAGTAGCAATTAAATGGAATCTCTGTAAATGTTGAAATGGCCCATTAGGTAGCGGAAATGTACCCCATGTGGTTTTGATTGTCTTCCCAGAATTGCAAGTTTGACAAACCAAACATTGGTTATGAATTATTTCAGCAATTTTATAACAGTCACCACACCAATATTTTTTCATAATTTGTATCATTTTGCCTACTCCATGACAAGTTATAGAGGGCAGAACTTTTAATAATGGAAGCTGTAAGGACTCAGAAAAGACCAGACCATCATCCAGACTTTCCATGAGTCCATGCTGAACATTGAATTTATATCCTTCTAAGTACCAGTTTTGTTTCTCCAGTTCAGGTGCATAGCACTGTTTCTTGAGTAAGTTATCATAGGTAATGTTAAAATAAAAATTTAGACAAAATAAATTTAATAGGTATATTTAAGCAAAGAACAATTTATGAATTGGGTAGTGCTCAGAATCAAAAGAGATTCGGAGTACTCCGCTACAGCCATGCGGGTAGTGAGCTTTCTTCACATGGAGGGAAAACAAGTAAAATATACTAGATTAGTTTAGAGTAGAAAGACACTAGTTAGAGGTTAGACAATAGTTTCTGATCGGTAATGTCTCTAGTTTCATTATAGTCTTTACATTGGGCTCTGGTTTGCTTATAGGGACCTAAAGCACTGGGGCTGTCTCAGTGTAATGGCTTCTATATTAGGATTTTTTTAAAAAAGAAACAATTCCCCCTTTTTTCATCTTCTCATTTATGAGACTGACCAAAATATAGGCATAAGCACCACTCCCTGCCACCATCGTGGCTGGGTTGTCTTTTTCTCAGTGTGGAACTCATAAGTCATGACGTCAGGCTTGTTAAAGAAAGGTTCCTTTTATTTCATTTTTGTACTCTAATTGCAATGAGACCATCTGATGTACCATCGATGGCTGTGGACATGTGTTTAAGACTCTTGAGAGAATACAGTGCACAAAGGTGATTGTAATGATGACTGTCAGGAGGATAATATCAAGATGCCAACGTATTCTCTTTAGTTCCCAATGAACCAAACCAGCTGAAATAAAATAAATCAAAGAATCAACCAGAGAAGGATTCAACTTGTTTTAGCCATGTGGCCTGTTAACTTATTGTAATTGAGTTTCTGCAATACAAGAGGTATTTATTCAGATATAACAGGATATGTTAGTTATTGCACTGACTTCTCCTTTTTCAGCCAATAGATGGTCCAATGCAATCTGATTATCTAAAACAACTTAAGTAAGATAATTTAGAGATTTTTCTTGGGCAAACATAGCCTTAGATGTAGAGTCAGCTATAGTAACTTATGTCAAAGACAAATTTCCGATCATCATGTTATTTGCATTCACCCCAAGCCACAGGGAAAGATACATAAAAAATTATGCCCACCTGGTAGGGTTGACATTTGCTGTAAGTTTCTTTTTAATCTATAATGTAGTTTTAGAGGGGTGGATCAGTGTTTAGCTTCTGATTGATTACAGTTTGACAATGATACTATTAAAATACTTAGTGTGCATTGGCCTTTCATTCTCTATCAAGGCATGGGGTGGCCCAAGCATATGGCTGAGAGTTAAATAACCTCCACAGATAAAGATGTACCATAGGGGTGCATATAAGGCTCCTCCTTGGGTAATTTTATTTGTGGAGGTATTAGTTACAATAGAGGCACTGACCATTTCTAACCAAGAGTCTGATACTGAGCTATTACATACTGGAAGTCTGCAAAAATACATAGGTGGATACGAATTCTTGCAAAAGAGTCTATTAAAGTCCCTTTTTTATTGTTGTTTTTTAACCAGGTGGCCTCCATATAATACAGCCAACTAACTTGGACGCTGGCCGTCCTAGTCCATGGTTGGGTTAGATTAAAACAAGTATAAGAATAAATGGGTCTAGAAAGTCACAATGTGAACTAAAGGATCTCTAAAATCATAGGAGGATTTTGGCTTAGCATGGCAAATCCAGCATTTAATTAAATTTCCTCCAGAAGCTATTGACTGTGATATTCCAATTATGACATAATTTTGCCACCCACAGATAGAAAGGAAGAACAAGAAATAGGAGAGAAAAAAATAGGGGCTTAATAATAGGGAGAGGAGATTCTTGATCCATGATCTTAGGAAAATAGTCTCCATTCAAGGTACCATCTACTTCTGGGGAGAGATTTTCATGGTGAGTTTTACTGAAACATCGTCAGCTGGTGTACATTTCCAAAAGTCTGAGTTAAGTTGAAAAACATAAATTTAAGACTTAAGGCCTTGGAGCTTTGTTGCAGTGTGAGTGGTGAGAAGAACATAATATGCTCCCTTCCAATGAAGCTTAAGGGAAGCCTTTCTTTGGTATCATTTCCAAAAGACCCAATCTCTAGGTTGTAGGTCATGGAAAATCTATTGATCGATCAATGGGTCATGGTAGGGTTTCTTTTACCTAGTGGAAGTATACTTTGACATGTATCAAGGCCTTGCAATATTGAATTATACCAGAGGTTTCAAGATACTTCAGGTTTAATTGTTAAGGGCATAGGTCTTTCACTTACTATTTCATAAAGTGTCAACTTGTGCTTTGATTTTCAGTAGGGGTAGATCTAATTGCCATTAAAGCTAGTAGTAATGCTTTTTGCCAAGGAAATCTAATAGATGCCCTTAGCCTATTTTAGTTTTAGGATACCATTTGTTCATTCAACCTTTGCAGAAGGCTTGGGATGGTAAGGATAATGCTAGTGCCATTTTGTAAAACTTAATTTAGTTGTTTAATAATTTGTCCAATAAAATGAGTTTCTCTATCACTGAAAATCCTTCCAGGGGCACTCCATAAGGGAAATGCATTCTCTAATAATTTTTTTGCTTCTCTTGTGTCATTGACCTTTCTGCAGGGAAAGGCCTCAATCTATCCCAAGAACAGGCATACAATTATATGAACATACTGATAACTCATTGAGGGTGGCAGCTGAATGAAGTGTACTTGGAGGTGTTCCAGTGGTCCAGCAGGTGATTGTAGTATAGTGCCAGAAACCTTAATTGTTTTTCCAGGATTACGAATCTGACAAATCAGACATTGGTTAAAACTGTTTTTGCAACAATCACTTCAGCAATACTTTTTCATAATTTGTACCATTTTGTCTACACCATGGTGAGTTGTGGAGTATAGAGACTTTAATTGCAGTGATTTTTAAGGACTCAGGGAGGGCCAGGCAGTTTTCTGGGCCCTCAGTGAGTCCATATTTAGTACTGAGTTTGTATTTTTTAGGTGCCAACTTTGCTTTTCTAATTTAGGTGCAGAGCATTGTTTATTAAATACATTATCATAGGTTATTTGGATCAATCTTATGAAATTCATTTAAATGGCACATACAAACACTTTCAGAAATAGCTAACTTATCATGGAAATTCACTACGGCAGTTTCTCCATATTCAGGGTCAATTTTGAATGTGAGCTTCGATTTTAGTAATAGTAACTTGTGAGGGCAACACAGCAGCAGAAAGCAGCTCATTCACTTGGGGTCATTTTTTTTATTGAGGTCTTACTAGAAGTGAGGAATCTTCTTTGTTTCCATAATATGACAACATTATGGACCACCCCAAAGGTATATCTACTATATGTATAAATGTTGACTGATTTGCCCTTAGATATTTCACAGGCCCAAATAAAAACATATAACTCTGCTGGTTGGGCTGACTTAAATTGGGGAAGAGTTTCCTTTTCTATTAGTTTATATTGAGTTGTCATAGCACACACTGCTTGGTATTTTCCTTCTGAATTTTTGGCATAAGATCCATCAACAAAAACTATTAGCCCAGAATTATATAATGGAGCATCCTATAAATCAGTGTGAGGGGTCAATAGCTATGATTTCACATTTACACCATTGTGGTCCTCATCATCACCAGAAAAGGATGGTAAAGTAGCAGGATTAAGTAGTTTGCAGTATTTTAGATGGAGACTATGAAGAGGCAGAAGAATAATTTCTCAAGATGTTAGTCTGCTTGGTGAGAAATCTTGAGTTTGAATGAAATTTAATGGTCTTTCCACAACATGTGGGGCTTGAAAATAAAGTTTATGTCCTAAAACTAGCTCTGGTGAAACCTCTACCAATCTGACTGCTGCTGCTACTGCCTTTAATCAATAGCTGCTGAGTCTAATTGCAGGCTATAATAAATGATGGATGGGTCTGTGTTTTCCTCCATGTTTTTAGCAAGAACTCCTAAAGTTGGCTGTCAGGTTCATAAATAAGCAAGGTGAAAGGTTTGATGTAATTTGAGAGTTCTGAGATGAGAAGTTGTTGTAGGGACAGTTTTTGTTGGCTGAAGGCTTGCTTATGGTTGTTCTCCCAAGGTAAAGACTCTGGGACAAAGTATTTTGTAAATTAATAAAAGGGAAGTGCCAAACAAAAAAATTTGGACCCAAGACTTACAATACCTACAAGTCCAAAGAAATGTCGTAATTGTCTTTTAGTCGTGGGTCTTAGGAAACTTTCAAGTGAGAGGGAGCTTCTGCAGTCAGATTATTTCCCAAATAATGAACCTTTTTTTTCTGGAAAACTATAGCTTTCTCATAGAAGCCTTATGCCCTTTGTAAGCTAGTTGTTGTAGTAAGTAAGTTGAATCTGTTCCTGGACCTTCTTTAGTAAGAGAGCACAGCAGTAGGTCATCTACTTATTCATTAGGAGTAGAACTCCTGGCCGGGCACGGTGGCTCATGCCTGTAATCCCAGCATGATTTGGGAGGCCGAGGTGGGCAGATCATGAGGTCAGGAGATCGAGATCACCCTGGCTAACACAGTGAAACCCTGTCTCTACTAAAAGTACAAAAAATTAGCCGGGTGTGGTGGTGGCTGCCTGTAGTCCCAGCTACTCAGGAGGCTGAGGCAGGAGAATGGCATGAACCCAGGACGAGGAGCTTGCAGTGAGCCAAGATGGTGCCACTGCACTCCAGCCTGGGCTACAGAGAAAGACTCTGTCTCAAAAAGAAAAACAAAAAACAAAAAAAAAAACAAGAGTAGAATTCCTAGGGAATTTAAGTTTGCCAAATCCTGATGCAATATCTGAGAAAAATAGGATGGCACTTCAGTAAACCCCTGTAGCATTACAATCAAAGTACACTGTTGATTTTCCCAAGTAAAGACACGTAAGTATTGACTCTGTCAACTGGAGTACTAAAGAAGGCGGACCAAAGACTCACTACTGTCAAACATTTCAAATGTGTGGTTGCATTAGACAAAAAAAATAGAGTTTGGAACCACTGGAAATCTTGGTATTACAACCTTATTTACTATATGCAAATCTTGAACAATTTCATCCATTGAGTTTTTAACTGGTAGGAGTGGAGTGTTATAAGGGCTAGTGCAAGAAATTGTAAGTCTTTGTTTAAGTCCTTTATGATGGTGAGAATTACTAAATAGCTACTGGTTTTAGTGGATATTGAGGCAATTTAGGTAGGGGCTTACAATAATCTACTTGGATTTTTATAATTTCAGCACCTTTAATTTTTCCTGTTTCAGTTGAAGAAGCCCACAAATATTTAGGTACTTCAGAAAGGTCAGGGTTTATATAGGTTTGAGTTTCCATGTTATCTACATGTTATGCCTATAGGGAACAGAAAAGTTCAGGTTTAGAAGAGTTAGGAAATTTGAAGATTCTGTCCCCTTCTGAAGAAAATTTTATGTGACTACTTGATTTAGAGAGCAAGTCTTGTCCCTGTAGATGCATTGAGGCAGTATCATGTAGTAAGAAGATATGTTCTTCTGAAAATGATCCAAGTGTCAATTGGACAGGTTCAGACATAGGGACCTATTGCACTTGATTTCAAACCCCACCACAGAAACATTCTCTTTACTTTGAGGGATTCATTGATTTATGAGGATGGGGTTTAAAGTAGATAAATTTTCTATCAATAATGTACAATATACCCCCATTAATCTTAATCTTAGTTTTGTGTTGTTCATTCAGAGGTATTATGCGAGGCAGTTTAGGGGAGAATTTCTTGAAGCCCCATCAGTGTTAGTGATTATTCTGGGAATCAAACCCCAGGGGGCTTCCTGAAGTAGAGAAAGCCTGGGCAAAAATAAATGAGTGTATCAGATGGCTGGTGTCAGAGTGGACAGTTTCTTGTTCCAGTGGCCTGGCTGTTTACAGTAAAGACATCAATCCACAGGTTTCTTAAGTTTGGGACCTCTTGATTTTGATTTACAATGCACACAAAGAAATCGTCTTGGTTCCTGTAGTTGTTGTAACTGTAAACATGAGCCTATTTGCCTTTTGATTGTTCCCTTATTCTAGAATCTTCTCATAATGTTCAGCTAGGGTACAAAATGTTCAGCTAGAGACACTAATTCAATCATATATATATAATTTCCCATCCTGGTTTATGTTTTCTAATTAAGCCACTAAATTCAGGGCAAAGTCCATTTATGAACAGAGCAATTAAGGCTATTTCAATCCCTGTAGAAAACATCCCTTGTTGTATTTCAAGCCTGAAGAGTGTGTGTGTGTGTGTGTGTGTGTGTGTGTGTGTGTGTGTGTGTGAATGTGTTTTGTTTGGTTGGTTGGTTTTGAGACAGGGTCTCACTCTGTCACCCATCCTGGAGTACAGTGGCTCGATCTCGGTTCACTGCAACCTCTGTCTCTTGGGCTCAAGCAGTCCTCCTGCCTTAGCCTCCCAGGTAGCTAGGACTACAGGTGCAGGCCACTAGGCCCAGCTAATTTTTGTAGTTTTTGTAGAGATGGGATTTCACCAGATTGCCCAGGATAGTCTTGAACTTTTGGGCTCAAGCAACTCACTGGCTTTGGCCTTCCCAAGTGCTGGGATTACAAGTATGAGCCACCACACCTGGCCCCCTGGCCCCCTGGAATGTTAAATAAATAATATTTCTAAACAGATTGTAATCTGAAACTAGTTCAAACTTGTTCATCCTGTTTTTTTTTTTTTTTTCTATAAGATTGTGTGATGGACCGATCAATCTGGAAAATTCTTAGGAACTGAATATAAAAGATTTTCAGCAATTATTTCTGGCTCCTTTTGGCCCTCCTCTCAAGGAGATATTCTAGGGGTCTTTAATATTCTCGAGTTTTTCCGATTCCACTCCTACCATCTGTTTGTGAGCTTCACAGGGTGAATAAATTGATAAAGATCAGGGATTCCTGGATCATATGCTCCAATAAGGATTCTGACTTTTTCAGTAAATTTCTAGAGGTTTTCCTTTCGGTTAGGGAAGTCTTTTGCAATGACTGAAGCTCAGTTTTAGAACACGGAGTAAAGGTGGTTGCAGAAGGCAGGCCTGGCTGATCAGAAGATTTCACTTTGTAAAGCATTTGTTTGACTGCCTTTTGTCCATTATCTTTAGGGCAAAAAGGTAGTTGAGCAAAAGGGTTAGTGGACTCAGAGTATATAGGTAAGGACAAAGTGAATGAATAGTCAGGGTTAATTCAGTCAAGGTACAGTCCTTTTATGTAATGTTCTCAGTTTGTTGCTTAAGCTTTATATTTGCCTTAGAGAAGGAAGATTTTAGAAAGGCAATTTTTGATTCATTTAATCTAGTAGATGTTTCCACGTACCGATTGAAAAATATATCACATTGCTTTTGAGGAGTTTTGGATCCTTTCTTTTTTAATGTGCCCCACAAGTGACCAGTTTTACCTAGGTTAAGACCTTCTTGGCTGGGCACAGTGGCTCACACCTATCATCCCAGCATATTGGGAGGCCAAGGCCAGCAGATCACTTGAGGCCAGGAGTTTGCGACTAGCCTGGCCAACATGGCAAAACCCCATCTCTACTAAAAATACAAAAATTATCTGGGCATAGCAGCACACATCTCTAATCCCAGCTACTTGGGAGGCTGAGGCAGGAGAATATCTTGAACCTGGGAGACAGAGGTTGCAGTGAGCTAACATCACATCACTGCACTCCAGCCTGTGCAACAGAATAAAGTTCTATCTCTAAACAACAACAAAGAAAACCTTCTTATTGTGGCTACTCTGATATTCTAATTCTAAATTATCTTTGATAAGCTTAATCCATTTTTCTAAAAATATACAAATTCTGGGTCTATAATTCTTATACATAATATTTGTTGGAGTCCCAGAAGGTAGAGTACCAGACTCCTTTGATTCAGAAAAATCTATTGTCAAAAAATACCTTTTCAAGGCCTATAACTGAATCTCATCCAGTTAATCATTGAATCCAATCTGATTCTGGACCCTGTCCATTCTAAGAATTGGTCAGATGAAGTCCAGAGAGTTCAAAACACAATCAGTGTAACTCAGTCTACCACTGCCTTCAGTTACAAACAAGAGAGCAGTGAGCACGGTGGATTCCCAGGGCACCTCACCTGGTCACTTAATCTTACTAGGGATCATCAGAGATCTCCTTTGAATCTCACTTATACATCAAAACTGATAAAAGAAAATCTTTAGACAAAATGAATATAATAGAGTTTATTTGAGCAAAGCATAATTCATGAATTATATAGTACTCAGAATAAAAAGATTTTCAGAGTGCTTCACTTCAGCAGCATGGGCAAGCAGCTTTATGTTGAGGGAAGACAAATAAAATGTGCTTGATTGGTTTAGGGTGGCAAGATCCTAGTCAGAGATTGGATAGCAGTTTCTGATTGGTAAAGTTTCTAGTTTCATTTTACTATTTATACTGGGCTCTGGTTTGCTTCCATAGGAACCTAAAGCACCAGGACTGTCTCAGTCTAATGGCCTCTCTGTTAGGATTTTTTTAAATAGGATTTCAATTTGAATCAGTCTTATGGAGTTCATTCTAATTGTATATATTAACAATTTCAGTACTGGCTGACTTAGCATGAAAATCTGCCAAAGCATTTCCTTGGTTTCAATGAATTCTTGTTCTGCTGGACATTTGGTTAGCAGTTTTATAAAATTAGTTTCTTCATTAGGTTCTAGGAATTCTTACCCAGTACAATGGTATGATCAGATTTTTAGAAATTTCATACAATTTCTAGAACACATACTAATCACACATCTATACAAACATAACGCAAAGGTTTAGTATCAGTTATTAGTTGACAATGCTTTTCGTATAGTTTAATATACCAAGTCAGCCCAACTAGTTAACACCTCTCTTTTTATAAGGAGAGAGACAAATCTCTTTGAGAAGTTCCAAGGGCTTATTGGGAAAATCCCGAAGTTAATTTGAGATCAAGAAGAGAATTTAAAATTTTATTTGAAGGAGTTTGTCAAAAATATCAAAGCTTTAAACATTTGATTAAAATAGCATTACAGGTTACTATGAAATAATAGTCATTTAACCAGTGATAATTAAATATTTCAAAGGCAATCACAGGAAGTTTCATAGTTGTAGGATAAACCTTAAGTTTTTAATAGAGACAACACAAAGCACAGGACATCATCTTGATAAACCCCAGAATCTTTGTTTTCTAGGCCAATTACTTAAAAGATAAAGAAAAAATTCTCACAATTTCCTATTAAGAGCAGATCAGTACTCCAAAAACCTCTTTTAGCACAGGAGACCAAATTCTAATTTTGCATCAATGTACTTTTTATATTAGTGCTCAATTTTTAGAAAACTCGTCAATAGTTTCTTTCTACTATTATAGCCAGCTTGATCACACATAAAATTCCTTTCAAAAGATTACACTTCCAGAAAATTTCTGCAGCCTTCTTATATCCCTTCAGTTATTTGTTCTATACATTCCCTCTTTCTCATTGTAGAACAACCAGCAAATCTAATTTAGGACAAAAAAATACTCTTGTTTTCCCTTAACAAAAATACATCTTCCAAACCTCATAGCTTCACTTACCAAAACCATATCTCACTTTCCTCACATGTAGAGTTGTTTCCCTTATATTGTTTCTAATTTTAATGACCATACCTGTTGATTAGAATTTGTAACTCTTAGTAATGTTAATTTATAGTGAAAACCCAGGAAGTAAAGCAATTTTGAATTTTCGTATATCAACATTTTATGAATATACATTTTATAATTTCTAAAAATATGTGCTTCCTCCTAGAACAATTTTTCATGTTTGCTAACAGACTGAAATATATTTAACTTTTCTATATCATAAAAAAACAAGATGCTGAAAATTATATACTTAAAACTTGTTCAGCAATTACTGTTTCAGTATTTTAACTTACTTAGAAATGACTCAGACATTTCACAAATATCCATTACTTAATTTAACTTAACATTCTTCAAAATTTCAAATTTCTGAAAAAGATTTTTTAAACCATGATTGGTTTATTGAAAAACTTTGACCAGGTACGGTGGCTCATGCCTGTAATCCCAGCACTTTGGGAGACCGAGGTGGGTGGATCACCTAAGGTCAGGAGTTCAAGACCAGTCTGGCCAACATGGTGAAACACCATCTCTACCAAAAGTACAAAATGTAGCTGGGTGTCGTGGCACATGCCTGTAATCCCAGCTACTTGGGTAGACTGAGGCAGGAGAATCATGTGAACCCAGGAGGCGGTGGTTGCAGTGAGCCAAGATCATATGACTGCACTTCAGCCTGGGCAACAGAGTGAGACTCTGTCTCAAAAAAAAAAAAAAAGAAACTTTGATGCCACATTCACGTAATGTACTTGTTCTTAACAATTATGCTTACATTGCTCATTAAACAAAGCTAGCCTTTGAAGGATTTCATAAAATATCACCCCAAAATTTATATATTGGTATACATATTTTTGGTATATTGATTACTTTCTAGCACTGAAAGCACTTGAAAACAGCAAAATGCATAGGCTTTCTGAGTGCCCTCCATTTGCCTAAAGAGATCCTACAAAAGGAACTCAATTGCTATTAATTGTCCAAAGATTAACTCTTATTACAGAAGAGGAGGTTAGAGGTCCACCACAGCCAAACAGACCTTATCACAAACCATCATCTATTCTTCTAAGGGCCCATTCATCTTTTCAAAAATCATTTAATCTGAGGATATCTTTTTGCTTCACCCCTGACCATCGTATCCATTCTAGCATCAGAGTTAAGGCAAGGAACACTCCTGTCCCAGCACATATGCTAACTTGTGTGGTTTAGCTAATTTCCAAGAAGGACATCTCCAAAAGTGAGGGAGGTGCACCAGATAATCTCCAAGATCTCATACTCTGTTTTCTTCTCTCTCCCCAGGCATCCTTTTTTTCCCTTTTGCTGTTCTCTGTGTGTGGGATCTACAGCTCTGTTGTGTTAAAATAGAAACTTTAGACAAATTAAATCTAACAGTTTAACTGAGCAAGGAACAATTCATGAAGTACATAGCCCTCAGAATCAGAAGAGGTTCAGAAAGCTCCACTCCACAATGTGGACAGAAAATGGAAGTTAAATACAGAAACAGCTTGATTGGTTGGGATTTGCATTTGTCTCGCTTGACCATGGCCTGATCGGTTGGCCACCTGTGATTGACCAAAGCTTGGCTACTGTGATTGGCTGAGACTCAGCTATTTATTATAAAAGTATACTGCTGTGTAGTGAGCTGAGATCACGCCACTGCACTCCAGCCTGGGTGATAGAGTGAGACTCCATCTCAAAAAAAAAAAAAAGAGTATACTGCTGTGTTAGACTTCCAGTTAATTTCTGTACTAAGTTAGGTTGCAGTTTGTTATGCGTGGGCTCAAATATGGATGTGTGTTCAGTCCAAATTTAGTTTAACACTTGGTAAGGTTTTAAGTAATCCCTTGGTTTTTAGCCTCATATTGCACCTCAATCATCCACACTCTCTGATTCTACAAGTACCAAATCCTTTTATGTTTTTGTCAGGCAACTTGGCTTTTTTCTGGCCTTTCCCCCTTCTATGTCCATTCTGAGTTTTGACGTCTACTTCTCTTTAACATTTTCTCTATTTGTTCAAAAGAATTTCCAAAATTGTAATGAGAGGTGCCATTCAGAGCATTCAGAGATGATCCTTTCCCTATTCCCTCTCTTTTTATTTTTTTATTTTTATTTTTTGAGACAGAGTTTCCTACTGTCACCCAGGCTACAACCTCTGCCTCCTGGGTTCAAGTGATTCTCTCACTTCAGCCTCCCAAGTAGCTGAGACTACAGGTGTGTGCCACCATGCCCAGCTAATTTTTGTATTTTTAGTAGAGATGGGGTTTCACCATGTTGGCTAGGCTGGTCTCAAACTCCTGACCTCAAATGATCTGCCTGCCTTGGCCTCCCAAAGTTCTGGGATTACAGGCATGAGCCATTCTTTTTTTTGTGGTAAGTTTTATTATCATTATTATACCATTCCAATGATTTCAGCACTATTTCTGGACACAAATGAGATAAATACATGCAGGGCTACACTATGTTGTAACCTTGGGAAAGTAAGCTGGGGGTGGAGATTGTTGATAAGTCAGAGCGAAAGACAGATAATGTAAATAGAATGTTCCAAAGGAGGTACAGATCCAGAGAGTCCTATAAATTGCTGGAGGAAGATCATCAAAAGAGGAAGGGAGAGTTATGATGAACCACTATAGAATAAATATATAGACTTTTTGTACTGTGGACGTAGATTTGGGAAGGTAAAGTCATTTATTAACTCAACAAATATTTACTGAGTGCCTACTATGTGTAAACTCTACCCTGGCTGCTGATGTTCTGATGACCAATAGGTACAGCTTCTGTCTTTTGTCTGCTCATGACATTGAAGTAAACTCAGAGACTACTCAAACAAAGAAACCAACCAACAAACAGATAGAAGTACAACACAGTAAGTGCTGAAGAGAAGGCAGCAGAAGTTAGAAACAGCTAACTGACCAAACTGAAAGAGAAAATCATGTACCACATATTCTGGTTAATATATATTGCAGAGTGGATGTCAACTATTTTGAAACTAATCAGGGGGTTGAAAAATATTCATTAGAATATGGTTTCTATGATACATCCAATCTAAGATTAATATGAGGTACATAATTCCAAGAATCATGTTTTGGGTATCTCATTATTAGAAATATGAGGTGTAGAGCTTTAGAAGAGAGTTAGTTATGGTCAGGATTTATTCCATGGGAAAGACAGTAAACAAGAGGCAATGAAGTATAATTATGCACCAACTGTAACAGCTTAAGGCACAGACAGTGCTCTGTGTTGGGATGAACTTTAATGTAAAGGTACCTTATAGGGGTTGGGGACTCAGGTGCCCTTTGATTTAGAGGAACACATATTTCTTAAAGGGTAGACTCTCCTGAAATATTCACAAATAGATCATAACTGCATATATCTAGGCTTTGAAATAATGGGGTTTTGCCTATCTGTAGACAGGATGTTCTGGGAGGAAGAGATAGCCGCACTAACCTTAGGATTTCTCTACCTCTTACCATACCATTACCAACATATGCAATCTCCTTTATCCTATAATTGGAAAGAGACCACAGAGCACCATAACCATGTCTTCCATCCTCTTCAAATTCTTTCCAGTGGTCAGGAGGATGAAGCCATGAAATAGAAAGCATTTACTTCCAAGCACTGCCTTTATTCAATGTTAATAAGAAATTGTTACCAGGCACGCTGTGCTGTTATTAATTTCAAATTAAAACTTACACTATGTATGACCTCTTTAAACAGCTATTTTCCAATTCATTTATTTTGGCTGTAATTATGACTGATTGCTCAGTTCTTACTGGAATAGCTATGTGTAGTTTCATTTTAGTTGAAGCTTTTACAGTAATAACTGGGGAATATTTTCTACATAAATGTATAAGATACCTATTTTTTACCTTATAGTTAGAAGATGACAGACTTGAACATCTGATGTATTTCTCCTTACTGCATTGTAAAATTAATTTGTCTTTTCATGTGGCTACATCTAGGCAGTTTCAACAATTTGAACTTCGTTTTATATAAGAAATAAAGGAAAATAATCAACCATGAAGTAGTTAATTTATTGATATTTTATGTATGTGTGTGTGTCTATACATACACAGTCACATATATAAACATGCTCAGAAGTCAGAATAAAAGTATTCCTTGATAAGACCTTAAAAATAAAAAACCATATCAAGGTGTGTGTCACATCCCCATTTAAAAAAATCAGACCCCTGCATTTTCTTTTGCACGTTGATACTAGAAAAAAAACTTCATTGATTGTTTTTATAACGTTAAAAGTCTCAGCCTTTCTTTTTGACACTGTGTTCTATTTAAGCCCATTCTTTGTCATCCGAAAGAAATCCATTTTAAATATTGTTTTGGAAGCTAGATTTCTGATGCATTCTACTTCTACTAGACCTTATTTTTGTGTGTGTGATGTACTGCACAAAATTGTCTATTGATATGAAGCAGGCGTCGGAACGATTTTTCAGCTTTGATCGCTAGAATGAATCGATTTTTAACAAGCCCTCGGTGTGGCAGCAGTTGCTGATGTTGTGTGTCTAACAACTTCATTGAAGGGCTGCATTTGATTTGCTGTTGCTAAGTGCTCTCTTTCAATGAGCTTGTCTGTGAAGACTTCCTCAACTAACTGAAGGTCGTTTATCGGGTTAGAAAATGCTGTTAAATGTTATTTACTGATTAAAATATAATTATAGGCAGTCTCCATTACACAGAATCATCAATTTGCCATTAGTGCTACTTGGTGTAAGCTTTGAAAATGCTAATGAAACTGAAAACTAGCTTTCCAGCTGAACATGCTGATTACACTAAAAAGGTATTTTTTCACTTTGAATGTGCAAGGTTAGTGACAAAATCCACTGTGGTGTTACTTTTTTCTTAGTGCTTACTATTTTTTGTGTTCAGCCAGTAGACTAGATTATAAGGCATTGTTGTCTTCACAGAAGAACCATGCAATCAAAAGTCTCCAAAACTGTTAGCATTCTAACAATTGGAAACATGAAATTATGACACCACTGACTATTTATGTCCAATATGTGAGCTGCACCATGGACCTACATGCTAAGGTAAAGAAATAATTGTTGTCACTGGATTCCCGAAAATAGCAATATAATTGCTTGATCTGCAGTGAGATTGTCAGTCCTTCCTCTTTTAATCCTTATTTGATTTCTATAGCCACTTAACAAGCCAAACTGTGTCAAATGTCAATAAAGACAAAGTCTTTATTTTTTAAGAATTCTCATTAATATTAATTACTGAAAGCTTATTCATCAAACTATTTTACTCCATTATCATAACCTGTTAGGAAGTAGGAAGTAATG
The DNA here is from genome assembly GCF_028885655.2 of Pongo abelii. NCBI lineage: Eukaryota > Metazoa > Chordata > Mammalia > Primates > Hominidae > Pongo > Pongo abelii. Next base: position 178,520,620 of record NC_085928.1, read on the forward strand.
CATTAGGAGACTTATGTGTATAAGTAGTATGAGTGTATATATGTAATATTAACTCTTTGAAGCATGGAGTTTGTTTTTCTAAAAAAAAGTTTTTAGCCTAGTTTTTACGTAGCTTAGCGTTGTCCTTTTCTTGTTGGATTCCACTAAGAATTTAATGTCCTTTAAATATATTGACAGCATGACCCAAGAATATTCATGATTTCCTCTTCCCTTTTCAAATATATACTTTAACTTTTTTCACTAATCTAGAGATTTTCATTTTGACCCAAGACTGACAATTTTAAGAGGATTTTTGACAGCTGTGACTGTCAAGAACAGAACAGAATAAATGATTAAACTGGGTAAGTCCAAAAAACCAACTTCCCATAGCAAAATATATATATATATATATATACATATATATTTATTTCTGGTTTTTAGAAATAAATATGTCAAACGAATATAACTGTATTTGTCCTGAGTCTCTTTTCCTGAGAGGATTGAGTTCTAACTGCTTATCAGCCATTTCACTGCCATGCAAGGATTTAGAAGAGAGAGGAAACAAACATTCTATAGTTTCATAGGCATTGATCAGTATAAAAATTTACTCTCCCATTAAAATAGTTTAAATTACTAGAAAGAAACTAAGATCATAGTGAACTTTGAGTTTTATTTTACAGTCAAATTATGAATGGGAATCAGATAATGGCATTTATTTATTTACTTATTTATTTGAGACAGAGTTTCACTCTTGTCTCCCAGGCTAGAGTACAGTGGTGCGATCTCTGCTCACTGCAACCTCCGCCTCCCAGGTACAAGTGATTCTCCTGCTTCAGCCTCCCAAGTAGCTGGGATTACAAGCATGCGTCACCACGCCCAACTAATTTTGTATTTTTAGTAGAGATGGGGTTTCTCCATGTTGGGCAGGCTGGTCTTGAACTCCCAACCTCAGGTGATCCTCCTGCCTTGGCCTCCCAAAGTGCTGGGATTACAGGCATGAGCCACTGCACCTGGCCTAATGGCAATTTCTTTTTTCTTTTTTTTTCTTTTTTTTTTGAGACGGAATCTCGCTCATTTCCCAGGCTAGAGTGCAGTGGCGCGATCTCGGCTCACTGCAAGCTCTGCCTCCCGGGTTCACGCCATTCTCCTGCCTCAGCCTCCCAAGTAGCTGGGACTACAGGCACCTGCCACTATGCCCGGCTAATGTTTTTTGGGGTTTCACCGTGTTAGCCAGGATGGTCTCGAATTCCTGACCTCAAGTGATCCGCCTGCCTTGGCCTCCCAAAGTGCTGAGATTACAGTCATGAGCCACCATGCCCAGCTGGTAGTCTCTTTTTTATTCACCAGATCACAGATGCTTATTGATTTACCACTTACCACTTTTATCACACCTTAGTCTAAAATTAGACACTTCCTTTAAGTTTTTTATTTCCCTTTATTCTTCTTTGGGAGAGGAAAAATAGTTTGTCCCAACTGTCACATGTTTGAAGACTATCTTTTCTTGAATAATTTTCTCAGAAAACACCAAAAATTTCCATCACTCCTTTAAAATGGCAATTATATCTTACTCTCTGAAGACATGTTAGAATAAAAGATTCCTGACAGCTGATTAGGAAAGTGACATATATTTTACTTCCTTTCAGATGAAACCTTCTAAAAATGTATTTACTTACCAGGGGCAGTGACAGCCTGTCTGGCAAAAATAATTGATATCCTTTCTGGTTATTGTAGAAGGGGAACAATGAAACAAGAAAGACCTTTCTCCTATCTTTAGAGATGAATAAACTGGAAGAAACTCATTGTCATTAAATTAAAATTTTCTTTTAGGCACATCTGGCCATTGACACATTCTTGTATAATGTTAGTAACTCTTTGCCTCATCAGGGTTGGTGTAGTATTTTCAAAACATGCATATTCTGCTTTTGAGGTAAGGTAAAAAATATCTGAAATATCTGGAAGTCAGCAAGTTTATATATTACCATATATCCCTGAAATATCATAGAAGTTAAATATAGTTTGACTTCAATAATCAGATTAATATATACAAGAGTCTTTTGAAAGGATGTTCACTTTTGAATAAAATTTGAGCTGGAATGCTGGTTCTAGTATTCATAAGCTAAATGATCATAAGGAAGTTACTCCTTTTTGAATTTTTACTTTTGACATATGTAAAATAGATAAGGCTATAGTGCTTCCTTCTCTGTAGTCACGCATAAGAAATTTTATAAATATTATTAATTATGATGGGGTAGCCTTAAATGTGGTTTCAATACTTAACTTTACAAAGAGCAAGAATAAAAACAGCAACTTCTAAGAAAGGGTCTCTCTTCTGCTTTAAGAAACAAATTAAACCTGCTTGTTACTAGTATATTAATGATTTATTTTTAAAGGGCTACAGCCAAAGATGTTAAAATTGTTATTTTAAGCACCATTATTTTCACAGAAATATTTACATTAATTTTTAAAGATGTTGCTATAAACCCCCCTTTTTTCTTAGCACTTTAACCTCATCTAGATCAAACTGTTATCTTCAGATATATTAATGTATATGCTTTCTTGGCTTTTGGACTGCCATCACAACTCAGTGTTTCTCATTTATAACTTGGTACAGAGAGGTTATTCACTAATCTAGAACTATAACTAATTCATGGCAAATTTGGGAACCAGGATCTGAGCTACTGCTCTGCCGGATTCCATATTTTTAAGCATTATAGAATATCCTTATTTTTATACTAAAACATTCTACTATACATAAATCAGTATGTGGCTGATGCCGCAGAGCATAGTCATGGGGCATCTGTAGAAGTCATGCTTTGTTGACCTAATGGAATCTCTGTCTTCAGAGAAGTAAAAACTTGGTTGTTTCTGTAGGTTATAAAGTTCCAAGCCATTGCATGCCACCTGAGAGCATTAATTCCATTATATTGGTTGTTTCCATAGTTAAGGAGTGGCTTGTTAGAGTGCTGTCTATGTCTCTTCCCCAGGCCATTAGGTAATAAATTGGATATAATATATAATTTTTATGTTTTTTCAATAATGAAAGATATTATGTAAAATTCTCTGCACTGAAATGATCTTCAGCCATCTTATATAATCTCATTTTCTGACCTGTGAAAACTATAAAAGCTCCCAGTTTTTCGGAAGAGACTCCATTTTGCCACTAGGCTTATCACTTTTCTCCTTTTAGAATGTTTGACTTTGGGAAATCATAAACAGGCTTTTTTTACTTGATTAGATGAATGTTTTATTAAATTTGACCTTGAGTCCTTTAACTTCTAAATAGCAGTCTAATTTTTAATGAATCTTGAGAGATCAATAGCTTTTCTAAAATTTTATATTGTTATGCTAACTTTTCCATGTATATTCTTTATAATCTTGATGATTAATATTATAAATCATAAACAAATTTATTAAAACATATTAAATGCTGACAGTGATTTTTAAGATACAATGGATTAAAATTTCATATTTTTCAGCATATTGTAATTTATAAAATACATTGCTATATTATGTCACTTACTTTGCATTATTGTTTGTCTCATTATGAAATTTAGTACTGTTTGTCTCATTTGTGAATTGAGGTAACTAAAGTGAGGAGGTTGACTTGACCAATGAAAGGTCTTATAACTAGTTAGTGAAAAAACAAAGCAAATATGTGTTTGAATGCCATCTCCACTGTTAAATACTGACAGTAATACATAGTTCCTATTAATAGGGTAATTTGTATCTAGTAAATCAAGCTTTCTTCCTTGACAAATATGCCCTTTATTGTTTCCTGATAACATAAATGGTTCATGCTGCTGATGAATTTTGCAAATAGTATCTGTCCAGTGTACCGAATTTTCAGATTTAGAATCTGCCCCATAGCAGATACAAGCATTCTGTGCTACTACATGAAAAAAGTGTGAATGAGTATTTCTTGAACAATAACAGATTTCAGTTGAAATGTTAGATGAATATACACAAAAACAATTCTATTTTACCACTTAGACTAGAGCAAATTCTAAAGCATCCATTATATTACCAGTCAAAATTCGCTATGTTATTTTATTTCTCCTTTGGGAGAACAATGTAATTTCCATCATTGCAGATTATCAAAATAAATTATAGTTGAAAAAGCCACAGAGTTTCCAACCAAACTTTCACCAGCCTGTTGCATCCCCCTTGTTTTGGTGGGGAATCAAAGAAGGGAAACTGTATTTCCAGTGGAGAAGCCACAATAAAGCCTTTATGTAGAAGCCAAAGTTAAAATGATGCCAACAGGCAGATGGAAACCAAGTCTGAATGAGGAAATTCTGAGCCAGGCATCTTGCTGTGGCTGTAAGGTAGCCCAGTTGTGCCCTGATTTCCCTGTCCTTATTACTGGGATTGCAGTTACTTATGAATTGAATTCCCACGTAGTTATCTTGCTGTTATTGTAAAATGCCACATGATATTTTGTGCTAAGTCAATAAATGCCTCATGCCAACACTGTGTTTATTTTGGGTTTGTGATCTATGTGCTTTTACCCTTTTTCTGACATTTTCCAAGTCTCTCTCTGCAAATCAGCTGGCCATGAAGCAGAGCTTCCTTTCAGCAATTGACAGTCTGCTGCTGCAGACCTAACCACCAATTCACACCCCAGGGGACTATCCACCCCAGGAAGAGATTTGCTCTCAGTCCTCTGACACCTCAGTTAGTTTAAAAATTACTCCTAGGATTTAGACTTCTTGCAGGTAATTCTTAGAGAAACATAAAAAGAAATTGGTTGTTTGAAGTGTAGGTTTAAAAATAAAGAAAAGCAATAAAGCAGGATCATTTGAATTGGAAAAATATAGGAGATTTCAAAGAGGTCATTGGATACATTTCCTAATTCATTGACTTTCAAACACTTTTGAGCATGATCCACAATATGAAATACAGTTTACAGTGTTACTTATTATATCCATATATACATGATAATTGAAACCAGTTTTATCAAACAATACTTACCTAGTATTATATAGGATTGTCAAAGTATAATATTAAAAAGTTAAAATATTCTTATAGGTGATGCTTATGTTTCAACTTGACTGGATTAAGGGATGCCTAGGTAGCTGGTGAAACGTTATGTCTGGATCTGTAAGGGTGCTTCTGGAAGAGATTAGCATTTGGATCAGTAGACTACTCACTAGATTCCAGAATATTTGCTCTCACCAGTGTAGGCAGGCATTATTCAGCCAATCCACTGAGGGAACAGATAGAACAAAAAGGCAGAGAAAGGGTTTATTCTCTCCCTTTCTCTCTCTTCTTCAGTTGGAAGATTCATCTTCTCCTGCCTTTGGATACCAGAGCTCTTAGTTCTCAGGCCTTTGGACTCTGGAACTTATACCAGTGCCCCCACCACTTCCCCTGCACTCCTTCATTCTCAAGCCTTTAGCCTTGAAGTGAATTACACTATTGGCTTTTCTGATTCTCCAGCGTGTAGACAACATATTATGGGATTTCTCAGGCTCCATAATCTCATGAGTCAATTCTCATTATAAATATCCTCTTCTCATACCTATATGTATTCTATTAGTCATGTTTCTCTAGAAAACCCTGACTAATACATCATAGAAAAGTAAAATGAACACATCAAGAATTTTATTTAACTTACTAATAAGAGATCCAATAGGATTTTAAGATTAAAAGATTATTTGAAGTGCTGGATGTTTATAAACAATTTAATGAAAAGATATGAAGATTACTAGGTTAGATAGAAAACTGATTAATGTACTAAAGGACAATTAACCATAAACTTTAGTGTTATCTATTTACTGGACAGAAATAATTTGCATCTATACTTAATAAAAATGTATAATTTAACATGCACTTTTACTAAATCTGGGATTCTTTATTAGTAGTTAGTCAAACTAAGTTCATTTCCCTGAATAATTCTTGGTTGTAACAATAATGGGCCATATGAGCCAGTAATGCCCATGGGTGATATAGAAAGATATACTGCCCAACTTTTTAACTTCTTTCTTCCAAATTTGGCTAATTTTTTAAATAGAATGTGTTCCAATATTTTCTGTTACAGTCTGTTGTGTTCTGGTCTATTTCATTTTTCAAAATACTCGTACAGCTCACTAAATTATCTTCATAAGCCACAGTAGGTTATGACCCAACTTAAGTGATACTACTCCAATATAAAAATATCATGACCCCAAATACTGCCTAAGAGAGGCAAGTTTTTTTCTCCATGTTAAGAATAAAAAATTAACAAGAAAAAAGAGAAGGGTGGGGAGGGAGGAAGAGGAGAAGCAAGGAGAGAAGAGAGCCCCAGCAATCTCTTCAGGGATTTTTTAAAGTGATAAGACTTTTTATAAAAGTCATATTTCTTTTCTCTCACAGAGCACAAATTTTGTTTACGTTGCAACTTAGGCTCTTTTTCTCCTAATTAGAGGGGAATTTAGACAATTTGTAGAGATTTGCAGCTGTGAGAGAAGATATTATTTAGAGCTACTATTTCATTATACAGGTTAGCAAACTGACTCAAAAGTAAGATGACCTGCTTCAACACCCAGAAATTCCATAGGGAAGTTCCTGTGTGTAACTATGTATGAGGAGAACAGTCCCTGGACTCAGGAAGGTGTGGGCCTCAGTTGTGAGTGAGTCACTAGATAGGAAACTTCAGGCAAAGCCATTATATTTCTGGTCTGAATTACCACATCTCTAAAATGGGACAAAAGCCATTATTAAGATTAAAAGATGAACTATACATGAATGTCGTTGTAAAACTGAAAATGTAGTTTTAATTATTTCCAAGATTTTTATCCAGTGCACGTTTTCCCATCCCTGGATATCCCGTAATACATAAAATATAGATGATGGACTATTTGCATATACTTAGAGTCATTGAGATCATGTGTACAAGGTCTAGGTAAGTCTAGTTAGTTTTATAAGTACATTCTCTGTTCTACATACAGGTCCATATTTAAATATACAAAGATGTGATAGCTATTATTACTAATAGATCATCACTGTAAAATGCTCTAAAATTTCCAAGTTAAAAAGCACCATTCTGATAAAACGTACTATTATTATATAAGGCTTTCAACCTGTGGAGCTTCTAATTATGCTTTTCATGCATAAAAAATGCAACTAGAAAAACTGATAAATGGCCAACAGCTACTTCCCTGCTGATTACAGAAAATTTCATTATGGTAGAACATTTAAGAATTTAATTCTGAGCTCTCTCAGGAATAGTCTGTAAAATGTTTTGCTTAGGTCTCTTTTTAAGCACAGAATCTCAGCTGAAATAAAAGGTGTATTGAGCCTTTGCCATAAGCAAAGTTAAGTCATTAAGTCAGAAAAGATGAGTTTGAAAATGACAGGTAAAGACAGAAGCAATAAATATCACTAAAACATGCCCAAATGTTTTATTCCCTCATTTTTAGAGTGACAATAGTTATTGAGGTAGAAATGAGGTCGTTTTACTGCAAAGATTACTCTCCTGATTCCTAATTAATAATTTTTTAAATTTCCCATAAATATTAGGAAAAATATTGTAGACATATTTGTGCCTTTTAAAAGTGCTTTAGGAAGTTGCTGTAATGGGCTTCTTTAGTTTTCTGTCTTTCAGTGTCTTCTTTCACTCCTTCCATCTTCTCTGATTCTCCTGTTTACATAAAAGAAAAGAGAATATTTAAGTCCTAATGTGTCTATAGTACTTGAAGCTTCAACACTGGGCAGATGCCATTCTCCTGTTTTTTAACTGGAAAAGCAGGCCCCAGACAGATAGCCTTGGGATCTCTATGTGAATGTGGAGGCTGCATCTGAGAACCAGCAACAGTGGAGCCTAGGCTAGTATACCAGAGAGTATTTATCCCTAGCTTTGAAGCATGAATCCAAAATGTTTATATGCCATTAAAATATCAGAAATCTTCATTTGGTTTCTCCATTGTGTTACTTGAGTGTACACCATTTTATATGCCACTTCCTGTTGCTATGTTCTGGACATCTTATTCTCTTCCCTTCCAAGAATGTAGGAGAAAGATCAGTTACTTGATTTATACCTGAAAAACTGTCTTCTTTTACTCCTACTGAGATATTCTGACCCTTTGCTGCTAACCCATTCTCAGTCACACTCCTGCTTTCCTCTCTACCTGATGTTCCAGCCACAGAACACACCACACACTTTCCTTCCTGTGGAAATGCAAAGCATTTGGTATAGGGAAGATCACAGGGTTAGAATCAGCTTAACCTGTGCTTGAGTCCTGTTGCTTATCAGCTGGATAACCTTAACAAGTTTACCATTTCTTGTAGCCTCAGCTTTCCGCTCTGTAAGAGAGATGAAACCTCACAGGACTTGTGGAAATGAGTGAATACTACCCGCAAGATTCATGCTGCTCAAGAGCCCCCTTTGCAGGGCTTTTGAGAAATGTGCTTCCCTATGACCAACGCTCCTGGATTTTACACCTCCTTTCCTGTCTCCTCTCTTCTTTTTTTCTATTAAATTAACATCCTGTAGTTGGAAAATTCTATTCAGAGTTTGGGAGAAAAAGATGAAGAAGGATAAAGTGAAGTGGTAGGAGACTGAGGAAATTTAAACATTCATAATTTTTGTCCTGCTTCATAAATACATAGTAGCTGTATGGTTACTTTTACCTATAATGTCCTCTTTACCCGTCATTTCCTACAAACGCAAATAGCACCATTCTAGTCCCATTGAAAGCCTAATCTATATTTTATATCTTTATTAAAATTTTGTTTACCATAGCTGGAAGTAACATCTCTGTCCCCAAACTTCATGGAGCTTTCTTTTTTAAAATTTCACTTTATTTCATTTTCTAACATTGACAGATAAAATTGTATGTATTTATTATATACAGCATGATGTTTTGAAATATATACACATTGTAGAATGACTAAACCTAGCTAACTATGTATTATGCACATAGTTATCATTTTTGTGATGAGAATACTTTACGTCTATTCTCTTAGAATTTTAAAGAATATAGTACCATATTAACAATAGTCACCATGTTGTGCAATTAATCCCTTGAACTTATTCCTCCTGTCTAACTAAAATTTTGTATCCTACAACCAACATCTCCCCAGCCTGCCACCCACCTCACCCCTCCCCCTAACCCTTGGTAACCATCATTCTACTCTCTACATCTATGAGGTCAAATTTTTTAGATTCCACATGTGAGTGAGATCACGAAGTATTTGTTTTTCTGTGCTTGGTTTATTTCACTTAACATAATGTCCTCCAGGTTCATCCATGTTGTTGCAAATGACAGAATTTCTATTTTAAGGCCGAATAGTATTCCACTGTGTATATGTACCACATTTTCATTATTCATTCATTGATGGACACTTCAGTTGATTCCCTGTCTTGGATATTATGAATAGTGCTACAATAAACATAAGAGTGCAGATATCTCTTTGGCAGACTGATTTCATTTCATTTGGATGTATACCCAGCAAGAATTGCTGGATCATATGATAATATGATAATTATATTTTTAATTTTTTTGAGAAACTTACATACAGGTTTCCATAATGGTTTCAAATACATTTTCACCAACAATATGTGAGAGTTTCATTTTCTCCACATTCTTGTTAAAACTTATCTTTTGTCTTTTGATAATAGTCATTTTAACAGGTGTGAGGTGATAACTTATTGTGGTTTTGATTTCTATTTCTCTGGTGATTGGCAATGTTAAGCATATTTTCATATACTTTCTGATTATTTGTGTGTCTTCTTTGGAGAAATGTCTATTCAGGACACTTGCCCATTTTTTAATGAAGTTACTTGTTTTCTTTCTGTAAGAGTTGTTTGAGTTCCTGATAGATTTTAGATATTAACCACTTATTAGTTGTATAATTTGAAAAAATTTTATTCCATTCTTTGGGTTGTCTCTTTATTAATTGTTTCCTTGGCTATACAGAAGCATTTTAGTTTGAGGTAATTCTCTTTGTTTGTTTTTGTGTTTGTTGCCTGTGCTTTTGGGGTCATATCCAAAAAGTCATTGCCCAGACCAATGTCATAGAGTTTTCTCCCTATATTTTCTTCAAGTAGTTTTGTAGTATCAGGTCTTACTATTACATCTTTAATCCATTTTGAATGGATTTTTGTCTCTGCTGTGAGATAAGGGCCTAATTTCATTCTTCTGCATGTGGATATCCAGTTTCCCCAACACTGTTTATTGAAAAGACTATCCTTTCCTTACTGTGTGTTCTCATGTCCTTTATCAAAAATCAGTTGAGTGTAAATGCATGGATTTATTTCTGGGCTCTTCATTCTGTTCCATTGGTCTATGTGTCAGTTTGTACGCCAGTACCATGCAGTTTGGGTTACTATAGCTTTACAGTATATTGGAAAATCAGGTAGTGTGAAGCCTCCAGCTTTGTTCTTTATTGCTTTAGATTGCTCTATTTGGAGTGTTTTGTAGTTCCATACAAATTTTGGAACATGGAGTTTATAGTTTGTATGTATATATGTATGTTTATGTCTTGATTACTTTTGAAATTTTAGGACAGGTCCACATGTATTAAGTTTCTTGTTTGTTTGACTTACAGAACCGCCCCTCTCCTGAGTGTTTTGCAACATGAGAATTAGATAAGTGATTATATTCAAGTGGTTGAACTCAGGTTTCTAAATAGAAATACTAGAGTTAATTAATTATTACATATGTGCAGCATTCTACCATCACAGAATATTGCAAAAGGAAATAATTTCTGAAAGATTAATTTTTTTCTTTGGCCCATGTTGACTCTTTTCTTGCCATTAAAGTAGTCTGTTGTGCCAATACTTTTGCAATGAAAGAGGTGATTACTTTTCTTAGATGTTTTCCTGCATTCACTGATTGGTAGCAATTCCAACAACTGACGACTTGGGCAGAATTCAAACCAGGAACTTTATAGGGAAAACTGTAATACCATCATTGAATTTGTGAGCCCTCTCATCTTGTAGATTGGAAGGTCCAAAGGAAGCTTTTCTTTTTTTTCCCACACTTCACATGCACTGTGTTAAATTAGGACGGACGTCAAAAATCTGACCTTTTCATGGAGTTTTAGAGATGGAATAAAAGGAAGCTAGTAACTGATTTCATTCCAGCTGTATTTCCCACAGCTTGTGGGAATGTTTTATGAGGAGAGTTGTGGATAATGTTTTATGTCATTTGATGAGAATGAATCCATGATAATCTATAGTTTAAAGCAAGATAAATTTCCCTATTACGGCAACTCGGTCTTGGATTAAAGGCTGACACTTTACCACAGGTCACTGCTTTATTTCTTCAAGACTTTTGGTGGATTGCCCTTGCAAAACACCAAGAGCACATCTGTAAGTTTTAGTTTCTTAATGACTGAAAGGACAATGTGCCCTATATTTAAGGAGAAAAGAGTTATGCTCAGTAAGAAAATGGAGAGAGAGATATATATATAATTTTTAAATTAAACTATGATTCAATTATCTAGATTAGCCAATAAATGCCTTTGTATTACTATAACTGCTTCTATTTGCAAATTACAGTTTTGCAAACAAAACTCACTTGCTACTTTTTAAATACTATTAATTTTGGACAAGGAAATTAATATATATACCCCAAGGGGGAAAAATAGAAAATATGTCTTCCTTTCACTATCTCTGTCTTAGCATAAATTTGTGATTATTCTCCTAAGAGAAGGCTAAGCATGAATGATTTTCCTTATAACACAAAACATTCTGATTTAATTGTTTTTAATAGTTGGTTCTGATTTCTGACTTAAGTTGTATTCTTCCTATTTCCTATTTCCTATTCTCTATTTCCTGATCCCCTTAACTTTCTGTCCTGTAGCTTGACAGGAAAACATTAAAAGACTGATGAAAAACTGCCGTACGCCTCTAGCATTCTTTATTTTACCTTTACAGTTACTCAAAACTTATTTGTCGAATGAAAGCTTAATTTTCCTTTTTATGCAAGATTTGGTGTGTGGCAGAAGGCAGTAGCCTGGAGGTGGCGGCATACATAGACATTGAGGGGCTGGTGAAACAGTGCCCCAGTCACCAGCAAGCAGGGAGGCACAGGAAGAGAGGCATGAAAACTGCTCTGCCCCTGACTGTATGGGAAACCCCAAGAACATCATCTAGCTGTCCATGACCACTGGATTTGTAAGATCCAAGGGGGCCTGACTCTTCCTTTGTTCTTAGTCTCTTATATCTCCTGTTACGCCTGACATGGGGACATAGAAGAATGCTATTAATAACGTTGCTATTAATACAAACATTCTCTAAATGCAAAATGGAATTAAATGATTCCTCTTTTAACCTCTGAAATACTTTAATGTGATATAAGAAATACTTTAATTTGAAAGATGAATCTCTTTTGATAAAAGACATGTTCATATAAAAAGAAGACAGGCCACCTGGATAATTAGTACATAATCAAATAGTAAAGTTGCCCTTCTATTTATCTTTAGTATTCAATGGTGTTGCAGTGGCTCATGGTGTAAAATAAAATATTTGTCAATGAAGACACAGAAGGACTTTTAAAATATTCATTTTGGGAACAAAAGTAGGATTTGTAATCAGTACAGCACCTTTGAAATCATTGGATAGATGCTTGTATGTTTAGGGAGAAAAGAAATGAGGAACATGAACAGTTTTCCTGAGAGAGTTAGAGTGAAGAGTGATTAAGCTCAGAACATAAAATTACCATTTATGATTAGTTCAGTTCAATTAATTCCATCTATCTATCCTTTAATTCATTTATTTAATCAACCGGCATTTAGGCACTGTGCAGTGCCCTGGGGATACAGGGATCAAAGACACCATCAAAGAATTTATAGTCATGTGGTGAAGACAGAGATGTAATTGAAGTACCTAAAGGCAGCATGATTTTCATGCTAGGGAATTACAGGTGTCTGGGAGCACACAAGGCAGGCAAGTGGTGTAGGGTATAGGTCACAAATTATTTGATAGCCACACAGAAAATGAGAGGGGGAGGCATCCAACAGTGACCAAAACATTGTCCCTACTGAAATAGAAAATGTTTCCTACCTCAGGGAGCTTGTAGTTCTTAATTCTCTTAGTTTTAGTGCATATGTCTATAAGAAATTTTCTTTGAAGGTATTTTTAGCTCTGAGAGGCTTCAGAAAAGTTTCTAGTAATAAACACTGGGTATTTAATCCTAGGACTCAATTGCTAGTTTGTTCAAAGATTCCTGATTTGAACTACCATTCCCTTCTGTGAAGAATTTCATCACTATCATGATTTTTGCTCAAAGCTGTATTCAAAAGTCATCTAGACATAACAACAGGAAAATCCAACTAACTAATGTTAAATTTGGTGACTGTGACATGCTCATAAATTTTTCCATATTATCTATGAAATGCTGTAATCCTGTTTGTCCCAAGAAAATTCTTGCATTCCTGTCTTAATTAAATCTCTCAAGCCAAGCAGGTTTCTGCAGGATACAATCCATTCATTCAGGTGTGAAAGGCCAGAACCTATTTACATATTTACAACCCTGATAGCTGTGTCTGGGATAAAGTAAATTTATTTCTGAGTTGTCTGGGTTCTGCAGATATTGCAAATACAATTGTATATTCAAGCTTTCTCCTAAAAGACTCATTTTAGGGCAGTTCTGAAAAATACTGGAAATATGAAAATAGATTTTAAGCTCTTGGGGCGAAGATCATGTTTTGATTTTGGTTCTCTTTACTGCTCTGAAAGTGCGATGTGTGCCTATAGCACTTTATAAATATGTAAATAAAAATAAAATAATTAGCTGAACTAGAGTAAAGAAGAGAGACTCATATAATAGAAGAACATTTATGTGAGGAAAATAACAGAATTTCAGAAAATGCAGCCATTGGGAAAAGAGTGTTTTGGATTATATACCTCTAGGTTTATTTTCTTAACGCTCATTACAATGGGAATAATATTTGCTTGAAGTTACAGCAATGGCCTGAGATGAAAGAGGCTACCAGCCCACCAGTAATTCAATACATGGCAAGTAGAGTAATTATAGTACTGAGCCACCTTATCAGCCACTAGTAGTGGGGAAATAGCTGATACTAGGGAAGGCAAAGGAATAAAGAAGCAGAATTCAGAGAGGGATAGAACAGACACATGACAGAGCTTAGCATATTGAGGAGACTGTCCCATGGACACTGCCTCTCAGAGGAAAAATGATGTAAGAGAGTTCTGGGAATTTCTTTAAAAGTAAAAAATATGACAGTATTAAATGCAAATCATAGAGATAACCATGCTGATGAAAAGAAAGATAAGGAAACCATAGGAGTCCACCATCTGTAAGGTATAGTCTGTTTTTAATATCTGAAATGCAAAAAGCAATTATCTGTTGAACAAGAGAAGATCTGCAAGGACGAGAGGAAGAGAACAGCAGAAGCCTGCAGGGCAGTCAGAAGGCCAAGACACAAAATGAGTTCCAATTAGAGCAGGTCACCAAGGAGAAGGAGAAAACCTTTTAAAACACATTTGAAACAAGAGCAAGGCAAAAGGAAATACAGGCTCCCCAGTTAATAAGAACGGGAAACAAACAATGATAAAGAGAAGTCTTAGGTTTTATATATGTATGTATTTATTTTTAGATTATAGGCAAGAAAAAAAAATATAAGAAATTGAATATAAACCCACAAATAAAGGCTCAAAAATAGTTACTGAAGGAAAGATCAAGCAATTAAAACTTTACTCATCTAAGTTCAATAGAGAGATTGCCTGTAGTGATAAATAAGAAGGACGAGAATATTCTTCAGAAGACTCTAGTTTTCTGTGATCCTAACTGTGATTGAGTTGCAGGGAGTTGGACAAAATTCCCCAAACCAGAGACTTCACAGGATTTTTGGGCTGCCTCACCCTCTATATAAAATTGCTAGAAATGAATTCATTGTATCTAATTTTAAATATAAGAGATGTAGGAAATAATATTTTAAAAACATATCTTCATGCTTAGAAACCGGACCATTTCTTCCCAGCTCAAGCAGTGATGTATAGATTAGTAATGAACACTGGTTTGTCAATTGAAAATTGGGTGAAATAACTCAATTTCTTCTTAGAAAATTCCTAAACGTGAAGCTACGTTCATGTCTGTGTTTACATTTTCCTTATACTATTTTCAATTAGGGTAATATAAAAAATAAGGCCAGTAATGTTGTCTTATATCTAGAAATATATATGTATAAGGGATAGATGGTCCCATCTATCCTAGTCCCTTCAGAATTAACTCATTTCAGTCAACATTTCTTATGTGTCTCATACGGATATGTAACCAGTTTATTGAGCAGTTGAACTCAGTGAGATAGTAATATGAAATGGTTTTGTTTCTCCTTAAACCACACTTTGTGTCTCTGTAGCCTCTTAATTGTGAGAAGTAGAAGGAAATGGTATTAATAGTGAGGACCTTGAGCCACCTGCTTCTACCATGTGCCAATTGCATGACCTCAGAAAAGTTACTTAACCTTTTGTGTATCATTCCACATCTCTAAAATGGGAACGATAGTACTTACTTTAAAGGGCTGTCATAAAGTTGCAGTAAATTACTCTATTTAAATCAATTAAAACAGTGCCTAGTATATAGTAAGCAGTCAGTAAGTATTAGCTATAGTGTGATCTCAGTCAATTTCTATATTTTTCCAGTCCCTGCTCAGTTTTTGAATACTTGCCCCAATCTCATTTAAAACTCTCATCTTGTCTCTTCTCTTCTCCCTAGTTTAGTTTTGACCCTAGACTTGAAGGAACTGCTTTAAAGAAGAAAGTGAGGCCTGGTGCAGTGGCTCATGCCTGTAATCCCAGCACTTTGGGGGACCGAGGCGGGTGGATCACCTGAGGTCAGGAGTTCGAGACCACCCTGGCCAACTTGGCGAAGCCCCGTCTTTACTAAAAATTCAAAAATTGTCTGGGCATGGTGGTACACACCTGTAATCCCAGCTACTCAGGAGGCTGAGGCAGGAGAATTGCTTGAATCCAGGAACCGAGATCGTGCCACTTCACTCCAGCCTGGGCAACAGAGTGAGACTCCATCTCAAAAATAAATTAATGAATTAGTTTAATTAAATAAAGAAGAAAGTGAGTTCTCTTTCAATCCTCTTTGAAGTTCTGATTCTTCTGGTATTGAGATAGACATTTAGAACCTGTGGGAAAAAGGCAAGAGTCCTATGAGGAGGCCAGATTTGGGGCTTCTGCCACATAGATATGATGGACACCATAGTTAGTAGTAGGAGAAGCAGGAATTATGTGGTAGGAGCCCCTCCCCTGGCTTTTCATGTATTTTGGAGATTACTGTGAGAATTCCTCAAAGCATAGTTCCTTGACATATATTCTGGCTTCTGCTAGACAATTTTGACTCTCACATTTCCCTTAATTCCTGCTAAGTGGTGAACTCTATTGATGGGATTCTCTCAACTGCCAGCCTGCAGTGTTGGGGAGGCACTGACAAGACAGCCAGAATGCCATTTTCTGGAAGTCTCTCAGCTCCCACAGTATTGCCCTATAAAATGGTAGAAATGCAGGCTACTTCACCCTAGTCTTAGCCTTCTGGTTATACAGGTTGGGATGACCAGTGTAGCAGTGCTAACGTGACACCTTTTTAATAAGCTCTGGCCCTCATCGTTGGCAGATCTTTCTAGAACACAGAATACTTGATGTCTATTTGGCCTCAGCATTTGGGGTTTGTCATAGATTCCAGGAAAACAGGAAAAGTTGCCTATCAACTTGTCATACATATTATGGCCAAAGCCTTGTAGCCTTTCAACTTGAGATTCTCTCAATGTTCCATTTTCCCATGTTTTGATCAGTAAGAACAATCCTTATTTGGGTATTGCATATCTGATTTATCTCCTCTTTCTATCTGTCTGCCTTTCAGTCTCATATATGGAACTCGTTTTTAATTATTGACATCTTGGGAATTCCCACAGTGAACAGGTGTTGCAGAATGACTTATGTGGAAAATGTCAAAGATTACAGTCTGTTACGGTTTTTCCAGCCTTCACATATGGTTTGACTCCATTAAACATTCTTTAATGGTGAATGTTCTAAAAAGAAAACAATTTTTTTTTGGTTTATGGGCAAAAAGAGTAAGATTAAGAAGATTCCAATCACTGGCTCCCCATTCCTGTACTCCTGGCACCAGGTCTCCTCTCATAATATTTGAGTACTGTGGATGAATGTGGTTGAATAGAATATAATGAAATTGACTCTTCCTGTATCACTGCTCGGCTCTTTGCATCTAATTTTCTATATTTATAGGAGAAATGGAATAAACAGTAGGTTTGGACCCCAGGTCACAACATTAATGACAGAAATGTAATATTACCTGTGGCATTTCAGGAAATAGGATGTAGACTTTTTATAAGGCACATCTCCAGACTTTGGTGATGTTGGGTAGAGCCAACTTTTCACTGGGTCCTTCCCTAAGACTGTTATCCTTGAAACAGGATGTTTTATCTTGACTTAATGACTTTATTCCAAGAGTCACGTGGAGGAAAGAAGGTCTGATACTGTGTCATGTGTTTAATTATTTAGAACTCTAAGAATATAACCTTAGTTTATTCCTTCCTTTAAAAAAAAAAAGCAAAGGGAAAATACCCATAAAGGAAATTTATCTAATACAGACTGAGAACTGCTTTAATTTTTGTATCATAGCCACTAAGTTTTGGTAATCAAATAGAAAAGTGTAAGAAGTCTTTTCAGTAAGACACTGCCATTTCTCTGGGTGTACATCCCTTATCAGCTCATTACACCAACATTTCCTTTGATGTTGTGTGGTAGTCCATTCCCAACTTAAGTCTGGTGTGAGAAAATTGGGAAATGGCACTTTAATCCTGGAGGACTGATTTCATTAAAGATTTTATTATATATTGGTGATCCAGGCTTGCTGTCTTAAGTATGGCTCTGAGATGACATTGATGAAATTGCTCCTGTCATTAGAAGTCAGGTCTAGCACAGTTGCAACACCCAGAGGCACAGGAGTGCTGGGTCATGTCAAGAGAACACAGATTAAGAATTGAAATTCTTGGGTTCCACCAGTTCAGAAAACCACTCAGTCTCTCTGGGCTTTGGCCAAAAATGTAATTCAGCAGTTCTTTTCTGTAGCTATTACTTAAGGTGGGTCTCAGTCCAAGTTGGTCCTGTATTTTGTCACCGAGGCTCACAAATAAAATCCGTAAGACTTTACTAATAGTTAATAGTTATAGAATATTTACTACGCCCTAGACATTGTGCTAAATGCTTCATTATCTCATTTAATGCTCACAATGACTCTTTGAGGTAATATTTTACTTATGAAAAAACTGAGTGCTATAGCAAATGAGTGTCCTCCTCAAAGCCTGGAAGTGTGTAAATGATAGGATCAGGACTTGAATCCAAATCTTTCTGGATTCTGAGTCCACAGTTTTAACCACATTGATAATATTGCTGTTGAATTTGAGCTGTGTTCTTTTATTCTTTTTTTCAATTAGATCATTTATTAGAGAGTGACATGATAAAGTTGACAGGTTTTTAGATTTACGTTGCCAAATAATATTTTTTGACTGTGTCTCTCTGATACTCCAGTAAATCTTCATGTTAGATTTGAATGCTATTCACATATCAGAGTTTCATCTTCTTGCCTAGAACAAGTTATCAAGCTTATAGATGATATCAGTAGTTTAACTTATTCAGTTTCTATTGTTCTTCTGTTTGAGCTAATTCTGTTGCTTTAGTTCTGTTTCTGCTGCCATTTTCTATTTTCTGCTCTAGAGGCCTAAGACTTGATCTGTTTATCTTTGTTCATTGTAGTTCATTTAGTTGCCAAACTTTTATTAAGTGCCTCTGTCAGTTAGTGTTGTAAACCTCAAGGACACCTTGTTAACAAGTGATATAAGATTACTACCTGAAGTGGTTTTTATCTGTTGTTAGTGGGGTAATATCAAATGGAATTAAAATTCAGAGAAACTGCCGACTTATCTTTTAAGGAAATGGTTTAAACCTTTTCTTATCCTGGAATAAGTGTAGTTGATACTACTATTAATAGCAAGTGGTGCTATTGACTGTTACTCTACCCTGTGGCAAGTGGTTAATGTGGAATATTCTATCAAAGTTGCTGTTACACTAGCACTTCTCCTTTTCCTATGGTTCCGCCCTTATTTGTGATACAACAGCAGCTTCATTACAAAAGAAGAATCACATAAACCAGGAATGGTTTAAACAAATCAGAGAAAAAATGAGGGAAGAAAAAGAGAAGAATTCTTCTTGTAAGCAGAACCTCAGCTGGCTAGAGATAACTATATACTTCTTCTCTTTCTAGCCCTCCCCAAGTTCTTGAGGGAATCTTAAACCTTGGGGCCATACAGACTAGGTTTGGGCTAATCCAGATCTAATATCTAGGCACTTGGCCTTAGGCTATTCCTGCCATCATTTTGCAGCAGGAAATTTCTGGAATTGATTCAGATTTGGGCATGGGGGGGATTATTGTGTGCCTAATTAACAACTGCATAGAATGTGTACATTATCCTTTTCTTAAGGCATGTTTGTTAGAGCACATTTACAAAATAAGATGAGAGCAGGTGCCCTCAAAAGGCAGGGACACTAAGTGGGAAGTATGTTCAGGAAAAGTGGCTAAAGAATTGTCTTTCTGGCAGCATATTCCAGAACTTTGAATATATTACTGTGTAAAGGGAATATCTTAGAGACAGGTTAGTGAGTGCTATGGTCTAAATGTTTGTGTCCTCCCCAGATTCATATGTTGAAATCCTAATCCCCAAGTTGTTAGTATTAAGAGATGGGGTCTTTTAGGAGGTGATTGGGTGAATAGGGTTCTGTCCTCATTAATGGAATTAATGCCCTAGTAAAAGAGGTCCTAGGAGCTGCCATGCCCCTCTTACACAGCAAGAAGGCACCATTTATGAATCAGAAAACAAGCTGGTTGGTTGATCTGGGACTTCCCAGCTTCCAGAATTGTGAGAAATAAATATCTGTTCTTATAAGCTACCCAGTTTATGGCATTTTGTTATAGTAGCCCAAATGGACTAAGACAGTGAATATGTGCTTTCATAATATTTGATCACCAACGTCGTCTTCAGAAAGCAACAATAGAAATGAGTATTCTTAGGAATACTCTGTGGAAAAGAAATATTATTGTAGAAATAGATATTTAAGTGGCTCCCACCTACTTCAGCCTGGAATGTCATATTCCCTCTGTCAGTATAAATTCTTAACAATTTTTTTCATGTATTGCTGGTGGAGCATGATTTTTACAACCATTTTATAAAACAAGTTGGCAGTGTGTATAATGAGTCATGAAAGTCTTCATACCCTTTAACCCAGTAATCTCACCTTGGAAAATATATCCTAAAGAAAGAATCTAAAATAGAGAACATGATAATTTTTTAGTGTAGCATTTTAAACAACATATTATGGTATTAGAAACAACTTAAATGCCCAAAGAAAAGTAAGAAAATTGTACTCTACTAAATATGAATTATAATATAGTCTGTTAAAATGATCATAATGACTGTGACAACATGAAATTCATTACAGAAAGTCTGTTAAAAAACCAGGATATATAATTACATATACATGATGCATTTGTAAAAGAAGAAAAGGAAAATTTTACCATTAAAAATACATAAAATGTGTATAGTAATTATGTTTTTAATAGGCTGATAGATTTATGTCTGGGTTTTCTTCCCTGTATTTTCTAGTATTTTAAAACTTTCTTTCTGCTTCTAAGTTTGACTTCTGAATGAGCTAGATTCTTACTTTTACTCAGGATATGCAGGTTCCATCTTTTCACCCAATGCAGGCAACTTTCCTCTGAGGAGTAAAAGAATTCCTCCAAAAGGCTAAAGATGGTCTAGGCCTTCACTGTTAGAATGGGGAAATGTTAGTGTACACTTTCAAATATTTGTGAAATCTACATTCATGGATCACAGCACTCTGCTTTTGGTGCTCTCCATGAGTCATCAGGTAATTGAAAAATGAAGAGAAGCTGACACAAACATTTCTGTTTTATTTTATTCACATGAGCTCTTTTTTAAAAAAATCAACACAGATGAGCTCTTCGCTGTCTAAAGTTACTTAACACAGACTTTTTAACATCTTGTTGAAATGAAAGGAGAAAAATCAATGATAAACATCCTGTAGATGGGACATGTTTGATTTCGATTTGCACCAAATTGTTAGTTATTAAATCCATTATGAAGCTCTCTGCCATTTGCTTAAATTTCTCATTCTTGGCTGCTGAACAAGTGCCTCTGAGCTTTTTGATAATTACTGACAACTTTTTTCCATAGTATATGACTTGTTATTTAAAGATGCACCAGAGAAGAAATTTTCAAAATATATCCACAATAAATTTGACATCAGAAAGTGTCTTTATTGGTTTGGCTGTTGAAACAGTAAAAGAACAGGAATGAATCATTTTATAGTAACACAAGGCCCTTTCTCTCTCTCTCTCGGCTTGTGTCCTTGGGAATATTTCCTTATATTAGATCCTTTTCATTCTTCCAAAGAAAATTGAGGTACAAGTTACTGATGTACTTTGGTTATACATTTTCCCTCTGTTCATATGAAACTTTCTTCAGCAATTTGGAAATCTCCTTGGGGAATATTTAAAGGTAGAACAAATTCAATGGAACCTACATGTAGAGAAATGGGGTATACTCAGGTATGGTATAGAATATGTTTAACTGCAAATAACCAGGAGAAGCTTAAACAATTAGCAGTTTATTTGTTTCCCATTACAAGTGGTTTTGGGGGAAGTACACATGCAGGGCTGGCAAAATGACTCAAAAATGCCTCCAGGTGCCCAGGCTCTTTTAACTTTTCCACTCCAGGATCTATAGAATGTTCATTTCATATCATACTTTTCATCTATGATTTCAAAATGGCTTATGCACCTCCACACATTACATCTATATCTACAAAAGATGAAGCAGGAAGGAGGATGGCCCAATGCCTGTCTTAGGAAATGTCCCCAGAAATCTTATAAAGACTTCTGTTTAGATTCCATAAGTTGGCACCATTTCACATGGCCACTGCTAGCTGCAAAAAAACCTTTCAGGGCTCTGTAGAATAAAAAAGCAGACAGGGTTCTGGTCGTGGTGGCTCACACCTGTAATCTCAGCACTTTGGGAGGCCAAGGCGGGTGGATCACAAGGTCAGGAGATTGAGACCATCCTGGCTAACACGGTGAAACCCTGTCTCTACTAAAAATACAAAAACAAAATTAGCCAGTCATGATGGCAGGCGCCTACAGTCCCAGCTACTCGCGAGGCTGAGGCAGGAAAATGGTGTGAACCCAGGAGGCAGAGCTTGCAGTGAGCCAAGATCCTGCCACTGCACTCCATCCTGAGTGACAGAGCAAGACTCCGTCAAAAAAAAAAAAAAAAAAAAAAAAGACGGGATGGGAATGGTTGTCAATAGATTCTGTCTCCAGTAACTGCCTCCCAAACAAAATTAGATGTTTCAGTGGTCAGATACTTAAAATTCTGAAATTTGTTCTCATCCATCAAGTGTGTTGCCCAGTTTTCAACAAAATTGTGGCAGGGAGAGGAAGCAGCCAGAGCAAAGGAACTGCTACCAGCTCCAACCTGATGCATTCATGGTTGATAAAACTAAAGGATAAGAAAGTAAAATTAGGAGAATAATCCTACAGAAGAATTCAAGACATAGGTTAGCCTGGGTTCATTTAAAATAGACATAAGAAGTTTCTTATCTTTACACTAGAGTACAATAAAGGAGCATAACAGTGGTCTCTGAGTTTTCAAGAAGAGGGAAATTATGTTCAGTATTTTTTCTAATAAAGAGGAGATAGCAGAAAGATTTATCTTCTATGTTTTCATAGTTAAAAATGTGATATTATGTAAAAATGCAAACTCTGATAGGCCATCTGGGCAACTTTACACTAGAGAAGAGCTTCTGAGACTTTTAGATTTTACAAGACTCCACCTTTTTTTTTTTTTTAACAAGGAAACAAATATGTGAATGTACTGGAAAAAATTCATCCGTGTTTACCATCATTTTATATAGGAGGTCATTTTAGTACTCAAAAGAATTAACCATACGATTTTAAAATTAAAAGTTTTTCAGTTGAGGAAAAGTTAAACTTTATGAAAAAAATCATATTTTTTCTTTTTTTTTTCCATTATGGTGCAAATGCGTGCAAAAACTTGGTCACAGATCAGCACCAGCCCAGGGATGAATGTTGAGAGACTACTGTGAAGGATTTTGAATATCTGGGATTTGCTTTTTTTTTTTTTTTTTTTGTCTTTTCCAAGCGTATATGCCATTCCTATTTGCTTGGTAGCTGTTGTGTGTTACCAGCCCACTGTCAGTTACATACATGATGTGATTTGTTGTGTGTGGTGTTTCTCCTCTGTTGTCTGCAATAATTGTCTTGTTTTTGGGTTAAGGTTGGGATGGCAGACACTGTGCATATGCTGTCATTGACTCCATCCTATGCCAATGTCAAACTATTCACAGAATTTTTACCGTTAAGACTAAAAATGATACCAGATCCTGTCTCAGCACAACGTTTAGGAAAGCCACATCCAATCCATCAAAGCTGGCACATAAAATCCCTCTGTTCTTCTTGAATTAGATATTATTCCCAGAAGGCCTTCATGAAAATGTGCTTGTTATGTGAAAGGGGAAACTTATTGACACATCAGTTCAGAATAACCAGGTTGTTACATGGCAAAGAGAGGAGTACCAATGGAATAAAATAGAAATCAATTATTGTTTAAAGCCCTTCAAAGAGCAACCTGAAGGCAACTTCTGAGTGGAGGTGAGAATACTATCAAACACATTGGCATTGAGCTCATTCAGCTCCCCAGTTCAGATGCTCCCAATGGTTTCTCATGCACTCATCAAATTTAGTGGAGCCTTCTCAATCTGGATTTCCACCAAATATACTGGACAAACTTCAGCAAATCTGTCATTGATCCCAGATGTTGATGTATTTCCATCTCTGGGCTTTGATGCTTAAGTGTTCTAGGTAGGTCATTGCATATCAGTACAACTATTAGGAGAATATTGTGGAAATCCATCTCTTAAGCACCATCTCTTCCATGAGTTCCTTCCGGAAATCTTTGCTTTTTTCCTCCCTCCTAAATAATGTCATAAAATGGCCTTTCCTATGCTTCCGTAAGGAGCATTCTCAGGATTAGAACTAACCACAGTGTTAAATAGAACAACCTGGAAGTGTTCAAACTGTGGTAGGACAGAGTCTAAAATATGTATTTATTGTAATCATAATTTAACTTAAATCCATTTAAGTAAAAAATATATATATGTAAGGACGTTAGGAACATGAAAAATAGTTACCCAGAATCCCAGCAAACAAATGCATTGACATTTTGTTGCATTTCTTTCCTGACTCTTTTTTTTTGGGTGAGGGGAGTTCTATATATTGTTATATACTTATATTTCACTCACACAACAAGTACTTATTGTGTGAGTGCTATATACTGTGTGCTAGGCACACTGTTCTAGACAAATACAGAAACATGTTTGTTTTCATGTAATGTGATTTTATATTCATATACATGCATATGTGTGAGGTTTCATAGTTTCCGAAACATTATTCAACATTAATGTACTCAATTTTATACAATATTGATGGATTGGATGTGGCCTTCCTGAACGTTGTGCTGAGACAGGATCTGGTATCATTTTTTAGCCTTAACGGTAAAAATTCTTGTGAATAGTTTGACATTGGCATAGGATGGAGTCAGTGATGCCTATGTACAGTGTCTGCTACTTCAAACTTAAACTAAAAGCAAGCTATTTGTGTTGTTATTAATTTTTCAATTAATAGATGGTATATATGTTTCTTACAGCATTTGATTCATGTTGACATATTTCTGTCCAATACATTAGATCCTTTTTTTTTTTTTTGAGACGGAGTCTCCCTCTGTTGCCCAGGCTGGAGTGCAGTGGCACGATCTCTGCTCACTGCAAGCTCCACCTCCCAGGTTCATGCCATTCTCCTGCCTCAGCCTCCTGAGTAGCTGGGACTACAGGCGCCTGCCACCACGCCTGGCTAATTTTTTGTATTTTTAGTAGATATGGGGTTTCACCATGTTAGCCAGGATGGTCTCGATCTCCTGACCTCATGATCCGCCCACCTCGGCCTCCCAAAGTGCTGGGATTGCAGGCATGAGCCACCATGCCTGGCCTAGATACATATTTTACCTCTATTAGCAATACCTGACGAAACAAAGATGGCTTCATTGTACCTTATCTTATATTTTAAATTAACTCACATTTTATAGGGTAAAAACATGCTACACAATCATAGTATTAATTTGCCTTTGTTTGATTTCTAATAAGGATGATGTTTTCAAAATATTGACTAGTTGGAAATTGCCAACTTTTATAGATTTAAATTACCCCTTTCTAGAATGTTCTTATTTAGTCATTCTCCCATTAATAATTGTGTTCTCTTTAACAAGGATGGCAATCTGTTATTTTTACATATTTTCAAACATTACAGTTCATTCTTTCATTTTATCTATGTTTTGTAACATGCAAAAGCTTAAAAAACAATTTATGAGTACAGTGTCATTGCTTGTCCTCTTTGTGATTTTTCTCTTACTTCTACAGTAATTATAAAAACTCTTCGTCTCTTCAGAGATTTGATGGATATCCAATTTCAGTTTTTCGATAGTTTGTTGCACTCAGTATAATTTGTTTGGCCTTCTTTAAAAATTCTGCCCTCATAAAAACTGTATTTAGTGTGATTCTGCTATTTTTGTCATTTTGGATTTGCTGACCACTAGAGACATTGATAGTATTCTATTATGCCAGGTAAAATATCCTGCTCTTAGAGCAAAATATTTTAAGATAGTGGTAGATTAACAGGGCAAAAGAAAAAATGACTAATAAGGCTCTGGAGTTCTCTAGAGATACTAAATTTTCCTATGGAAAGAGCCCTCACAAATGTGACAAAGAGAATGCTTATTTTATTTGGGGGATGTAGGAAATCTTTTTGCCCAGAAAGCTAGTTTTTACCCACTGACTAATACAAAACATGACTAAAAAGTAATCTGGGAAATCCCACAAGCCACATGTGACAATCAGTTTCATCACGTTATAGTCACATCTCATATTCCCTTTATCTCATGCTGTGCCAATCTCAGAAAGGGCCACTGGAATTGGAAACAATAATTGAAGCTTTGAATTCAATGCCAAATAGTAATGTTAATATTCCATTTCGTTAGCATTGTAGATAAGGGTGATGGTGGGGGGTGAGGAAAGCTTATATTTTTGTGAAGTGTATGGAAAACTAGTATGAAAGGAAGGACTGTTATGGTGAAGATGGAATGAAAAAAAAAGAATAGTGTTTCATTTTAAGTGTTGGATTTACACATAAGTGATATTAAAAGTATTTAATATCCCATACAGCACAGAAAATCTACAAATTCAGAGTAGGTGCCAGAGCTGCCAGCGTCTTCAAGGTCCTCTGCTACTAGGCATTAACATGCCAAAGGTGGACTGGGAGAGGTCTGGGAAGTCCTGGACAGTGGGTGAGAGCAGCCCTGAAGGTGGGGGCTCCTCAGGGATCTCAGGACAGAGACTATTTTCCAGTCAGTATAAAAACCTATCAATATTTTAACAACTGGAATGCATAGAAGAAGCTAAAGTTATTTCAGAGAATTTATTTGGTGAGTTGTGCCCAGGATTTCAGATTCCCAAGTATTGTTCAGAGCTTAGAATCCAAATGTTTTTAATTTTGAGAGAGTTCTTCCAGGAATTTCTTGCTGTCCCTTTTTTTGTGAGTCCCAGGATCCTCGGACTGACCTTTCGGCTGACTTTGGTTGCTCATGCTTCCCAGCGCAAGTCCTAAGAGAGGCAGTTTCCATTGGCCTGTTGAAATGATTAACAAGATCATTTTCGTGTTGCTCCTGGTAGAAACAACTGTCAAGATAGTGACCTTGTCCTAGGACTGCTGGCCTCCTCTGAATCCCTCCTCTAAGGCCGATGGCTTGTTCCCACAGCCACCTATCAGTGCTTCTCTTTAAGTTCCTGAGCAGCTCTAATAGCCATGCTGAGCCCCAAAATCTGGGCCTGACTTGGAGGAAACACCACTTATCATAGGCACCTTTTTAAATTGTTCATTAAAGGTGTCAAAACACACATTTGTTCCATGGACAGAAAACTCCACTTGCCCTAGGAAGATACGCCCACTGACAGGCACTGGTGTGTGATGCTCCCCGCCCTGTGTCCATGTGTTCTCATTGTTCCATTCCTACCTATGAGTGAGAACACGCGGTGTTTGGTTTTCTGTCCTTGTGAAAGTTTGCTTAGAATGATGGTTAACATAAAATTCCTTTAACTTTGTCAGAAGGAAGAAGTAGGAGAGTTGATCTCCAGCGGGATTCCTTAAACCCGCTAATGGCTTGACCTACATTTGTGTTTTAACACATCTGCCCTTATCTAATATTTGGATTTTCATCTTAGTTTTTTTGTTTTTTTTGTTTGTTTGTTTGTTTGTTTTTGTCACTTTTGGGAGCAGAGAGCGTTTGTTTCTGAGCATCATTTGTTTTCTACAGAACATATGCCTGATTTAACTGTAAATAACCTGCTCTATAAAGTAAGTTTCCCCTTATTTTCTCTCTCTCTCCCCCTCTCTTTCTCATTTTAGATAGAGTTTTCTCTACCTTGCCCCGACTGAACTTGAACTCTGGGGCTCAAGGTGATCCTCCAGCTCCTGAGGGGCTGGTGATTACAGGTGCATGCCACCATGCTCAGCTCTTATTTGTCTCATTTTTTTCTTGGGAAGTTTAACTTTAAGCCACCCTAAATACATCTCCATGATTTTTTGGTCGATAAAATTGTTTCCATTTTTAATCAAATTGAAAAAATATTTTATTTTAAAATGTTTTCATCACCATGCTTTTTTTATTATTTATTTCTTTTTTTTAAATTATACTTTAAGTTCTAGGGTACATGTGCACAACGTGCAGGTTTGTTACACAGGTATACATGTGCCATGTTGGTTTGTTGCATTCATCAACTGGTCATTTACATTAGGTATTTCTCCTAATGCTATCCCTTCCCTAGCCCCCCAACCCCCGACAGGCCCCGGTGTGTGATGTTCCCCGCCCTGTGTCCATGTGTTCTCATTGTTCAATGCCCACCTATGAGTGAGAACATGCAGTGTTTGGTTTTCTGTCCTTGTGATAGTTTGCTTAGAATGATGGTTAACATAAAATTCCTTTAACTTTGTCAGAAGGAAGAAGTAGGAAAATTGATCTCCAGGTGAGGTAATATTATAAACTGATGATTTCACAAAAAGAGAAAGAAAGGCGGCGCAAATATTACACAAAAAGGTAGAGATAATGATAAATTCTGTTAAAATTAGTGTAGGGAAATGCAAATCACTCTGAGAAAAATCATAGTAGAAATATTTCTGATAGATCGATGGAATCTCTTTTTAATTGGTTTTCAGTCCTCCTATTACTTGTCTTCCTAGGCTTTAAAACTGTAAAAATAAGCAAAGAATAGGAATCATTTTCCAAAAGCTTTCAAAAATCTGACATTGATTCATTGATACACAGCCCATTAGCCTAGAATTTCATCTCTTCATCTATCATTTCAATTATCTCCTGATTTCTCTGGGGCATTTGATAAATGGGAGAACATTTACATTTGGTGCATTAATGACCTTGGTACATTTTGAAAATGTGTCCCCTGCCCCCATTGTATATGTATGTTTTTTAAAGCTACCTACTAGGTCTTCAAGCATGCTAAGGGACAAAATGACGTCCATGTAACTCCATTACTTGGACATCATTAAAAAATAAAATTCTGAAAATGTGGTATTTCCATGATGATATGATGTTATTGCATCTATAAAAATAAGTAACTATTTAAGGGTTAAAAGATACCTATAGAAAAAGAAGCAGAAGGATATTGTTCCAAATAAATGTGAACATTTTGGTTTTCTTCCGCTTCTGAGTCTACTGCCCAAAGCATTTTATATTAGAGTTCTTTACGAAACAAGGTGTTTTTGTTTTAGTGGTGATTTTTTTAATCTATTTTTTTTTTTTTACCATGGTGAGAAATTTGTTTTTCTAAAATCCTTTGTTGGCTTGCCTGCAAACGTACAACAACCAAAAGCAACATTATATATAAGATATAGTATATAGTAAATATATTGTTTATATAAAATATAAAGTATATATAAACTATATATTTATATGTAATATATTAAATATTTTATATTATATAATACTTAATATTAAATGTTTACGTATGTATTGTATGTATGTTTCTTTCAGGGAGGGGAGGGTGGTGTGGTAGAGGGGCACGCCAGTAGGCTGTGCTCTACCATTACTCTAGCAGCCTCAGATGAAGCAGAAATGCTCCAAATGAAGCTGTTACCCGGTTTTCTTGAATATAATTTGGTCATCCAGATATTTGAATTGGAAAGGCTCTGGAAGAAATAAATGTCTACTATGAAGGAGCTATTGGGCATTTCTACTGCCTTTGAGCTCACAAAGTTTAAATTTTGTGAGCAATAGTTAACAGTCTAGTTCTTTAAGAATACTATCTCTCTGCAGAATACTATCTAACTAGTGTGAGACCCTGGCTTTCAATTTTTTTTATATTATTTGAAACACACCAGTTATCTTCATTGAAAAGAAATTTCTATTTCTTCAATGAACTTATATCAAATATGAAGAATCATTTATGCTTTTTTCTCTTGTTTCCTGGTTTTTTGTCTTTAATTTCCTGGTTAATTTTGTGATGTTGCTTGCCATGTCTTTGATAAAATAAAATTCTATAAAATAAGAATAAACATATTTTTGTTAAAGGTGCTTTGAAATTATTAAATAAGAGATTTGGGTTGAACACTTTAGAGAATTGGTAAATCAACAACATTTCTGAGAAACAAAAGCTATTGATGTTTTTCTTTGAATGTAATATTTAAGTTCATATCTCAATGCAAGCAAATAATTTTAGGGCTAAAATAGTAGCTTACAGGTCAGTTAATTCACCATCTTCCCTTCCTTGTAGAAACTGAGACATTTGAGGTAAGACTGTGGGATAATATTTATTACTAGACAAAAGTTTCTTTATAACTTTGTCAAAATCCAGAGGGTAATGGTTAGATTTGACTTGAGGAGAACTCCCGAGTTTCAGCTCTGCTTCCCAGCTCTTCAAGGTTACAGTCTAGTCTGTTTTGACAGATGGCTCCTTTATGTCCAGGGCCTCTGAGCGGACATGTGCAAACCCAGAATGCACTAGAAAAGGTCAAATGTTCATTGCAATATAGCCCTCAATTGTTATCTTTTCGGATGACAAGGATATATTCTATTTATCTATATATCTTCTGGCACCTAACACAATGTTTAGCACATACAAGGCACTTCATAATTTTTGACGAGTGAATAAATGAGTGAAAGAATGGCTGAATGAATGAACACTTTGTTTACTTAGAGGTTACTAGAGCCATTTACAAATCATATGGGAAATACTGAGGACGCAGATAGTAAAGAAAAAAAACGACTCAATGCCAGTGAGCCACAGAAATTAAAGTCAAGAGAGAAAATTGGAAATCATGAGATTTATTTATGTGGGAAATTTTAATTTCTGTTCAGGTAACTCAGATCTACTTCTTTGGCTTTTCTCTTTTGGGACAGGCCTCACTGGAGCACCAGCCAAATGTCTAAGTTGGGAACTGGGTTCTTTCTTGTTAGGCGTAGACTGGTACAAGCATTTTCTGCCAGAAGTATCAGTTGAAATCTGGGCCCAAGGGGCCAGCCTAGGAAAAGAGAAAAGGTGAGGTCCAGCTACCAGAAAGGAAATGCAAACACCAGGGAACAAGGGGCTGAAAGAGAGAATCCAGGTCAAGAACACAAAACTAAGATTTTAAGGTCTGTTAGACACAGGGATCACAGTAAAGCAGACTGTTAACAAGCAAGGAGGAGGAAAAGGGAAAGCATCCTGAACAGTTGCCTCAAATTTCAACCTATTATTTTGTCTCAATTTTCTGAACTCACTGATGAGGTATGTGGAAAGATCAAGCAGAGTTGACAAATGTTTTCAGACTTGCTACTCCACTGATGAGCAGCCTTGAATTTCCAATTGCATGCTGGACTTTCTCCCCTGAGTGCTTCTTTGGCACTGCATATTTAACATATCTAAAATGAAAAATAACTTGCCTTGTATTTTATTGTCAGAAAAACTAGTCCAAGATTGGAAATGGGTGAAAAAGATTACAGGGTGTCTATCCTTTCAGTGGAGCGCTGAGCATTTCTGACAGCTTAGAAGTTAAGTTGTTAGAAAACTGATAGCCATGCAAATAATTCCTCTTTTGTCCCATTGAGAAAGAATTGATTTCTCCTCTATGGAAAAGATGATCCAAATCACTGTGTTGCCTTTTTTATGATATGAATCAGCTTGGCATATATTAGGAAATTGTTTCAGGATTCCTGATTATCTATGTGTGTGTGTGTGTGTGTGTGTGTGTGTGTGTGTGTGTTTTACTGGTTTCTTTGTTAATTAATAAGTTGAATAAAATCTTTAACATATTCAATATATATTTGCAGGAGAGTCATGTTTTTAACTTTTTGAAAATTATATTAACATCCTTATTAACTATTAATGTTTCCACCATCCTAAACGCTTGGTACCATTGAACTTTCTACTTCTCTGGATCTCCATTATATAATCAGTTTCCAAGTTAAATGCTCTTCACTTCAATCCCTTTTTCACTGTTAGTGAGTCATTTTGGGTCCCTGCTATTTTGCACTAAGGCTGATCCAATGATCCAATATTCTCCAAAGTGATCTTCCAAATTTGTCTCCCACACCATTACACTCCAAACTGAAAAGTCAAATCTTTCCATTTAAACCTAGGTCATTGGGACTTTTTTGGCTCAAATATCTCATTTGACTTCCTATTAACTAACAAATCCAGTCCCCAAATGCCAGCTTCTTAATAGAGATCCAAGTTACCTTCCTAGGCCTATATTCACTTGGATTAGTGAGCTAGAGGTGTCGTAACAAACTAACACAGATGGAGTGTCTTAAACAACAGAAATTTATTTCCTTATGATCTGGAGGCTAGAAGTCCAAGATCAAATTGCTGGAAGGATTGATTTCTTCCAAGGGCCTCTCTCTTTGGCCCATAGATGGTCATCTCTGTCAGTGTCTTCATAGGTTCCTCCCTCTCTGTCTGTGTCCTATTCTCCCTTTCTCATAAGGATACCAGTGAAATTGGGTTAGGACCCACCCATATCATCTAATTTTGTTTTAATTATCTCTTTAAAGGCCGTATTTCTAAATACAGTCATGTTCTAAAATACTGGGGTTAGGACTTCAAAATGTGAATTTTGGAGGAAAAAATTTAGCCCATAAAACTCCTAAAGAAAGAAAATAAAAATACATGTTTGTTGAATGCATACCGTGAGTCAAGCACTGCATTTTATACTTTCACATAAGTTAAAAAATGATTGATTGATTTTTCCTGAATATATCCCAATCCAGATTTTACTTGTAATATATCACCTCAGCTAAGATTCCTTCCTTGTTAAGAATCCTGGTGTCCTCCTCTCAGAGGACACATTTTTCCCTTTTACACTACTTTCACATTCTTCCTGGTTTGATGATTATTTTGTACTTTATTTTTTCCAACAATGCATTATTAATTCCTTGAAGTCAAGGCCATTAATGACTCTTAGAATGCCTGTGAAGTATATGACCTGTTGTTCAGAATATAAATATTTGTTAAATAAAGAACTCGAAGAAGGGAAAAGTTTATAAAAGAAAGAAGGAAGTATGACCAAGGCTTTTTGGCAAGGGGTGGATGAGGCAAGGGAAAGAATCATGAGAGATGTTAGAGAAGAACCAAAATTATAAGGCTATTAAGTCAGAGGCTAGTAATATATCACATTTGCAACCTAGAGGTTCTAAGACTCTAGACTTTTTATCTTTTAATTGATGATGTTCTTAGTAAATTATATTCCATTTAAATAGCTTCACACCATAAAGATAAATGTTTTAATTCTGACATCAAATTATTTTAGTATTGGTCCTCATTTCCATTCTATCACCTTGTTTTGACGATCTGCTTTCAGTTAGATCATTTGTCTTTCACAATCAGCTGGGGTGTGGCTTAAGAGGACAACTTAAACATGTTCTGCAATTTGCCGATTTGGTCTGGTTTTTGAAGCATGAAAAGATTTGAAGGCCCCAGCTAATGTGTATTACACATGCCACACTCCTTCAACTATGTCTCAGATTTGTGAGGGTGTGATCTATAACTCCATCTACTGTTGGAGTGCTGGGAAGGGAAGAGCATGGTCCCTTTAAATAATATGGAAGGCTGGAAGGGAAGTGCTGGGGAGAGGAGGACGTGGTCCCTGGTTAGGGCTCCAACCCCATGGGCCTAGGTGAAGACAGGCACTTCTGCCTTCCAACCGAAATGTTGCATTTTCCCAGACCACCCTGACCCGCCAAGCCCCCATCCTGTGCCTATAAAAACCCAGACCCTAGCAAGGCAGACAGAAGTTGCTGGACTGCGAAGACAAGCAGCTGGACATTGAGAGGATGTTGAGGGGAGCGCATAGGCAGAAGAGCACAGTGACCAACCAACGCAGGCACTCTGTGAGGGCATCAGGGTGCTGGAAGAGGCAGTTTGGCCAGGAGAGCTGGGGCTGCCGAGTGGCCCAACTCCGGGTGAAGACCATCTCCCTTCTGGCACCCCATCAGGCTGAGAGCTACTTCCACTCAATAAAACTTTGCACTCATTTTCCAAGTCCATGTGTGATCCAATTCTTCCAGTAAACCAAGGCAAGAAACCCTGGGATATAGAAATCCCTCTGTCCTTGTGATACGGAAGGGGTTCTAATTGAGCTGGTTAACACAAGCTGCCTATAGATGGCAAACTAAAAGAGCACCCTGTAACACACGCCCACTGGGGCTTCAGCTGCAAACATTCACTCCTAGACACTGCTGTGGGGTGGAGGCCCCATGACCTGCCCGTCTGCATGCTTCCCTAGAGGTTTGAGCAGCCTGGCACTGAAGAAGGGAGCCCACTTCCCCATCGCACGCCCTGCCAGGGGGACAAGGGAACCTTTCCCATTTCACTGTCACCAGACTGTGATATTTATTGCTGTGAAAATTCCCAAGACAAATTTGTTTCTGTGGCACATTTACCATTGTAACATGGAGCTATAGATATGATGGCTTCAGACATATCAGCCTTAGCACTTTATTATTTTTTTTCAAGTCTTAGGCTGCTGTGAAATTTTTAGAAGTTTCTGTTTCCCTGGATTATTTTTAAAAACATCAAATCATTCCTTTAATAGAGTATATTATTATTCAGATCTTTTCTGAAGGAAAGTTTCATCTGATTTCTAAATTTAACGGTATGCTCTTATCTCAAAATTTCAGTCACCATCCACTTACTATGTACTTTTTTCATTATTGAAGCATTCCAGATGCTTCCTTTTTGAAAAAGAAAAAAGGACTAAATTTAACAGTATGTACAGAGACTATTGTGCGTGTGTCTTGGGAGGAGTATAAATATGAGCTCCCATTAAAGTAAGATCTTCTAAATTGAGAATTGTAAGTTGTTTTTATGCTTCCATTCGTGTGGCTGTGTGCTGTGTCTGAGGAACACAGGAATGAAGAAGACATTGTGTTGGCTCACAGGATGTCTATAGTCACCTGAGGAAAGATACAAATAACCAGGTGTGAGTTACCTAGTGGTTTCCAACAAGGAATGACTGTACCCCTAGGAGGCATTTGCCAATCGAGATGGGGATTTACAGCAGGAAGTTAGATATATAAATATAAAGATTAGCAGAGCACTGGGCTAAAGATATATAGATGTGGTAGTAATAACACAATAGTTCTTGAAATCAAAAGACTGATAAGATTATCCAGCAAGAGTGTGTGGGTCATTAGGACACTGGATGAGGGACACCTGCAATCAAAAGGATGGACACAGAGGAATACCAAAGATAACTGAATAAAATAATAATATAGTAATATTGAACATTTTGTAGAACCCATACTATTTTTAAAAAACTCTCCTAAGCACTTATATGAATGCTCATAATTAGCCTGTTATTGTCAGCTTTTTTGTATAATGATTGAAGCAGGAATCAACAGTATCAAATGGAACAGAGACATCATTACAATGAGTACTAAAAGTGTCCATAGATCTGGCAGTTAGGAGGTCATTGGAAGCCAGAGCCCAGTGAGTAGAAAAGTAAAATGTTGATGGGCAAGTAGAGAAGTTTAAGCCAAAAAAGTCTGGATTAAAAAGAAAGGAAAAGAAAATAAATGACAATGTTATAATGGGAACAAACTAAAAAGAGGTCATGTTTTTCATGGTGGAAGACATGGAGGAATGTAAGAGGAGCAGCCATCGTTCATAGACCTGAGGAAACCGAAGAAGATGCCTTATCAACTCTGAGAGGACTAGGAAGTTTGACAAGCCAGGACAGGCAAAGAGACCTGAGAGGTCATGCTTGGGCCCCAGCTGAAATTGGACACTACTTTCTCTGTCCGTCAGTCCAACAACTCCTTTTTGAAATCTCTCTCCTGATAAGTTGGACTTATCTGAACTATGCTTTCAGGAGGACATTTGCCTGTCTCATCTTCCTCACTTATCAGGACAACATTCTACAAAACCAAATCACAGAAACAGTAATACTGTTATCTGCCTTCTTTACTCCTAAAACCCAGGGAATTCAATGGCCAATGAAAAACTACACACTGTGGGATACACACAGGCTATCCTGAGACATGAGGGTTCCCCAAATGAGTGTTACAGAATTTGCTAATTCTTTGTGGTTGTCTTAGCAGAGCATGTAAATGCATATTGAACACTTTTTTCCATTAATGCAATGCTTATATGGAATAATAATTTTCCTTCGCTGAATATTTTCCTACTTCTGTATCTTAGTCTGATAAAAATGTGTTTTCTATATGATTTCTAGTCTCTATCATTTATTCAACTACAAATACTGAATATCTACTATATACTAGGTGCTGGTTTGTCAGATGCGCACATGCTCTGACACTAGAAGAGCTCACAGTCTATAGGTAAAACAGATAGATTAATAGTGATT
This sequence comes from Pongo abelii, assembly GCF_028885655.2. Classification (NCBI taxonomy): domain Eukaryota; kingdom Metazoa; phylum Chordata; class Mammalia; order Primates; family Hominidae; genus Pongo; species Pongo abelii. Next base: position 178,556,628 of record NC_085928.1, read on the forward strand.
TAACATGGAAAAGTATAAGTGATTTAATAGATATAGTAAATGATTGTGTAAGCTAATGCAGTAAGTAACTATACCCTCCCTCCCCCATAAAATAAGTTTTCTTCTCAAATACTGACTCACTTTCATTTTTTCAAATGGATTGTCAAGAATAGAAACACCCCATTCTCTTTGCTTGTGGACTTTTTTTCCTCTTTCTTTCTTTTCTCTTTGGTTCTCACCCTGCCAGTTCTCTGCAGGTGCTCCTTTTATATTCTGAAATCCCAGTTAAGGGACTTTCTCACTGATTATAATGACATAGGGCTGTTTTCACAACTGTAATTTTAAAGTTTCTTAATAATGCCATGTTTTAAACATTATTCTGAAATGCTAGAAGGTTTCAGGGTGCTCAAAAAGTAAACAGGCTCATATAAAAAGAAGGGAACAGTTATAATAAAAAATTCAACAATTTGTATCAGATCATTGGCACGTCATTGAAAATCTCAAGCTCTTGAGACAACAAAATTTTCCCCCAAGGGGAACTAATTCACTAGACATGTGTATACATTAGAACCAGATGAAGGTGATGCCGTGAAATTGGAAAGACAATTCCTGGGCTTATTAGAAGCTGGAGACCAAGTATTTGTATGTCTACTGACTCATTTGGCCTTGGCAAGAATCGTTTTCCCAGGAGAGCAGATTTGGGGAATTTGCATTTATGTTCATGATCACCTTTGACATCTGAAACTCTGAGGGCTTGACACCGAGTATTACTATTATTATAAACAGAGCTCTCAAGCTGTTAAGCTCAAATTGCTACTTTGGTGTTAACAAGAATGGGTGCCACATGGTGCGCATATGCTGTTTATGAAAGTAAATGATGCTTTAACAGTGCTTTACTCTCAAAAGGAAGTCTACTAGGCAGATAGCTTGTATTGAAACTCTGTATATGTTCTCATTTGACCATCATAAACAATGTTTAAAGAGCCAAGGTTGTTACTTGAGAATAAATCAGGGAGCTCTGGAACATTTGGGTAGATATATTCACTATAAAGCATAACAGACATTTCCCCCTATGTTTATCCTTTTTAAAATGTATGTATTTCACTTCAGGTCTCGATAGATCTTTCAGATTGTATGTTAATAGAGCTTCCTCAGCACAGAAGTGATTTATTTCTTTCAATGGAGGATTTACTTGAATCTACTATTTAGGAATTTAGCATAACTGGGTGTAGAATTCCTTTACCTTGGATAGACTAAAAAAACTCCCAAGACTGATTAGACAATTTAAATGTTGAATAATGCTATTTCCCTATGCGTTTGCTTTGTGAGTTAAACTGGTGAAGATTTAATCTTCTTTTTCACAGTTTCTTTTGTCTATAAAACTAAAGATCCGTTTTTATAAAAGATTTTTGTTTGTTTTAGAAAGAGATTTGATATCTGAATGGTAGTGGTAATGAAATTCTCTGTGGGTTAGGCTTTGAGGAAGAAATATTAACATGAAATTAATGAAATATTAACAAATAAATTGAGTTCATAATGGTAACCATTTCCCTATGTTATATGTGATAAGATATAACTTATGTATACGTAGTTTTGAGTTTTGCATCTGATCACTCTTAGCCATCAAATCTTTTCTGAAAATAAGGCAATTGGGGAAACCTATAATAAATAACCTAGCAAAATGAGACGATGAACTTTTCAGCTACCATAAGCCTTTTCTCCCCCTTTAAGTAATGTGTTTTATAAGGACTGAAATTCTAATATATGATAACCTGAAATTTGAGTTTAAAAATGAACACAACTGAAATATAATAAGGCATTTTTCATCTCTTTTGGTATTTTATATATTCTCATTCTTCATGAGAAATGGCTGCAGCATACAAGCTGCCAGGTTAATCTTGCTCAAATTTGGCAATCAGCAAGTAACTTTGTGCACAAACTGATGGAGGACCATGCAAGGCAAGCAAAGGAGTTTAGATTTGATGCAATAATAGAGGGAGAGCTATCGACAGAGCAAGAGAGTAATAAGATGCAAATGCCTTTTAAGGACTATTAGTCTGGAAACCAAGAAAAAAATGGGCATGGCAGAATGAAAACACAGAGACAAAGAGACAGCGTTTGTATCATGTGAAGAATCTGGCATCAACTCAGGAGCCTTCTTTTTCACCTGGCATGATTCAAAGCAAATTACAGTGAAGAAAAGGCCATTAGGCTCACAATGAGACTTTTGGTAACTTGAAGAATGTATTTTTAAAAGTATGGAAATAGCTGTCAACATGAGGGGATTTTGAAAAGGAAGTTACTGGGGATATAAATAGATGTAATAGTTATAAGGAATGAAGCCTGAGGCAGGAAACAGAAAAATAATTTTTAAAAAGTTGCCAGAGGAAGACGCAACATTATTTCTAGTTTTTAGAAAAGACATGAGCAATTCACTACAAGAGTAATACACAATGAAGATGAGTATGTTTCAATAATTAAATTAGTGACTTTGGGGAAAAATTCAAATTGCTGAGTAGAGATCCTAAAAGGTCCATTCCCTAACCAGTTAACTTCTAAGCCTAGATGATTCATTATTAAATATTTAGGTATATCTTCTATTTTGGGATTCAGCAAATGTTTGATTTCCTATGATAAATTTTGTAAATGTGTTTACTTTCCGAAGTGACAGATATTTCACAAGGGCCATAAGAGAGGTAAATGGGGAGATTCTTTGGTTTCCCTTTTTAAAGGCAGGAAGCAGCCAGTTCTTGGTTTGCATGAAGAAACTGGAAGAAAAGCGCAGAGATAAAATAGAAATGTTCATTAATATTTTCATGAGTGAAGTTTTATAGCCACAGCTGTCTCCAGCAGGAATGGAATTTACAGTATCAATGGCTATTAGAAAGAGACAGGCTGGAGGAAGAAGATTGGAAGGATGGGCACTTAGCATGTATGTAGAAGTGAACTAATCTGCCTACATAGCAGGAGCTGAATTTTATACCAAAACTTTCTCTGCAATTATAAAATGCTTTAGATGTTTAGTTCCAAAGACATACAGGTTGACCAGCAGTTTAAAGAGTTGTAAGCTACTGGATAATGATCTCAATCCAACTACTTTCCTTTGCCCAAATAGAATTCTTCAACCATCAGCAGTAATTAGTTGGCTTTTAGCTTTTGGGCACCAGACAATGGATCGTGATCAATAGTGGCTATCATGTGGGAGATGAGGCTGCAGGTGAAAGGTGAAAGGAACTTTTCACTTCCCAAGCTTCCAAAAAGCAAGTGTCTTCTCCTATTTTTAGCCTGCTATACTAATGCTGTATGTGTGTGTTTATATGTGTAAGTGTATGTTCTAAGTCACATTTCTCTTGTTTACTTGCTCCTTTTTACTGAAGATCATTTACATTTGGATCTATCATATGCCAATTCTAGTTAATTATGTTTATGAAACATCCTGGTCTTAGTTAATGAAAGATTAAGAACAGTTTCTATTTTTTCCTTTTATTACGGATCTTTACCCTTACTGAACTTTTCTGTTTTAAAAGTCAAAATAAAATTTAGCTTATAAACAGTTTAGAAAGTTTATTTTTCTAGTCTTTTCTAGTTATGGAAAATATAATATTTGAAAGACAAGTATCTGTAACAAATTAAATTGATGTTTAAACACAAAAGATGCATTTGCCAAATTGCTTCTCCTCCCTGATGCTACTTTAGGGACATATAAAACAAGAAATGGAAATTAATTTGTATCATGTGCATGTCAGTTTCCCTTTCTCTGAAATTCACTGATTTCTTTCAAATTTGAACACTCCAGCTTTTATCTCTTCTGGTCTTGAGTGCTAGACTCCCCCAACTTTTCCCCAGCTCTATTGTTGTGACAGTATCACAATTTACTTTCTTCATTTTGAGGATTTGTTTGTGTTGTTATTCCTATTTTTTTTGTGAAAGGAAAATAAATCTTGGGGCCCCCAAATCACTAAGCTAAAGGGAAAGTCAAGCTGGGAACTGCTTAGGGTAAACCTGCCTCCTGATCTATTCAAAGTCACACCTCTGCTAACTGAGATAAATGCATATCTAATGCCTCTTTGGAGAGGCTAATCAGAAACTCAAAAGAATGCAACCATTTGTCTCTTACCTACATATGACCTGGAAGCCCCCTCCCCGCTTTGAGTTGTTCCACCTTGGCTTGGAGTTGTCCCGCCTTTCTGGACTGAACCAATGTTCATCTTACATATGATGATTAATGTCTCATGTCTCCCTAAAATGTATAAAACCAAACTGTGCTCTGACCACCGTTGGCATATGTCAGTTATCAGGATCTCCTGACGCTGAGTCACGGGCACACATCCTCAACCTTGGCAAAATAAAATTTCTAAATTAACTGAGACCTGTCTCATATCCTCAGGGTTCACACTGCCCTGTACTTTATGGGAAGCAAGCCAGCAAATCCCTCAGTAGTTGATTGTAACCTTGCCCTGCTATATCATGATCTAAAATCTAAAGAATTATTGGGTTTTAGCTCTGCCATTTCTGCTTACCAATTCAGTGACCATGAGCACATAACAACTTCACTGAGTTACATTTTCCATTTTGAAACATATAGACCTTAAAGTCTGCCAGGATTATGGTAAAGAAAGCATGAGTCCTTATGCAAAGCATGCTTTGAATATTATTCACTCTTAAAACCATATTATGCTGGAACTGTGAAAGAGAACTGAAGCTGGCTGAAGGAGGGCCATGGGGAATCTGATTTTGTTTTCTTCTTCCCTGTATATTTCAGGCTTTGCAAAGTAGCACTAGAATTTGGTTTAAAATCTAGATGCTATTTTCTAGACAGAGTAACAATTTCTATTTACTGCTTTTATTGGCCAGACCTTGCCTCCCAATCCAGACACCCAGTTCTCCTTCACTCTTTAAATAACAGATTATTTCAGGAAACAAAGTCTTATTTTTCTCTACCTTGGAGGTGGCCATGGTGGTGTTCTTGCCCTTGCTCATCTTCTAAGTTAAATACAGTTACCCTGCCCAACGCATCCTCCTGATGACCTCATGCTGAACCTGCTTTTGAGCATTGTTCTCTGGGCTAGCAATCATCTCCAGCCTTCTCAGAGTGTCAAGGCAATGAAACTCGGGGTTCAAGAAGGTTTTCAAGTTATTGAAAGAATGTTCTTCATATGTAATGGGTTGGTTCTGAAGGTGGCATAGTAGGTTTTGCCCCATTTTTCTTTCATGTGTGCCATATTTCTGCAGCTAAAGGTGAGAGTATTGAAAAACATTAACATAAAACTGAGAGCTTTAATTTTTATCTTCATGTTTAATCATCTAAGGGATAACAGTAAAGTAAGTATGGATTACTATAGAAGACTCTTGTACATTTCAGTTGCCATTTCTGCACAATAATTTATATCAACTCTTAAACTACAAACCTTGTTTGTTCCTATATTAATTTATCAGCTAGCAAAATATGTACTTGCTGTGACACTAGTTAAATTATTCACAGAGGCACATGTTCTATTAGGCCCTTTTTTTTCTGGGGCCCATTCTGGTGATTTTAAGAAGCCAAGATAGGTGGCTTGAAGATTTTGACTTTGGCATAAACATTGTAAGAGCTCATTCATTCTCAGCGCTGTTCCTGAAACTTCATCATTTCTCCCTTTGTGAATATTATTTGATATCTGATTGTCTTTGAAAAAACAGTTTTCTTTGGGTCCCTTAGCTCACCAGTGTCCTCTAAAACAACCTGGTTTCCTTGGCATCTCCCCCTTACCCTAATTTCTCTCTACTTGTTGCCTCTTATCCAGCAATCTCCAACTTATTAATTTGGCTTGATTTAATTGGAAGTGCCCCATACCCAGGACAGGTTTTCCCAGTGGCGGCTGGGAGTATGAATCTAATAGGCCTGGTTTGGTTCTGTGACCCTCTGTCGCCCCTTTCTGGCCACAGCCCGTCACTGAAGTTTACCCTCTGGACTTGATAATACAGACAGCAGGCGTAATACAGAACAGTTTGCAAACTATCAGCCTGTGTGCCAAATCAGCTCAAAGAATGCTTTGTTTGGTTCATATAAATTATGCCAACATTTAAAAATTAGGAGACATATTAGTCCACTTTATGTTGCTGTAAAGGAATACCTGAGGCTGGGTAATTTATAAAGAAGAGGTTTATTTTGGCTCACAGCTCTGCAGGCGATACAAGAAGCGTGGTGCCAGCGTGTGTTTCTGGTGAAAGCCTCAGGAAGCTTACAATCACTGCAGAAGGCCAAAGGGAGCGAGCATACCACGTGGTGAGAGAAGGAACAAGAGAGAGAAGGGAGGGATCCCAGATTCTTTTAAACAACCAGCTCTCACATGAACTACTAGAGCAAGAACTCACTCATTACCAACGGGATGCCACCAAGCCATTCATAATGGATCTACCCTCATGACCCAGACACCACCCACTAGGCCCATGTCCAACATTGGAGGTCACATTGCAACATGAGAATTGGAGGGTATACACATCCAAATTATATCTAGAGATTTCAGGGCCAGGTGCGGTGGCTCACGCCTGTAATCCTAGCACTTTGGGAGGCTGAGACAGGAGGATTACTTGAGGCCAGGAGTTCAAGTCCAGCCTGGGCAACATAGCAAGAACTTATCTTGACTTAAAAAAAAAGCCAGATGTGTTGGTGCTTCTGTAGTCCCACCTATTCAGGAGGCTGAGGTGGGGGGACTGCTTGAGCTCTGGAGATGAGGCTGCAGTGAGCCATGATTGTGCCACTGCACTCCAGGCTGGACAACAGAGCAAGGTCCTGTTTTTTTTTTTAAAAAAAAGAGATTTTATATAAAATTTACAGCTTCTCTTAACATAGCAGAAGATCTGACAGTCTTAGGCCAGCTTTCTTCTTGTGGACAATCTTACTCTTGCCCACCACTCATGGTGTAGACTGGTCATTTGCATCTAGTGCCTGCTTCACTCATTTCTGTTGACTGCCTTGTCCCAACAGGCATTTGGACTCCCAGGTCAAGTACAAAAGTTTATTCAAATAGATGTGGTTTATTTGTGTGTCATGGGGAGGAAGAATGATATCTAATTTCTTTTATGAATATGCTCACAAAAAGGAATTAGAAATCGCTTTAGATTGAGATTCTTTAGTACACGTAGGTGAAAATTGGGTATGTTTTCTTCCCATTTACAATATATTTGTACCAAGATTCACTTTTTATCAAAGAGAAACTTTTCTGCAGTTTAAATTGTAGGATGATGGAGTTCTGAATATCTTAGGTAACATTATTACATGGATGAATATATTCACATTCTATCAGGTTGAATATAGGAAAATCATTATATACAGATGTTAACGAAACTATACAAAGTACTAATGTATAAGGAGTGTGTGTGTGTGTAACCGTCTAATGATTCATGTTTTTTCTCTTTTTTATTATACTTAAGTGGAGTTTCCAGGGCAAACACAGATATACAGTCATAATGATAAATTACGTAGTTTAATTCAGCTTCACCAATGATAACTCAGATACCATTTTCAAATGCATTGTGAGAACAGTTTTTTCACGTTTGCTTCTAATTCCAGCAAAAACACCTAATTATAGAACAACAGTAGCAAAAAATAAATTTTGCTCAGGGAAAAAGGTTTTATGAGTAATCAGTGCAAAGCAGAAATCTCTTGCTGCGAGTAATGTGGGCCAGCTAAGGTTTCTGTGAGGTTTTTTGCTTTGGCGTGGTTTGGCTTTGTACTGCCTGGGTGACCTCTTCTTCTCATCCATCACTTCATCAGGAAATCAAAAGACAGCAAGCTCCTAGCCAGACTCTTGTTCAAGATAAACTCTATGACCTCCTAACAGGTTACTAGATCTTTTATGGGAGTTCAGCTGACCACATGACTTCTTATATTTGAGAATTTATTCATGAGCCAGCAAAGCTCTGGCTAATGTCACAGAACTTGAGAGCACTAGTGTTGTTCATGGCTTCATCTTTAGACATAGCTATTCTATCCTGTTCCCTTTCAGAAACTCAAATGAGGGGCCATGTCTTATAATCAAACATTTCAGATAAAACAGCTTATTTTTCCCTGAGAGCATATGTGTCTTCTGTTAATCCTAATCAACTAGGGACAGACTGAAAAGAACACTCTAATAAGGTAATACTACTGAGTATTTTGCTGTGACATCCCACAAAAATGAGTTTTCTGTGGGATTTGGGGAGGAGGTAAAAAAAATGACCAAGAAAAAAAAGACCTTCAAGAATTAAATGGCTTAGAGATAAAGCATATAAAATAGGAATGCTTTTATTACTTTTGTATTTTCTGAGGACAGTTCTGCCAGTGAATCCACAAAATGGTATAAATACAAATATATCACATTTGCCTGCTGTGATTAAATTTCTCTAATTACACAACTATACTTGAAACACGGGACCGATGCATCATTTTTTTTTCCTTTTGTAATCATTGTTATATCCACGCTTATAATCAGCGTTCATCACAGCTAATTAGAGTTTCTTTGTCTGTTGTTTCTGAGATCTGACATTACTAGAGTTCAACTACAAAATTCATTTTTAACCATCTCTCTGCTTGGGGGGTTGGAGGAAGACAAATGCAAATTCCAGGGCTGTATTATTCACGAATGGCTTTCTGAAATTTTCATGTACTATGATTTTTTTAATTGAATTTAAATGATTACTCTTGGAGCCGGAGACCAAGTCCTGCTTAAAATTTTGCAGGACACTCCTATGATTTGTAGGTACATTCCTATTGGTAAAAGAAGCTGGCAGTCTTTCTTGTTAAAGATTTTGTAGATTTATGTAGATATTCAAGGATACATATTTTTGTGCATTAGATTGGCATTGATTTCTAAAAATAAAATGCTACAGATTTACATCACTTACCAGTTCAAAGCTTTTGTTCATTCTCAAATGCTGTTTTCTTCTAGCAAATGTTTTTAATTATGCACACTTTAAATGTTAAATTACAGTGATAACAAAGCTAGTTAAACTTTAGCTAGTCTATTACAAGCAAATTTAATCTACTTTCTAGATGTTAATTTGAGACCAGAGTTTTCCAACTCACAGCTCTGCCGTCTCACCTGGAAATTCCATCTCCTTTATTAAGACAACTGTAACCTTTAAAGCCTTGATAGAAGAATAAACCTAACTGAAAATGAGTCACTATGGTGTACATCCTACCTTCTTTATTTTGTGTTATTCTAATTTGTTTTCACAATTCTTTAATTTGCATTTTTGTTGCCTTTGTTTATGTCCGTACTGTGGACTGAGTCATTCCCAAATAAACAAACCGATATTACTCAGTAACCATTTCAGTTCCTGCTCTTGGCAAGTTCACAGTACACTGGAGGATGTAGGTACGTGTACACATAATTAAAATAAAACTGGAAAAGGTCTATTAGAAAAGACATAAAGCAATGGTAAGTTTGAAGAGAAAATGAAAAATCAGAGAGTAGTGGTGGGGGAGCTTTATAGAGGAGGTGATATTTATTCTGAGACTTGGAGACATTAATGGTAGTTAAAGGTTATGAGGTGGCATTCTGTGTCAGGCAAGGTTCTAAGCAATTAAACTGTAGTAATTATTTTAAACCTCAAGAAAATCCTATGAAGTGCTATATATTATGCCCATTTTATAGATGAGGAAATGGAGGCATAGAAAAGTTAGGTAACTTGACCAAGCTCTCTGTGCCATATTTTATTTTCCAAAAATGGCTGTAACAATATCTCTCTCTATTTAAATTCTTCTTAAACCTTGCCATTACCACAGTAAAAGGGGAGGTCTAGTTCTTCTGCTTGAATTATATTGGTTTGGGACTGGCATGAAACCTACAGAATGTGTCAGAAATGACAAGGAGTCACTTCAATGGCTAGATCAGGAAAGAAGATACAACATCCGCCTTAATCACTGGAATACTGCTGGAGCCCCAAGCTGCTACGCTTGGAGCAAGCCCAAAGTAGCCTAAATGAGAGGCTACCAGGGGAAGCTACAGATTGAGAGAGAGAAAGAGAGAGAGAAAGAGAGTGAGTGAGTGAGTCTGGGTAGCCCTCAAAAGCTCTAATTCCTCACTGCCCTTCCAGCTCCAGCCATTGACTACAACTGCGTGAGAGTTCTGGAGCCAGTAAGTACTGCCCAGCCCAGCCTGTCCCAATGTCCTGACCCACAGAAACTGTAAGATAACAAAATAATCATTGTTTTCAGTCACCACATATCGGGGTGATTTGTTACAGAGCAATATCAACAGAAACAGTTACACAGATAATAAGTGGGAAAGCCAAAATTTGAACCCACTCTGACTCCAGAGCTCCTCTCCTACTCCTACGCCAGAAAACAAGTCTTAAGAAGATTTATGGATATTCCTTCAGGTTTAAGTAAAAACCTTCATGTTACATGAATGTGTGTAAAAATCACTTCTTGAAATCAATATTCAGAGGCGCAGAAAATGTTTTTGCATAGTGAGCTCTTCCTTTTATGATTGAAAATTAAATGAAGTTTAACAATAACAGAATGTTTAATAGGCTCATAAACGTGTCAATTGTCACAACTGCAAAAGCTGACTGTCCAGTGATTAGGTAGATATGTATTGCATCATCTGGGTAATGACTTCAACCGTATTAAAATAATATGGCTATTTAGATAGGGAGGGGAAACAATAATTTTTTTTTTAATGAGGGGCAATAATTTCTAAATATGTAGCTTGGAGTAGGGAAGACTAAAGCTACTGTGGAGCCAGAAAGCTTGGATTTAATGATTTTGAATTTTAATATTGCATTTGCTTGGTTTACAGCAACTTGTTGAATTGTATATATCACACTAGCCAGTTAGCTTACTTAGCATGAGAATGAGGGCTTATCTTTTATAATAGTAGTGGGGTTCATCCTTGGATAACCTGGGTCCAGCATGAAGATATTTTATAAATATTTACTAAGTGAAGGAATGACTATAATCTCTTAGACCCTAAGTTTTCTTATTTATAAAATGTAACTCTCTAGTTGAGTTTGCTTGTCATACCTTAGACCAGGAAAGTTTCTAGGTCATAAAGAGTCTTGTACTTCATAAATAAATGAATTTAAAATGTATCTCCTTGACATGTTAAAGGATAGATAAATGTCATGTTTAAAACAAAGATTATTCGCACTAATGTGACATCTGTTCCTACCATTGTCTTGTAACGATGCATGAATGAAGGAGGATTTGAGAATTCATCTGAAAGATAGATTTAGGACATCTCCTTTTACTTCAGGCTGTAGAGGCTCATGTGATTTTTTTTAATCCTTTTGTGGGATACAAGTTTCTCAATTATGGCTACCACAATTGGGAAAGTTATATTCCACTATTATTAATAATAAGACCTACTCTACCTCCCTGCTGTGTGAAGTTCAAATGAAACCCTAAATGTGAAAATATGAAGCAAATTTACAAATTTTGATTATGTGAAACAATATATAATTGGTAATTATAATTATTCATTATAACTAATTTGTGTTATTGATAAGGTAAGGAAAATATAGACCACAAGAGCTAATTGAATTTATGTCATCAGATTTCTGCTAGTTGTGTTGTAAATTTGTGCCTGTGACTTTTTGCCTTTATGGAGAAAAGCTGAGAATTCACTATGACTGTACATTCTTCAAACATGCAACCTTCCACCACATCACACAGTGGATCCAGTTTTTGGAGCCACTTAATGAGAATTATTTATAAACTTCATGAGGAATTTGAATTAAAGGCAATTTTCCTTGAAAAGTGATATGATTTGACTGTGTTCCCACCCAAATTTCATCTTGAATTCCCAGCTGTTGTGGGAGGGACCCGGTGAGGTGTAATTGAACATGGGGGCAAGTCTTTCTCGTGCTGCTGTCATGACAGTGAGTAAGTCTCACGAGATCTGATGGCTTTATAAAGAGGAGTTCCCCTACACAAGCCCTCTCTCTTTGCCCACCACCATCCATGTAAGACGTCACTTGCTCCTCCTCCTGCCATGATTGTGAGGCCTCCCCAGCTACGTGGAACTGTAAGTCCATTAAACCTTTCTTCCTGTATAAATTACCCAGTCTCGGGTATGTCTTTATCAGCAGCATGAAAACATGAAAACAGACTAATACAGAAAGCTTCCTTGCTATGAATTAGACAAAAAGAAAAAAAAAAAAAGGAAGAGAACAAGTTTCATATGTAACTAACATTTGGGAAACAATGATAACAGTATTAATGTCATACTTATTGAGTCCTTACTTTAAGACTGTTCATTCAACATGTAATAATTCATTTAATCTTCACAACAACTTATGGAGTAGGTATGATTTCTATTACACTCATTTTACAGATGAAGAAACTGAAGAATAAAAAGAATAAGTGAATTATCCAAGTAAATGTAGAATGTCAGTTTCAGATTCAGTCCAAACCCCATAGCCCTGAGCATGTCACAATAGTTAGTATGTGATTATTAATTTAACTGAAAATTTCAGTTAAAAATAGCTTAATAAACACCCCAAATATTTTAAATATAACCTAATTATTAACAGATAAAGACTACAGTAAGAAGGTAAATCATTTTAGAGTTGTTAATTTACTGATTTGTTACAAGTCTAGTGAGAGATGACATATGCTTCAAGTCAACATAACTTTAGTTTTAGTATTTTTATCACCTTTTGAAAAGTACTTTAAAAATAATTTTATCTTTAGAAATGTAGGCTGCATTTTGTGGCTACGTTATCATATAATGGCTCGGTTTTCAATATTCTGGTTTCACTTATTTAAAGTAGCCATAGTTTAATGTAAGTTTCTTTCCTACGAAAATGTGACTTGATTTTTTCCATAACACTCTTTATTAGGTGAATTTCTGCTGCAAAGCTTTTAAAAGTCCACTAGTAGAAATATGAAAGAAAAAATATAAAGCATTTGTGTTTAGTACGTGTAAGTGCACTTATGCTGGGTTACAAAATTTAAGGCCTTTTCATAGGTAGTATCACAGTTGTATTTCTTAATATTTCTATGAAGTATCATCATACTCTTTTTCAAATGAGTAAGAGGAGGTTCACAATAGTGATGTGAATTGCACAGAATCTCACAGAAGTGGTAGAACTAGAATTCAAACCTAGATCTTCAGTGCCTGAAGTTCAACATTCTGATAGCTATGATTGTCCATTCCTCCTTTCTTTATCTCCACTATCAATGATTAATAGTATAAGGAGGAAGTTGGTTGAGCCTTAGGAGACTCATGAAGGTCAAGATTTTTCTTTTTTGAGGCTCTCAGTTCATTCCCTAGTGACTAAGAATAAAACAACTTAGGTCTTGAAATGGAACTGCATATACATCATTTTAAGTAAAATCCTAAAATTAAAACCATTTATAGCAGTTATTCCATTAGTATTATCTAAATTCTTCAGAACAGATAATATATTTATTATACTTCATGTATAATTTTATATTCTAAACAATGAGAGCATAAAGACCAAAACATTGTTTAAATGCACTTCCCAATTATTTGTGGGCATATATGAATTTTCTACAGATGTTGATTAATGCCATAGCTCACTTTAACCTACAGAGAATTACATTAAGCCTGAGACCTAAAGAGAAATTGACTGGTTGAAAAGCTAATTGCAACAAAAAGCTTAGGTCATCACTTCATGAAGTCTATTGATTTGAAAATGACTATGATATATAAGATGTGTGTGCACTTTTTGGGTAATTTTCACAAAGCAAATACACCCAATCTTTTTTTAAAAAAATAAGCAAAAATATACATGCTAAATTGAATCAAATATATTTGGTTTGGAGAAGTATGTGAATTAAACTGAAACTCTTCTCCTTTTGCCTCTTCATTATATGTTGTGCCACCTCTGTTCTGTTTATTTGACACATCCCTGAAAGCAGTATAAGCTATGACTAAAATTGTATAACCACAGATTAATGGATCACACAACTTGAAATAGAAGTATGTTTTAGGAAAATGATCAAATATTAAGGATCCCAAATCCACACATTTTGTTAAAAATAAAAATTAATAACTTATTTGTGTAGCTAATTTAACAGAACTTTTACGTTTGCAGTTCTATTGTGTTTTTTGTCCTACAAGCAGAAATGCAACACTGCTCTTACAAACATCATATTTAATTCTTGAAGAGACTGCAGTATGCCATCAGAGATGGATTGATAGCCTTGATGATATCATTGAACTTTTGTCATGCCTAACCTGGAAGACTTGCTATATGCCAGAAAAGTTTTGTCGTTCATTTTGCTTTTGAAAGGCCAGATTTATTTGCAATCTTGAATGACACTGGACACATGCACATGAAACAGCTGAAATCTATCATGCAGTGAATATCTTATAAAACTGCTACTTAAAATACTAAGTATTGACCTGGTTTTCGGAACCATCTTCAAAGTCAACGACTTTCAATTTGTTTACTTATAAACACTGATTTTCAGTGGATAGTAACAACTTTGTATTTTCATTCATTTTTTTTTCTTGAGTAACCAGAGGCCACCAAACATGCACTATGTTTTCCTATTTTTTTAAATTAAGTGAGAAACAACAGAATTAGAAATGCATGTATATGTCTGTTATTTATTAATATCAATACGTAACTGATTAGTGAAAATATACTAGTAATGGAGTTTATCTTTGGGTGGATTATTCAGTGAATTTAAAAAAAATCTCAGCTTATACTTACATGCAGCAAAATTGCATAGTAATAGTGCTGTCAGGGAAAAAGCAAGATTGTTTTTGAGTTTTCTGTGTTTTGGAGCAAAAATGTGGCATATGTTACTATGAACTTGTAATTCCATCCATATTAAAACTGAATTTATGTTCAGTACAAATTAAATAAGAAAGCAATTGAGCACCTTCTATGAACCAGGTTTGAATTTTCAAGCATGTGATAACAATAGCTAATGTTTAGCTAATAATTACAATACTAAAATCTACTGCTTATAGAGTTTATGCTAGAAATGGTGCTAAGCACTTTTTTATTTTATTTTATTTTATTATTATTATACTTTAAGTTTTAGGGTACATGTGCACAATGTGCAGGTTAGTTACATATGTATACATGTGCCATGCTGGTGCGCTGCACCCATTAACTCGTCATTTAGCATTAGGTATATCTCCTAAAGCTATCCCTCCCCCCTCCCCCCACCCCACAACAGTCCCCAGAGTGTGATGTTACCCTTCCTGTGTCCATGTGCTCTCATTGTTCAATTCCCACCTATGAGTGAGAATATGTGGTGTTTAGTTTTTTGTCCTTGTGATAGTTTACTGAGAATGATGATTTCCAATTTCATCCATGTCCCTACAAAGGACATGAACTCATCCTTTTTTATGGCTGCATAGTATTCCATGGTGTATATGTGCCACATTTTCCTAATCTAGTCTATCATTGTTGGACATTTGGGTTGGATCCAAGTCTGCTATTGTGAATAGTACCACAATAAACATACGTGTGCATGTGTCTTTATAGCAGCATGATTTATAGTCCTTTGGGTATATACCCAGTAATGGGATGGCTGGGTCAAATGGTATTTCTAGTTCTAGATCCCTGAGGAATCGCCATAAACAAATGGAAGAACATTCCATGCTCATGGGTGGGAAGAATCAATATCATGAAAATGGCCATACTGCCCAAGGTAATTTATAGATTCAATGCCATCCCCATCAAGCTACCAATGACTTTCTCCACAGAATTGGAAAAAACTACGTTAAAGTTCATATGGAACCAAAAAAGAGCCCACATTGCCAAGACAATCCTAAGCCAAAAGAACAAAGCTGGAGGCATCATGCTACCTGACTTCAAACTATACTACAGGGCTACAGTAACCAAAACAGCATGGTACTGGTACCAGAACAGAACAGAGCCCTCAGAAATAACGCTGCTTATCTACAACTATCTGATCTTTGACAAACCTGAGAAAAACAAGCAATGGGGAAAGGATTCCCTATTTAATAAGTGGTGCTGGGAAAACTGGCTAGCCATATGTAGAAAGCTGAAACTGGATCCCTTCCTTACACCTTATACAAAAATTAATTCAAGATGGATTAAAGACTTAAACGTTAGACCTAAAACCATAAAAACCCTAGAAGAAAACCTAGGCGATACCATTCAGGACATAGGCATGGGCAAGGACTTCATGTCTAAAACACCAAAAACAATGGCAACAAAAGCCAAAATTGAGAAATCGGATCTAATTAAACTCAAGAGCTTCTGCACAGCAAAGGAAACTACCATCAGAGTGAACAGGCGACCTACAAAATGGGAGAAAATTTTCGCAACCTACTCATCTGACAAAGGGCTAATATCCAGAATCTACAATGAACTCAAACAAATTTACAAGAAAAAACAAACCCCATCAAAAAGTGGGCAAAGGACATGAACAGACACTTCTCAAAAGAAGACATTTATGCAGCCAAACAGCACATGAAAAAATGCTCACTATCACTGGCCATCAGAGAAATGCAAATCAAAACCACAATGAGATACCATGTCACACCAGTTAGAATGGCAATCATTAAAAAGTCAGGAAACAACAGGTGCTGGAGAGGATGTGGAGAAATAGGAACACTTTTACACTGTTGGTGGGACTGTAAACTAGTTCAACCCTTGTGGTGCTAAGCATTTTAAAAGAATTACCTAATTTGATTCTCACAATAGCCTTATAAACTAGTTATTTTGTTTCTCCTTACTACAGAGATGACAAAATTAAGATTTATAAAGTTAGGGACTAATATTTCATAAAGGAGTTTACTTTGTGCTCATTTGTGCTGTAGTAGATCAAGACCTAATTAAGCCATATTAAAGCCATTCCATTTGGAATTGTCACCTATCCAGGGAAGCTACCTGCCTGTTAAATTTAGTTTTCTTGAAAGGGTTTAATTTTAAATTTTTATAGATTTGGGTAATACAAGTGTAGTTTTGTTACATGGATATATTTCTTAGTGGTGAAGTCCTAACTTTTAGTGCACCCATTGCCCAAATCATGAACATTGTACCTGACAGGTAACTTTTCCATCCCCACACCCCTCCTATCCCCAGCCCCACCTTTTGGAGTCTCCAGTTTCTGTTTTTCTACTCTGTATGTTCATGTGTACTCAACATTTAGCTCCCACTTATAAGTGAGAATATGCAGTATTTGATTTTCTGTTTCTGAGTTATTTCACTCAGGGTAATAGCCTCCATTTTCATCCATGTTGTTGCAAGTGACATGATTTCAACGTTTAGCTCCCACTTGTAAGTGAGAACATTGCGATATTTGACTTTCTGTTTCTGAGTTATTTCACTCAGGATATTAGCCTCCATTTTCATCCATGTTGTTGCAAGGGACATGATTTCATTCTTTTTTTATGACTGAATAGTACTTTATGGTATATATACAACATTTTCTTTATCCAGTCATTCATTAGATGGATACTAAGGTTGATTCCATGTCTTTGCTATTGTGAATAGTGCTGCAACAAACATACGAGTGCAGGTGTCTTTTTAATATAGTGGCTTATTTTCCTTTGGGTGACAGAATTGAAGTTGTTCTACTTTTAGTTCTTTGAGAAATCAGTGTTTTCCCTAGTCATTGTACTAATTTACATTCTCACCAACAATGTATAGGCCTTCCCTTTTCTCTGCACCCTAACCAACATTTGTTGATTTTTGACTTTTTAATAGTAGCTATTCTTACTGCTATAAGATAGCATGTCATTTTGGTTTTAGTTTGCATTTCTCTGATGATTAATGATGTTGAACATTTTTTCATGTTTGTTGGCTGCTTATATCTCTGTTTTTGCAAATTGTCTGTTCATGTTTTTTGCCCACTTTTTAATGGGTTATTTGTTTGTTTGTTTTCTTGTTGAGTTGTTTGAGTCCCTTATAGATTCTGGATATTAGTCCTTTTCTGGATGTATAGTTTGCAAATATTTTCTCCCATTCTGTAAACTGTTTACTCTGTTGATTATTTCTTTTGCTGTGCAGAAGCTTTTTGGTTTAATGAAGTTCAATTTGTCTACTTTTGTTTTTGTTGTATTTGCTTTTGAGGATATAGTCATAAATCCTTTCCCAGTCCAATGTCCAAAAGAGTTTTTCCTCAGTTTTCTGGTATGGACGTGTGACATCCTTTCTTTTCATCACACTTTCAGTGTATAAGTGTGGGTTGAGTATTCAGGGGAATACATGATCTCTTCTATAACTTCCACTAACGGTATTCTATAATGCTGTCATTATAATTTGAATGTGAAGAGTTCTTCTGATCGGAAGCCTTCATGTGCATTGCTGTTTTGTCAGGTATGGAGCAATCAACTGATAGATTGATACAACTTTGGTTGTAGAAATTGACTAAATAGAATACTGACGTTCCATATCATGGAGTAGCTTTAAGGTCTTTAGAAAGCAACTCAACAAGCAACATCTTGAAGATCATTCATTTTAGAAAACCACACTACATATTTTAAAATTCAAGTGAATACAGATTTTGTACCAAAAGTGATAAAATTGTGCACCATGGCAGAAAGTATATAAAAAGGAAAGATGGTACTATGAAACTTTAGCCTTAACTTTAAGGAAATTGTTTTATTTGTTGTGCAATTTTTCCTGAAAGTGTGCTTATTGCGAAGAAGTTGGGGAAACAGGCAAATACAGAACAACAAAACAAAAGCCATTCTTAATCCTTTTTTTTTTTTGGCAGAGGTGGGCTGGGGGATGGAGTCTTGCTCTGTCACCCAGGCTGGAGTGCAGTGGCATGATCTTGGGACATTGCAACCTCCGCCTCCCGAGTTCAAGTGATTCTCCTGCCTCAGCCTCCCAAGTAGCTGGGATTATAGGCATGCACCACCATGCTACCTAATTTTTGTATTTTTAGTAAAGGTGGAGTTTCACCATGTTGCCCAGGCTGGTCTCTAACTCCTTGTCTCAAGTGATCCACCCACCTTGGCATCTCAAAAGTGCTGGGATTACAGGCGTGAGCCACCGTGCCTGACCAGTCTTTTCCAATGAACAGAGTCACTGTTAGCATATTTGACTATCTCTTCATTTTTTTTCCAAAAATATATATTGGTAGATAAGCAGATACATATGGAATCACCATCGTAAATGTAAATATAAGTAATAAACACATCTTTAATATGTCAAGACATTGGCAGAGGTAAATAAATATTACTTTAGAATGTGATTAATTGTTAATTATGGTATAATGGTTCTTTGGATGTGTCATAATCTACTTAAAATTCAACTGATATTTAGATAGCTCCTTTTTTTCTGTGATATTAAAAATACATAAATCATTATGCACATTGTGATTATATCCTTAAGATATATTCTTGAGGCTGGGTGTGGTGGCTCATGCCTGTAATCCTAGCACTTTGGGAGGCCAAGGCGGGCAGATCATCCGAGGTCAGGAGTTCAAGACCAGCCTGGCCAACATGGCAAAACCCTGCTAAAACTACAAAAATTAGCTGGGTGTGGTGGCGGTCACCTGTAATCCCAGTTACTTGGGAGCCTGAGGCAGGGAGAATCGCTTGAACCGGGAGGCGGAGGTTGCAGTGAGCTGAGATTGCACCATTGCACTACTCCAGCCTGGGCGACGGAGCAAGACTCTGTCTCAAAAATAAATAAATTAATTTAAATATATATATATATATATATTCTTGAAAGTAGAATTGCTGCAGAGAAAAGTATATGCATATTCTGATATTTGTAACCACTTGAATTTCAGAAACTGTTCCTAGTTTGTGTTCCTGTTAGCAAAGTATGGTATGGCCTTTTTGCCACATCTTTACCACCATTACAGTAGCACTGATTTTCATCTTTATAAATTTCATAGAGAATTAATAGAATTAATTTTATTTTGGTTTTACTTTTTTACCTACCAATAAGATTCAACAGCATTTGACATCTTTTGGACATTTTTATTTCTGACTTTTTAAATCAATTTATTTCCTTTTATTAGACTCAATTTCTGTTTGTCAATGTTTACCTTTTCCTTATATACATATAGTTAATATAAATCTTATATATATGTGTGTGTATATATATATATGTATAGATATATATGATACGTACCCTTCACCTTATGTATGTCAATATTGTTTTCTTCATTTCTTATTTATCTTTGAGTTTTGGTCACTCTGAATAGTAGAGTCTAAAGTTTACATGGGAAGTTTATCAGCCTTTCCATTTATACTTTTTAACCATGGTGTTATTCTAGCTCCAAAAATATAAAAAATATTTCTAAAATATCCATAGCTATTTTATGTTTTACTAAAATTCCATCTAAGCAGAAAGGATATTTTAAGTCCTTTCTAATGTTATTTTTATTTACTAATTATTTTGACCAACAAAACCACTAATTGTCTTTTATTTCTTAACATCTGCCAATGTCCGTCCGATCTTACAGTTTCATTTGATAATGACCAAATTTAATTTGATATTTGACATTTGTTAATAATGTGCATAATTGTTAGGTTTAAGGTAAATAGACATATGTGGAAAGGGACACTTATACATGATATTCATTATTTTAATGTATCTTTATTGATAATTTTCTCTAATATTATCTCACAGAGATATAGTTGTTCACATTCCTTATGAGTAAAAGGCTTTGCTTTCAACTCTCCCATACCAGATATGACAGCCTAAGGAAGAAATTTTCAAATATTTTCATCAATCAAACTGACCACTTTATTCAAACAAATTCTAAATTGAGAGCTATCCAATATGTAAAACAGGTTAAAGCAGTTTTTCACTTACTGAATTGGTTATATGCTAGGGTGCGCCTCTGTCTCATACTACACTCTGTCTCTGTCTAGGCACTGCCTGAGACAGCTCTGTGAATCCTTAAGGATATGAAGCACAATCTTTCAGCTCAGAAGAGTAAAAGTCAGATCCAATCAAATAAGTGAGTCAGATTGCTTAGTATGAAGGAATAAGTTGTGGAAAAAACTAGTGGACATAGTAAACATGTATTTGATCCAAAAGTATAAATTACTTTCTGAAGCCCTTTTCAGGACTATGAAAACCCGACATTACTTTTGTTTTAAAATTTCTGTATTTATTTCAGGTAAAGCCAGGCAGAAGCAATTTGACTGGACTATATTAACCTAGCTGTCCATTAAAGTAATTTTGCCATAGTGTGTTGTTACATTAGGTCTTATGTTTTAGTAAAAGTCACTATTAGTAAAACAAAACAAAACAAAAAAAAATTAGGAAATATTTCACACTTTTTGAGAAACCTCTTTTGGAGACTTTGTCATTGTTTTATCCAATGACCCTTATATTCCAAACTCATGTAAGATATTCCCATAGAATTTAATGTCCATAAAGTCTGTCCCTCCTGAAAAACAAATATTTCCTATTCAACAGTCACTGAAAATTGTATAACTTCTTGTTTTATTCTTTTTTAAAATTACCTATCAGAAATCTCAGACCTATTTTTTTTAAGTAACAATGGCACAAGCAATATTATAACAACAAAAATGAAGACTTTAAACGACATAATTCTACCATTGTTATAGATGAAATTATTTATTTCTTAAAGCTTTTCAGATTTTCTCCATAAGAATAGGTAGCTTTTGTAGTTGCAACTAAAACACAGAAACAATTTGTAATCCATTTCAGGAAAATGGTTTCTGATATTGTTGCATAAGTCATCGCAATTATAATTTTAATAACTGCATTCAAGTAATACATTTAACTTACTTGGTTGTTTCCGCATTGGTGAACATTTAAGTTGTTACCAATGTTTTTGCTTGGTGTATGTGTGTGTGTGTGTGTGTGTGTGTGTGTGTGTGTGTGTTCTTCACTTTCCTTTTAATGACCATACTTTTTTGAATAACTTCATATGATCTTGTCAGTTCATTATGAGGCCTGCATGACATTATGTATGGAAGGTATCTAACATAGTTCAATTCCTTTGGACTATATCTTTGGATAAATTCTTAAGAGTGGAGATATGGATTCCTGAAACTGGGCTTATTCCAACACCTGTCCCCTTCTTTAACAAACTAAGCTTAAAAAATAATATCTAAACTTGTATGTAAACTTATACTCCAGTTTCCCTTAGGTAATCAGCCTTTATTGATCTTTCTCTCTATGATATTCTGCAGCACAAAGCACAGGACTTAATTATAAAGCCATATATTCTTTGTTAATTACTACATGTTTATTAGTCATGAATGCCTGGCTTCTTGACAGAATCAGGTGTAAGAAAAATAAACAAGCACATAAAGTTTCAGTTAATGGAATTTTCTTTGGAATATTGTAATGGAAAGTAAAGAGGATCAAGAAATAGTGTGACTAGGCCTTCTCTTTCTGGCTATGATGGGGTAAGTAGTAGCAGACCAATTCTCTTGCTGACAACAACTAGAAATGTTGTATGAAATATTAAAAAAAACACACATCTGAAGATATTAGAGAATATTTGGCAGCCAGGAAAGCCAATGAGGTGAGCTTTCTTATCAAGGGATTGATTCATAAGTGACACAGTGAAAAAGGTTGAAAAGGTGGGAAGAAAGTGGCTGCTAGTAGGAAGAAAAGGTATGTTGAACAGTCAGCAGTCCCAGCAGGCTGGGGAGACATAAACTGAAATTCAGAATTACCACAGAAGCCAAAATCTGAAGGATCAAGATACTGGAGAAAAGGTATACCAGTCAGAATCCATAAGAGACAGAAACCACAGATTGATTTGGTCAGAGAAAAAAATACTATGAAGAATTATGAATTAGAACTAAAGATAAAGTACTAAAAGGGGTAAACAGAATGTTGAAGAATATAGGACTAGCATATGTAGAAACTGGCCACCATGTCTAGGACTGGAGGAGAGTACCCAAGAGTGAAACAAACTTGGAAGCATCCTGTCAATTCCCTGGCCAGGTTGAAAGTCAAATCTCACTGGAAAGCGTATGGCTATGGCTCACTGGATGGCAGGAAAGTTTGCTGAAATGCTACTGCTCAGGGATGATGGGCAGGAACATGTCCACTGGGGTGGCACTGAAATTCACTGGGAAGCTGCCTACTGGAGGACTGGTAAAACTTGCTGAATGGTATTCACTTCTAGGTTTTTTGTATACCACTGGCAAAATAGCTGCTTACTGGTGAAGAAGCTACCCATTGACAAGAAAGTGGCCAGCTAGCAGCCACAATGCACAAGCCTGAAAAACAAATTATATTGATACTACAGTGAGAGGTTTCTTCCTCTTGCAGTTTTCCTCCAGAGACCTCTGCTAAGAAGGCTCAACAAGAAGCTGTCAAGGGAGAAATATTTACAGGGTCCAGCTCCTGTATTTATCATAAAGCAAGACAGAGAAGAGTGGAATTATAAAAACAAGAAAAGCTATGACAATATGGAAATTTTTACTGGAGACATAGGATTTATAAAAGAATCAACTGCAAATAGTTGAAAAAGGAAATAACTTTAATAGCAAAAGTAATAGATGGGATTAATGGCATATTATAAACAACTGATTATGGAATTGATAACCTGAAAGGTCAGTAGGCTATCTCTACTGAAGCAAACAACAACAAAAAAAAATATAATAGAAAATAGCATGAAGCAAATGATGTATAGATAATAGGTATCATAAGCCTGTGTATGGAAGTACTAGAAAGAAAGGACAATAAAAATGAGGCAAAAGCAATATTTGAATAGATACTGGTGAGAACAATTTCTTTAAAATGAAGGACATCTAACTACAAAATCAAAATGCACTATAAATTACAAGGAGGAAAACTACAAAGAAAAACATATCACGGTACATCATAGTAAAATATATGTAGAAAAATAACAAAAATAAAATTTTGACACAGCATAATTTTATATATTTATGAGGCACAATGTGTTTTGATACATGTATACATTGTGTAATGGTAAAATCATGGTAATTCGCATATCTATCACCTTAATCATTTATCATTTCTTAATTATAGAAATATTCAAAATCCTGTCATATAGCCATTTCAAATATGCAACACATTTATTGTTAGCTATAGTCACCCTACTGTGCAATAAAGTACTGGAACTTATTCTTCCAATCTGACTGTTATGTTGTATTCGTTAACCAATCAAAGGGAAAATCTTAAAAGCACACAGAGAAAAACAGTCAAATTACTTTCAAAAGGAAATTTAAGTGATGATAGAATGGCACTGCTAATAAGCTTTTTAAAAACCTCTAGAATTCTATTCCATTGAAAATATTATTCAAAACATCAGGTGTAACTATAAATGGAGAAGAGGCGGATCTCTACATAAGAGTTCCAAATAATTTGTTTAGATACTCTGCCCTCAAGAGGGAACATTTCTCTCCACTTTCTATGTGTGGGCTGTACATAATGACTTTGCTCCAAAGACTATGGAAAGAGGAAAAAAATAGTGTAACTTTATTACTCTAGAATGGAGAAACCTGACAAATGCTACATCAGCCAGGGATCGAGGTCAACATCAATAGTGCTAAGTCATGTTGAGGTAATAAAGACGCTTTACCTCTATAGTCTTCCTCCTTAAAACCCACAATCCCTGTCTAAAATAAGAAAAACACTACAAAAATCCAAATTGAGAGACATTTTATAGGATGCCTGCCCAGTATTTCTCAAAACCATCAAAGTCATCAAAGCTAAGGAAAGTCTGAGAAACTGTCATAGTCAAGAAGAACCTAAGGACCATGACAACTAAATATAAAATTCTGGGAGACATCCTGGGACAGGAAAAGAACATTAGGTAAAAGCTAAGGAAATTTTAATTAAATATGCACTAGATAATACAATCTATCAATATTAGGTTATTAATTATAACTAATGTACTATACTAATAAGATGTTTAAAACAGTGAAATATGGGATGTTGGAGTACATGTGAACTCTGTACTCTTGAAGATTTTTCTGTAAATCTAAAAAAAGCTAACATTTATTTAAAAATTAAGGTGAAAAAAAATCACCTTTTTTGATATGCCATTTCCTGACTAAATATGAAAAAAATGTTGCCAGCAGATCCATATGAAAAGAAATACTAAGAGCAATTTTCAAGCCAAAGGACATTATTCCAGAAAGAAGCACAGGAATGAAGGAAGCAATAAAGAATGCCAGAAAAGGTAACTATGTGAATAAACCTAAATTACTTCTGAATATATAAAATAATAACTATGATGTCTTATGGGGTTTGAATATCCAAAAATAAAATACATAATAACAATAATATAATATGTAGGAAAAGCTTTAAAAGAGTTAAACTGTAAGGTTCTAGCATTATATGGGAAGCGGTTAAAATACTAATTTATATGAGACTTCACTAATACATGTTTTAATATCTAGAATTACCACTAAAAGAATAACAAAGGAATATATGACCGACAGTCTAATAAAAAGGGCAAATAGAACACCGAAAATAAATTTTGAGAAAAGTAAGAGTTGAGCATAAAAGTAACATAAAATCTATGGGGAATTTAGAAAAACAATAAAATGGTAAATTTAATCCAAATATGTTAGCAATTACATTAAAAGTCAATGATATGATATTACAGCTAAAAGTCAAAGATGTTTAAAATATATTAAAATAATGTATATACAGGTATATTTATATATAGAGAGAATTTCTCAGATATATGAATGCAAAAAAGGGAAAAACTAAAGTTTAGAAAATGAAATGACATGCAAAGTCATCAGTGAAATAAAAGAGGGTACAAACAAATGGAAGAACATTCCATGCTCATGGATAGGAAGAATCAATATCGTGAAAATGGCCATACTGCCCAAGGTAATTTATAGATTCAATGCCATCCCCATCAAGCTACCAATGACTTTCTTCACAGAATTGGAAAAAACTGCTTTAAAGTTCATATGGAACCAAAAAAGAGCCTGCATTGCCAAGACAATCCTAAGCCAAAAGAACAAAGCTGGAGGCATCACGCTACCTGACTTCAAACTATACTACAAGGCTACAGTAACCAAAGCAGCATGATACTGGTACCAAAACAGAGATATAGACCAATGGAACAGAACAGAGCCCTCGGAAATAATACCGCACATCTACAACCATCTGGTCTTTGACAAACCTGAGAAAAACAAGCAATGGGGAAAGGATTCCCAATTTAATAAATGGTGCTGGGAAAACTGGCTAGCCATATGTAGAAAGCTGAAACTGGATCCCTTCCTTACACCTTATACAAAAATTAATTCAAGATGGATTAAAGACTGAAATGTTAGACCTAAAACTATAAAAACCCTAGAAGAAAACCTAGGCGATACCATTCAGGACATAGGCATGGGCAAGGACTTCATGTCTAAAACACCAAAAGCAATGGCAACAAAAGCCAAAATTGACAAATGGGATCTAATTAAACTCAAGAGCTTCTGCACAGCAAAAGAAACTACCATCAGCGTGAACAGGCAACCTACTGAATGGGAAAAAATTTTTGCAATCTACTTATCTGACAAAAGGGCTAATATCCAGAATCTACAAAGAACTCAAACAAATTTACAAGAAAAAAAAAACTCCATCAAAGAGTGGGCAAAGGATATGAGCAGACACTTCTCAAAAGAAGACATTTATGCAGCCAAAAGACACATGAAAAAATGCTCACCATCACTGGCCATCAGAGAAATGCAAATCAAAACCACAATGAGATACCATCTCACATCAGTTAGAATGGCAATCATTAAAAAGTCAGGAAACAACAGGTGCTGGAGAGGATGTGGAGAAATAGGAACACTTTTACACTGTTGGTGGGACCGTAAGCTAGTTCAACCATTGTGGAAGACAGTGTGGCGATTCCTCAAGGATCTAGAACTAGAAATACCATTTGACCCAGCCATCCCGTTACTGGGTATATACCCAGAGGATGATAAATCATGCTGCTATAAAGGCACATGCACACGTATGTTTATTGTGGCACTATTCACAATAGTAAAGACTAGGAACCAACCCAAATGTCCATCAATGATAGACTGGATTAAGAAAATGTGGCACATATACACCATGGAATACTATGCAGCCATAAAAAAGGATGAATTCATGTCCTTTGTAGGGACATGAATGAAGCCGGAAACCATCATTCTCAGCAAACTATTGCAAGAACAAAAAACCAAACACCACATATTCTCACTCATAGGTGGGAACTGAACAATGAGAACACATGGACGCAGGAAGGGGACATCACCCAGCAGGGCCTGTTGCGGGGTGGGGGAAGGGGGGAGGGAAAGCATTAGGAGATATACCTAATGTAAATGACGAGTTAATGGGTACAGCACACCAACATGGCACATGTATACATACATAACAAACTTGCATATTGTGCACATGTACCCTAGAACTTGAAGTATAATAATAAACATAAAGAACAAAAAAAAACTAACCAAAAGAAAACTGATACAGCTATAACATCAAAAATTCAACTTTAATGAAAAAAGCATAGCTAGATTTAAAGAGGAACATTTTATAATAACAAAGTGTTAATCTACTAGGAAGATGTGGGGATCCTAAGTTTGTATGCCCCTCGTAATAGAGCTTCAAATTATATGAAACAAAAATTGCTGTCAGAAAAGGGCACATGTAAAATTAAATAAAGCAATTTCACTATGCTTGTCTTGCTAACTGATAGAACAAGCATATGAAAAAATTATTTAATATATAGAGATATGAAAATCATGATTAACAAATCAAATAAATATACATATTTGTACATATTTGAAATATTACATGTATAATATATGTAAGTATATGTTGTATACATGCCCATATGTACATAAAGAAAATATAGCATCCGATCATTGAAGAGTGTACATTATTTTCCAGTAAATATAGATTTAAAAAAAAAAACAGAATTGATCACGTGCTGGAATATAAAGCAAGCCTTAACAAATTGTAAAGAATTGAAATCTTGCAGAGTATATTCTTTGTTCACCATGGAATTAGTCTAGCATTTCATAACAAGATGATTGAAAATTCCTCAAATGTGTAAAAAAAAAAATCCCAAAACATACTGCAAAATAACCCAAAGAAGAAATATTTATGTAGATTAGGAAATAGTTTGTGTCAATGATAATTAAAATGAAACATTAAAATCTGTGGTGTGCAGCTAATACTTTTATTTTTAGGAAAATGAACATGTGAGTGTGATGTGGTCTTTCCAACAAGGCTGGCATCAATTTTTTCCTTGTTTGGACACAGTGTATTCAATTCCCTGATTGATAGGAGGAATTCCCCACCCTTCCAGAATCTCTGCTGGCCTGTCACTGCTTTAACTAACAAAAGTCTAAGAAGTTAGGCTATGTGACTTCCAAGGCTAGATCATAAGAAACCTTGCAACTTTTCTTTAAATCTGCTTTAATAGTCTCCCTGGGGGAGGTAAGCCACCGGTCCTCCACCCTGAGGACACCAAGCAGGAGAAAAGCAGGAGTTTGGCATGTGGGGAGCTTCACGGAGAGAGAGGGAGACATCTGACTAGGCACCCAGATGTTCCGACCATCTCAGCCCAAATCCTAACATGGGAGTGACAAAGCCTCCATGCAAGTCTACCTCTAGCTGTCACCTTACTACTACCTTCTGTAAGACCCCAAATGAGCACCAACCAGTTGATTATTACCTGAGAATCCCTAGACAGGTGGAAAATAATAGTAAGTTGTCTTTCTAAGCCACTTAGTGTTAAGGTGATTGGTTACATGTTTACAGATAACCAAGAATATTTTTTAAAAGAAAGACTGAAAATCAATTATCTAAATTTCCGTCTAAGAACTTAGAAGCAGAACGGTGAAAGAAATCCAAGGAAGTAGAATAAAGGCAATGATAAAGATCACAGCACAAATTAATTATGTGGGAAAAAAGTGCAATGCTGAAAAATCAATAGAGCTACAGGGCTTTTTTTGGAAAAGACTAAAATAGATAGATGATAGATAGCCAAGATAGATAGATAGATGAAACTGACTAATTCCTAGCAAAACTGATAAGAAACGAAAAACAAGACACACATGAATTTCAGGAATAGGAAAGGTGACCTCAGCACAATTGGACAGACATTTAAAACAGTAGTATGAGAATATTATGAGCAACTTAACAGTAATACATTTGAACATTAATGTGAAAGGGACAAATTCCTTGAAACACATGATTTATCCCACATATTTAAATAAAAATCTGAATATTCTTATATCAAAGAAATTGAATCTGTAATTGAAAGCCTTCACACACACACATACACACACACACACACACACACACACACGCACCCCACAATCCCAGGCCTCAGGTAGTGTCATAAATGAGCTCTTTCAAACATTTTATTAATAAATTATACCAATCTTGCACAGATTATTTCAGCAATAGAAAAGAAGGAAACACTTCTAACTTTTTTTTGATGTATCTAGTATGACCTGGGTGCCAAAATCAAGCAAGACTATTTACCAAAAAGAAAAAGTACAGGCAAATCTGTTTCATGAAAAAAATCATAAAAATTCCAAATGAAGTATTACCTAAGTGAACTCAGGCATATATAAAAAAAGTAGCGTATCATGACGAGGTTTATTTTAGAGATGCAAAATTCAATCCTGTTATTTATCATGTTAACAGAATAAGAAAAAACTCTAATTATCTTTGTACATTCAAAAAGTGGTAGATACAATTTTACACCTGTTTATGAATCAAATATGAAAGAAATTAGGATTAGAAAGGAACATTTATCTATATCTATCTGTATCTACCCTACAGTACCCATCATACCTACCTTGAACTATTAAAACCTCTCCTGAGATTTGAAGCAAGAAAAGGATAACCATTGCCACTACTTTTTCTTAGCATCCTATTTGAGGACCCACAAGTACAATAATGAATATTTTAAGAATTGGACAAATGGAAAAGCTATTTGAACAAGCATTTCAACAAGATGTTATCCAAATGGCCAGTAACATGAGAATGTGCTTAACCTGATTAATCACTGGGAAAATGCAAATTAGAATCATAACCTGATGCTATTGTTAAACTCCCAGAATAGATCAATGAAAAAAAAAAAAAAAAACAGCATATCCCAAATGTTGGCAAGAATGAGTAGCATCTGAACTCTAATATACCACTGGTAGGAGTGTAAATTAGAATAGCCTCTTAAGAAGACCATTTGTCTATAAATACTAAACAACACCTTAGACCTTTTGACCCAGCAAGTCCAGTCTTAGATGCACAGCTGCTCCTCAGTATCTGCAGGGGTATATTGGTTTCAGGACACCTGTGTATGCCAAAATCTGTGGATACTCAAGTCCTGTGTCTGGCCCTGTGGAACTCGAGTATATAAAAAACAGGCCCTCCACATATACAGGTTTCACATCCCGTGAATACTGTACTTTGAATCCACATTTGGTTGTGGATGCAGCACCTGCTGATATAGAGGGTCAACTGTATTTAGAAAAATCCACATATAAAATGGACCTGTATAGTTCAAACCTGTATTGTTTAAGGGTCAACTGTATTACCCAACAGAAACGCATTGGTAAGCTCTTTGAAGACACGCATGAGAATGTTCATAGCAGCACTCTTCACAAAAGCCAAAAATAAGAAAATATTTAAATACTCATCTTCTGTGAAATGAATATTGTAGTATATTCATAGAAGGGAACAATACACACAAATAAGAATGTGTGATCTACAAGTATATGCAACAAAATGGATGTATCTCATAAACAATGCTGAATGAGAGAAGCCAGACACACTTGAATGAAAAGTTAACTTAAGCAAAACAGTCAAAGCTGCATAGCAAGGGCATCAGACAAAATCAGTTACATCCAGTCAAGACGCATTGTTGCTCACTCTGCCTATTACCTATTGGTCCTTCAGTATCAGATGTTTTCCACTCTGATGGATCCACACTTCGGTGAGACTTTGCTTATGCTTCTGCTTTACTTCTTCTACTGTTCCTGACCAAACTCTTCTCTCCCTTCCCTGTCTCTCTCTGTCTCCCTCTTCCTCTTTCTCCCATTTTTCCCTTCCCCTCCATACTTCCTCCTTGTCCACTCCATCCCCTCCTCCAGCCACATTCATCTCATGAGGCAAGGATCTATCACGTCAGCTAGACCTCATTTGAGCAGAACCGTAAATCAAGCCACCTCACAGGCCACTATCAAACTTGAAGATGGATTGGAATATTCGCCAATTGTTAACTGGATTGGATAAATACATAAAATTGAGTCCTGTCTGTAAAGATGACTTATGGCCACAGGTTTAGGAGTGGTCTGTGGGCATATCCTGTATATGGACTCAACCAAATCACATTTCTGTTTAGTCCTCAACTCCAGCTACATTTTAAACTTTGGAAACCATGGAAATACCCTTCTACCTTTCTCACACTGTCCACTACAGTGGCATATATATAGTGGTGGGTAACTAATAATTATTTGAGAAGCCAATAACAACATATTTAATGGGTAAGCAGGTGGCCTAGTGTCCTGACCTTAGTTTAGTTTCTCTCATTGTTCTCAATTTCATCCTCAAATGATTGTATGTAAAATTTCTGGGTCTGTACCATAAGCTTCCCAAATCTGTAAGACTAGAAAAGACTTTATTTTATTGTTCAAAAGTAATATTTCAGATACCAAGATTATGACTTGTCTCTTTCTTCACATCAAAATTAGAGTGCACTCATCCTAATTAAAACAAAATATTGTTTTATTTCATTTAATCCAAGGTTAAATAATGATGTCATTCTGTGATGGTTCATTTTTAACAGAGAGCCACCAAAGTTTCTTTTTGTATGTCTAGTTACAAGAGGCTAATTCTGTTTGACTATTCACTTGCAGATATAAATGAATGTACCATTGACAATGGTGGCTGTCAAGATCGATGCTGTAATACAGTTGGCAGTTATTTACTGCAAATGTCAAGCTGGCCAGAAGCTGGAGGAAGATGGCAAAGGATGTGAAGGTAACAGTTAGGACTGTCTGCTTACTGATAAGGAAAGAGAGGACATCTATGTAATGCAAAAGAGGAGGTTGTCTTTTATCCAGAGCCAGTTGAAGTGCCTGTGTTGAATGTTGTCAAGAGCACAGATCTTCCTCTTATGTCTAGATTACAGTATTGTAACCCTAAGAACATTTCAAATAGCTTATTATGGGAAACATATGATTATATGCTGGTTTGATTGTGTCATGTTCTGATTATGGAATTTCAATCATTCATTTAAATCCCTGGGTAAAGTACATATTTTTTTAAAGCATTTCATTTAATTCTAAAGTAAAAATGATACTTATCATAAAATACTCGTATGTTGCTACAGTGTAAATGGAGGGGCACAAAACTAACCACAGGAATAATATTCTTGGTATAGAATTAGCTTTTTGCACAAACCTCAATTTTCTGTTTCCTTTTAAAATTCCTTCCTTTATTTATTAATTCATCATTTAGTTCATTTGACAATCATTGAGTTCCTGCTCTGTATCAGGCATTATTCCATGCTCTGGAGATATAAAAATTAATGAGAAATAAATTATGTCCTGAAGGAGCTCACTGATTAGGAGCAAAGATTGAAACATAGGCCCAAGCCTTGCAAAGTGGTATTTTTAGGGATTATGGCATGCGGTAAGTGCATTGGATTCAAAGAGACATGTGTTTGAGACCTAGCTCTGTCACTTATGATTTATGTTACCATGGGCAAGTTATTTTATTTTGCTAAGACTCTTCCTTCACTGATAATATTTAGAATAATGGTGGTTTCTAAACCGCAAAAGTTGCTGTGAGAATTAAATGACATAATGCATCTAAAGCACTTAGCATAAAGGGTGGTGCTCAAATGATAACTGTAAGTGGTACTCTCATTTATGAACTTAGTTGCTGCCTGTCTTGGGAACATAATGGGGGACAGAGATTGCTTCCTTCTCTTAATTTCTGAAAGGGAACATAATAGATTAAAAGGATCACTATTACCATGCCTTATTACTGTCCTTTCTGAATTTTTTCTATCTGGCCATATTACTAAAATGCCTGAGAATTTTATATAGTCGGGCATCTTTGTTTGTTTGTTTTAAGATGACAGTAGAAAAACATTTATTCTCATTATGTTCTATCATTGATCTTAAAAAATCACATTCTTTTTTTCCCTTAACAAAGTTCATTCCTGATGGGGCATATACGAATAAGTTGGTAAGAGAAAACAAAACAAACAAAAAATATCCCCACCGAAGGCACCTGAGGCTAGGGCTGTGGGTTTCATTGAGACTACCAAAGGCAAGACAAATTGTAGGTGTGAATAGGTTGGAAAATGTATCAGTTCCCTTTATCATTCCCTCCCAGCAGGGCTTGTGCAGGCAGTAATAGGAAGGGCTCTGGGTAGAGAGCCAGAAGACGTTTAAAGGCAACTATGTCTGGACCTTCCTGGGACAGGGTTCATCCCAGGAAGCATCCTCTGCCTGGAAAAGCATAAATTCACAAAGGCAAACCCTAAATTCACCCAGGCTTTTTTTTCATTCAAGTGCAATAATCTCTATTTCTGGATGAAATTATTTGGCAATGATGATCCCAGTATTGATTCAATCTCAGAAGAAGAGTCAAGGACTGCATTGTGTTCAAGGTAAAAGTGGGATGATGACCACTGAAGACAACATGGTCTGTACAATGAGAATAGTGTTTTCATGAACCCTCCCTTCATCTGACAGGCAACAAGCTATTTATTTCTCTTTGACTGAGTATTATTATTGCTGTATCATCATTGTCATTATTATAGATATAGTTGAAGCACCTATCACAGCAATTCACCATTGTTAGGTATAATAATTATTTTTATAATAGCTATTAGGCTAATAAGGCATGTTAGACTTTGCACCCACTAGTTCATTTACTTTCACTTATCTCCTATTTTAACTGAAGTTAGTTACTCATGGTCACTCATATAAGTGACAGGGTATTTAGAGAAATGATTTCCATGGTTTTATTTAGCTGAGTTCATTTGTACAAACTGAATACAATTAAGGTCAGTATTTGTATGAATCAAGAGTATGATAATCAAGAATCCAGAGTTTGATATAATGAGATAACATTGACTTCCTACTTGCCCGGGACTAGGGATGGTGTTATGGAGTAGAGCAGCTCACCTGCAAAGAACCTCTTCTCTCAGTCTCATTGATGTTAGAATCTTTTTTTCTTTTCATTTCGTTAAATGACTATTTGTTGGAGATGGTACTGCTAGAGATTCAGCTTGCTTGATTGTTGAACATACAATCATCTCAGGTTTATTTATATACGTGATGAAATAAAATATAATAGAGATCATTTTGAAATCCAGTGCATTCTAAAGCCACTGCAAATGAACATTCATGTGAGTGTAGAAATGAGTTATTCATGTTTATTTACTGGCTGGTAACAGTAGAGGTCAGTTGGTTTCAAAGGCCATTTAGTTGAATGCTACAGCATTGAATTAAACCGTCATTTAAAAATACTTTTACTTTGCATTAATATAAATTGAATTTAAGTTATTTGAATTGCTTTTTAAAATATAGAGACCAGCATTTTAATGGGCATTTGTTGTACTATTTAAATAAATCTAGGCTGGGCATGGTGGCTCACGCCTATAATCCCAGCACTTTGGGAGGCCGAGGCATGTGAATCACTTGAGTCCAGAAGTTCAAGGCTGCAGTGAGCTGTGATCACACCACTGCACTCCAGCAACAGAGTGAGACACTGTCTCTAAAATAATAAAAATAAATAATAAATCTAGAGTCTGCCCTTAAGTGGATGGAATTTAAACATTTATAAACAATCATGTTAGTTAATCTTACTCTTTAACTTTTTCTATAAAGAGGTATAAACTTGTGGAGAAGGCCCTTGATTAGCTCAATTTCACTGATATCCCCTTCTTTCAGGCATAGCACTGAATCTAAAGAATGTTTTCTGATTCACATGCGGATTGATTCTTACAAGATATAGATTAAAGAAGCAAATGAAGGGAAAAAAATGCTTTCCACTGGATGCTGTGGGAGATATTCAAATATTTACATAGTGTGTGTCAAGGATCCTCAAACCTCGGACCACAGACCAGTACTGCTCCATGGTCTGTTAGGAACTGGGCCACACAGCAGGAAGTGAGTGGCGGTTGAGTGAGCAAAGCTTCATCTGTATTTACAGTTCCTCCCCATCACTCACATCACCACCTGAGCTCCACCTTCTGTCAGATCAGCCATGGCATTAGAGTCTCATAGAAATGCAAACCCTACTGTGAACTGCACATGCAACGGATCTAGATTTTGTGTTCCTTACAAGAAACTAATGCTTGATAATCTGTCACTGTCTCCCATCACCCCAAGATGGGACTGTCTAGTTGCAGGAAAACAAGCTCAGGGCTCCCACTGATTCTACATTATATTGAGTTGTATAATCATTACCTATCACAATGTAATAATAATAGAAATAAAGTGCACAATAAATATAACACACTAGAATCATCCTAAAACCATCCCCCTTACTCCGGTCTGTGGAAAAATTGTCTTCCACAAAACTGGTCCCTG
Organism: Pongo abelii; assembly: GCF_028885655.2. Lineage (NCBI taxonomy): Eukaryota > Metazoa > Chordata > Mammalia > Primates > Hominidae > Pongo > Pongo abelii. The sequence goes on from NC_085928.1 coordinate 178,592,021, forward strand.
GTGCCAAAAAAATTGGAAACTGCTGGTTCATACACACATACACACACACACACACACACACACACACACACACACAAACATAGATGTATATATAGATCTATATATGTGCATACTAGTATGTGTATGTATATATGCTTATCTATTGAAAGGATGTAAATTTCTTCTTTCATTTGCTAGTGTGAGTGATTATTTTTATAGATTTTCAAATATGCAACTATAATTGCATTTCAGAAAAAAATCCAACTGGTATCATCATTTTATTTGCTATTAAAGTCAATTCTCTATTATTTTGTTTAGGATGTTGTATCCACAACTGTGAGTGAAATAGGCCAGTAATTTTTGTTTCTCACATGTTCTTTATGGCAGTGGCTCTCAACTGGGGTGATTTTGTCCCCCAGAGGTACTTGTCAATGTTCGGAGACACTATTGATTTTCACAACTGAGGGGAGTAAGTGCCACTGGCATCTAGTGGATGGAGGTCAGAATGTTGCTAAACATCCCCTTCTTCTGTAATTCTGATTATACTGCTTCAGATTTCAACCATTTAACTTTATGTTTTAGAAATCTCATTTTTCTCAAATTTATAGATTCTTTTCTGTATGTATGCTCATTTTTATGGTTGTATTCTTTTCTTTTGCTATTTCACATATAAGCCTTCTATATTCCATATCTGAATCCAGCATCTGGGGTCCTTGTGGAAGGTCTAAATCTACTGTTCCTTATTTCTAAGCCCATTAGTTACACTGTCTTCCCTTTCATGTTATATACACTTAATACCTCTGTTCCATAACTTCTTACAGAGCACTGTACTTATTTACACATTTGTACTGTCAATTAGATTGGGGATATCTCCTGGGAAAGCACCATGCCTTATCACTTTTTCATCCCCAGCACACAGTTGTCTAGCACATAGGGGAATTCCATAAATGCTTATTGAATGAATGAATACCATCATCCTTTCAAACATACAAGCATACAGTCAATATGGCTTTTATTCATTTTATTCATTTCCTTATCTACAGATTCTAATCATGCTGGAATTGTCACTTAAAGTTTGACTAGTTAAACTATTTGGTTATCAGTAGGTCTTAGTGTAAATATTTGCTGATAACAAGTAATTTGAAAGGGAAAAATCACATTTTTTTATTTCTAGGGAGCAAATCAAAGACTTTTGGCTTACTGTCAGCTTTCTGAAAAGTTTCTTCGTATGGCTTGTCTAAATTATTTGTGCCACGGCGTAAGTAGTGTGGCTATTCAAGCACGGTAATCTTGTGGTGTCAAAGAAATTCTCTAAATGAAATGGTATCTAATATTACTATACATTCTAATAAATTAACTTACAAAGGTAGTGAACATTGTTTGGACATCTGAGATAAATTCTTCTATTTGAGAGAAATAAATGGACATATACTATACATTGATAAAGGCATAATGTTTAAATAATTGATTGTTAAAATATTTTAAAGTAATTTTAATGATATTTTGGATCTTTTTTTTCTAAAGCATATTGGAAATGATTAAGTGAATAAACAGAGAATATAATTCAGCATGTCACTGTGGTGGAATTACAGAATATTTGAGCTTCCAAAAGGCTTCTATAGTTGGAATTCCAGGGAAATTAAATGATTTGGACAAGGTAACAATGCTAGTTGATGAGCAGAATGACACCAGAAGCCAAACTTTCTTATTTGGTACCAGTGTCCTTTCCCTTTGATATGGTTGATGGGCAGCATGAACCGGATGCAGACTAGTCTGACTGTGGGGACACAGTGTTGTGGGGGTAGAGAGGCCCTCAACTTATAGAAGCCATGATTGTCAGAGGAGGGAAATTAAGACCCTGAGAGATTGACTGATTTCCTCCAAGTCCTAGACAATTTATTTGTAAAGCAAAGAACAGAATCCAGTTCCCCTTTTCCCATTTGTCATTATTCTTCATTGAAAAATCAATCTGGTCAGTAAACATTTATTGGGTAACTACTATATGTTCAGCACTGTGTTGGGTAATTTGAGAATACCAGATTAGTACAAAATATGGTTTATTTCTTCACAGAGTTTCAGTATCATTAAGCATCCTGAATATAAAATGATTGTGTGATATTTTACATGAAAGTCAAGTAATTATATTATATCCTTTGAGAGTTCACTCAGGCTAGCTGTTTGCCTCCAAGCAGCATGGTGTCTAAACCAGCTAGTTGTTTACCCTAGTATTAGAGATCTCCAAGGGAGGACGTCTGTTTAGTAACTTGTGATCATGAACGCGTTCCTTATATGTAACCTATATTGCTCCTGTTTAAGCCTGTGTGTTTTATTTTCTTCTTAGTTCAGAGACACTTAAATAATCAGTAATTCTCTCCAAACTTACAGCACACTAATGTGTAGTTGTTCAACTTAGTAAAAACATTTATTGTGCCAAATATAGTCCATTAGCATTTGAAGAATAAAATATGATATATATATACATACATATGTATATTTATTTTGAGTTTATTAAAAAAACTTGAAATCATTATGAAGAATTTTTCTACTTCTGCATGTTTCTTCTCTTAATAGTCACTTATAAAGGAACTCTGGACCTCTTTCTATTGGTATTATGGAGCATGCAAAGTAATAGCAGTTACCTGGCCTCAAAGAGCTAGCCAGCTACTGGAATAGTCAACTATTGGAATTGCCAACTATTGAAATTCATACAGATGAATAATAATTTGGGAAAAATCCAGTATAGTCTATCCACATATACTAAAGATTGTCCATTTTGAATTTATAGAAACACATTTACAATACAGAATAATTACATTTAAAAGGCTTGAACCACTTAAAATGTGGGGGCCTTATCTACTTGATTCATAATTGTATGCGGAGTTTTTTTTTTCTTCTTATTCACCAAGCATGTATCTGACCCTTACACTGTGCTCCATGTCAAACAAAGAGCACAAAATTTTGGTTCAAATATTGACTCTAACATTTACTAGCTGAGAGATTTAGAGCAAGTTATTTAATATCTATGGGCTTTCCCTTCATCTGTAAAACCAGAATAATAATACATAGCCTTATATAGGTTGAAAGATCAAATAAGATGTAGTTTGAAAGCATCTTGATGGTAGGAAAATCTTCTTTCCCCTGTTTCTTGCTCACCTAAAGAGGGATTATTTATTAGTAACATTCCTGACCTCTGTCTGCACCCCACATCTCCCACTCCCTTCTTCCCAAGAGAAGAGGAGTGAAAATACCTCACTGGTGAGTTTGGGGAAATAAATTCGTCTGTTGAGTTTAGCTCACGTTCATATTTTCTCTTTGGGGCCTGCAAATGCCTGCAGAAAGTGACCATTCTGATCTGCTGCTCTGCTTAAATGTAAGTTTCACCAGGCCAGGACCCCACATGAGGAAGACATGTTTTCCATCTACACCTGGGACCAAGTGGGAGAGTTTGTCTAATTCTGCATGCATTTTTGGGAAGCCCATTGTTGCTGCACCCTTAAATTCTCTTATCCAGTTTCAATTTTAACAAAAATAAAATGGATATTTTGTCTCCATATGCCTATTTTGAATTAGATCTCAATTAATTCAAAATTCAGGCAGGCAACATGAATTTGTTATTGTAGCCCCTCAAAATAGTAGCACTTTATATTTGCCTAATGCTTAGGAAATTTTATTTCTCTCCAGTTTTTTTTATTTCCTCCTATGCTATTTGTTGTTGAAGATTTAAAAAGATGTGCAATATTATCTTTTTCTCTCCCAGGAGCTTCCAGTTCAATAAAGGAGATTAGATAGGTACACAAACAGCTATAGTGTAAGATAGCAGGAGTAAATATAAGGCAGGCACAAGCAAAGTGCTATGAGAATTAAGAGGAGAAAAAGATAACCCACTGTTGAATCAAAATGGGCTGCAAGGAACTGGGACAGACACTAATCACTTAGCCCTAGGACTGAACAACCAACCTTCCATTTCTTTAATTTCCTTAATAAAATTCCCTAGTGGAGTTCTGCCCAATATGACTTGTCCTGCTATCTCTTGTGTCTCTTGATTGACACTGGAAGGCATCTGGGATTTTAACAACAAAGCTACTAGTGCTGTTCCCAAGACATTCCTTGCAGAAATTTCTGAGAGTATTCTTAAATATACGTGTCTTTTAGACTAGAGTGAAAACACATATAATTCAAATCTGAAACTCTGTTATGAAAATAGAAACCAACTTTATTTATATTTAAGCCAGTCTTTCAAATAAAGTCCATCATTTCTCCCCCAATGATTCCGAGTAATCACTTCAGCCCCTCAGCTTTCAGCGAACACTTTAGTCAACAGAGTATCTAGAAGTGAGAGGAGCTGGAAGAGACTATAGCTGATACAGATTTCCCCAAGATGAGCTGGCTCACTTAGCAGATTTCATTAGGGACATGCATATTTATGGGAGTTATGGCTTCTACAGGTAGTGCCAAAAGAGGCAGACAAGAAAAAAAAAATTAGGTCTTAGAGGTCTGTGGCTGACAAGCAAGACATCAAAAGGCTTCTTATTGCCTCAGCAGCCGATGCCACTCTTACTACAAAAACAATGAAGCAGAAGCAGCCAATCAGGGCAAATGGCTGTGTGAAGGTGTCTGAACGTGGTGAGCAGCAAGATACCTCCTTACCAAAATTTGGCTCATGGTCCTTAAATTTTACTGTAACTTGGGAAGCATAAAATATTTTATATTCTGAAAAGTAAAACTTTTAGTTTCATTCACAATTATTTTTTAGTTTCTCTGTTTAGTAGTCTTAAAAATGAGCTGATATTTTTAAAAAATTGTATTATTATATTTACTTCCCAGAAATATTTTCCAACTGATGCATCCTGTCTTGAATTCTTCAGATGTGTGTTTACCTTGTAGGTATTTTTTGTATTATGAAATCATACCTACCAAAAGATCAGTGTGACCTGTATTCTAAAGCATGATCCTTTTAGACTTCTGAAATGTAGAGGGTTGGTTCCTGCCCTTACAAGATCCATATTCCTTTTTATTACTATCATAAAAGTAGTTATGGATGGCTGACTTTTTAATTTTCTTGCTATAAGAAATTCCTTCATCAATTTTTAAATAATGGAGACTTATTTTTCTTGCAATAAGGACTTATTAAGGGAGCCTATGAATACATATGTGTGAATTTTAATCAGGAAGTAAGTCAGTTAAAATTGATTTGTTATTTTGCTGCTGTTGACTTTCATGTGTTTGTATTTTTAGTGGCCTTCTGATGACCAGTCACCCTCAGCATATGATATCATAGAAAGAAATGAAGGTACTCATTTCTGAAAAAAACTATATACTGTAGTTCATAAATTCAAGTTAATTTTCTGTTTTTATTATTAATTCCAATTCTTAGTTTGTTAACAGGCCAGGTCTGTACTTCCTTGAATTTAATTTAGATCATAACAAAAGGATATCACTCATTTTATTTGTCCCAATGGATGCATTTGATGCGTGTATTCCACATGTATTACTGGTAAACCCAACCTTCTGAGAGTATGCATATTTATTTGTATTTTTACTTTATGTCTTCTCTATGAGTATCTCATTGGTAAGAGTATATTCCTAAGAATAGTAATATTGTAAACATACAGAATTCTTTATGCTATTACAAATACAAATGTCTTATATTTCACATTTCCTATAAATGGGAAAGATATATGAAAAGAATCTGGAGAACTTTTCTAAAAAGTGTTGTTCTCATTTTAATAAGGGAGATAACAGGTCTCTAACACTGTATGAAATCACAGACTTTTGTGATTATTTATCAAAATACACAGAGTAATTGATTATAAATTAATTATTGTCATTCAAATATGATTTTTAAGTCTATCTTGCAGAATGAGAAAGGCAGTTAATGTTGTATAAAACCATTTGAAAATACTCAAGTAATAGACCACCTGCAGGGAACCACATACTGTGGGAGGTCATTGCTGGCTAGGAACACACATAGGAAGGGAACAGGTGTTAGCTTTGGTTGGTCTCAGACTGGCACTGGGTCCTAGTGACTCCCATTTCAGGGTTGGGATAGAGAAGAGCAGAGAACTAAGATACCCTAGGTTTCTCTGTCTATGTGGGCATGAGAGGTCGGGGAGAAGGGCAGGAGAGAGGAGAGACAAGAATAATCATGTAAAGGAATGCATTTTATACATATATACTTTATGCTGTATCAAGCACATGTTTCTAAGTTATAAAGTTCTCTAGTTCTGACAAGCTTACTGAAGTGGGACACTTCAAATCTTATAGTGGTCTCAGTAATAGCATAAACCATCCAGATGAGATGTGCAAACAAAATGTCTTTTCTCTGCCTCATGTATATTTAATAATTTTTTAGCATGACTAAGATGAACTCTGTGGTAATCCATCAAAAAATGTAGACAAGAATAAGAAAAAAGTTGTTTATAAATTGCTTTTCATTGGTGAGGAAATAAGTTGATTTAAAATCATCTGTTGTATAACTTTGAACAAGCGAACTTGAAGCTTCTGTATTTAAATCATTGATCTATTTATTTTTGTATTTACTTTAAAATATATTTATATCTATATTTATTTTTCTGTATTCAAATCTTTTGTAATTAAATTTTCTGTATAAATATATAACATTTATATTTATTTTTAAATATATTTATTTTATATTTATTTTTCTGTATTTAAATCACTGATCTATTTACTTTTATATCACTTCTTTTATTTTAAATAATCATCACATTTTGGTGGCCTGACTGAGCTTTGGAAAACAAATTAAAACTGCAGCTAGGAAAATTAGGTTAATTATAATTCATTAGATGCTGTCTTTATTAAAAGTGAATTGATTTAATCCCTATAAAAAACCCTAAGGCATGAGAAAGCAAATAGCTGTGTAAAAGCTTAGTGTACTCAACAATTAGAAGATACTACCGTTCAGTACTTAATGTGCATATGAATCACCTTAGATCTTGTTAAAATGCAGATTCTGATTCAGCAGGTGTGGGATCAGCCTAAGAATCTGCATTTCTAGCAAGCTCCTGGGATTTGTGATGATGCTGATCCAGCAACCATACTGGGTAAAAAGGCTTTTGTCAGCTCATTCTTGCAATGTGTCAGATAATAATTAAGCATTTGCTAATTATAATACAGCCATAGAGAAGGAATACAAAATGGTGTGAAATGTGGTGCCTGCAATTCTGAAACATTTTAAGAAACCGGTTTGTTGAGATAAAATTCACAGCCCATACATTTCATCCATTTAAATTGTAAAATTCAAAAGTTTTCAGTAGATTCACAAATATATGCAATCATTACTACAGTAGATTTTAGAACATTTTTATCATGTCAAAAAGAATCCCTGTACATTTTAGGATCAGTTCCCTCCACTCCCATCACTCCCATAGCCCTAAGCAACCACAAATGTACTCTTTGTCTCTATAGATTTCTCTATACTTTTATATAAATGGAATTATATAATATGCAATGTTTTGTGACTGGCTTCTTTCACTTAGCATAATGTTTTTAAGGTTCATCCATGTTGTATCAGTACTTCATTCCTTTTCATGGACAAATAATATTTCATTGTATAGACATACCACTTTCTGTTTATCCATTTGTCAGTTGATGGACATTTGGGTTGTCTCCACCTTTTGGCTATTATGGCTAATGCTACTATAAACATTCATGTGCAAGTTTTGTGTGTAGATAAGTTTTATTTCTCTTGGGTGTATACCTAAGAGTTGAATTGCTGGATTATATGGTAACCATACATTTAATTCTTCTGAAGCTTTTAATTTAGATAAATAGAAAGATTTTAGTACGTAAATATTCATATGTGTATGCATATAAACACACTGTATCAAACAATTGGCTTCATGAAAAAGGGTCCATGGTCAAATAATTTTGGAGAGCACTACATGCTAAAGCTCTCTTAAATCAGGCAAAAGGGGAACCATTTCACTTTGTTTAACACAGGTTTCCAAACATGTTTTTCAAATATGTTTGGAAATTTTTTAAAAGCAAAATGTTTAAAACTCAAGGATTTAGTAGAGAGCATTTTCAGAAATGGCTTAATTGCATATTATGGAAATAGAAAACTTATTGGATAGGGCAGAGAGTATATTCAGGGAACTAGTGGATGATTTATTGGGGCTAGACAGATGATAGCTTCAACTCAATAGGTAAATCCCATAGGTAAGTGGATAGGAATGTGGTTTCTGATGGAGGATATCTGAGTAGAGGAATGATAGGGTGGAAATGTGATTTCTGAAAGTTGTTCTGGGCATGAGTCATAGGATGTTATAGAAGGACAAAAAGACATGGAAATGACAGGGATACCACTTATGGGCCAGTGAAATTGCCTAGCTATTAATATCCATAAGTTGTATAAAGAGGGAAGAATTCTGATGACACAATGGACCCAAGGGAAAGGGGACAAGCAAAGATGATGAATAATAAGAAATCTATTATTGATAGCAGAAATGCCAAATGCAGTATGTAGAATAAGTGCATCTTTAAAAGCACTAAACAGAAATATCACATTCCAACCAGATGTATCTTATGAAATTTTCTAACATTATAGAAAAATGATTATATAAAAATGATGAAGACCTATTTATTCATCCTTTTTTATTTGAAAATTAGTACTTGATTTCTGCGTGTGCCCTGCCATAGGTTTTGATGTTGCCATCTGGCAGAGTCTGCTTATTATCTTCATTATGAACCTAGACTTCCTTTTTATGCTGGTTTCTATTTCCCATTAAATCAAAAGTTATATCAATTTCAAATTAATGAGAAGTAAATATAAAGATGGAAACTTCCCCTCAATATTATTATTAATTATGCTTTTAGAGCATAATGTTTAGCACTGCTCAAATCTGGTTGTAAATACGTTCTTTCATTGATGAGATGACCTGTCTTTACTTTTTCTCCTGTTACTGTATTTACTGTTTCCCTTTTGTTTGATGTCATTGGAAAATGAAGTTGCCAGATGGTTTGCAAACAGAAGTGAGCAACAACTTCTCTTTTTTTAAAAAAAGTTTCTTTATATACAAATAAGTAAGCAAGCAAACAAAAAAGAATGTTTGCTTAAAAAAAAGAAAGAAAAAAATTTTGCTTCAAAGATACACAGAAACACACTCAGAATCTCAGAGTGTTAATTAGATGCTCCTGTTTATATCAGGATGAATATGCCATATATGGGTAATAGTTCCTAAATTAGGTAAAAATAGGGATCTTGAGGAGCCACACATTGTCAGCATAACACACAGCATGAAGACAGCCCCCTGGCCAGCTTTTTTCTTTCAGTTATAGCTATTCAAGTCTTCATTTTTACAAGTAGTACTCTCTGATATCAAAACAGATTCACTCTTTTTGTCCACATGACTTTAGGCAGTATGAAGATCACTAACATAGGCATTATGAAACCTTAGTGATTTCAGATTCACCGCCAACTCTATAACCCAGAATATATCTCTTCACTTCTCTGGGCCTTAATTTGCTCATCTATAAAATGAGACATTAGGAATGGAACATCTTCAAAGTCTCTTTCAGGTTGTAAATGCCGTAATTCACAAGCATAAATCTACAATTTTAAGTGTAATTCGAAAGCTGGAATTCTGTGCAAGAGGCCAGGAAAAGATTTTTAGAGGTTATAATGACCACATAAAAACTACTTTTCTGAACCTTATAGCTAACACAGAGAACCTATGGTATCTAATAAGATATGAGATTATATAAAATTAGAGGCTAGAAGAGAGCAAAGCAAAAGCAGCAATTAAACTTTATCACACATTACAGCAGCCGTGGATTCTACCTAGACTTTTAGGCACAGCTTTAAGGTAACTTTGTTTTCCATTTGGCTTTCTTTGTTTCTGTGTCTCTCCCAAAAACATTTCTTAGATTTCTCCAGTTCTATCCCAGTGTTAGACACCTACCTTGTATTCAATATATTCATGTTGAGCTTACTGTCATCAATTATCCACATCAGTAGTCAATTTAGAGGAAATTTTAGACAAGAAAATAAAACATTATGTGTTTTCTCAAATAATTATTTGACTTCCTCATTTTTCAATTGAGAGGAATAGCTGCAGTCTCAAATACTTCTGCAAAAGATATATTCACATATTAATTTAAAGTGCTAGTTACAGGCTGGGCGCGGTGCCTCACGCCTGTAATCCCAACACTTTGGAGGCTGAGGTGGGAGGATCACCTGATCAGGAGTTCGAGGCCAGCCTGACCAACATGGTGAAACCCCGTCTCTACTAAAAATACAAAAAAAAAAAAAAAAATTAGCTGGGCATGGTGGTGGGTGCCTGTAATCCCAGCTACTCAGGGAGGCAGGAGAATCACTTGAACCGGGAGGCAGAGGTTGCAGTGAGCCGAGATCACGCCATTGCACTCCAGCCTGGGCAACAAGAGTGAAACTCTGTCTCAAAAATAAATAAATAAATAAATACATAAATAAATATATAAATAAATAAATAATAAAGTGCAAGTTAGGTTCTTTTTTGCCCAATAAAATGGTTTACATTTGCTGTGCTGGTTCTCAGAAAATAAATTTTAAATGATAAAAATTTACATGATTTTTTATGATATATGATTTTTATTTTAACAGAAGTGCTTATACAAATTTTATCCTTGGGTTTCTATATATACTTCACACACTCTGATAATTAAGTTCATAGTTATCATAGATTATTAAGCTTATCAAACAGAGATGTAGCAATTATAGTTTTAAGGGATTGGTGCTTTTTAAAATGTTGTTCTTCATAGGTCTTTTCTAATGTGTATGTGATACTGGCCTAAGTGAGAGAGCCAGTAGGCCAACCTCAAGAGTTTGGAGAAAGAAAGAAAATTAGATGTCCTTTAAAATTCAGCACAAAATCAAGTGGAGAAAAATAAGGAGAATTAATTCTGTTCTCAGAGAGGCTTAAAGAGCCTGACTATAATCTGATGCTATTCATAGAGCTTAAGAAAGATCCTGGCAATCAAGTGTGGTCAGATACAGAGATGTACAAAGAGAAAAAACTGTCCAGGAATGCCCAGGAAAGATGAAGCCTTAACCAACAGACTTTGAGAATCCCTGTCCTGTGTGCAAATGAATATGTTAGGCTAATTTATCCCATTAAACAGCAAGTTTCATCTAATTGATTCCATTTGTTAGATCTCTGTGATAGCTTATATTATAGTTCCTGCATCAGTCTGGGTCCAATCAGGAGAGAAAGAAACTGCACAGTAATTTGAACATGGGAAGTTTAATATAAAGAATTAACTATAACAGGAGGTTGGAGTAATAAGGAACTGGCCTATGAGAAATAAAGAGAATGCTAAAAAGTACAGGATTTCAACTACTACCTTCTAGGGATGAATTGATTCCATTTCACCCAAAGAAGAGAATCCCCCAGGGCTGAGATCCAGACCTAGTTGGAAAGGGTGCGACCACAGTTCACTGAATGGCAGAGAGGTCACTGTGTTGTCACACCAGCAGAACTTGAAAATCGGGCTTCTTGAACTTGCCAGAAATCTACGGTCTAGGGTGTGGGAGAAAACTGTTCAAGGTAAGTTATCTTTTGCCCAAGGGGAGAGTCAGGGGAAGTTGCTGGTCATTGGATGCTGCTGGCCACCCATGACTGCACAAGTCAGGTGCTAAAGAAACTACATGTGCTGCAGGAGCCTGGCACCAGAGAAGCTGCCGTGTTGTAGAAGATGGGACTGAAGAAGCTACATGCAAAGTAGCAACCTAGCTGTAAACCCTAGAAGCCACCACACTGCCGGCAAATAATGCTGGAGAAAGGGCCTTTCAAAGGCTGGAGAAAGAGCATTTCAAAGGCTAGGTGCTGGGAAAGTTGGACACATTGAGAAAACCCGTTGCTGGAGAAGATATCTGAACTATGGGAGCCAGACACTGAAAAGACTACACAGGCTCCAAGAGCCAGACTAGAGAAGTCGTCTGCTTTAGGGGAGCCAGGAACAAGAGAAGCTGCATCAGGAGACTGTCTAGAAAAGTACACTGGAGCCAGGAAGGATGATGCTTCCTCTACAATGTCTTTCCATTTCCCTCTACTGGCAAGTTTTAACATAGTGCCTGCTGACAAAGGGAAATTAAAGGGCCCAGATCCATTTTCACAGTGAAGGCAAAAATAATGAACTTGGAGATAGGAGGAAATTAATCAACAATAAGCACAGTTCCCAGCTATGCTTCCTCTGCTCCATAAGAGATGTATAAAAATGTGTCCTTCGTCCCTTATAAATACATGTAGATTTGGGTACTTCCCTGAAGGCACAGGTATTTCTCCCATCCATTGGTTGACTTGGGCTTATGACTTGGTTGGGTCAATAGCACAGCAATTAATGTGATATAGCACCAGTTCTGAGCAGATGTTTTAAACGTGAGTCCATACGTTAGCATGAACTCTTCCATCTTTGCCCTGTGCCATAAAGAAAGCAAGTCCCAGACAGAGTCTACTCTTTTATCTGGGTCCTAGAATGATCTACAGAGCTGAGTAGAGTGACAGCCAACCTGAGGCCTCTAAGCAAGGAAAAAATATGGGTAGTTGTATGCCCCTTAACCTTTGGGTTGTTATTACAACAGAAGCTGACTAATGCAGTTTCTAGGCTTGACAACCAACTTTCCGATTTCTATTTGGCTAATCGTGATAATGCATCATTAAGACCTATAAACCATTAGGTCATTTTCTGATTTTACATATTCGTCTGCAGCAAGGAGATAAAATGAAGTGACAAGGCCCCTTTAGATTGAAGAGAATTCATCATAGTCATTTCATCCTGAGAGAAGTCTTCTGTGGCAGCTAGCCAGAACTTCCCAGATGACGTCTCAGACTTGCCTGAGTATAAATCCTTGGGTGGAAGATTAGAGATGGAAAAGTTATTGTCAATAGTTTCTTTAAGGTATAGGGCCTCTCTGCATGGCTGTTGTTCTTCTCTTTGCCAGTTTTCATGATTTGCTGCAAAGATTATCATTTATTTCATTTTATCTGGTCTTTATCAAATGTCCCCTAATCATTTGGGACACTGGGTTGTTGTCTAAAGTCTATCTTTAGAAACTGCTGTTCTTGATGAGACTTGGTAGACTTCTACACAACTTTCTGTGAAAGAAAATTGTTTTTGATAATAGTGTTATATTAAATTATTCTTCAGCCGTCACTATAGTTTAACAACACATAGTTCATATTAACATAGGCTTTCTTTTCACTCATTGATTTATTAGGAGAAAATAATTTTCTAACTCACTATTATAATATTCATTATAACTATAATTGCTATTATAATTATTATTATATTTGGTAATCTCGGAGCATCCCCAACCTGCCACACACACCCACGCACACATATATACACATAAAGAAGTCTGAGGCTAGATATTTCAGCCTTTATTGAGCTGAAAAATCATATTGCTGTTCAACAAGATTTTTTTCAATTGAAATCAAAAGTAAGAATTTACTTCCTATGATCACTAAATAATTAAAAGCATAGGTCAAATATTAGCATGTATATAAGATAATATGTTTAAGAAAAGAAACAGTTCTAATACTTTGAGTGCTAGGACTATTGCTTCCTGTAAATATTCAAAAATATTGACTAGAGTTTTTAAACCCTCCTTCTGCAGTAATGATCAGTCCTGGAGCTAATTTAATTTGGGCACGTGCATGAAAGACATCATGAGGAGATAGAAAATAACCACAGATTCTAGTCTTGTCTCTGCTGCTGTACTTGGAGAATCTTAGTTTTCTCATCTCTAAAAGGGGAATAATGACATATGCCCAAACAAACTTATGGATTTTTTTTTTTTTTTTTTTTGAGACGGAGTCTTGCTCTGTCACCCAGGCTGGAGTGCAGTGGCGTGATCTCAGCTCACTGCAAGCTCTGCCTCCCGGGTTCATGCCATTCTCCTGCCTCAGCCTCCCTAGTTGCTCGTACTACAGGTGCCGGCCATGATGCCTGGCTAATTTTTTGTATTTTTAGTAGAGACAGGGTTTCACTGTGTTAGCCAGGATTGTCTCGATCTCCTGACCTCGTGATCTGCCTCCCAAAGTGCAGGGATTACAGACGTGAGATGGGGTTTTTTTGAGAATAAACTGAGTGTCACGGTGAAAAGGAGATGTCAATAGCAAAGGTCTTTGCAAATGTGAAATTTTTTGATGCCGTGAAATAATTGGTTGATGGTATGTTAATGTCTTCCTAAATGCCATTGAACCTGGAACCTAGCCAAGGGAATAAGAATTAATCAGAAGAGTGATCTTCAAAATATATCTTACTACAGAAAAAGCAGAAGATATTAGGACAGATCTTAAAGTTTAGGGTAGGTAGAAATGTAATTTCTCCTTCTGAAGTCATTAATAACCTGATTGTAACTTCGACTATCAGAAAGTATGATATTCCCCAACTCCTATTAAAAAAAATGTGATCACGCAGTAGAGAAATTTACTATGGGAAAGCTCCTTAACAATCACATGGTATTATCATTTAAAAGTGGAAGGGATAGAATGATGGGAGAGAGGCTTAATGGCAGGGTGGAGGTGGGGAGACAGGGATGGAGAGAATATAACCAGCTCACAACCATCTTCTCTCTGAACTTTTCTGGACTTCATTTTCTCTAGTATATAGTGAAAGTTTAATCCTTTTGTTTCCCTGTGATCCCAGAACTCTTTGAACAAACTTACTATTAGAACTTCAGATGGTGTATTACATTTATCTGTTAAATTGTCTTTCTCGTCAGACTATAGATGTCTTGAAGGCGAGGATCATTCCTTAATTGTGTAGTAGCCCAGACTGCTGCCTTGCACAAGACCTGGCATGTAGTAGATTTATACTGAGTGATATGTGAAAGGATAAATGGGCACAAAATAGATCAAAGTAAAGCCACTGGAAGAGACGGGATTTGGTAAGGTTTTAATCAAGTATTTCACTTCTTAAATACTAAGGAAGTATTCTCAGAATTCAGCACAATACAAATTTTATATTAAATTTTAATTTAAAAATTTATGTTTGTAGACATGTCTGTAGACATGATTGAAATATTCTCTCAGGAGACTCCTGGAAAACATGATTAATTTCCCTTTCCTTTCCTTTCCTTCCTTTCTTTCTTTTTCTTTTCCTTTTTTTTTTTTTTTTTTTTTGACGTTGTCTTACTCTGCACCCAGGTTGAAGGGCAGTGGCACAATCTTGGCTCACTGCAGCCTTCGCCTCCCAGGCTCAAGGGATCCTCCCACCTCAGCCTCCAGAGTAGCTGGGACCACAGGTGCCTGCCACTACGCCCGGCTAATTGTTTGTGTTTTTGGTAAAGATGGGTTTTTCACATGTTGCCCAGTCTGGTCCAAATTCCTGAGCTCAAGCAATCCACCTGCCTCTGCCTCCTAAAGTGCTAGGATTACAGGCGTGAGCCACCATGCCCAGCAAGGATAATTACTTTCTAATGCCTGAGTTCCTAAGTTTAAGTTTATGCGTTCTTAAAAATAGACCTAAAACAACTATGATATTCTGCTTCAGAAGATAATAGTAGCTTTCCTTGCTACCCAGAGAGGGGCCCATACTGCATTGTTCTGGATTCCCATTGTAATTAAAGGGAAACTTTCACAATGTCCAGAGTCTTTAACGTCCTGCAAATGAAGAAGAATGTCCTCAAATTCCTTGCAGCAGAAACCCACTTAGATGGCACCAACCTGACTTTCAAATGCAACAGTACATTTCCAAAAAGAAAAGTGATGGCATCTACACCATAAATCTGAAGAAGACCTAGGAGAAGCTTCTGCTGGCAGCTTGTGCCATTGTTGCCATTAACAACAGATATCAGTGTCATGTCCTCAGGGAATACTGGCCAGTGGGCTGTGGCGAAGTTTGCTGCCGCCACTGGAGCCACTCCTGTTGCTGATGGCTCTGTTCCTGGAACCTTTACTATCCAAATCCAGGCAGTCTTCTGGGAGCCATGTCTTCTGGTGGCTACTGATCCCAGAGCTGACCACCAACCCCTCACAGAGGCATGTTATGTTAACATACCTACCATTGCTCTGTGTAGCACAGATTCTCCTCTGCACTGTGTGGACATTGCCATCCAAGCAACAACAAGGGAACTCATTGAGTCGGTCTGATATGGTGGGTGCTGGCCTGGAAGTTCTGTGCATGTGTGGCACCATCTCCTGTGAACACCCATGGAAGGTCATGTCTGATTTCTACTTCTGTAAAGACCCTAAAAGGGAATGGAAGTCTGCTTCTGAGAAAGCTGTAACCAAGGAGGAATTTCAGGATGAAAGGACTGCTCCAGCTCCTGAGTTTACTGCTCCTCAACCTGAGGTTGCAGTCTGGTTTGAAGGCATGCAGATGCCTTCTGTGCCTATTCAGCAGTTCCCTACCGAAGACCATAACACAGCCTACCATGGAAAACTGGTCTGCAGCTGCCACTGCTTAGGCCACTGAATGGGTAGAAACAACCACTGAGTGTCTTAAGCCATTTTTTACAGACTTTTAAACAAGATGGAAATAAGGTCAGTTCCTAAAACAAAACAAAACAATAATTGTTTTTGAAAAAGGAATGTATTTTTAGGTGGGAATGGGATGGGGGAGTAAGTGTTATGAAAGTCAGAAGCATATGCCTGGCATATAAACCTAAAAGCATAGGAATCTTTGTCATAACATACAGGATATTGCAATTATTTTGTTAAAAAACCCAGAAAGTTAAGAAAATTGAACATATTCTAAATTACAATGTCATTAACTTCTTTTTTTCTTAAGATATCTTAAAGAAGGTGTGGAACTCGCAAACACTTTCTGGTAGTTTTGAGCAGACATAACTATTAGCCTATTATAACTATTATTATAAATATATTTATAATTATGTAACTATAACCTACTATAACTATTATATGTAAATGGGTCATCTCGTTCCTAATACTGAGCATCAAAAATGTGTGTATGTAATCCTTGAATGCGCTTAAAGGAAATATCAGGAGGAATGCCACATCAGCCAGGTTGTATGGATTTGACTTTCTATGGAAAGTTTTGGCGTGGTAAATCTTACTTTGTGCATTACCTTACCCGCTATGTGATATAAATTCTTTGCCTACTAATCACAGACCTCAAGATCTGGGAAAATGGAGCTCCCTAGAACAGGCTATATATTTTTTATTGCCATCTCGAATCAAACTGATGCCGTTTTTCATGAGAGGACTAATAAAAGTCACATTCTGTATTGAAACATCCGTGTATTTTATGGACCCATCTGATATACCGTTAATAAGGTTTTAAAACAATCTATAATAGATTTTGCAAGAACCTCAGATCTGCCAGCACTCTCATTAACAGTCCAATTTTAAGCACTACTTTAGGCATGATTATCTACAAAATGTTAGTGGGGCTGTTTAATATTAAAAGACTAGTAGCTGAAGAAAAAGGAAGCTCAATTACTCAAAAATCCAGTTAGATTACTATTTCGAGTAATTTAACAAACAAAATTGCATTTTGTTCTGTTTTCAAAGTATTGGCTTGTATTCATTTCCTCAAATATGAAGTTCATTGAAAATGCCAGTGTTTCTAAGTGATTCTGTATGAGAGGAGTTGACAAAAATAAAAATACCCCTTGGCTTGTTAAAACACAAATGTTTTACGAATGACACTTTGCTCAATAGTGTTTCCTCAAATGACTATATTCTACAAAATAAAAAAGCTAGAGCCTCTGGTCTACGTAATGTTCACAGAAAAGACAATGAGCAAAATCATCACCTGTGATTTTCTTAGATATGTAATTGTCTTTTTTCCATTGGCTTCTTTATCAGGGAGGATATCCTTTGTTCCTCAGACCTGTTTACAAAGGTATTTACTTACCTAGACTTTCATGCCTTAATAAAAAATGTTAACAAATTTAAACATAAGGTAATAATCAAAAAGAATAAAATAGTTACTTATGTACAGATGAAAAATTGTCTACACTATATTAACCCTTGCGTGTATGCGTGTGTTAGAACTGGTATTTTAAGATACCTGGATAAATTCATAGGAAGTTATTAACAGTATTATAACCTCTGGGTCTGGGAAAATTTGAGAGGGTCATTAAAAGGGAGAGACTTTTTTTATTTTCAGTTGTTTCTTCTCTGCACTGTTTATACTTTTTTCTTACCTTGAACATGGAATACATTCATAATAAAAACAAAATATTTTCAAAATGGCACTATGGTGCTTTCTCAAATTTTAACATTATTTTACATCCAGTAAAAATATTCAAAGAGAAAAATTTGATAAAACATAAACTTGTTAAATTTAAAACAAGCAAGAATGTTTTATTATTAGCTATGATGAAAGAAAACCAGGCTATGGTAATTAGACCACTAGCATTCATAGTAAATTTTTAAAAAATATACACAAAAAGACTTCACATACTTGCTATTAGTCATCCTTCTCTACTAAACATATTAGTGGAATACTAGTTAATATTCATTCTTTGTTATATAGCTTAAACATCTAACACCAGAATGGCATTAAATTTGGCAACATTCTTAGTTTTTAGTATATAATTTAAGTCATGAAAGCCATTTTGGATCGAATATTAGGACTTGGAATTACAGAACTGAAATTAACATTAATAATATATTCTTGTTCATTTTTATTATACCAAATCATATGTCTAACTCCTAAATGTATTTGTTCATTATGATTTCTCTAAATTTAAGTTTCCAAAGACCATTAGGCCAGAGGTAGGTTAAAGTAAGAAACATATCATATTTGAAATTATCTCTCTCTCTCCTTCCATTCACTGTCCTCTTTTTTTATCCCTAATGATTATCTAATCCTTCATGAGACAAGGGGGTCAAAATGAGATAAAATAACATCCTGGGCTCCTGGGTACAATTCAATAAGGGACAGGTTTCCCTGTAGTCTTCTTGGAAGAATTACTTACTTACTCAGACAGCAATGAGCTACCTGGCCTCCTCACCAAGTAAAGTAATAATTACAGGACCTGTTTTTTGACTTTGATATATCTGTTTCCTTTTTTGGATATTACTCCCAGGCTGTTAATTGCAACTGTTATATTTCAAGCACTGGCTTATATGGTATCTCTATATGCCAAGTAGGACCTGGACTTTTCAAATTATGCTTTATGCATGGCTCACTCCTGCTTGTTACAGTGAAGATATCCTCTATGATTAAGCCTACAATGTCTTTTTTAAAAAATTGTTGCTCAGTTCATGCTAATTATAGTTTGCTATTTTAAATATAATGGAGTCAAAACATTTCTTTTCAGACTAATGAGGCATCAGACAATTTGGGGATTTATCTCCATATATAGGTTGTTGTTCTTTTTCTAAAGCCAGAGAAAAGTAATTTAGAATCATTTAGGAGGATCTATCACCTGATTTATAATTTGGAACCACTTATTCCCGAGCATTGTTATTATTATTTCTTTTTAAGTAACTGAGGACATAACCCAACTTTTCTAGGCATACCCTGACTTAATGTGAGCTTTCTTTTTTTAATGAGGTCAATTTATTAAGGGTGTTACTAAGTATATATATATATTTTTTAATAACATTTTTATATAAATAAATTTATAAATAAAACATTGTTGATTAATGTTTCTCAAACTTTGGTTCAAGAAATATTCTTATTTTCTTTCTGGAAAGTAAATAATATGAAATATAATAATAATAAAATAATTTTAGAGATTTCATGGCATAAAATCCTGCTTTTTACAGTGAGGTTGGTGAGATGACAGGTTAAGCCTGCCTAGGTAGCTGCTTGGAGTTTCTTGGCCTGGCTAAAAATTGAAGTCTGTTCTTATCTTCACTAAGGTTTGGAGAACTAGTTGGCAATTCCCTACTACAGTCAAATATTGCTGGAGAAAATTCTGGGTCTCATGGCTGGGTGGAACTTGAAGGACAGTTGCAATGATTCAAGTAGTATCCCTGTATACTTTTGCATAGGTGCACTTAGGTCAGGTAAGTACCAGGATCACCGAATAGAATAATTGTAATGATATAGGAGTTAAGAAGAAATGATTTAGGCAGATAGTGAGGGTAAGGAAGTCCTCAGTAGGGTTTTTCTTTTAATAAAAAGCAGCCTCCAAATCATTTCTTTTATAACAAAAAGCAGTGTGTAAAATAAACCTGCAGACATAGACAAGCAAGCTTCTAGCTTGCTTGAATGCTGGTAGCTGTGCCAATAGGAAAGGCTAACTGCGACTAGGCATGTCCAACATGGCGGCTCCATTGTCCCCTTTCCTTGTCAACCATATGCGCAGTAAGGAGCAGGCAACATGGCAGATGGCCAAGTAGATATTTTATTTGCATAATAAAAGATTAGGGTAGGGTGACCAGCTTCCTTGCATGCTATGTAAACATCAAACCTGGTCCAACCAATCTTTGGGCCCTATGTAAATCTGACACTGCCTCCTCAAGCCTGTCTATAAAATCCTGTGCACTCTTCCTTAGGGCTGGAGGCCCCATTCAGGTGCCCTTCTGTCTCCCAGGAGAGAAAGCTATTCTCCTTTCTTTTTCTTTTGACTATTAAACCTCCACTCCTAAACCCATTTCTCATGTGTCCGTGTCCTTGATTCCCTTGGAGTGAGACAACAAACCTTGGGAATTTACCATAGACAAGGACACTGCTCCACTTACACTGATTGCCTAAACTAGGACACTTTGGAGAATAAAGGGAGGAGAAGGGAGGTGCTTAAATAATTAAAATTTTATAGTTATAAATATTGTAACATAAAAAATTATTACATTCCATGAAACAAATATTTGTGATTTATCACTTAGGATAAATGAAAACATCAGTGCAGCAAGGACATTCATACCATTCTGTCTGCCCTGTAGCAGGACTTCTCAGCTTCCCACAAATGAGGGTATAATTTCCTAATTATCCACTGTCCCTGTCAACTAATGGCAAAAGGACTATTGGAGCTAATCTTCTCTAGATTTCCTGAGGACAAATTGACCATAGCTAATATATGGGTGATATCTCTACTTTGTGGAACTGTTGGGAAGGTTACATTGAATGGGAAAATGTATGGAAGATGCCTACTCTTCTGACACTCCTAGTGCCCCAACGTTTGCTTCCTTCTTCCTTCCATTTCTTCCTTTCTTTATTTTATTTTATTTATTTATTTATTTATTTTTTTTTTTGAGACGGAGTTTCGCTCTTGTTGCCCTGGGCTGGAGTGAAATGGTGTGATCTCCATTGACTGCAACCTCCACCTCCATGGTTCAAACAATTCTCCTGCCTCAGCCTCCCGAGTAGCTGGGATTACAGGCATGCACCACCACGCCTGGCTAATTTTGTATTTTTAGTAGACACAGGGTTTCTCCATGTTGGTCAGGCTGGTCTCGAACTCCCAACCTCAGGTGATCTGCCTACCTTAGCCTCCCAAAGTGCTGGGATTACAGACGTGAGCAATCACGCCTGGCCTGCTTCCTTTCATTTCCTTTTCCATCACTCACTGCACACTCACATAAAATCTACACAAGACTCAATCTTATTTTTATTATAGTTAGGGGTTCACAGGTTTGTCTTATTAGACTCAACATTCCTTGAGTATAGCGTCCTTTCCATACATCTGTATACTACCTAAGGTCCAACACATTGCTGGCTCATAGAAAATAAATATTGGCTCATTGAATGTTTCTGATTCTGCCCAAGGAAGAGTCTGCTTTCCAGCCCATCAGAGGAGGGCAAGTCTCACTGGGCTTGTTCAGCTTGATGGCAGTAAAGGCTCATGACTTTCTTTGTTCATAGTGCAAAGGCTACTTTCCCATCTATAATTTGATTTCTTGAATAGATCTACTCACCAGGAACATGATTCACTGTGAAAAAAGAACAGTCCAAGGTTTTTTACCCACTAATATATCCATAAATAGGAATTCAGTTGAACCTATGTGGGTTTGGTTCATCAGACCCTTTATGTGAACCAAATATTATTCAAACCTCTGACTCCACCATACTGATTCAAAACATGAAGCAAAAAGATCAGGGCCAGTGTATCTGAGCCCAAGCCATGCACTTAAGTCAGCCTGCACATTATGACTAGACACGTATACATTCTTTCACAAGTTGAAATAACGATGCCATGATGTATCTTTACTTTTCAAGGAGATAATTCGTTTTTGCTGAATTTTACTTTTTTTATGTTTTTCAGTCATTTTTCTCCCCATGTTTTTATAGTAATGTAAATAAATTGTTAAATAACACTTCATTATTGACATAATCTACCATGTAAGGCAAGAGGTATTATTCCTGCTTCTACTTCTGAGGAAAAGAGGACTCAGAAAGATTAAAATTTTCTTATGATCAATAACTTATGGCACCAGAGTTTGTTTTTTACTCCAAATCTAGTACTCTTTCTACAATGACACCTACCCCATAAACATCTTGTGCAATTATATTTATAATCTCTCCAATGAAGAATTTACATTGAAAATGTGTTAGCTTATATACCAGAAATGCTTTTAAAAAATGTATAATAAAAATGTGATAAGAATTGTGTGGGAGATGATTCAATTGCCCTTGCTTTATATAATTGTTGTCTATATTTTTATGTGCATGACCTAGATCCTAGGTTTGTTGGATATTTTTAATTGTATGTTACAAACTGACTTCAACTCTGTTTACAATTTTTTAGACTGTTTGATTGGTTTATTGGCTATGGCTGATGTTTGCAGATACTCTGAATCGGGAATCATTGAAAGGTTTTATTAGCAGTTTATTTTAACAGCGCAAGCTGTTCATCAGAAAAAATAGCACAAATGCATATGAATGTTGGTCTCCAGACAGCAAAGTGTGTCCTTCCACCCAGCTTCCTAAAAGACCTACTAGGAAACTTGGTGCCACCCACACCCATTTCTTAGGGGCTCTGATTTAGTGTTGCAATTTTTTTCTCTAAACAGATGTGGGTGAAAGCTAGCCAGTGAAAGAATTAAGGGAACCATTATATCTAGAACAGTGGATTAGAAAATATTAATATTAATCAAAGGAAAATAGAAATAGCAATCAATTTTTCATTATTGATTTAAAAAATTTTTTCCTGCTCCTTGGAATCTGTGTATAGAGAACCCTGACTTATCCTCTTAGAGTAATATGGACTTCCTTTTTTGATGGTTTTTTGTTGTTGTTGTTGTTGCTTCTTCACTTTCTCTTTTCTTCATATTTTTTTCTTTCCTCTGTAAAATATTGTTAAAACCATGGGTCAAAATCTACATTGTTAAATGTGTCTTTTTTCCTTAAAATCCTTTTTACACTTATAAAAGAATATATATTTCTTATATAATTCTTAGAAAATAGATATTTTGGGGAATTATTATAATGTGAGTTCCCATATTAAACTCTTTTATTCTGTCCAGAGATATGTTAGTGGTAAATAAAATATATTTTTAAAATTAGGTTTAAAAAGCCAAACTAAACAAATTAAGATTAAAAAAAGACCTTCATGTTACAAAAAAGCAACAGAATCGCTGAGTTGTAAGTGGATGTGGACGGACATAGCTAAAATCTCAGATATTTTAGGCTCCATTTCTGGAAAGAGTCAAGGTATAAAAACTCCTAACAGAGACTTAAAGAACCCCACATATGGTAGATATGTTAGTTTGCTAGGGTTGCCAAAATAAAGGCTTAAACAACCGAAAGTTATTGTTTCATCATTCTGGTGGATAGAAGTCTGAGATCAAAGTTCCAGAAGGGCCATGCTCCTTCTGAAGGTGCTATGGAAGGATCTGTTCCAGGCCTCTTCCCTAGCTTCTGGTGTTGTGCTGGCAATCTGTGCTGAATGTTGGCTTGCAGAACCATCACCCCAATCTCTGCCTTCATTATTATGTGGCATTCTCCCTGTGTGAGTGTCTTTCTCTTCACATGGTGTTCTTTTTCGAAGGACACCAGACGTATTAGATTAGGAACTCATTTTGCTTCCATATGACCTAATCCTAACTAATTACATCTGCAGTGACACTTTTTCCAAATAAGGTCACCTTCTGGGATACTAGAGGTTAGAACTTCAATGTATAAGTTTGTGGGGGACACAGTTCAACCCAAAACGTCAGGGTACCAGGGCAGAACTCACTGCAGGGAATTAGGGGCTAGGAAAGGAGGCTGACTTAAGCTGCTTGTTCTAATTTGCATACATTGGATGGCGAGAAGGACTCAGAACCAGGCCAAAGCACCCGATTGTTCCAAGACAGTCTGTGTTAGTTCCATTTTCTGGAATGCATGGCCCTCATGCAATACCTCTCCTAGAGAGTCCAGATGCAGGCAGCTGCAAAACTGATAGAAGGGAGGAATGAGTTCAGAGAGAGGGCAGAAGAAAAAAAAAATGCTTTTATGCAAATTGAAGTTGCCAGCTAAAATTCTAAGGCACATAGAAAACAATCAATGCCAGCCGGGCGTGGTGGTTCACGCCTGTAATCCCAGCACTTTGGGAGGCCGAGGTGGGTGGATCACCTGAGTTCAGGAGTTCGACACCAGCCTGACCAACATGGTGAAACCCTGTCTCTATTACAAATACAAAAATTAGCTGGGTGTGGTTGTGGTACCTGTAATCCCAGCTACTCAGGAGGCTGAGGCAGGAGAATCGCTTGAACCCGGAAGGTGGAGGTTGCAGTGAGCTGAATCATGCCATTGCACTCCAGCCTGGGCAACAAAAGCGAAACTCCGTCCCCCCCCAAAAAAACAAAAAACAAACAAACAAAAACAATCAATGCCAAGAAAAAAAGCTTAAAAAAGAAACCCTCAACATTAGAAGATGAATTTAGTTTCATCAACAAGTGAATAATAGTAATAAATGGCTTGTAATTAACTATGGTCAAAATCATCAAAAAGACAGAAAAAGGAATACTAAAAAATTAATGAAACGAAAACTGGCAACTGTGAATCAAAAATGAGGAGGCATCAAATAAAAGTGTCAAAATTGTGCGTATAGGTATTAATATAACTTAAGAAAGAATTAGCAAAAGATAATGCTGAGGATTTCATTTATAGCACACAGCCAAATTACATAGAGATAAAAAATATGGAAGAAGAGTTAAGCTACACAGATGATTTATTGAGGGGTTACAGTACATGGGTATTAGGAGTCTCAGAAACAGGAGAAATGGCAAAGAAGGAATGTTTGGAGAGAGGACAGCTAAAAAATGTTATTTTTTTCAGAATTGGAGAAAGATATGTACTTTCAGATTAGAAGTGAAGATTAACTGTTGTAGAGGTAATTAAAGTCATACCACCTCTAGTGAAACCTCAAAACATCAGGAATAAAGAAAAAATTCTAAAATCAGCAAGGCTGAAAAGACAGAATGCCTAAAATGCCATACTTTTTTTTTTTATGGTAGAATCTAGAAAACAAATGGAGCAATATATTTAAAGTGGTGAAGAATACACAGTAGATGCTCATCATTTGTGAGTTCTGTACCAGGAGACTGCAAAAAATCCAACCCCTTAAGAACAATGGTTAAAATGCCATCCAGGAATTAAAGTATGCTTCCATTTTATGTAAATTTTTGTTCACTGAAACAGAAAGTGATTTTTAAAAATATTAGGTACTTTATTTAATGGCACATTTTAAATCTTTCTATTCCTAATTGATCATAATATTTTTGTTTTAATTTCCATAGTTTATTGGGGGAACAGGTAGTGTTTGGTGACATGAGTAAGTTCTTTAGTGGTGATGTTTGAGATTTTGGTGCACCCATCACCCGAGCAGTATACACTGCACCATATTTGTAGTCTTTTATCCCTCACCCTTTCCCACCCTTTCCCCCTGAGTCCCCAAAGTCCATTGTCATTCTTATGCTTCTGCATCCTCATAACTTAGCTCCCACTTATGAGTGAGAACATACAATGTTTGGTTTACCATTCCTGAGTTACTTCACTTAGAATAATAGTCTCCAATCTCATCCAAGTCTCTCCAGATGCCATTAATTCATTCCTTTTTATGGCCGAGTAGTATTTCATCCTATGTATATATACCAGAGTTTCTTTATCCACTCATTGATTGATGGGCATTTGGGTTGGTTCCACGTTTTTGCAATTGCAAATTGTGCTGCTATAAATATGTGTGTGCAAGTATCTTTTTCATGTAATGAATTCTTTGATTTTTTTAAAGCCTAAAGCACCATTAATAAAATTTAAACTTAGAAGAGATATTCACAAATCCAATGAAAGCATATTCTTTGTGTACTTGAATAGGGCATCACATCTTTAGCAAGGAACAAACAAAAGAATAATCTATCACATGGACACTATACTAGTTTGCTTCTGCTGTCTAATATTTAGGTAATTTTGATTTAGTTTTTTTTCTTGTATTGTCCTATGTTTTAGTAAAGAACCCATCTGTAATAAATATTTCATTTTTTTTATTGGCCTAGGGCAGGCCTCACCTTGCTTGGGTATTAATTGTTTAGAGATTTTTATGTACTTGAAGTTTCAGAGAAGTTTTGTTAAGGAAAGGCATTTTCTGTATTCCTTTTGTACCGTATATGCCTTTGTTGGAATGTCTCTGTATTTAGCATTAAGATTTCTATAAAATGGCCAGGTGTGGTGGCTTAGGCCTGTAATCTGGATCTCTTGAGGTAAGGAGGTCAAGACTAGCCTGGCCAACATGGAGAAACCCTGTCTCTACTAAAAAATATGAAAAAAATAAAATAAAATAAATTAGCCAGGCGTGGTGGTAGATGCCTGTAATCCCAGCTACTTGGGAGGCTGAGGCAGGAGAATCACTTGAACCCGGGAGGTGGAGGTTGTGGTAAGCTGAGATCGTGCCACTGCACTCCAGCCTGGGCAACAGAGCGAGACTCAGTCTCAAAAAAAAAAAAAAAAAAAAATTCAAAACCCAGCAAGAGAGCATTTGTTTAACTGCTAACAAGAAGCAGCTGTTTTCCATGGGAGATCAATCATTATTTTCTGTACTTTTTTTTCCAATAACCTTATTTTCAACGTATGTCATGTCCTGCTGAGGACATGTTCAGGAGGCTTGTCATGTAACAGAACTGGACACAGCTTGAGTTTTGAAACAGCAGACCTTCAACTGAAAAAAGGAGTCCAATATTTCCTTCTTTAATGATTCTGCTATTATAATAATAATGGCTTTTACAGAGACAGGCAAAGTGTAGATGGAGTTCTGGTTCCTGCATGGAAATTTGTGTGTGATAAGTGGGGATATAGAACAGACAAGAGGATTTTTAAGTTGACTATTTTACTTCAAGCTCTTTTTTGTTGTTGCTTTTATCTTCTCCTCAGGATAATACTTTCACCTTTATCAACTCATCTTAGATGCCCAGTGGTCTCCACCGTATCAAAAAGCAGAATAGGAAGAATAGGTTATTGCTGATTTAATTCTTAGTATTACTAAAAGTAAACTCTCTCAGAATTTTATTTAATTTTTATCAGTTCGTCTTTGGTAAAGAAATTTCAAATATTTTGAATTAGGAGAGAGAGTATGAAAGGATCCTCCTAAAACACCTTAATAATAATGAAAATAATATTAGAAGCTAACATTTATTGGCTTCTCACTATGTGTTAGGCTCTTTGCTATCAATTTTTTAAATCCTCAAACCAATCTTATGGGTTAGGCACTATTACTGAAGTCCATTTTATACAGATAATAAAAGCTTAATAAGGTTAAGTAACCAGCAGCCTTAGCATCACATAAAAGAATGTTACAAATGCAAAATCTCAGCCCCCACTCTTGACCTAAAAAAAACAGAAACTTAGAATGTGAAACCCAACAAACTTTTTGTTTTAATTAACCAATTGGTTTTAGTAAACCCTCCAGGTAAATTGGATACCATTAATTTTGAGAACCACTTTCAAGCCTTTCTAGTGGAACTTCTCACCAGTCTTTTTTCCTTTGTGCTAGAGGGCAGGGGCTGTGTTATATTTGTTTCTGTGTTTCAGTGCCTAAAAATGTGTCATACATGAAAAATGTTCAGTAAATGTGCACTGCATAGTCATGGATGAATCTATAATGAACCATCCTGTGTAGCTGTATTTGGGGATGATCTGATTATTCACATGCCCATTTTAACCAGGTCTGTTTTCTCCTCTCTTGGGTAGAAAGGTCTTTAATACCTTTCCAGCAAACATTAGTCTTCTGAGACACCAGGACCAATGTGCAATCATGGGATTTTTATTTGTGAATTAGAGCATTCTCTTTAAGACCTCAATCCCTCAGCAGTGCAGCTGATGTATTGTGCTTTCTTTTTTTTTTTTTTTTTTTTTTTTGGACAAGATGGGAGTAGGGAATGGAGGATAAAAGGGAGGGTTTCTACTATGTTCTAAGGCATTCAAGAGAGTCACAAATAAGAGTAGCTAAGCAGATGAGTCTTGAACACCTAAAAAAAAATAAGTATCAAATTTTGAAATACTAATTTAAATCTGTGAACCTACATTATAAGGCAGGTCATAATTAATAAAACAATGTATGCAGATAGTTATTAACAATGTTGAGTGTGTTATTGTATCAAGAGCATTAGAATACAAATCAGCAGGCCAGGGCTCCAGACTCTTTCTGACCATTACTTGCCATGTGCTGATGGATGAACATCTAAGCTCTCTGGACCTGTTTCTTCATCTGTGAAATGGAGGAAATAGCCCTGCCTACCTCATAAGTTTATTTATTCATTTATTGTCAGTCACAGTGATGAAGCTTCATTTCACAAGATTATGAGCCTCATAAGTTTGTTAAGACAAACAAAAAACACAATGTACGAGTATTTCTACTATAATATGAGCTCCTAGAAAACCTCACAGCCCTAAAAATCATTAATGAAAATAAGGGCACAATACTAAAAACAAATGCAACTTTATAACCTGAGCTCTATCTAAAATGACCATACTCATAACAATACTATTGCAATTTCAAAGACAAATGAAATCCTAATTAATCAATTCTGCAGTAAATATAGAACTTTGCCTTAAGAAAAAAAGGAGAGAGAGAGAGAGAGAGAGAAGGAAAGAAAGAGAGAGAGAAGTTGGCTTGATAAAAGGGGGTAAGGAAGGATTGAGGCTTTTGAGCTATGAAGGCAGGTCAAAGTATACAAAGTGCAATGGGTATGTGCTTCCAAGAGCATGGATTTGGTTAACCCAAGTTAAGAGGAAGAATATGGAGTAAGGGAGGCATTGTATGTAGTCCTAAAGTTGTGTAGTGTACATTTAGCTGCTGGCACTTGGTTGGGCAAAACACTAACATGCTAAAAAAATTTAGATCTGAACCAATGCATTAAATTACCCTAATTCCCTCATTTACCAATATCTTATCTGCTAATTCTCCTTCCAGCAGCACTTGTTTAAAAAACAGGCTGCATTTGAAAGTGTTGTAAAGCGTGGCACAAAAGTAGGCTAGTATTATTAACATTACTTTATCCAGGCTTATAAAGAAAGGCCCAATATAACCAAAGTCATTAGTGTAATCAAGTCCTCTATGAATTTTTCATTAAATCTTTTACAATATGCAAATGGTATTTGCCGAGTGACTTCAGGAATATTAGTCAAATGAACTATTTGTGGTCTGTCAATTCTATTCTGAGTGATTGGGATGTATCTTTGGATGCAATCAGTCAATGTCCCTGTGTTTATGAAAATTCTACAGCGATGCCAAGA
The DNA here is from genome assembly GCF_028885655.2 of Pongo abelii. Taxonomy (NCBI): domain Eukaryota; kingdom Metazoa; phylum Chordata; class Mammalia; order Primates; family Hominidae; genus Pongo; species Pongo abelii. The sequence goes on from NC_085928.1 coordinate 178,621,568, forward strand.
CAATCTTAGCATCTCCAGGAATTAGTCATTTAGAATAACTAAGCCTTCTAGAATTTTGTTTCTGCACAAAATTATTTTAATTTGGAATCTTTTCTAACTTAAAATTACGGCAAGTAGAATAGTATATCGCAGTAGTAATGCATTTCTTCTTACCATGGCCCTAGGAGTCTGGAAAGTATAAACGGGATTTCCCACCCATTTCTTCATCTAATCTACTCTCCTCACCTACATTTAGGCACGCCTTCCCTGGATTTTGAATCCATTTGCCTCACAAAGTGGTTGCGATGCTGCAGGTTTTGAAAGCCTAAACAACTTGAAGGGAATTTTACTAGATTAAGTGGGGAAAGAATTTGGGAAAATATAAAAAGTGTTAGACTTTTGTGTGAAGACTAGAAAAAAAATACACCAAAATGTTAACATAGAGTTCTCTCCCAATAGTGGCTTTTTGGGATATTTAATTTTCTTTTGAAAAATTATTTCCTGTTGTCTCCATCTTGTAACAATAGTAATACGTTACCTTTATAATCATAATAATATTTTAAAATGTTTATGCCTGAGGTAAGCTTGAGAACAGGGTAGGGACCTATTTCCTTAGATTAAGAAGATTGTTTAAGCCCTAGTTTTAAAATTCTGAGATCCATCTGTCTGTCTATCTATCCATCCATCTATCTATCTATCTATCTATCTATCTATCTATCTATCTATCTATAATATCTACCTATCATCATTTGTTTAGAGGAGAAGAGAGTACTGTGTCACCCTTTACAGGGATATTAATGCTGATAGACAATGATATATATACATTAAGTGAATTTGAGGTTTTTCATTATGGATTGGACAAGATTATTCACACCTCTCTCTCTTTTTGAAAACAAAAATGCACGTGTATAGGGTCTGCTTAATAGTAAAAAATAGTAGTTAATGGCCTCCAGATAATAAAGTAATTTCTTTAGATTTCATCCTGGTATTCAATCTGTAATCTGGGTCTTTGTCACTTCCCTATTCTTTCATTGAACTCATTCACTGATATTTTTGAAAATATTAAGTAGATTTTAGAATCAGTAAGTGTTACCGACAATATCAGAAAAAAATAATCTTAGTGAGCTAGAATCACCCAAGAATTTATCAGCCGAAGTCACCTTTGTCTTTCATCTTATGAAGAGGTGTGAATAGGGGAGGTGGAAAGTAAATTAACCCTTTTTGCTGTCCCTTAATATTTCAGGAGATGAGTATATATAAAAAAGACTTATTATCTCTATCCCTTAGGGAGATTGTCTGGGTTTTTAATACAGTATTCTAAGAGGTTTGGATACGATGCTAATGAGCATACTGGACGATGCTAATGAGCATACTGGACTGTATTCACTGTATTAAAAACTCATTTGCTTCTTCCTTTCTATGTTTAGAAATGTTTTTAAGACCAGTTGCTAGATTATTCATTTTCACCTCATTAATGTAAAAAAGAAAGTATGTTTATGGTCTTGAACTTTGTGAGTTTGGTGTGAGGAAATAAACAGTAGCTTTTAAATATGTATGTTGCTCTTAATCAAAAGAAAATCTTTCATAGGTTGATAATAGATTCAGCACATTACTTTTGAGATGACATTTTGATAATGTATGATTTAAATGGGAAATATATGTATTAAATTTCTGTGAAAATATTCGTGAGAATATTAGAGATACATTTGGATATGAGGATATTTAAAAGTAATAGAAAGTATTTTTCTGTGCTCAAAATATATTTCTGAACAATTAAATTTGAAAATCTCTACTATAAAAATCTCTAATGTATTTTTATTAAAGGAAAGAAAATGATACTAAATGTCAAAATTTATACTCAATATATTTTAAAATAAATCTTTTATATCTTTATCCTGTAATTTCTGTACTTATACTTAATGTATTATACCAAATGTTATTACTGTTGCTTAAAGAAACTTTTGAGAGAATCTTGAAGGTATTTTGTTCAGAGTTTATTAGAATTTCAGTTAAAGTTTTCTTTTATACTGAGTGAAATATATGAAACAATTATTAAGCATTTGTAGCAAATCAAAATAAAGATGATTCTAACAAAAAATAGAGCATTTTTCACCTTGTAATGTAAATTAAAAATTAGATGAAATTGAGCAAGAGTATCTTTTCTTTATACAACTTTCCACTTGGTTAAAATATTACACCTTCAGTTAAAAGTGCATACAGAGTTTATGAATTTTTGAATTTCTTCTTTAAGAAAAAGCTTGTTGATCATCAGAGAAATGCTAATCAAAACTATGAGATATCATCTCACCTCAGTGAAAATAGCTGTTATTCAAAAGACTGGCAATAACAAATGTTGGTATAGATGTGGAGAAAAGAGAACTCTTATACACTGTTGTTTGAGAATGTGAATTAGTAAAACCACTTTGGAAGACAGTGTGGAGGTGCCTCAGAAAACTAGAAATTAGCTACCATATGATCCAGCAATCCCTCTACTGGGTGTATATCCAAAAAAATGAGACATCAGTATATCGAAGAGATATTTGCACTCTCACGTTTGTGGCAGCACTGTTCACAATAGCCCAAATCTGGAAACAATGTAAGTGTCCTTCAACAGATGAATGAATAAAGAAAATGTGGCACATGCACACAATGGAGTACTATTCAGCCATAAAAAAGAATGAAATCCTGTCATTTGCAACAACATGGATGGAACTGGAGGTCATTACATTAAGTGAAATAAGCCATGCACAGAAAGACAAACATCACATGTTTTCACTTATTTTGGGGATCTAAAAATCAAAACAATTGAACTCATGGACATAGAGAATAGAAAGATGGTTACCAGAGGCTGAGAAGGGTAGTGGGGGTTGTGAGAGAGGTAGAGATGGTTTATGGGTGCAAAAAAAATAGAGTAAAAAAGATTTGATATTTGATAGTATAACATGGTAAGTATAGTTAATATTAATGTAGTTGTATGTTTTAAAATAACTAAAAGAGTAAATTGGATTGTTTGTATCATAAAGGATAAATCCTTGAGGGGATGTATACCCCATTCTCTATGATGTGATTATTATGCATCGCATGCCTGTATCAAAGCATCTCATGTACCCTATAAATATATACATATTTACTATGTACCCACAAAAATTAAAAATTAAAAAAAAAATAAGAAAAGGTTTGTCTCAGGGAAATTTCAGTAAATTACATTTGAAGTTTGTTGATGATGGGGGCTAAGTATTAACGTTTTGTGTCTTCCACATAACCTCACAGAGTCATATTACTAGTAAATATCTGTTTTTTATTGATTCAGTTAACCAGAAATTTATCTGCCATTATTATTTTTAAGAAAACACATTAAAGCTCTGCCTTTTAAAAACTATCTTTTCTTGATGTTGTTTTATGTAACTAAATAATTTGTCACTCTTTTGCTGTGTTTTATCTTTTTCAGTTACAATGCCTGTGGGATTTTGTCCAGGTTTCTGAGTGCAGGCTTCCACTTTAATTATCTTTCCACTTATTTTCAATTACTCATAATTTTACTTGCACTTAATAAACATCTTTTCTTTACCACAGTTTTATCTCTTTATTAAACATTTTTTTGCTTTAACCTCAGGAGAGCCTCAGAGAAGAAATTCAATAGTTTCCACCAATAGACTCATTCTTAGAAATTAATAATAAAATGTCATTTTACAGAAACCAGTTACATGTTCAGAAATACATTATATATTCCCATAAAACTGAAAGCCAAATTATTTCCAACATTAACATTTTACTATTTTTTTTGAAAATTCTTTATTGTGAATTATTTTGTTTCATATTTGGTTTTAAGCCCGATTTTTAAATGAATTGTCACAAGGTGAGTTCCTGGGAAGCACACTCTGAGATGCAGATAAATGAGCCAGCATTTTATAGGGAGTGCCCTTAGGCTCAACAACAGTGGGTGGAAAGGCAGGGAAACAGGAATGGACAGGAGAAAATGGAGGGTGATGCAGTCACACAAAAGCTTCAGCCCATCTTAGGGGAAGTTCTGAAGCTGGGATAGCCCTTCACAGTAGTCCTTACATAGGACCAGGGATTGGGTTTTTATACTCCACATGAACCAGTCACTGGATTTGTGCTGTCCCAGAAAGGGAACATGTCCTTGGATAAGGGAGCTATCTTCAGCAAAAGCACCCCAAGGAGGGGTGACAGCTAAAGGCTGTAGACTGGCGGCACTCCTGGCACGCGGGGTGGAAGCCTTCGTTACTGAAAGGAGATCCGAGTGGTAGATCTGATAGCATCCACTACACTAGCCTATCATGTGAAGAGGTTGACACATTTACTGAGTGCAAATTGAGCTGTTTTGAGCTGAGGGACACTCATAACTTGGCACATGTAATTCAGCAGTTGCTGCTTGCTTTGCCTACCTGCTTGAATACCTGACATTTTAGTTTTCTTTGCATATTTCGAAAACCAACAAGTGATGTGCTTTGTTTTCTGATATTTTCTGTTACAAATAAATATGAAGACTTCATAGATTTAAATGACAATGGGTCTGTTATATTGCTGTCTGTGTGTAGTTTTTCTTAAAATATTAGGGTAGATTTCAATATGGTTTCTCTGATGACCTTGTTTAATTTGAATGGACACTTTTAATTAGCGCCTGCAAAATTTCTAAATGTGCCATATGGTTTGCATAAAGATTTAGAATAAAAGTAAGGATAATTATTGTCTGTGGAATAGCTAAAAGAATGTTCAACTAGCCAACTATCAAATGTGATTCAGATGTTAAAAAAAAAAAAACTGAAGCAACAGTAATCAGTTTGGAATTACACGTAATAATTCTTTCTGGATTTTTTATTTTCTGTAGAATTTGTGGTAAAATCTTAATAAAAGTATTAAAGAATCCCTCCTAAAAAAAAGTACAGGCATACTTGTCTTATTGCACTTCACTTTACTGTGCTTTGCAGATACTGCAGTTTTTACAAATTGAAGGTTTGTGGCAACCCCATGTCAAGCAAGTCTATCAGCACCATATATTTCCCAATAGCATGTGCTCACTTCATGTCTCTGTGTCACGTTTTGGTAATTCTAGCCATATGTCAACATTTTTTATTATTATGTCTTTTATAATTTGTGATCGGTGATCTTTGATGTAAATATAGTTGTTTGGGGGTGTCACAAATTATGCCCAAATAAGATGGTGAACTTAATCAATAAATGTTGTGTGTGTTCTGACTATGTCACCATCCGGCTGCTCCCCAATCTCTTTCCTGCTCCTCAAGCCTCCCTATACCCTGAAACACAACAATATTGAAATTAGGCCAATTAAAAACCCTACAGTGGCCTCTAAGTGTTCAAGTGAAAGGAAGAGTCACATGTCTCTCACTTTAAATCAAAAGTTAGAAATGATGAAGCTTAGTGAGAAAGGCATGTCAAAAGCCTCTTGTACCAAACAGCTAAGTTGTGAATGCAAAAAAGAAAAAAAAAGTTATTGAAGGAGATTAAAAGTTCTGCTCCAATGAAAACATGAATCATAAGAAACCTTATGGCTGTATGAAGAAGGTTTTATTGATCTGGATAGAAGATCAAACCAGTCATAACATTCTCTCCAGCCAAAGCCTAATCCAGAGCAAGGCCTAAACTGTCTTCAATTTCTTGAAAGCTGAGAGAGGTAAGGAAGCTACAGTAGAAAAATTGGAAGCCAGCAGAGCTTGGGTAATGAGATTTAAGGAAAACTGTTTCCATAACATAAAAGTGCAAGGTGGAGCAGCAAGTGCTGACAGAGAAACAACAGCAAATTATCCAGAAGGTAGAGCTAAGCTAATTGATAAAGGTGTCTATGCTAAAAAGTAGATTATCAATGGGGATGCAACAGTCTTCTCTTGGAAGAATATGCCATTTAGGACTTCCGTAGCTAGAGAGATGTCAATGCCTGGTTTCAAAGCTTCAAAGGACAGGTTGAGTTTCTGGTTAGGGGCTAATGCAGCTGGTGACTTTAAGTTGAAGCCAATGCTTATTTACCATTCCAAAAATCCTAAGGTCCTTAAGAGTTATGCTAAATCTACTCTGCCTGTGCTCTATAAATGGAACAAATAAGCCTGATGACAGCACATCTGTTTACAGTATGGTTGATGAAATATTTTAAGCCATTGTTGAGACAATTCTCAGAGAAAAGGGATTTCTTTCAAAATATTATTGCCTATTGACAATACACCTGGTTACCTAAGAGCTTTGAGGGAGATGTACAAATAGATTAATGATTTTATGCCTGCTAACACAACACCCATTCTGCAGCGTATGGATCAAGGGGTGATAATGATGCTTATTTATTTAAGAAGTATGTTTCATAAGGCGATGGCTGCCGTAAGTAGTGATTCCTCTGATAGATCTGGGAAGAATATATTTAAAATCTTTTGGAAAGAGTTCATCATTCTAGATGCCATTAAGAACACTTGTGATCATGGGAGGAATTCAAAATATGAACATGAACAGGAGCTTGGAATAAGTTGTGGATGACTTTGAGGAGTTCAAGACTTCATCCAACTGTTGTAGATGACTTTGAGGAGTTCAAGACTTCAGTGGAGGAAGTAAATGCAGATGTGGTGGAGATAGAAGGAGAACTAGAATTAGACTTGGAGCCTGAAGATGTGACTGAACTGCTGCAATGTTATGACCAAACTTTAATGGATGAGGAATTGCTTCTTACGGATAAGCAAAGAAAGTGGTTTCTTGAGAAGGAATCTTGAAAGAGTGTGGACATTGTTGAAATGACAACAGGGCATTTAGAATATTACATAAACATAGTTGATAAACCAATGGCAAGGTTTGAAAGAATTGATTCCAATTTTGAAAGAAGATCTACTGTGGGTAAAATGCTATCAAACAGCATTGTGTGCTACAGAGAAATAGTTCATGAAAGGAAGAGTCAACTGATGTAACAAACTTTTTTGTTGTCTTATTTTAAGAAATTGCTACCATCACCCCAAACTTCAGCAACTGCCACCCTGATCAGTCAGCAGCCATCAGCATCAAGGCAAGACCCTATACTAGGAAAAAGATAATGACTCACAGAAAGCTCAAATGATCATTAGCATTTTTTAGCAATAAAGTATTTTTAATTAAGGTATATACATTTTCTTTGAGACATAATGCTATTGCACAGTTAGTAGACTACAGTGTAGTATAAATATAATCTTTAATGCTCTAGGAAACCAAAAAATTCATGTGACTCACTTTATTTCCATATTTACTTTATTGCAGTGGTCTGGAACTGAACCTGCAATATCTCTGAGGTACTTTTGTATGGTGTTGTAGATATCAGATATAACTTACTCTACCACATGTTTGAAGCAGGTACTTAAAAATATATTAAAACCTAGCCAGGCACAGTGGCTTATATCTGTAATTCCAGCACTTTGGGAAGCTGAGGTGGGCAGATTACCTGAGGTCAGGAGTTCGAGACAAACCTGGCCAACATGGCAAAACCTCATCTTTACTAAAACTACAAACATTACCTGGGTGTGGTGGCACACGCCTCTAATCCCAGCTACTCGGGAGGCTGAGGCAGCAGAATTGCTTGAACCCAGGAGACAGAGGTTGCAATGAGCCAAGATTGCACCACTAAACTCCAGCCTAGGTGACAGAACGAGACTCGGCCTCAAAAAAAAAAAAAAAAAAAAAATTAAAAAAAATCTTCTGTGGTAAATAATGATGCTTTTTTCTGAAGTTTAGATTCTGAAATGTGGGCAATTGGCTTTGCTTCTAGCTCATCTTAAGTTACTGAAGAAGTTAAAGAAAACCCTGGAAAGGTATAATTGCAGCAATGTTATTATATATAGAATATGTTCTATATTCACTGTCTGATAGAGATTAGCATCAACATGCCATTGGTGATTTCAGATCTCCAGTTTTAGAGATACAATTCATGTAAATTTAAAAGCACAGAAGCAGTTCATTCTTATTATAATACGTATAATAATAAAGAGGAAGTGAAATTATTTTTTCAGTAACCTTTTCTGCCTTTTGTGCTCACCCTTCCCATTGCCTAGATTTAACTGCTGTTATCAGTTCTGTGGGCATCCTTAGTCTTAGTGGTCTCCTTCTAAAATACATATGTATATGTGTGTGTGTATAGATTCGAAACATTTACTTAGATGCATACACACACACACACACACGTATATACACACACACATAGGTTGATTATCCGAGTATCCTCAATCTGAAAAATATGAAATCTGAAATGCTCCAAAATTTGAAACTTTTTGTAGCTCAGAGGAAATTCTCATTGCATCATTTTCAATTTTAGATTTTTGGATTAGGGATACTCAACTGGTAAGTATAATGTAAACTTTCCAAAACTTGAAAAAGTTGAAACCCAAAACACTTCTGGTTCCAAGCATTCCAGATAAAGGGTTCTCTCTCTCTTTCATGTATATCTATACATCCACACACAGTCATCCATGTCATGTCACATATATTGTTCATGAACTCTTTTCTCTCTTTCTCTTTGACTTAGTATTATGACATAGATATATGTTCATTCCAGCACATTGAAATAAAACTTATTTTTTCAAACTGCTGCATAATATTCTATAGGGTAAAGTTACCATTTATATATAAGCATGTAAAAGAATATGAATTAAGTGTTATTTAAGATATATTTAACTTGTTACAGTTAATTAATTTTATTAAATAGGTAATTTTGTATTATTTTGTTTATTCCTTTTTTCTCCATATTTGATTATTATATTTTGCAAAAGTTTAAATATTTCATTTTTATTTTAATATTTTGAGTAGAATGTTAATTGTAAAATAAATCTTCTATTATGTATTTTAAAGTAACTTTATGTTCTTCTCGTCTATATTTTCCTTTTCTCTGAAGCAGCTTCTTCTGTGCTTTTTCTCTTTTCTGAGAATGCATGTTCCTCTAAAACGTTATATAAGAGCAAATGCCAGGTTCATCATAAATAGGTACAATCTTATAAATTAAAATTTACCTCTAAATATAGTTTATATTTTGGGTTGAACTTCCAATTTTTGAAACATACATGATAAAACTCTGACCTACTATAGCACATTCTTCCAATTTCTAATCAATGTCCATTCAACCAGAGCAATAACTGCTTCATAAGCTAAATTAGAGTGCCTTCTTATTGCTGATAATTCTTGGTACAGCCTCTTGAGCATCAAGTGCAAATTTCAAGAGAATCCATCCCTATACAAATTCAGCGTTATCAGCCTGAATCCAGGCAGCTTTTGCTTCCTTTTGAATGTTACTAGCCTGTACTTTTCCATCTCTTTCATTTGTGCTGCCTTTGTGAATCCACAAAATCACGTTCAGAACAGTAGTGGAAGAAAGAGCACAGGGGTTAGATGCATGTTTCTTTACTAAAGCACTTCAGCCCTTACAAATTTATCTTCCTTGTTCAATTCTCACTGAGAACCTCATCTATGTCTTGTTTGCCTGCAGTCAGAAACTCTTAAATGATAAGCCTGAAAATGTATTTTTCTAACATTGTCATATCAGGTGCTAACAGAGTTCTCCCTTTTGGAATTAGATACACTCTCTAAAAATGAATGACTTAAATCTTGGCCTATCCTGTGACATTTGTTGAAATATTTCTAACATCAGCCAAATATATTCTTGGTACCACTGCCTCTTTTGGATCAAAGATTTGTCTCTTGATAAGTGAATTGTTTTATTATATCTCTTCTGGGTTAAGCAAGTTATTTTGTTACCAAGTATGTATATTATTATTCATTTTTAATTAATACATCTCTCTTGGGTATCTACTATTCCCAAGATATTATGCTAAGTGCCAGGGGTCATTTCCTTCTAGATCTAATGAAGTCTTTATGAAAGATGAAGAATTTCAGCTGGGACATGAAAAACTGTAGAATTTCTGCTTATGGAAAATGGAAAGATCACTCCAGATGCAGGGTTTTAAATGAGTTAGGGCATGGAGTTAGCAAACAGCCTCTGCAATAATAAGTGACAGTTTGATTCCGGCCCTGAGCACAGAAAACAAAATAGTGAGATGTTAGTGTGGAAGGAGGGTCAGAGCTGGAGAACTAGCTTGGATGTGAGGAGTTTGCTGTCCATCCTGAAGACATTAGGAACACACTGGAAATGGGAATTTGCCAATATATTAATAGTTTTCAGCAAACAACCAATACCTTTCAGACATTGGTTCATGAAACTCTGACATAAAGGTCGATAGTTTGATGGAATAGGAGAGGTACAGGTATCCTTCGATAAAGCAGTGTTAGCAGCACAATGGCCATGATGGCTGAACTGCCGAAGGAGTCCTAACTCATTTAAAACCCTGCATCTGGAGTGATCTTTCCATTTTTCCACAAGCAGAAAATAGTGGCAATGGAGCAGAGACTGAGTGGGGGACCACTGGCTTTTGCAGTTGGAGGAGGAAGCAGAATGGAAGACAAGGAAAAATAACCAATAGTAAACGAGTGAGGAAGATATATGCTGAAGGGAGTAACTGATGTTATGAAGCCTGAAGGATGGAAATGGAATCAGATGGAAGGCATAATATAGTCAAATTTACTTTAGGACCCATGGCAAGGAAAGGAAAATGAGTGGAAACAGGCATTTTGTGCCAGAAAGAGGGAAGTTAGGAGAGTCTTCACTAGCTAGCCAAGGTTTACAATAAGATCAAAAGGGAGGCTGGGCACGGTGGCTCATGCCTGTAATCCCAGCACTTTGGGAGGCTGAGGTGGGCAGATCATGAGGTCAGGAGTTCAAGGCCAGCCTGGGAAACATGGTGAAACCCCATCTCTACTAAAAATACAAAAATTAGCCAGGCATGATGCCACGTGCCTGTAGTCCCAGCTACTCAGGAGGCTGAGGCAGGAGAATCACTTGAACCCGGGAGGCGGAGGTTGTGGTGAGCCGAGATTACACCACTGCACTCCAGCCTGGGCAACAGAGTGAGACTCCATTTGAAAAAAAAAAAAAAAAAATCAAAGATTCCCAGTCCCTGGAAAGTGAGAAGTGTGTTCAGGATGACCAATACAAAATAAGAACTACAGTCCCCTTGTTTAAAAGGCAGGAAAGATTTGTTAAAGATAATAAAATATAAAACATATTTTATTGTCTCTCTCTCTTTCATTCTGTCATTTGTTATTGTACTCTTTGAACATGGGGATACCAAGAGTGGGAGGGGGTGTGGAGACTCACAGGTGCCCTGCAGCTCGGCTCAGGAGTGTTTGAGCACCAGCACACTGCCCTCACTTGGGGCAGAAAAGCCAATCTTTCCTCCCTATCAGCTTGTTCCTCTCCCCACAATGGATGGACGGAACCCAAAGGATTGCAACCTCTGTGCTGGGACTCACACAGTACTGAATCAATAGAGGGTCAGTGGGAAGGTCACCCCTACTATGTCACCCTTCAAATGCTCTGTGGCCTGAACTGAGAGTGGCTGCTGCCATAATCTGCTGAAATACCAGGGAGAACATTCACCACCTTGGCCCTCTTGGAACTGTGCCCAGTCCCCCACAAAGGGGTGAGGGAAGCAGAGAGCAACAGTAGTCTCTGATTGGCAGTGGGGAGGGGGATGACAGGCAGCCCTGAGGAGAGAAGAGATGCGAGGAGGTGGAATTGTGCATGAGCTGAGGCTCCAAGTCCCTTGTGCATGCTCCATTGTCCCACCTGACTAAAAGGAAATTCCAAGATAAAAGGAAATTCCAAGATAAAATTAATAGATATTTCAAGATGGTGAGCAGGAACTATCAAACCCTGAGCGTGGGACACTTCTAAGTTCAGGGTCCTTCTAAGTTCAGGCTCCCCAGCACCAGTCACTTGTTCATGAAGCTGGTGCTGAGTATATTTGTGTTTGTGCACACATGCATGTGTGTGGGGTGTGTGTGTGAGGATATATCTTAAGGGCAGCACATATTAAAAGCTTAGAATAGTCATTCTGCAGAATTCAATAGGGAATCAACATGTGCTGAATGGTAAATAATACATAGTTCCTCCAACAATGCTGTAATTCATGAGTGTCTTTGGAGTTAAAGCAGAGTAAGTGGATAGCAGAGCCACATTATGATTATTGTGGGCCCTGGGCACTTTCATTTTACTGGACCTCTTTCTCTATAGTAAAAGACTAAAATGTGTGATTTATAACTGCATTGGTATAAGGGTGAATATGTTAATATTATATATGAAAATATTTTTCAACCTTAAATTTTTTTTCTTCTGATTTAAAGATATTAAAACATATATGTGGGCCTCTAAAAGTATTGTGGTTTAGGCACAGTGCCTGATGGCTAAGTTGGCCCTAGTGGATAGTGGATATCAGTCAGAAATAGCACAGTACTTGAAGGATAGGATCAGGGGAAGGGATTCTGGAGAGCCAGTGGGGACAGCATGATACCCTGGCTGGGTGAAAAAGGGTAAGGGAAGGCTTGAGGGAATGATGAATTGGGAGCCACGGTGAAAGGAGAGGTAAGTTGTCAAATGAAAGTTTGGGGTCAGATGGAGAAATGGGCTAAGTCTTTTGGTGTTGAACCACTCAAAAATGAAAAGGTTTCATGCTTTTGTCTAGAGATAAAATTCAGTCATTTGCCACATGACTGTTTTATTTTATGTTTAATTTTATTCATTTGCTTTGTTCTATATACCTATATTGTCATCAATAAATTAATTCCCTAGGAAGTAGATTCTAGGAAAACATTTTAGATTATTCTTAAACTTTGAAATGGAAAGATCCTAAATTATATTATTTTAGTTCTAATTTTTTGACTGAGATTAACAACATCAATGAGAAAAAGAAATATTATTTTGTTTCAGTTGGGACATTAAAATATAATCAGTGCACCAATTTTTTGTGCACAGTAACTTCAGGGTTTTGAATTCAGCACATTTATACTTAATTTATAAGTGCTAATGTTTCTGGAATTATTTGAAGCAATATAGCATCAGATTATATATGAGATACTTTATAATATTAGAAGTCATATTTAACTACAGGTTAAGTGACTACGTTAAAAGGGAATACAATTATTTTAATGGATTTTTAATTAAATGCTAAGTCCTAGGTAGTCTAGAGGTGCACTTTCAATTAAATTGATCTTTCTTGGAGGTTTGGTTAAAAGCTGTTGGCAAGAAGAAAAAAAAAAGATTGTGTTTTTAGTTTTGGTAAACATCAGACAAAGAAAGGTAGAAGAAAGAACAGTAGAATGTAATTTAATAATAGGTGAAAAACATAAACAGACATCTCACTAACTGTATAACTTCTAAACAAAACATAAAATGTCTATTCTTGGTAGTAATAAAGTACAAATCAAAGAGAAGCACCAATTTTACTACATAAATTAATTAGCAAAATATTGCATTGTTTTATTCATTCTATCTTCTATATACAAATTTTTATGTTTTAAAATATCTTTTTCTCTGATTCAAAAACCATATAATTATAGATTTTACCCCCTTTCAAATGTTGTGTAATGCGGTTATGTTACATAAATACCAAAAGACAAGAGGGAGTAGGAGAAGTAGCAGCAGGAGGGATAGGAAGGCATAGAAAAGATAAAACAGCAAGCTCCCTACAGCTGAAAGTATTTAATCAGGGTCTGAATAGCCATTTGTTAAAAATGTTGATGAAGGGACTCCTATAGTGTATCGTTTGGAGTAGTTTATCTTCTGAGGTCCTTTCAAAGCCTACAACTGGATAAATCAGTGATTTCTAGTGTTATTAATAAAATTTCTTACTAAGAGAAAAAAACGAATGGCATTAGAAGTGACACAATTTATCTTCCCAAACATGTAAAGCAAATTCAAGCTTTTGTAATATATAAATAAAGAGCGAATTTCAGACATCCTTTTTATTTTGTCATTAAACCTTAGGCTGTATTTGAGGCATTAAGTAAATAAAAAAAACTTAGTTTCTTAATTATTTGGGAACTTTTAATATACAGTTACCTTAAATCTTACAGTTTAGATCTTTTCCTAAGTGTGGTCCTTGGAATACAGTATCAGAATCACCTGGAGAGCTTGCTAAAATGCAGATCCCAGTACCCTGAAACTGCTGGATCAGAAAATGTGGAGAATAAGTCCGAAGAATCTTCATTTTAAACTAATTTCCCAAGTTATTCTTATGCACCCAAGTTTAAGTACTACTTATTATGCTCTTGAAACTCAAAGTGTGATCCATGACCAGCAACATGAACATCGCCTGGAGTTTGTTAGAAATGCAGAATCTTAGGCCCTACCCCATACCTACAGAATCAGAATGATCATTTTAACAAGACTTCTAGGTATTTTGGGTACATTTTAAGGTCTAGGAAGCCCTAATTAGACAATATCCAAAGAGTGACAAAATGAAGTCAAAACTTCACTGTTTTGTCAAGTATATAACCAGTTGTTTACTTTCACTCAACAAATGTTCATTGAAAATAAACACTGTAGGCCGGGTGCGGTGGCTCACGCCTGTAATCCCACCACTTTGGGAGGCCGAGTTGGGCGGATCACGAGGTCAGGAGATCGAGACCATCCTGGCTAACACGGTGAAACCCCGTCTCTGCTAAAAATACAAAAAAATTAGCTGGGTGTGGTGGTGGGCACCTGTAGTCCCAGATACTCGGGAGGCTGAGGCAAGAGAATGGCATGAACCTGGGAGGCGGAGCTTGCGGTGAGCCAAGATCGCGCCACTGCACTCCAGCCTGGGCAATGGAGCTAGACTCCGTCTCAAAAAAAAAAAGAGAAAAAAGAAAAGAAACGCTGTAACAGCTAATATTTGAGAATAAACGAAAGACAAATTCTATTCTCATGAAATCAATAATCACAACATCATTTGGTAAATAAGGGATGTTTAAATATTTTAATTCTCTAAAATAATTTTACAAAGAATAAACAATTGGCATTTTTCACTGATTTAGAGTAAAACAGATTATGTGTACTAGAAGAAAATGATGTGAATTTTTAATTGTGAGTCCCACTTTTATAATTTTATATATTTTAATTGGTATACAACTAATTTTATTGATTTTCTCAGTCACTACATTCTATGTATTTGGTAATGTGATAGAGTGAAGATCTGGCGGTAACACTATAAAGGTACTATCTAAGTGGAAGGGAAAGTGCCACTTTTAGAATGGCTATATAAGCTCCAATCAGAATGAAACTCTCACAAATAACAATAAACTCAATATTTACATAGTTGTTTATTTTGTTTTAAATTACCTGACAGCACAAAAATAGAGAGATTGTAGAAGGAAATCAAGTTGGAAGAAGAGGGTACAGTGATTTTCCCATTTTTAAGTGTTTTAGCCTGCAGGCAGGCTCGTGTCTGCACCTTGTGGGCAGCTATGATAGTGACACAAAAATTAGCAGAGGATTTTCCTCAAGTATTAGCAGAGTACTGATCAACACATGCATGTGAGGAAGTCACACAAAGCTGGAGAAAGGAGCACTCAAAAATACTAGAGAGAACAAACAGTTGCCAGTAATGCTCACATAAGGATAGGAATCATCCCTCTTCTCAACAACCAGACTAGAAAACCTTAAAACGCACAAAACACTGGAATGAATAGTCAGTGACTTTCCTTGGTATTATTAGCCTTTGACTGAAAACTATTCATGTCTTATATAGCAAGTCTTAAAAGCAAGACACAAAATGATCAAACTGTTTCCAAGAAACAACTACATTTGTGAGCAATGCTCAATAATATTTTGAGGAATACAGAGCTGTCCAGCATTTAACAAGTAAAATTCAGTGTCTGGAATCCAATGAAAAATTAGTAGCATGCAAGGAAGCATGGATGTATGACTCATCGTGAAGAGAAAAATCAATAGAAAGTGAGGTCACTGATGTGTTTTTGAATCTAAGAGTGGAGGGAAAGTAATAAGATTTCTTTAAAACAAGCAAGTAGAAATTCTTGCTATCTTTTCTTAAACAAACAAAAAAAAAGAAAACATAGTTGTTTCATATCTCCTACACTTTCCTGGAAATTTTATCCTCTTACCTGTGAAAGAAACAAGAAATCTTACAGGATAGGAAGGTAATTTGAGGAGTACGTCAGATTTCCCTAAATAATATGTCTTTAGGCATTCAGAATATACAGACCTCTTATTTCTAACTGACTGCAAAAATAGCTAGTTGATTATTACATTTTGCTGAAAAGGATACTAAGCTTATATTTGGATAAAGTTCACCAAACATTGTAGAGGTAGAGGGGGAAAGAGAGAGAAATAAAAGAGGGAGGGGAGAGAGCAGACTGTATTACTAGTAATAACAGAGCAAAATATTTTAAAATATAAAATAAAAGTTAAGTAGTCAAGTGCATGAACATAAGTTGGAAAGATATATATGGATTACTGAAGAGAAGAAGTACATGCCTAGTCCTCATAAGACAACCTCTCTTCCACAGATCTCTCTGCCACCAATGATAATCTAGTATCTCAAAAGGAAAAACAATATGTAATAAATGTTACAGAACATGGAGTATCATGAAATCAGCCATGAAAATCGAGAAGTATACATCATTCTATTTGTATATGGAACATGGAAATTATTTCTTACCATGAACATGGTACATGGAAATTATCTCTTTTCATAAAAATACAAACTAAAACTACAGGACAGTAGAAGTAAAATCATGTGGAGAGATCTATCATAGTTATGTCGGCCTTCTCATCGACTCTCCCATCCATCTTAGTCATTCTTTGTCTCTCGCTGTGTGAAGAGGATGTTTCTCCTGTCTAGTTAATCATTTGACACCTGATTGGTTAGTGGCTAGAATTAGATAACAATCCAGGCATTTGGTGGGATAAATGGAAGGAGAGAGAGGGGAGGGGTTCTGTGTAACGGAAATTGTTATCAGAACTTCCATAGACATTTTATCATCTAGCCGTTTATGCTATTCTCATCTGAGCAAAGCAAAAATTATTAAATCAGCAATGGTCACAAACATGAACAGCATGCTTATTTAAAATAATGTTGACCACAGACTCAAAGTTATCTGACTTTTTATCTTAATTCAAATCTGAGATCCATCACTAACAGGACTTGTTCATATCTCCTAATTTGTTGGAGTCTTAAAATCATTTCATTATCTTTAAAATTCACAGTAATTCTTATCTTTTAAAGTTTCAGGGAGGACAAAAGGGAACAAAAATAATTAAAGTCTGAAACAAGGTAGGAAGCCAAGACATGCCAGTTCCCTATCTGCCATTCCTCTTTCTTAGATTACCCAGAATGTAGAACCATTGGCCATAAAACAGTCTGTAGACAGGCCTGACGGAGTAACAGTCAACAATGTTTACCTGCTCTGATAAATATTTTCATTGTCATAGCATATGGGAGCTCCCAAAATATTACTCAAAGCATACAGTTACTGGCTCAACATAAACATGAACAATGACTTAGAGATATCCTGAGAATAATAATTCCTGTCTCATAGGGTTTTGGGAATAATAATTCCTGTCTCATAGGGTTTTGGGAAGAACAAAGAAGTGGCTTGTCTTATGTCAGGAATATGGAATAGCAGATGCATTTCTCTAAAGATGCTCTTTGAGTCATCCAGGATGGTGGGCTCATTTTTGAGATAACCCTGGATTAACCAAGACTCTTGGTTGTAACTGAGTGAAATTTACTTAACATCAGCTTAAATTGCTGCTGTTGTTTTTTGGGAGGAAGTATTATAATATGTAACTGAAAAATGCAGATACTACCCAGCTTTCAGGCAGAATTGTATCCAGGCACATAAACGCTGTCTTCAGAGGGCTGTCTCTTTTCATCTCCTGAATCTACCTTTCTCTAGGTTGTC
The DNA here is from genome assembly GCF_028885655.2 of Pongo abelii. Taxonomy (NCBI): domain Eukaryota; kingdom Metazoa; phylum Chordata; class Mammalia; order Primates; family Hominidae; genus Pongo; species Pongo abelii. The sequence goes on from NC_085928.1 coordinate 178,639,313, forward strand.
TTTATTCTCAGGTAGACTCTCCCTATGGTGGAAAACACATGCCCTGGAAGCTGAAAGTTTTCACTGTCTCTGTAATGGATGATTCCAGAGAAAAGGTAGTGGTGTTTGTTTGTTTCCTAACAGCCTTAGCAAAAGTCCCTGGTAGAATTTTACTTCATTTGGCTTGGGTCACATGCCCTTTCTTGATCTACTGAATGTGACTAGAAAGATGGAGTCCTCAGGTGTAGGGTCCAGCCCCACAGGGTTAGTGGGTCTCTCCCCGTGTGTGGAGACCAGAGAGTGTAGAAATAAAGACACAAGACAAAGAGATAAAAGAAAAGGCAGCTGGGCCCGGGGCGCCACTACCACCAAGTCACGGAGACTGGTAGTGGCCCCAAATGTCCGGCTGCACTGATATTTATTGGATACAAGACAAAGGGGCAGGATAAGGAGAGTGAGCCATCTCCAGTGATAGGTAAGGCCACGTGGGTCATGTGTCTACTGGACAGGGGGCCCTTCCCTGCCTGGCAGCCGAGGCAGAGAGAGAGAGAGACAAAGAGAGAAACAACTTACACCATTATTAGAGACTTTTAGTACTTTCACTAATTTGCTACTGCTATCTAGAAGGCAGAGCCAAGTGTACAGGATGGAACATGAAGGCGGACTAGGAGCGTGACCACTGAAGCACAGCATCACAGGGAGACAGTTAGGCCTCCAGATAACTGCAGGCGAGCCTGACTGATGTCAGGCCCTCCACAAGAGGTGGAGGAGCAGAGTCTTCTCTAAACTCCCCTGGGGAAAGGGAGACTCCCTTTCCCAGTCTGCTAAGTAGCGGGTGTTTTTCCTTGACACTTACGCTACCGCTACTGCCAGACCATGGTCCGCCTGGCAACGGGTGTCTTCCCAGATGCTGGCATTACCGCTAGACCAAGGAGCCCTCTGGTGGCCCTGTCTGGGCATAACAGAAGGCTCGCACTCTTGTATACTAGTCACTCCTCACTATATATACTAGTCACTCCTCACTATATTCCCTCAGCTCCTATCTCTGTATGGCCTGGTTTTTCCTAGGTTATGATTATAGAGCAAGGATTATTATAATATTGGAATAAAGAATAAGTACTACTAACTAATGATTAATTATATCCATATATAATCATATCTAAGATCTATATCTGGTATAACTATTCTTGTTTTATATTTTATTATACTGGAACAGCTCGTGTCTTCAGTCTCTTGCCTTGGCACCTGGGTGGCTTGCCACCCACACTCAGGTTGTCTCAGCCAAGGCCCCTGTGCCCACCCTATGGTTTTGTGGTGGTCCTGGGGCATGGGAATGGGAATAGCCCCCTACTTCATCCCAGCATACATATGAGGAGTTCTATAATCAGGGAAAAGAATGGAGTAAAAAAGTTCTATGCAGGTAAATGCATTACTAGAGCCTTTCGGAGTCAGTATTCATTCATCATTATTACAGTTTTTATCAAACTCCTAAGCATGATATAAACTGTAAGGTTTCTGTGTGTTGAGAAATAACCAGGTCATTTTAGTTAGTTTGACCAGCTTGGTTGGGATGTAGAGTGGAGTCAGTTAGAAGGAGTAAGGTCCGTTGGAGAGATGGAAGAAAAGGAGGTTGATTCCTGAACACCATTTCTGACTTTTAATTCCCAGCTTGTGGAGCCTCATCCTACTCCCCCAGCTCCCCAGTGACCCAGAGCTGTAGAAAGTCCCAAGGCTGTCCCACTTACTATGGACCAAGCAATGAAATAGGTACTAGAAACACAGTGGTAAGAAAAATGAATACCATCTCTGCACTCAGCAAGCTAAGAATATAGTTTCCTGGGTTGGGTATTTGTGTCTTTGCTGTTCTTTAGAAATCACCTAAAGACACACCAGCATGACATCTTTTCCTTCCCCCTTCTGAGTTAACACAAAGGATCAAGTGTTTGAATCCTCAGGAAGACAGAGAGCTGCCCAGAATTATGCTTTACTGATAATTTCAAGGCTACAAGGAATCAACAGGCATTGATAGAATAGGAAGAAGACAGGAACATCCTCTACTATTCCCCAGGTCCTTCCATTCTGCAATGAACATGCTCTCTCTTACCCCAAGTAGTAGATGATCATGGGTGTTTTTTTTGTTTGTTTGGGTTTTGTTTTGTTTTGTTTTTTTGTTTTGTTTTGTTTTTTGAGACAGAGTCTCACTCAGTCTCCCAGGCTGGAGTGCAGTGGTGCAATTCCAGTTCACTGCAACCTCCCACTCTCAGATTTAAGCAAGTCTCCTGCCTCAGCCCCCTAGTAGCTAGGATTACATAGGCATGTGCTGCACTACCACACCCAGCTAATTTTTGTGTTTTTAGTAGCGACGGGGTTTTATCATGTTGCCCAGGCTGGTCTTAAACTCCTGACCTCAGGTGAATTGTCCGCCTTGACTTCCCAAAGTTCTGAGTTTACGGGCATGAGCCACTCCACCTGGCCCGTAGGTGTGATTTCTATTCTGTATACTATTGTCAAGAACTGTGCAATGTTTGAGATTTTACCCTACTTTTATACTAACAAGCTTTTACTGTTTCACAGTTGCTGACAGAAGACATGAGATTCCTGTGTCAGAAACAAAAGACATTATTACTCATGGCAAAAGAAGCAGCCAGGCCTTTATTTGTTTGTGTTAATTCCCCGTGTTCCCCCAAATCTCACAACAAGGACACACAAACAGCCCATCATGGATGCCTGCACCTGCGATTAGTTACATTATATCAGGGAAACACTGAGCTTAGGGCATCTACAACTTTTATAGTTAGTGGAAACAAGTATATTGTTTATTGTCAAAGGCGATGTTAGCTCATTTCTCTGTGGAACTATAGCCCTGAAAAATGGCTTGGGTAAAGATGATCAGAGCCTTGAATTCTTAGCATACCCAGCAAGAATATGTAGGGATAATCAGGGCCTGTGGCAAATTCTTTCCCAATATATACTTTATTTTAGAATGCACTAATGTGTTATCATTTGAGATTCTCAGGAATTTGAGAATTCCCTTTCTCTTTTGTATCTTTAAATCATCTCTCTGTTGGTCCTTTTCAAATGAGTAAACTTCTGCAAGTGTCATTCACCTTAAAAACCTTCCCCTCTTCCACTACCACACTTTACTGTACAACTACAACCTCCTCTCCTTAACAGTCAAACTTATTACAAGGCGTGTCTTAATTCCCTGCCTTTCTTCCTTTATCTCCCACTTCTTTGTCAACCCAACCCACTAAATCTGGTACCAATGGAACCACTCCACTAATACAGCTATATATACTAAATAAATTATCAGTGTAATAAAAGAGTATACTATATTATATACTAGTATATATTATAATTATATGTAGTAATATATAGTATATACTTATACCATATATAACTGTATATAGTCTGTGTATATATATTTATATAAAACTGTTAATGGAGTGACTCAATTGGTACCAGATTTTAGTAAATAAATAAATATATATATGTGTGTATGTGTAGATATATGTTTTTATACTAAATACTAAAATATACTAAATTTATATGTATATAGTAAATATATATTTAGTGTGTGTGTATATATATGTATTTATTATATATATAGTAGAGACAGAGACATCACTGTGATGTGGCATATAGAAGATATTGGAGGGTCCCATGGTGGACGTGGAGAGAGCTGTAATTAGGTTACTGCAGCCATCAATGTAGTTTAAATTAGTGTGGTGACAGTGGATATTAAAAATGGACAGATTTGACACGTGTTAGAAGGTAACTTTGATACAGTGAAATTTGGTATTAGGTTGGTTGCGGATGAAGCAGAGGAAAGTGTCAAGGATGACTTCTAAGTTTCAGGCTTGTGTATGTAGATAGATGGTAGTTGAAAAATCAGCTCACATTTTTCCCCTGATCTTAGTCCACATATTCAACTGCCTAATAACATCCCCAACTTTTCATCTCTTTTGATAGCTCAAAAGAAAATGGATTTGGTGATCAGGCAAGCCAGAGATAAAACCAGAAACTTTAAACTGATAATATTTCATGATCTAATCAGAGCCACATTTACACAGGTGGAGAGAAAGGACCCAGTAGGTATTTAAATTGTCGTTTTAGATAGTTCCTGAGCAGGTAAGTGTCCTCCTTTCCTCACTTACTGGAGGATGCTTAACTAGCATTTTTCTTTTTCTTCTTATTTTTTTTTTTTGGCTGTGAGAGATAATAACAAGTAGATAACAAAATTTGTCTTTTGACTTATGTACTTGCCCATCAAAATATTTATTTCTAAGACTGATCTATTCATCTAATATGCAATGTTTCTTCTCTTGTGCTATTTTGGTGAATGTCACAACCATCTATCCAATTATTCAAGGCAATTGACCTTGACTCTTTCTTCTCCATCACATTCACTTAATAACCAAGTCATACTGATTTATTCTTCTTAAGTTCTTTTATATCTGCCCACATCTCTCTATTTCTTCTGCTGCTAGCTTAGGTCCTCATCATCTTTCATCTGGATTTTGGTAATAGTTATTGGTTGGCTCCTCTGCCTTCAGTCTGCCACCCCTCTTATCTATTCTTCACTCTGTTAGTGCCCACTGCCTATAAAGTAAAGCCATAACTCCTTAATGTAGTATAAAAGACTTTCCATGATCAGGCCCCTGCCACATCGCTAGCAAAATCTTTTTCCACTTTAACTCTCCCTCTAGAGAGATCAAACTAATTGCATATTCTATGAACATGCATACTCTCCTCCTATCCTTAGCACAAGATAAGTCCTTTAAGCTTTGTTCCTTCTCAGTACTGTCATTCTCTTCAAAAGTCCTATTCGCCTCTTTTCTAAACTAAGTGGTTTTTGTTATTGCTTGGTGAATGCCTGTGCTAGAAAATTGGTAACTTTTTTTTTATTTGCAGCAATAGCAGAAATTAGGGAAATAAAATTCACAGAGTTACCAGCATGCATTTATTTCCTACTCAATTAGATCTGACTTTCAAGATACCAGAGATTGTAGCTGCCAAGAAAAGAACAAAAGGAAACACACAGGATAAAGGATGAGATTTTAAAAAAAAGTAGGGAGAGATCATTCACCATGAAGAGACCATTCAAGAAGCCAGCTTTACCATCCCTGCCACTGTCAGGTTTATCATGACTTTGTACAGGCAATTTTATAAACACTAAACATTTGTAGTCAAGATGAACCAAGATGAACCATCAAATTCATTACAATTTTGACAGAATATAATATCTCCAATAAATTCTGTAGAGAACAACTGGAAAGTATGACTTTTATGTACTGTATGAAATACAGATTAAGTCATTTTACAGGCTGGAGGACAACAAATCTTTTTAAAAAGTAGATGTTACATTTGAGCTGCACTTGGTGATTTTCTCCCACTGTAAGCTGCTCCAGTTTACCACATGCATCAGTAAAGATAATTTTGTTTACAAGCAACAGAGTCATTTAACTAAAAAATAATTAAAGGGAGTTATTGGATCACCTAACAGAAGTTCAGAGATAGGGAGGACTTCAGGCAGAGTTTAATCAGGGCTCCAACTCCAGTTCTCTGTAAATTCTTCAGTTTTGTCCTGTATTGACTGACTTTATCTTTAGTGTAGCTTCACTCATGGAAGCAAAGTGGTTATGCAAAATGGCTCATATTCATACATTATAGTTTCCACAGCAAGAGAGCATCTATGTCCCAGGATCCCCAGCCTATATGTTGAGCTTCCTACTGACTGGATCTCATCTGAAGTAATGCATTCCTCATGAGAAGGCCATATGCTAATGAAGGGACTACCTGATCCAATTACTGTGGTAAATAGAGATGAGATTATGCCAAATAAAGCCCATCCTGGATTTGGAAGAGGGGCAGTGTTTATCAATCCCACATAAACTACATGATATCTCTAAAGTGAAAGAGGTAAAATTTCCCTAAAGAAAACCTGGGAACCCCCAGGTTTATTTAGTATGAAAGAAGGAAAATGGATGAATCCCAAACAGGCAACCAGTCAATACTCACTACAGACAAAATTCATAGTTGTTCATCAGAAGATTTAGAAATTATTTTGTAACCCAGATGTTTCAAGCTACTTGTGAGTAGTCAAAAATAAATATCAAGAATCTGCTGCGAGGGTGAAAAGAGGGTAAACAGAGCCAAGGAGCCCAATTCTGAGAAATTCCATCAGTGAATATAGATGCATTAGAAGATTGAATGGTGTGGATGACTCTCAAACTACTCATTCATTCATTCATTCATCCTTATGACATGTATAGGGTGTCTAATCTATGCCAGAAAATATTTAAGTCAATGGGCTCTTTAACCCCTTAAGAAATTCATTCTATCAGGCACTGCAGAATTTTGAGGAAGAAATAAGCAATTTTGATATATAGAGTGATTGCCACTATAGTAGAACACAGGAAAATAAGGCCACATGGAAAACCTAGCAGAGTCTTCACCAAACTCTTCAATATTTTTTCCAAACCTAATACTTCTACAGTGCAATCTCCAACATAAAGCACCCTAGGAGCACTTATTTTCAATCAACAAGTATCTGAGAGTAGTATATTAAAAGGCAAAGGAATAATAATTTATCTTACTCTGGTTCTCAGTTAAATGGTCACACAATCTAAAAAAAAATATGAAACGATTTTGATTGGAAACAATCTCAGGGAGCTCTTAAGTACAAAATACATTTGCTAATAATGTGGATTCTTTTAAGATATTGTGTGACCATCTGAGGAAATAGTTTTGAGGGATACATAGAGCAAAAATATTTACAGAAAGGACATAAAAGGAAAAATAGCAGACGTACTTTATTCTTTTTGACAGTCTTTTATAGCATAGAATCATGAAATATTGGGTCCATATCACAGTGGTAATGCTGAGAAAATTCTAGTCACTTTATCCTTATTCCCAGCAGTGTCCTGGAACTCCAATTCTAAGAGTAAGGCTTTCCATAAGCATCTAGCATGAAGATATAACTCAGAGAATTTTTGAAAAATTGTTTCTTCACATGAAGTATACTTGATAATAACATTTTAATGTAATATTGAAATTTCTGATTCTTAACTCTGTTGGGCAGAATCTTGATAGCCAAGAAAATCACTTGTGACAGTTCCAGAATAAGGGTCTAATATCATAACAATTTAACCCACTTTCATCCTATATCAGAAGTATTCGATCAGAAAAGAAGTAACATTTCCTTCAGGTTAACAGAAGTAGATCATTTCTCATAACAGATCATGTTAAAATTGTCTTGAAATTGCATAGTTTTGCTTACTCTAATGCGTATATGTATTTAAATATTTTGGTCTGAGTACAGATTTAGGAATTTGGACTGAATTGGTCTAATTTAATTAAACTGAGAAATCTAGCTAAATTATGACATTTGTGATTCATGTGACATTGATGGTTAAACAGACTACTTTCTACACTCTTGCTAGTTGGAATTTATGGTCCACAGTCCAGTACATCAGAATTACCTTGGATCTAGTTTGAAATGCAGAATCTCAGACCTCAGTTGCAGATCTACTAAATCAGCATCTGCATTTTAACAAAATCCCTAGGTAATTAAAACACTTACTGCACCAGGCAATCTTAACTCTGGCTACACATTAGAATCCCTTAGGGTGCTCAGACCTCAGCTGCAGATCTACTAAATCAGCATCTGCGTTTTAACAAAATCCCTAGGTAATTAAAACACTTACTGCACCAGGCAATCTTAACTCTGACTACACATTAGAATCACTTAGGGTGCTTTAAAAATGTTTTGATACACAGGCCTTAGCCATGCCCAATTAAATCGGACCCTGTAAGGGTGGGACCCTGGCACTGGTATTTTTTGATGCTCCCCAAGTGGTTCTAATGTGCTGCCAAGTTTGAGGACTATTGATTACACAATGCCCAATCAGTAAATTCAGTGTATTCTGAAAGGGCAAAAAGAAAAAAGAAGTCTAACCAATTACTTAGTATTTGGTCCCACTCTATAAATGATTGATTTTTTTTAACTTTTAATAAGTTTGCTTTGCTATGGTGTGAACACAGCCTATTATTTCTCAACCTGCCCAGAAATGTATTGTATTTTAAATCAAGAAGAGAAATGCTTTACCATCCAAATTAAATAAGAGGAGACTTACGTTTGTTTTTCAATTTTACTTCCCTTTGCTGACCTTATTCTCCAGCCTGACAGAGCTAAATGCTAAATTTCAGATAAACCACTGTTCTTTTGGATTGTCCACCCTCCTCTCCATGCACTCAATTTTCATTTTTCCCCTAAGCCTAATGGACTTCCTGCCTCTGGATTTCTATATTGTTCACTGCTCCTGCCATGCACTCTCACTTCATGGTCTTATATTGTTAGCTCTACTAGTTAGTGGAATAAAAATATTGTTTAATTTCTACATATAATCTCAAGCATTACCATATGCCAAAATCTTAGATACAAATAGGAAAAGAATCACAGCACAGTACATGTGGCCATCACTATCATCTCATTTTATAGATGGGGAAACTGAGTCTCAGAGATGCAAGGTAACTGGCTAATAAGTTAGAACACTGTTTTTCCCAAGACTATTTGACTCAAAATACAGAGGAAATTCGGTGTGTGTGTGTGTGTGTGTATGTGTGTATGTGTGTGTATGCATGCTTATTTCAACTATAATATAGTACTTTAATTAAAATTCTAGGACAGATTAAGAATATAAACATGTTAGGCTGGGTGCAGTGGCTCACGCAGTAATCCCAGCACTTTGGGAGGCCAAGCTGGGTGGATCACCTGTGGCCAGGAGTTTGAGACCAGCCTGGCCAGCATGGTGAAACCCATCTCTACTAAAATTACAAAAATTAGCCAGGTGTGGTGGCATGCACCTGTAATCCCACCTACTCAGTAGGCTGAGACAGAAGAATCACTTGAACTCGGTGGGTGGAGGTGGCAATGAGCCAAGATATCACCACTGCACTCCAGCCTGGGTGACACAGCGAGACTGTCTCAAAAAAAAAAAAAAAAAAAGAAAGAAAAAGAAAAAGAATATGAACACATTAAAACATATTAAAAAGAACACTCATTCTCAAAATCTATGCCCACTCTTATCTTTGGAATGGATTCAGTGATTTTTCTTATTTTCACTAACTTTGTTTCTTTTGTCAGAAAACTATTGAAGTTTGGTGGGTGGGTCAAGGGAGGTGGTCATACTATATTGTTTTCTTTAAAATTTGTTTTCATTGCATAAGTAACAACTGGATAACTTTTTCTTGTAAAAAATTAGAACATCATAGATATGACTAAAATCTTTGTGTCCAACACAGCCCCATGCACACCCTGCACTAAACCCATTTGAACACCTTTTCTCCCCCATCAGAAGTAGCATCCTTTAAGACATGTTCCAATGTATTTAAATATATATGGCACATTGCAAAAACTCTTGAGGATGGCAAAAATCATTTGTGATCTAAAGCTTAGTATGCTTGAAAATTAAGAGTTTCACTTATGTCTAAAATTTTAAAACCTGGGAAGGATATCTAATTTGGGGGTTGACAGGATTAAGATTCAAAATTATATCTTAACTCCACAGAATAATACCCTAAAGTCAGAAGGATAAAAATTCAGCCATCATAAATATTGAGCCCTGTGTAAAAATACAAGTAACACATAGAGAATTCTGGTTTAACATTAGTTCATATGAAACAGACCTAGAGGTTGGTTATCACAGACTCAAAACATAATAAAAATCCTAGCACTTTGAAAAGTCAGTAATTCTTATCTTTAAAATAAGATTCCTTTGAAAATATCAGGAATTATACCAGAATATCTACTTTTTGAAGGAAAATACTAAATTGTATAAAATTTGTAAAATAGAGTGAATTAGTAGTTTTCAAATATGGGACTTATTTGATGACTTAATATCTTCTTTGTATATATTTTGTCTCTTTTATTAAAAAAAATTCAATGCCAATTAAGAGAAAACTCTTTTGCTTCCCTCAGGTCATATCCTCTAGTCTTTATTACAGTACAAAGCACTCATTACAGATCATAGGATTTTAGCCTGAAAAGGTGCTATGATGAGTCACTGCAATAGTAATACTTCTCCATTTTGATGTCTTCTTGAATAAGGATCTTGCCATGTGGAATTAATGCTGCTTGTTGTAATGCTGATTGTCTAGTAGGCTGACTATATTTTAGTGAAGAATATTAATTCCCAATATTCTTGCTGGAATATCTGAGATTGAGAGCAGGGAAAACTATCCATTAGCAGGCATTCTATCCATTAGACACATGCATTCCTATGCTAAGTCTCCACCTTTCTGAAAGATGATTATTTCTTTGAAACTTGTCAAAAGCCATAGGTTTTTATTTAAAAATACATCCCCAAACAAGAACATTTAGAATTTCTCTATCCACCAGCTACCTGAAAATACCACCCTAGGTTTATGGATATCTTCTTTTTGTGATTTTAGACACACAAGTACTGATTACACAGGGTACAAGGAAGTGTAGCTTCTGAGAGAGAAACTGATTTTTCTTTCCTAACAGAAGATGAACATCATATTCGTTTATCATGACCTTGGCTGATCATAAGACATAGGTGATCATGAATCTTGACCTCTTTCTTTTTTTTATAAAATTAAAGTAACCACTCATATAAACATGGTATTTCGGAAAATGGCATCTTGAGTGAGAAGGAAGAAGTTGAATCAATGACACAAATGTATATTTTTAAGAACAACAAACCATGGTTTCATTTTAATGTATCTGTCTCTGCCCTGATGTTCCTCATAGCACATGAGAAGGAGATTCAAGGTCTTGACTCTATTACTGGCTTTATTCAGCAGTGCCAGACCAATAATAGGTGTTTATCTACTAGTGTGTGCTGTTCCTGATAGAGTAGCTTTTTGTAATTCTCCCCTCCAGTTTTCCTTCCCCAAGGAAATACCTATATCTCAGATCTGTCTAATTAACCAATATTTGAAGAATAGAAAATTATGAGCAATCCCTATGCTCATCATTGATGGGCTTTAAAAAGCTCGATAAAGTTTCTAGGTACATTTTCTTGTTTACACGGTGAAGCAAAATGGATCAAACAAGCAAAGATTTGTGGCAACAGAGATGGTGCCTTTGTACAATATAACACGTACTGTGTATCAAAGAAATATTGTGCCACTTCTTCGAAGCTGACATTGGAATGACATTGTAATCCTGACCATCTGTCTTCCTCCTCTAGATGTCGATGAATGTGCAGTGGTGAATGGAGGCTGCCAGCAGTGCTGTATTAACACTCTGGGCACCTTCCACTGTGAATGTGATACGGGATAGAGACTGCATGCTGACGAACGCACCTGCATAAGTGAGTAAATATTGGAACCAGCTTGAAGCCGTTTTCAATGAAAATCGACCTGCCCATGTAGAGGCAGGAAGGAAAGGTTTTTCTATTGTGAAAATATCTATAGAAGCTGACAGTTTTCAGTACAATTCTATCCCTTAGGATTTTTTTTAAAAAGATATTTTGCTATTAAAAGACTACCAGACAAGAAGTAGGGAAGGAGATATAGAAATTAACATTCAAAAGCCAACCTTGAATCCCCAAATATGTAAATATTTCTGTAGCATATAATTTCTGCCATATACAGTACACATTTGTTAGTTGTTGCTTATGTGCAAGCACAGCATAGAACTACAATAAAGTGAAGATACTGGGCCATTATAATTACTAGCAACAATGTCACTCATTTTAGACTAGAAAGAACTGGACTCAGAACCCCCTGATTAGAATTCAAGCCCCAGCAAAATTATAGCAGATTATATGCCAAATATGTTAGGACTGTTCAAGCACAGTTAAAACTACACACATGAAATCTGAAATTCTGTATGTTCATTGCGCATCAAAATTTCTTAATACTATTTGTGGATAGTAGGATTATTATTTTTTATGTTTGTATTTTTCTGAATTTTCTAAATTTCTTAAAATGAGCATATGGGACTTTCATAAACAGAAAAAAACAATAAACTTTAAAAATGCTATGTTTCCTGTATGACTTGTAAATGCTCCTTGTTGTTTTAACTGAAGTAATTTACATAAATGTTTTTTCATTAAGTGATGATCCTCAGATCACATAAAAATGCATTCTAACTTCACCTCCAGGTCCCTTTTGAAAATATTTATATTAAAAAAGTAGCACTTTGTACAGCACAATTTAATTACTGGCTTTTTGTTTATAGGGTTTGTTAACTAGTTCATCCATACGAAATTGTCAGTATCTTACAATGTAGTCTATAATTATGAAACTTGGAATTGAAATCAGCCAATTTCAACTAGCTTTATAACATATACCCCTCCTTCTTCTTCTTAGCATACTTTTAGGAAATTAAAAAAAAAGGCAATTCAAACAGGTAAGGATGTCCTATTCGTAGGTCTGATTTTGATATGAGAAAACAGGTTCTGAGAGAAAAACAAAAAAAAATTCTTGAAGTCAAGTGAAGATACAAACTAAAGTCATATCCTAGGCTTCAAGGAGCTCAATAGCAAAACGATTGTATCGACAGCAAGCACAGGTTGGGGGACATTAATACACGCATATTTGAATCAAAACAACCCTTTCTTTTTGTGGGATTACTGGTTTTAGCTGGAAGAATCCCTTTCCATCCTCATTTCCAATCTGTAAAGTCTCCAGCTAGTAACATCTTTAAACTGCCACTATAACGTCTCTCAATCACAAAATACATCAGAGCAGCAGGATTATTGATACATGCAGATGGGATATTTATCAGTAAAAGTTGACCTGGTAAATTTTTGTTTCTGATTTAAATATTTTTTGCAAAGTAGTGATTTATATGAATCTACAATATCTGGTCTTTGTGATAAGGCAAAATAAACACTCTAGTCACCAACTAAATTGTATTTATAGGTATAATTAATTTGGCAGTTCCTAGTTATTTCTTAGTAAAATCATTAAGCTCTTCCCTTATTCCTTTCCATCACTTTCCTTGAATTTTCAAAATTTGTTAAGGACATCAGGTCAAAAGTGGAGTTGGACAAGGATATTGTAGGTTATCTTTTCTCTTTCTATTCCTTTAAAGCTAATTATTATTGTACATATACATGGGCACTATGATAATAGCTTACTTGCAGCTCCATATGCTGATCTCCTTATGCAGAATCTTAACATAGGCAAAAATTAAATTTATATATGCATACTGATACACATATAAATCTCCCAGTTTATATATATATATCTCGAGTGAATTAAGCTAATAAGAAATGTAGATTTCATGATTGCCGTCATTTAAAGTGTTTAACCCCTTGATACCATCCTACAGAAGTTACTGAACTAAAAGCCCAGCACTTGACCCTTGCAAAAATTTTGATGCCTTTTCCACTTAATACACTGAAGATTTGGTTTCAAAGGGTGGTCTTAAGAATTTCAGCTGATACAGCTTACATTTACAGCAATCTTTTTAAAAGGAGCCCAAGAATAACTTAAGCACTTTGCATTGAAACATAAATAATGTGTAAGATTAAGAACAATAACTATTTGCTTATTTGTTCTGAAAGAAAGGGTTTATTGCAGAGAATTGACTTTCAGGCTGGTCTGTATTCTGGGCTATCTTGTAAAAAGGGTAAGTTTTTTTTTTACTTTAATTTATTTATCTATTTTTGAAATTTCAACTTTTATTTTAGATTCATGGGGTACGTGCAGGTTTGTTACATGGGAATACTGTGTGATGCTGAGGTTTGGGGTGCAATTGATCCCATCACTCAGGCAGTGACCATAGTACTCAATAGGTAGTTTTTCAACTCTTCCCCTCAACAATTAGTTCCCCATGTCTATTGTTCCCATCTTTATGTCCAAGTGCATCCAATGTTTAGCTCCCACTTATAAGTGAAAAATATGTGGTATTTGGTTCTCTGTTTCTGTATTAATTCACTTAGGATAATGGCCTCCAACTACATCCATGTTACTGCACAGGATATGGTTTTGTTCTTGTACATGGCTGCGTAGTACTCCATGGTGTATATGTACCACATTTTCTTTATGCAGTCCACCACTGATGGGCATCTGGGTTGATTTCATGTCTTTGCTATTGTGAGTAGTGCTGAAATGAACATTTGAGGGAACATATCTTTTTGGTTGGAGAATTTAGTTTCCTTTGGTTGTATACCCAGTAATGGGATTACTAGGTCGAATGATAGTCCTACTTTCAGTTCTTTGAGATATCTCCAAACTGCTCTCCACTAGTAGTGATTTTTTAAAAAAACAAACCATTGAATTATCTCACATTCCCGTTGAGATTTTTTACCTGGTAGAAAGCTGAATATGGTGGTTGGTGTTTAATGGGAGATTGTGGTAGATGGAAGTTTATTATGATTCACGGTAGAGTCACAGAGAAGAAGATAAAGTTATGAAATGTTGTGATTTCGCCACATTAGACTACTTGAAATTAAGTGCCTCCATTTCTTCCTTCCTCCTTTCCTTTTCTTTCCTTTTCCGCATTCTGCTTATTAGTCATAGGATAAGACTAGTGTGACTTTTTGAGTTAGAGCCTCTGCTGCTTTTTGTACTTTATCTTCATCAAAACTACAATAACATAAACTTCCCACACACAGACACTTACAGAGTTTCAGATGACTTCATTTCAAAAGGGTCTCCTTTCTCAGGGCTGTGCTCTTGTAGTGGTGTGTGTGCAGTGCAGACCAGTCAGCCTCCGTCAGAACAATCAAGCAGCGTAGAGTGGTGTAAGGGAAGGAGTCCATGGCAGTTGGCTAAGGTGGCAGGAAGTATGAGTGCACGGGGCATGTGGCTCACCATACAAGTTGCTTGGACTGCTGATACAATGGGATTGCAATAAATCTGGGGATCTTGGTTTAGTGGACCACAGTTTGAACCCATGGATTTGTCAGCAAATTTTCGGAATGTGTCATTGCTTTGGAGGCCAGGGCCTTTCCTCAGATTCTTTAAGATGTCTATGGCACCCCCAAAATACCCCACATATATTTTTGTCATTATGATGTCACTTCTTAAAAAGTATGTAGGAGAAGGATCTCATGACATTGTTGTATCATGATATTGTCTCATGATACTGTCATATAGTCTGATGCAAAGCTGTGCAGTGAATGCTTTTCTCAACAGCTTTCTTTATAATGGGATTTGAGGCTAGGATCCTCAGTCCCTGTCCTTGAGAAGCACTGCTCCTGACCCACTGTCATTTCTCCTGAAACACAGCATCAGGAAAACCAGCCTGAAGGCATGCCCCACGTGTGAGGAGCATCATAGCAAGTGAAAGTACCTGCATTTTGTTGATGGAAAGGTGCAGACACAGCATGGGGAAGCAGACAAAAGTGGAATTCTTGTCACATTTGCTTTGCTATTGGTGTTCTCCCTTAACATGCATATTATGGAATTATTTTTATATTTTTAAATTTTCTTTTATGTGGAGACCAACAGTTTAAAAGATGGAAAATAGATTTTAGCAATCATCAGAAAGACAGAGAAATTTATGTTCAGATTAGTGAACACTGAATCTCATCTATGTGGTCTAAGGACTGTGGCACAATAAAATTCAAGTTGGCATGTGACCTTAAGCAAGTCATTTAATCTCTCTACACCCTGGCTGCCTCCTGTGCAAAACAGAAATTGGACAAATGGGCTTAAAATTACTTCATCACTAAGGTCTTATAATTTTAAGTTTCTAAAATTACTAGTTCATTATAAATCATCTGCTAACTTGTATTTTTAAAAATTCTACTGAATCAGGCATAACTATTTTATAGAGCTCTAGTTTTATTTAAAAAGTGTTGAAATAACGCAGCTCTATAGAGTACAAGCATAAAAGCAGTGTGAGAATTTTGTGATCTAGTTTAATAAAAATGAATGAGTAACTTGCATTTCTTCTTGAAAAAAAAAAAACTTCGGTGCTTTTGTGACAATACCGTTTTCCATATCACAGAATAATATCTGGAGGGGACCCAAGGATTATGATAGTCCGGTTTCCTATCTTAGAGATAGAAAGTCTGAGAGAGAAAGAGACCAAGTAAGTAAATTACTGTGAGAAAGAAAAATTTAGTCTTCAGGAAATCCTGGCTAATCTCACTCCTGATCCTATGACCTCAAATAACTTCTGTTCAATTTTGTTTTGTTTTGTTTTGAGAGAGTCTCTGTCTGTCACCCAAGTTGGAGTAAATGATGTGATCTTTGCTCACTGCAGCCTCCCCTCCTGGGCTCAAGTGATTCTCCTGCCTCAGCCTCCCAAGCACTTGGGACTACAGGCACCCACCACCACGCCTGGCTAATTTTTTGTATTTTTAGTAGAGATGAGGTTTCACCATGTTGGCCAGGCTGATCTCGAACTCCTGGCCTCATGTGATCTGCCTGTCTTGTCTGTTCAAAATGTTTTAAAAGACTAAGATAAATCATGAAAGCACTGCTAAAAGAAATTCTTACATTACATTTTAGTAAACACAGCTAAGGGTTAAAACAATGTATTTTTAAGGTAACTACTGAAGAAATCTACTTTTTATCATCTCTTGTCAGTTCAATCTTATCACTTCTCTCCTACATTTCTGTGATATGCTCCAATAAAACCTGGCTACTCTCAGTTCTCTAAGTAAGCCATGCCCTTTTCTGCTTCTGCACTTTGCTTTACTCTTAGCCTAGAAATTAGCTCACCCCCAAGTCTTTGCCTATCAAAACTACACTTACTATGTTCCATGTCAAATGACCTGTAATCCTTTCTCTGGTTATGACAGCCAAAGGCATTCTCTCTTATCTGAAATATCAAGCAATTTTATTTGTGTTGGTTTAATAATACATCATAATATATAGACTTACAAATGTATAATTGGGTTTCAGACTAAACGAAAGACACTGATGACCTTTTAATTGTCAATTTCAAGTGGAATCTTTTCCATTCTCTTCTTGATAGCTGTTAACCACTAATTTTTCTAAATCTTCCTTTTGAGTTCATGACAGTGCAATTTTCACTTTCAGTTGCTGCTTCTCTGTACTTTGACTCTGGTTACCAGGGTTCTGACTTGGAGTTATCATCTGTGTCTCTCCTCTGTTCTCCTTTATTCACCCTTCCTCTAGTCTATCTTCATTTTGCTCTTCTATTTTTATACATAATATTTGCAAAATACTTAGAATATTCCCTTGCATATTGTATTACTTAAATATAACCTATTAGAATATAAAAAATATAAGGACTTCACCCAGATGGATTTGCTTGTTAGGGAAAACTTAAAGTTGTTCCAGTATTTCTAGCTTTTGGAATGTTGCTGATATTCTCTTTTATAAAGTACATTGTCTTTCGACAGCTGTTAAATGGTGTTTTTTTCCATGGTTGAGAGTCAAGGGCTAGTAGATATAGCTAAATATGAGAAGTAATGGTAATGTAGACTAAACTGCTTTTATTATTAGAGGATGTTTTTTAAGAGCCAGGGGCTACATGCCAAAATAATTTATATTACCCATATTTTCAGTATTTAACTGTGTAATTTACATTTTAAGTAACTTGTAAGGCTATAATTTGATATACCTCACAAAATCTTTCTTGAATTTTTATTTTTAATAACAACCTTATGAAACATGCTCAGCTCAGATCTCCATTCATAATCATGTTCTTCCCTTGATGTATTTGCTGAAATTGGCCTTCCCAGAGGGATGAAATAATTAAATGATTGAAAGTTTTAATGCTTGCATAGTTCTCTTACTGCTCTTTCGTGCTTTCAGTACATAGGTTTATTAATATCTGCATTCATAAATAAACAAATGGAATCTGATGTCTGCATAGAGAAACCTTAGATAAAGAACATTTTAATTACTTCAGTCTCTGATACAAGAATTCTTTATTTCCGGTTGCAGGGAATGATCAGAATCTGTTTTTGTTCAATGGTCTCTTTTTAGAAGTCCAATGTGATATTCATTGCACGATGGAACCCAGTGACCCCTTTTTAGTCTCACTAAATGAAAAAAATGAAGAAAGATGACCTAGAAAATATAATCTAAAGATTTTAGATACTTTGTTTGTGGTCAAGTGTGTGACATGGTGCAGTCAATGGTGATACTTTAATGATAATTAAGCAGAAGTTGGGTAACAAGGAGAAGGTAGGTGTACAAGCAAGAGCTAGATTAAAATAAAGATGTCCTTACTAAAACTTTGAGCTTGAATAAATTTTCTTATATCAGATTTTTATGAGTTTGACATGTTAAAATAATGCTAATTTTAAAAAAAAGATTGAGAAAACTATTAGATGTGATGGTCTTCACAATGAGTTCTTTTGTTTTTGATCTCAGTGTTCTGATCACTGATGTCTAAGTTTTATTTGATAAGAGGAAGGATTCTTTCCAGGGAATGCAAAGAGATTGCCCTCAAATAGGATATGAAAGAGGTTAAAGACTTTCATTGTAACTACCTTTCAATTAGTTGCATTATTTATGAAGACAAATTAGAAACAGAATTCATTTCAGATGACAGCTGATGTCTTGAACAGGGCCATGTCAGGTTAAAAAAATTGTTTAGTTTGTCAGATTGATGGCATCTCTCCATCATTATCAGATTCATCACCCTCTCAAGATTAAGCACTTTTGTGTGGTAGATGATAAATTTAATTCCCAAAAGTTAAATTTAAGGAACACTTTTTCTCTGCCCGTCTCATTCTCAATCTGTGGCCTTAGGGAAAAATCATGAACTTAAGTTTTTCATCCAGAGCATTGACTGTTAACCCAGTTTAGTAACTTTTTACAACTACTTGAGTTTCAGGAACACATTAAGAAATCTTCCCTTTTTTTTTCTGTAGTTTTTGTACAGTTTGCAGATACAGGAAGGTAAGACTGACAATTTTAAATAAAGACAGATTGAGGTTTGAATCTGACTGTATCACGTAAGAGTTGTGTGATCTTAGCCCAGTTACTTGGTATCCCTGATTTTCAGAGTCCATATCATTTCTGTGTCTATGTGAATATCTGTATCTACTAAAATCAGGATAATAATTCACAAAAATCATATTGTACATTGTGAAAGAGCACATACCTTATAAAGAAGAATGTATGTAACATACTATAATGGTCATCCATGGGAAATGGGGAAGATTGAGAGTGGGCTCTGGGGTTAAAAGTGAACAAATAAGAAAGGCTGTTAAAAGGACCAAGGAGTGATAAGGAATGTCCTTGCGGTGTGATGAACTCCCCTTCTGTATTGGAGATTACAACAAAACAAAATGATGAAATGTTTGCGTAGTGGTCTTCACATTTGGTAATTGCCTTTTTGTACTTCTTTCTCTTTATGTGGCAAGTATCTTTACATGTCTTCCTTCAGAATAATTTTTAAGATATTTTTCTAGTTCCTTTTATAAAATATATGGCATTAAATGATAAAACCCTAATATTAAGCAATATTTAATTTTGTTTTCTTGTGTTTCCTAAGTAATCTCATAGTGCATTATAGAATACCCACCATATAGCATAAACTTACATGTGAAGAGATTAAAGTGGTAACTGACACACAGTGAATGCTCAATAAATGGTGGCTTAGATTAATGATTTATGTATCTACTCCTACATTATTTTCTCACAACCTGAACACCCATTCAATACAGAGATATTGAGAATGGGAGAGTCTTCATTGTGTGCCACTAGAAATCCAAGACTTTAGCTTTAAATTATTCATTCATGAAAATATACCATGGAATTTAGGATTGAGAGAAAAATGATGCTAATCTGAAAACAGTATATCTTGGGAAAAAAGTTCCTCCCCTTTCAGAGTAACAATGTTAGCTTTACCACATAGTTTTTGTTTATTTATTTTTTAATTTTCTTGGGTACATAGTAGGTATATATATTTATGGGGTACATGAGATGTTTTGATACAGGCAAGCAATGTGAAATAAGCACATCATGGAAAATGAGGCACCCATCCTCTCAAGCACTTATCCTTTGAGTTACAAACAATCCAGTTATGCTCTTTAAGTTATTTAAACATGTACAATTAGGTTATTATTGATTATAGCCACCCTGTTGTGCTATCGAATAGTAGGTCTTATTCATTCTTTCTGTACCACCCATCCCCATCTCCCCCCATCAGCCTTGAACTACCCTTCCCAGCCTCTGGTAACCATCCTGCTACTCTTTATGTCTGTGAGTTCAATTGTTTTGATTTTTAGATCCCACAAATAAGTGAGAACATGCAACATTTGTCTTTTTGTGCCTTATTTATTTCACGTAACACAGTGATCTCCAGTTCCATCCATATTGTTGCAAATGACTGGATCTCATTCTTTTTTATGGCTGAAGAGCACTTCATTGTGTATATGGAATCAAGTTTTATTTATCTATTCATCTGTTGATGGACACTTAGGTTGCTTCCAAATCTTTTTTTTTTTTTTATTACACTTTAAGTTTTAGGGTACATGTGCACAATGTGCAGGTTAGTTACATATGTATACATGTGCCATGCTGGTGTGCTGCACCCATTAACTCGTCATTTAGCATTAGGTATATCTCCTAATGCTATCCCTCCCCCCTCCCCACTCCCCCTACCTCACAACAGTCCCCAGAGTGTGATGTTCCCCTTCCTGTGTCCATGTGTTCTCATTGTTCAATTCCCACCTGTGAGTGAGAATATGCGGTGTTTGGTTTTTTGTCCTTGCGATAGTTTACTGAGAATGATGATTTCCAATTTCATCCATGTCCCTACAAAGGACATGAACTCATCATTTTTTATGGCTGCATAGTATTCCATGGTGTATATGTGCCACATTTTCTTAATCCAGTCTATCATTGTTGGACATTTGGGTTGGTTCCAAGTCTTTGCTATTGTGAATAGTGCCTCAATAAACATATGTGTGCATGTGTCTTTAGAGCGGCATGATTTATAGTCCTTTGGGTATATACCCAGTAATGGGATGACTGGGTCAAATGTATTTCTAGTTCTAGATCCCTGAGGAATCACCCCACTGACTTCCACAATGGTTGAACTAGTTTACAGTCCCACCAACAGTGTAAAAGTGTTCCTATTTCTCCACATCCTCTCCAGCACCTGTTGTTTCCTGACTTTTTAACGATTGCCATTCTAACTGGTATGAGATGGCATCTCATTGTGGTTTTGATTTGCATTTCTCTGATGGCCAGTGATGGTGAGCATTTTTTCATTTGTTTTTTGGCTGCATAAATGTCTTCTTTTGAGAAGTGTCTGTTCATGTCCTTCGCCCACTTTTTGCTTCCAAATCTTATATATTATAAACAGGGCTGCAACAAATATAGGAGTGCAGATAGCTCTTTAATATACTGATTTCCTTTACTTTGGGTCTATACCAGCAAGACGGATTGCTGGATCATATGGTAGTTCAATTTTTAGGTTTTCTTTTTTTTTTTTTTTTTTTGAGGAACCTCCAAACTGTTCTCCATAGTTTACACCATCAGTGTACAAGGGTTCCCTTTTCTCCACATCCTCGCCAGCATTTGTTACTGCCTGTCTTTTGAATAAAAGCCATTTTAACTAGGGTTAGATGATATCTCATTGTAGTTTTGATTTGCATTCCTCTGATGATCAACCTCACCATGTAGTTTTTATATTACAAGGTGTTAGACTTTGAGCTAATGACATAACTGCTTAATAACTCAGCTTCTCCATATGTAAGTGGACAGTTGAGGAAAAGTAACAATGCAAGTGAAATCTTTAGTTCAGTGCCTGATACAGAGCAAGCAAGTAAAAAATATTAGGTAATATTATTAGTATAGTTCCATACCTTGGAACTTTGCTATAGCCATAGAACTAAGTAAAATTATGAAGGGTCAGAAACCATAAGTATAAATTTGCTTTGGTGATCACATTACTTCTATTAGGCATTTTTGTTAGTAGTTTCTATGGTGTGAATGTTTGTGACCCTAGTATTCATATGTTGAAATCCTAACCCCCAAGTTTATAGTATTTTGAGGTGGGAACTTTTAGGAGTTGATTAAGTCACCAGAATAGAATCCTCATGAATGGCTTTAGTGCCTTCATAAAAAAGAGGCCCGAGGGAGCTTGTTTACCCCTTCCACCATATGGGGATACAGCAAGAAGGTACAATCTACAAAAAAGATGTACCCTTAGCAGACACTGAATCAGCCAGTGCCTTGATCTTGGACTTCTCAGCCTCTAGAACTGTGAAAAAATATTTATAAGCTGCCCAGTCTATAGTATTTTGTTATAGCAGCCAAACAGACAAAGATAGTAGATTTTAAAAGCATACATTCACTGACTGATTCAACAATCCCCCCCTTTCTTTATATTTTTGATATTTTTTGAATTTTAGAGCAATATTCACAACTATATTTTGACTATATAATAACATACTCCCATTTTCATTTATCCCTAGGTTGAAGATTTATATCTCCCTTTTTCCAAAAGCACTGAAGGCAGCAAGCTACAGGAAGCTTATGCATTTTTACAAGATACAAAGTACAGACAGACATTAAACATAAAATAGTATTGCCTACATCTAAAAGAAGCAGAAGGAATAAGTGCTTGCAAATAGCAGATATGAGCAGAAAACTTAAATCCAAATTTAGTATCCCAATATAGCTTCTAGCTACTGACAAGAAAAGAATAACATGATTTCAGAGTTTGCATTTTTGTGACACAAGTCACAGAGACATCTTTTTTGGGGGGTGGGGGGAGAATTTAGTGATTTCATAATCTATTACTGAATACACATATTTTATTTTGCAGAGAAAATAGAAATTTTTAGCTAAGGTACCTCCCAACTTTTACTCCCACCCAGAACTTTAAAATTAACTCTAAGCTCTGCCTACTTTGCTCTTCACTCTGAGGAAAAAGTGCTCTACTGTAATTTCAGGCTAATCTTCCCATCTCTGGATAGGATCTCAGCTGCCCTCCTCCTTAGAACATGGCTCCATTACATGCTTCTTTTTCCTCTATCATCATCTTATCTCTATCTTAAAATAAAACTTTCTCTAAAACTAGTTTTGCCAAGGTTATTGATAAATTATACACTGTTAAATTCAAGGAGTACTTTTCATACCTTATTTTGCTTAATATCTTGAAAGTAATGATCTTGCCTTCTATCATAGTCTGTTTTCTGCTGCTATAACAACACACCAGAGATGGTGTAATTTAAAAAGAACAGAAGTTTATTTTGCTGTCAGTTCTGGAGGCTGGAAAGTCCAAGAGCATGGCACCAGCATCTGGCAATGGTCATCCCATGGCAGAAGGCAGAAGTGGGCATGTGAGGCAGAGAGTGAATGGGGGCCAAACTTACCGTTTTATCCAAAACCCACTCCTGTAATAATGGCATTATTCCATTCATGAAGGCAGAGATCTTATAACCTAATCACCTCTTGAAGGTCCCATCTCCCAATACCATTACATTGGCAATTAAATTTCAACATGAATTTTGGCAGAGACATTCAATCCATAGCACCTTCCTTCTTGACATTCTCTCTTTCTTGGATTATAGAACACAACTTTCTTTTGGTCCCCTCCCATCTCTGTGATGGTGTATCTTCTTTCATGGAGTCTTTTCCCTCCATTCATCCTCAAAGTCTTAATGATTTTCAGTGTTGTAAATTTGGCTCTTTCTTTTCTCCCTCCTGTGTAATCTCTTCCACTTGCAAAGCTTTACCTATTACAAGTAGCTAGCAGGGAATGATGTCCAAATCAATATTACTAAACCAAATCCTTCTTGTCTGTTGACCCACAGACTCAGCTACTGCCTGAGCTTCTTCTTGAGGAGGTCCCCTTAGCAAGGAAAACTTAGTGAGTCTAAAATTCAACACATCTTCATTCCCACATGCTCCCAACTTTTCTATTCTCTTGTGTTCCTTTTTCTTAGTGAGTGGCAGCACCCCAGCCCACTTATTCTCCAGGCCAGTGTAGTACACCAGGAGTCACTATGGTTTGAATGTCTCTGCCAAAATTCATGTTGAAATTTAATTGCCAATGTAATAGTATTGGGAGATGGGACCTTCAAGAGGTAATTAGGTCATAAGGTCTCTGCCTCCATGAATAGATTAATGCCATGGCATCTCCTTACTCTGACTTTACAAATCGAATTCTCCGGTTATACCAATAGGCTCTTCTTCTGTCACACTCCCCAAGAGCTATCTCCACTATGACTGCATACATTAAGGCCCCATAATCTCTTACAGAAATGTTTTTGCAATTGCCTCTTAACCAGGGTTATCATCCATACTTACTCCCCTTAACTCATTATCTAAACTACTTCCAGAGCCAAAGATGTAATTTAAAAATTATTTTACTATGCTTAAAAACTCTTATTGTTTTTAGAATTGCTTTTAGAATTCACCCCAAACCCTTACTATGGCTTACAAAATGATTCAGAGTCTGACTTCTGGCTACTTCTGTCGCACGTAAGAAGTTTCTGCCCCATACTTTATACTACAGGCTCAGACACCCAGAAAATTTGCAGCTCCCTAAGTGTACTCAGAGGATCCACATTCCTTACACTTTTCGTCTTAGTGTTCTATCTGCCAAACACACGCTTCTGCATCTGTTCATCCAGTAGTTTTGATAAACATCAACACTCCCTTCTCTTAAGTTCTCCCTTTCTCCACTTCTTTGTCCCTAAATTTTACTTGTGTTTCAAAGCTTACTGTGGAATCACCTCTCCTGAGAAGACTTCCCAGATCTATTAACATACTCAAAACCAAATTTTCCACCTGTTTTAAAAAATTTAAATATTATTTTGATGGCAGAGCACAACAAAAAGCCACTCAGGCAGACGAAAAGCAGGGCTTGTTGCCACTTAAAGCTCCAAATGAGATACAGCTGCCATGCAGGGCTATACATTGAGTTATACCTGGGGCTAGGGTAACAGCAAGCTAGAACTGGAGGAGGCAGCTTATGTATGGTAACAAGGTAGGGGCAGGCTAAGTATCACCATCTATCTGAGGATTGGGAATAATTCCACAAGCCCAAGGATAGTGATATTATTCATGGGTGTTAGGTATCCAGGAAACTCTGGCAGTTCGGTATGTGTGTGTTGCATCCCAGGAATGTTAGATTCTCACCAAGGTAAGTAGTTGGGGTAGGGTCTAGCAAACTGCCTGTGAAGGGGAATTGAAGATTTTAGCCATGATTCAAAACTGGATCAGGACAGCACTTGTGAAATATTATAATACATCACCACATGGAGCCAGGATGTATCTCTAACATAGAACTTTTCCCAATGGGTTATAAAGCTTTATCTTTTTGTGTGTCTCTCGCACTAGACTTTAATCTCTCCTATATTCTCAATACCTAGAATGTTACTGAAATACAGCATTTAACTTTATTAAATGACTATTTTTCAGTGTTCAAAATATAAAGGTCTTTGCAATTAGTTATGCTTTGTTTATAAGTAGGAGCTTATTTTCTCTCTTGTGAGCTTCTTCTCTTAATTTGATAAGAGGAATTATATAATACATGGCTTTGGCTCCTAGGAACCCAACACTAAGTTGAAGTCTTAACTTCAGGGATTCTACTTAGTCTATATTGCTAATTTAACTATCATCTCGACCCTACTTCACAACATGGTTCTTGTTTTCTTCAATGAATATTTTTGTACTTTTTCCCCTCCTTTTAAACCTTAGCATTAGTTATTCTATTGTAGATATGTTTTAGACTGCACACTGCCTCAAATCATCTTTGGAAATAAATGGAATATAAATGTAGTAAAAATAAATTCAAGCTTAGATTTATTACCTGGTTCCTTGCAAAAACCAACAAGTGACATCATTAACAATAGTTTAAACTTCAGGGCTGGGTGCGGTGGCTCACACCTGTAATCTCAGCACCTTGGGAGGCCGAGGCGGGTGGATCATGAGGTCAGGAGTTCAAGACCAGTCTGGCCAACATGGTGAAACCCTTCTGTACTAAAAATACAAAAATTAGCCAGGCATGGTGGTGCGTACCTGTAATCCCAGCTACTCGGGAGGCTGAGGCAGGAGAATTGCTTGAGCCCAGGAGGCAGAGGCTGCCATGAGCCAAAATCATGCCACTGCACTCCAGACTGGGCAACAGAGCAAGATTCTGTCTAAAAAATATAAAATAAAAAATAAAAACCTTGAGATTTACCAAAGATATAAACCTGCTATTCAGTTGGGTGATTTGCATATTGGTCTTTTGAAATTCTGAGTCTTTCTGTCATTGCCAGGGCACAAGAGAGATAGAGCATGACAGGAGGATGAACCCTGGACACCACACCACAGGAATAGGAAGAATGCCTAGGGCTTCTCAGAGCCTAGAGCCTGGTGCTGAGAGGCCACTTCATAAAGAGGCCACTTCATAAAGCCTAGAGCCTGGTGCTGAGAGGCCACTGTTATTAATGATGGTCAAGGGAAAAGCTGTGGTTTGAGTCCAGGATATCATTTCCTATCAGAGAATAAGAGCAAGGAGAGGGACACACTACGTACGTAAAAGGACTGAGGCCACCATTCAGAAGTTCAGGCTGAACATCAAATCATAAACCAGTATACATAAATTCAGAAAATTAGTTTGAAAGGTGATATGGTTAGGCTTTGTGTCCTCACCCAAATCTCACCTTGAATTATAATCCCCATAATCCCCACCTGTCAAAGGAGAGACCAAGTGGAGGTAATTGAATCATGGTGGTGGCTTCCCCCATGGTGTTCTCATGACAGTGAGTGAGTTCTCACAAGATCTGATGGTTTTGCAGGTGTTCGATAGTTACTCCTGCATCCATTCTCTTTCCCGCTGCCCTGTGAAGAAGGTGCCTTGCTTCTCTCCTTCACCTTCTACCATGATTATAAGTTTCTTGAGGCTTCCCCAGCCATGCTAAACTGTGAGTCCATTAAACCTCTTTCCTTTATAAATTGCCCAGTCTCGGGTAGTTCTTTCTAGCAGTGTGAAATCAGACTAATACAAAAGGCATGGAAGAAGTGGTGTTAACAAGTATAAAACCAAGTTAGGATTAAAAGTTGAGCCAAAGACAAGCAGGAAGCAGATTTTCATCACTGACATTGAAAGATTTTCAGGGAACATATCTTCAGTAGTCATAAATAAAAAAAAATATAACCATTGACCTGACTGTCAGGACTGTATATCTCCTTCCCCTGCAGGCTTGCTAGTGTGGGTGGGCAAAGACTGCTAGGATATGGAACATTCCCTGGGGAGGGCAGGTCTCCTCAAGACTCAGCATTTGGGTTGACATCTTAATAAGAAGCTGAACAAGCATGGT
The DNA here is from genome assembly GCF_028885655.2 of Pongo abelii. NCBI lineage: Eukaryota > Metazoa > Chordata > Mammalia > Primates > Hominidae > Pongo > Pongo abelii. Next base: position 178,666,480 of record NC_085928.1, read on the forward strand.
CTAAGTACTCCACCTTGAGACTTAACTTTAATTAACCCAGAGATCCACATTCTAGCATTGAGATAATAGTAGTTTGCAGATAATTTTGGCTATGTCCATTAGCAATAATAAGTTACCCCGACTTTAAAAAAATATGATTTCAAATCCTCACAACAAAAAAAGGGAGAAATACTATCATCCTCATTTTAAAGATATTGAAACGGGGTTACACAGAGGTTAATATTATAGCTGTGGAATCACAGACTTGGGTTTATAGCCCCACAGATTACTGCTCTTAAGCCAATAAACATCATAGGGAAGTGTATTCAAGTGTGTTTTATACTTTTTGAAGGGAAAAAAGAAGATGGATAGACAGTTGGATACATCTGCCATGCAATCTTTGCTAAAATTCTTTCTTCCAGGCTAGATGATATGGTAATTTAAGTCTTATTTTATCCTAAGTTTGGGAGTTTACGAAGATTCTCTCTGTTTCCTCTTGGAAAATAAAAAGTTGGCTCATTCTGTAGACTCCCCCACTGGTTCTGTCTGGACTGCAGTGGGTTGGCCTTCTGTCTGGGCAGGAATACAAGTCTGAATCTTAAGCTTTTACAACGGAAAGTCAACCTTGTCTCCCCAGTGTCTGGTGTGTAAATCTTATGGCTCTCACTTCAATCAACAATATAGAAATTCTGCACTACAGGTCTGTGTTAGAGGATTTGACTGTGAACTGAATGGGAGCCAGCATTCATCCAAATCTCCCTTAAGACATCCGATATACAGAGTGAATAGCAGAAAGATCATAAGCCTTGGCACCAAGAAGCTCTAGGTTAGAATCCCAGCTTTGCACCTGCTAGCTGTGTGAACGTGGGGATGTTGTTAAATGATAACAATGGCTAATATTTATGGAGTACTTGTTATCTATAGGAGCACAGTGTTAAGCGCATCACATCTGTTTCATTTAAACTTTATGAAACCCTATGAGGTGGGAGATATTGTCACCATTTTACCATTGTGAATAAAATGACACTTAGAAAGTTTAAATAACTTGGCAAATGTCACTCACCTTGTAAGTGGTAGATCCTGAATATGTCTTTTGAGCACAGATGCCCGTTTGAATCCACTTGTGCTAAAACAAACAAAAGCCATAACTATGCAAAAGTAGGTTGCTTGGATTTTATTGTTAAAGCTTTTTAAGGAAGGGAAAGACACCAATTGAAATATAAAGTGTTGTGTTAAAAGTGTTGCAGTGTGTTGCAGTGTTGTGTGAAAATGAGTTAGGTATGTATAGAATCAGGGAGCCTGAGAAAGAGATTATTGCATTAAGATGGAACTAGTGAAAAATTCTGGCACTTTGGGTAATGATAATAATCAAGGACTGAATGCCAAGAAACTGCAGTCCTTTTCCTATGCATACTTAGCCATAAACATTTTATTTTACCAAAAAAAAGTTTTATATAGACAATATAAAATTTTATAGTTAGATTTTTTCACAAAAATTTAAAATTAGCTTTATCAAAATCAATACAATTTGAGTATGCATTCAAAGGGCAAGTTCTAAAACTTTGCTACATTGTTTAATCATAACCCAATGATTAATAATAAAAAACAGGTTCCATGACTTATTTATATCTGACATTGTTTAAAATTTGATTTGAAGGTTTTTATATTGTATGGTTTTGAATTTGCTAAAACCTTCATCATACTGGTCTCACCAAATGAGATTCATGGATTGTAAACCAATAGCATGAAAGGTGCCTTGCCCTGTTCTGCTTGGTCATAATCCCAGTGCCCACATTCATTTATTTTAGAAGTGAACATAGTATGTTACTCAAACTTTTAATCATTGCAATGGAATGGTTTGACCAATTTCCTGCTTCTAACATTTTCATATTGTATGTCAGGAAAATGTTCAAGATTTCAATGTATCTCCTGGATTCAGGGGACAAATGTAAATTTATTTTTATACTGAGCCAATTAATTAGGCCTCTTTTGTCTGTAGAGAATGACCTGACTTCTACAACTCACATTTTAAAAAATTATTTAAGTTTGAAAACAGTCTAATTTCAATCTGGTCTTATTTCCAAAAAAAAAGATTTAATAATATTTCTTATTTCTCATTATAACTTTTATGAAACCCCGTGGTGTAAGAACTACACTATTTCATCTCTTAGTATTTCCATGAGACTAGTGAAGTTTTTACTAAGTGCCATATCATATACATATCAGAACAGTGGATTAAAACTAGGAAGAAAAACAGTGGTTAAAACTAGGAAGAAAAAAAATATTAGGCCTCTGAAGCCTTACTCCACAGTGTTGAAACAGCCCTGCCTTTGTTACACAGTTGATTAAGCACATGGTATAAGGAATTTAAACTTGTATGGAATCATTGAACTACAAAATTTAAGATGTGGAAGAATAGGCTTCCTTAATTCCAGTGACTGACATATTTGCTAACCCTTCTCCTTGTAGCAAGCATAAATTAATAAGTGCAGAATCTCAAATTCAGTAGGATACATCTTGCATTGGAAGCAAAAATTATGAGATCAAGAATAATTGATATTCCATGTGACCCATTAAAACAGGTCTTATTTAAGGCAATACTGTTTAAAATTGTATCTCTTTTAAGTAGGCTAACCTGAATGTAGGCACCCTTTTTTGCACTTTACAGCAAAACTAAGCAATTCCCGCAACCATCCCGATCAGAGGACCTTGAACTGTGAGCACATGTTTAATGATGCCCAGACTAGCTATTGATTAAACACTGACAATGTTCAGAGGAATTGAGAATCAAAAAGCCTCCCCCATGGCCAGCTCTGCCATGCTCACTTCTTAATAGATGGCAAAGGAGGATTCTAAATGAGATCCGCTGCCCTGCGCATCCTCAGAACTCCACAGGCAATGGGATTAATTTCTGCTTTGCAGTTTTTTGGAACTACTATGTCTAAAATGTCCATCCTTCTCCAGAATTTACTACAGATGTCCCTCCTTTTTTATTTTTTGTTCCTCTTCTTTGAAGAAAAAAGTTTTCATATGAATTTAAGGCATAGAACAATATCCTTTCAAATGTGGAATGAATTAAAGCTCACTGTTAATTACTCTATAATCGAATAAAAGAACAAATCCTGGAGAATAATTCAGGCTGAAATATCATTCTCTAAATCAAATAAACAACACTGTAAAAAAGGCGAAAAGAAAATAAAAAGAAGAAAGGTTTCAGACAGGACTAATATTCTCATTGGCATTGCTCCATTGAGTTGGTTACTGCCCAGAGGCACAGATATTTTTAGGATATTCTTTTGTCTGGTAGGAGATTATGACCCAGAACTGTGAAGTAAGGCTGTTTCTACACTTAAAAAAATGTGATTTCCAATGGTGGAACCACCCAGCTGTTTTACCTTCAACAAACATTGATGGAACACCTAGAGGGTGTCAGGCACGTTGCTTGGTACTTTCCCTTTTAAAGTTATTTAATCCCTCCAACAATCCTGTGAAATACTCATTATAATCCTTTTAAAGATGTGAAAACTGAAGCTCAGAGGAATTAAATAAATCCTCTATTATCAAACAATCAGTAAATAGGTGAGAGCAAAGTCACATTGCTAGAAACTGTCAGAACAAGGATTAAAATCCAGATATCTTGATTAATATTATATTGGGATAATTACCGTATAATACCTTCCTTGGCTTAATAATACACATTTAATGAAAATAATACATGGATTTTTTTTAAAATCATTGTTTGCTCTTTTACTATTTTATTTCTGATTTTCTAAGGATTATATCCTTAGGGTGAATTTTTTTGTAATTACAAAAAAGGGTAAATAAGGATAGAATAAAGCAATCATAATCCCACCACTCAGGGGCAACCATTGTTAATATTGCACTTATTTTGTTCCAGTGTTTTGTCTACATATTTGTTTCTTCGTAATTGAAACTATGCTACCTTTTTATATATTCATATATACATAGAACATATATTTTACATTCACACGTGCTTCTCAATATACATTAAAACTATTTATTAAACTCACTATAATGGTGGTAAATACCTTTTGGTATGTATTTATTTATATAGTCATGTATATCATGGTATCTTTTTTACTCTCTTCTAATCAATATAGATATTAATATTAATTTGCATATATCATTTAGATATTTTGTTTCCTTGGGATGATTTTTACCAAAGGGATTAAAGTTTAAAAGAGTTAAAAGAATGGATCTTAAAAAATGTTGATACCTATTGTCAAAATGTTTTTCCAAATTTTAAGACAATTTATTGATCCATCGTCACTATGTAATACTTCCTTTCTTATCCTTACTGGCATCAAGATTTTCTTTGTCCCTTTCAGTCTTTACTAATTTGATAAGTAAAATTATGTATATTCTTTTACTTGTTTCAGTAAGTTCTGATTCTAAAAATGTATTCATCATTTGTATATCCTTTTATAAGTTTGCTGCTAAGGTACTTTGCCTAATTTTTTCTTAATTGTGAATTTCATCTTTTAGAAAGTTTACATGTAAATTATATAATACATATAACTTTATAAAGCAAGCATAACAATTCTTTGTCATCTTTGCTACAAACATGTTGTCATTGTTTGCTATTTTTTAATTGAGCTCATATTATATTTAAGCCGTTTTTTTAGCATAAAAGCAATATAGGGAGTGAAGTCACCAAGATCGTGGAATAGAAGAAAACATGCTCAAGTTCCATGACAAAAGTAAGAATTCTGTACCTATCTACAGTCAAAAGTTTCTCTGCAGGAGTTTTAGGATTCAGATAGGAGTTTCTGAAACCCTGGTGAAGCCCAAGACCTAGGAGGGTCATTTTGAGAGGGCAGACCAACACCTAGCTGGCTGATCTGCCGGCTTGCTCCCAAGTTCAAGCCCAGAAATGGCCTAGTCCCCCAAGGGGGTTTGCTACAGCCACTTTTGGCCTTGAGTCTGCAACCAAAACCATCTGCCAAGAGGTCTAGAAAGAATCACACATACTAGTGCCTTGGTGGGAAGGCTTGCTGATACTGGTTTTGGCAGTGAACCTGAAAGTTGCCCTGTGGCTCTGTTCCAACACTCCTTGTCTGAGGTCTCAGCTCAGAGGTCCTTGCACAAGGACCTAGAAGGGGATGCCCATATCTCACAGCCTGGAATTCTGCTGAGTCTCTCTGATAGGATCTCCAACCTTTATTGCACAGCAGATCCCAAGGGGACCCAGTTGCAGCACTAGCCCCTCCCAGTGCAGTTAGGGAACTCTCCCATCTGTGCTGAGGTCTGCTAGGAGATACCTGTCTGGGCCAACAAGACAGGCTTTCCAGTGACTGTCCCACAGCAGGTCTCAAGGGGACCCAGTCTTAGCTCTAGTGCTTCTTGCTGCAGTGGGGGAAAAAATCCCATCTGTACAGCAACCTGCTAAGTGACACACACCCCTCTGAGTCAATGATACCAGGCTCACTAGACACCCCCACAGCAGACTCCAAGGAGGCCACTCTCAGCTCCAGATTCTCTTGTTTCAGCTCAGGAATTATCTCATCTGCACTGAGACCTGCTGGGAGATGTGTGTCTGTCTAAGCCAATGAGATAGGATCTCCAGATTCTGTCCCACATCAGATCCTGAAGCAGCCCAATGTCAGCTGTGGACCCTCCTGCTGAAGATGGGGGACTGTCCTCTCTGTACAGAAACAGGCTGGGAGGCATACACATCTGGGCCACGGGGACAGTCTCCTGGACTCAGTTCCCAGCCATCTCTACATAGCTCCAGTACTCTCCTTGGGTCTTCCCCAGCTCCACTTAGCCAGAAAGCTCCATCAAAATTGGAGCCCTCATGAGACTCATGGCAAACTTGGGCATAGAACTTCCTCTAGCGTTGGGACAGATGCAATGATCACAGCCTCTGGGAACATAACAGTCAGGCCGCTTAGAATTTCTAGAAGGCCTTCTGAAGAAAAACAGACACAAACAAATCCAGATTGCAAAGACTGAAATAAATACCTTATCTTTCAATGTGGAGATATTGCCACAATCAAGAACATTTAATATGACCTTATCAACTGGACAAAATAAGGCATCAGAGGCCAACCATAAAGTAATGAAGATATGTTAACTCTCAGACAAAGAATTCCAAATAGCTGTTTCACGGAAACTCAGTGAACTAAAAAAGAACAAACAAACAAACAAAAAAACAATTTTTGAAAAAAATAACAGAGATATTGAAATAATTTTAAAAGTCAAACAAATCTTGGAGGTTCAAAATACAATGAATGAAATAAAAAATACATTGGAGGGCACCAACAGCAGAACTGATCAAACAGGAGAAAATCGGTGAGCTCAAAACAGGCTATTTAAGAATACACTATAAAAGGAGAAAAGAGAATGAAAAGGAATGAAAAAAGCTTACAAGATCTATGGGACAAAATCAGAAGATAAAATGTTTGGGTTATTGGAGTTAAAGAGGGAATTGAGAAAGATAAAAGGGTAGAAAGTTTATTTGAAGAAATATTATCAGAAAAATTTCCAAACCTGGAGAAAGATATAAATATCCAGGTACAGGAAAGTCAAAAGTCACCAGTTAGATTCAGCCTAAATAAACATATGCCAAGAGATATCCTAATTAGACTCTAAAAAATCAAAGACAAAGAGAAGATCCTGAAAGCATCAAGAGAAAAGAAGCAAATAATATAGAAGGGTGATCCAGCATGCCTGGCATCAGACTTCTCAGCAGAAATCTTACAGGCCAGGAAGGAGTTAGATAAAATATACAGAGTGCTGAAGGAAAAAATAAATAAATAAATAAACTGTGAATACTGTATTGAGCAAAGCTATCTTTTATAAACATAGGAGATATAAATGCTTTCTCAGACGAACAAAAACTAAGGGAATTTATCACTACCAGAACATTCTTACAAGAAGTGCTAAAGGGAGTTCTTTAAACTGAAAGAAAAGGATGCTAACATGATTGTTACACTAATATTGTAATTATGGTATGTAAACCACTTACATCCTTCATAAGAAGACTAAAAGACAAAACTATTAATATAATAGTAACTACAACAATTTTTTTAAAAATGGGCAATACAAAAATGTAAATGGTGACACCAAAAATTTAAAATATGAGAGGACAAAGAAGTTAAACTGTACAGGGTTTGTTTGTGTCTTTTTTGCAATCAATAAGTTAAGTTGGTATTGGTTTTAAATAACTTCTTATAACTACAGAATTTTTTTTAATTCTCATAATGGTGTTTTTTTTTCTAATTCTCATAATAATTACAAAGCAAAAACCTGTAATACATACACTAAAAAAAAAAATTAAAACATATTACCAGAGAAAATCACTTAGCCACAATGGAAAATAGTAAGAAAGAAAGGAGTTAAAAAGAAAAACTATAAAATAAGAAGCAAAATGGTAGTAGTAAACCTTTACCAACCCCTAATAACACTGAATGTAGAAGAACTGAATTCTCTAATTAAAAAAATAGAGTGACTGAATTCATTAAAAAACAAGACTCAACTATACACTGTCTACAAGAAACTCACTTGACCTCTAAAGACACACATAGACTGAAAGTGAAGGGATGGGAAAAGGTATTCCATGTAAATGAAAACCAAAAAAAGAGCAAGACTAGCTATACTTATATCAGATAAAATAGATTTTAACTCAAAAACTAAAAAGAGGCAAAGAATGTCATTATAGAATGATAAAGGAGTCAATTTAGCAGGAGTACATCACAATATATATACACCCAACACTGGAGCACCCAAATATATAAAGCAATAATAGATCTAATGGGGAGAGAAAGACTGCAATACAATAATAGTAGGGGACTTCAACACTTGACTTTCATCAATGTACAGATCACCCAGGCAGAACATCATCAAGAAACATTGAAGTTAAATTATACTCTAAACCAGATGAACCCAAAAGACATTTACAAAACATTTTATCCAACTATTGCAGAATACATTCTTCTTATTAGCACCTGAATCATTCTCCAAGGTAGAATATATGTTAGGCCACAAAACAAGTCTCCACACAAAATCATATCAAGCATTTTTATAGACACATCCAAAACTAGAAATCAATAACAAGAGGAAATTTGGAAATTGTAAAAGTATATAAAAATTAACATCCACCTGAATGATCAATGATTCAATGGAGAAAATAAAAAGAAAATTTAAAAATTTCTTGAAACAAATGAAAATGGAAACACAATATATCAGAGCCCATGGGATCCAGCAAAAGCAGTACTATGAGGAAATTTTATAGCAATAAATGCCTATACTGAAAAATATAAAGATTTCACCTACCTACACCTCAGAAGCCTATAAAAGCAATAATAAACCAAACCCAAAATTAGTAGAAGAAAAGAAATAATAAAGATAAAAGCAGATATAAAAAATTGAGAATAGAAAACAATATAAAATCTCTGTGAAACTAAGTTCATTTTTATGAAAAGATCAAACAAAACTGACAAAATTTTAGCTATCCTAATTTTAAAAAGAGAAGATATCAATAATTAAATCAGAAACAAAAAAGGAGATATAGCAACTGATACCACAGAAATACAAAGAATTATTAAAAACTGTTATGAACAAATACATGCCAACAAATTAGAAAACTTAAATGAAAAGGATACATTTCTGGACACTTATAATCTACTAAGATTGAGCCATGAAGAAAGAGAAAACCTGAACAGACCAACAGTGACTAACAATATCAAAACAGTAATAAAAAGTCTCCCCTCAAAGAAAAGCCCAGGACCAAATGGATTCACTGCTAAAGTCTAAAATCATTTAAATAAAACTAACACCAATTTGATAAAGGCCATATATGATTAATTCACCACTCAAACTATTTTACAAAATTGAAGAGGAGGGAAGACTTCCAAACTTACTCTATAAGACCAGCATTCTCCTGATAACTAAAAACAGACAAGGTCACAACAACAACAACAAAATTAATGGGCACTATCCCTGAGAAACATAGATTCCCAACAAAATACCAGCAAACCAAACTCAGCAACACACTAAAAAGATCGTTACCGTGATCAAGTCAGATTCATCCCAGGGATGCATGGATGGTTCAACATACAGAAATCAATAAATGCAATACATCACATCAAAAAAATCAAAGATAAAACCATATTATCATTCCACTAGATGCTGCAAAAGCATTTGATAAAATTCAGCATCCTTCATGATAAAAGTTAACAAATTGGGTACAAAAAGCAAAAAGAAAATATTGCAGCACAGTAAAGGCCATATATGACAAAGCCACTGCCAATGTTATACCGAATGGGAAAAATTGAAAACCTTTCACTAAGTTCTGCAACAAATAAGAATACCCACTTTCACCACTTTTATTTAACATAGTACTGGAACTCCTAGCCAGAAAAATTATGCAATAGAATGAAATAAAAGGCATCCAAATAAGCAAAGAGGAAGTCAAATTATTCTAGTTTGCTGATGACATGATTTTTTATATAGAAAAATCTAAAGACTCCAGCAAAAAAGCTCTTAGGACTGATAAATGAATTCAGGAAACTAACAAGATATAAAATCATTGTACAAAACAACTAGTAGTATTCTACACACTAAGAGCAATCAATATGTAAAATAAATCAAGAAAGTAATCCCATTTACAAAGCTACAAAAACTAAAATCTCTAAGAATAAATTAACCAAAAAAATAAAAGATCTCTACAAGGAAAACTATAAAACACTGATGAAATAAATTGAAGAAGACACAAAAAAATTGGAAAGACATCCCATGTTCATGGCTTGAAATAATTCATATTGTTAAAATCTCTGTACTACCCAAAGTGATCTAGAGATTTAATTCAGTCTCTATCAAAATTCCCCTGACATTCTTCACAGAAATAAGAAAAACAATCATAAAATTCACAAGTAACCAGAAAAGACCCTGAATAGCTAAAGCAATTCTGAGAAAAACAGAACAAAACCAAAAGCTAGAGGCAGCACATTACCTGATTTCAAAGTATACTACAAAGCTATAATAGTCAAAACAGCATGGTACTATCATAAAAACAGACATACAGAACAATGGAACAGAATAGAGAACTCAGAAATAAATCCACACTTAGAGTCAACTGATTTGCAAGAAAGGTGCATTTGGGAAAGGAGAGCCTGTTTAATAAATGGCGCTGGGAAACTGGATATCCATATGCAGAAAAATAAAACTAGATCCTCGTCTTTTGCCATTTACAAAAATCAACCCAAAATGGATTAAGGACTTAAATCTAAGACCTGAAACTTGATACTACTAGAAGAAAACATTGGGGTAATGCTACAGGTCATTGGCCAGGGCAAAGATTTTCGGGGACAGACCTCAAAAACACAGACAACACAAACCAAAATTCACAAATGGGATTACATCAAACTAAAAACCATCTGCAGAGCAAAGGAAGCAATGAACATAGGAAAGCAACAACCTACTGAATGGGGAAAAAATTGCAAACTATCTACCCAACAATAGATTAATAATCAGAATATATAATGTATTAAAACAACTCAATAGCAAACACCAAATAATACAATTAAAATATGGTCAAAAGACTTGAATAGACATTTCTCAAAAGGCATACAAATGGCCAACAAATTTATGAGGAAATGCTAAACATTAAGAAAAGGAGATATTGCTATAAAGACACATGCACACATATGTTTATTGCGGCATTATTCACAATAGCAAAGACTTGGAACCAACCCAAATGTCCAACAATGATAGACTGGATTAAGAAAATGTGGCACATATACACCATGGAATACTATGCAGCCATAAAAAATGATGAGTTCATGTCCTTTGTAGGGACATGGATAAAACTGGAAATCATCATTCTCAGTAAACTATCGCAAGAACAAAAAACCAAACACCGCATATTCTCACTCATAGGTGGGAATTGAACAGTGAGAACACATGGACACCGGAAGGGGAACATCACACTTTAGGGACTGTTGTGGGGTGGGGGGAGGGGGGAGGGATAGCATTGGGAGATATACCTAATGCTAGATGATGAGTTAGTGGGTGCAGCGCACCAGCATGGCACATGTATACATATGTAACTAACTTGCACATTGCACACATGTACCATAAAACCTAAAGTATAATAATAATAATAATAATAATAAAGAAAAGGAGATATCATCTCACCCCAGTTAGAAAAGCTATTATCAAAAAGACAACAACAACAAAAATGTCAGATGCTGGCAAGGATATGGAGAAGGGGAATATTTATACAGTGTTGTTGGCAATGTAAAGAAGTATAGCCATCATGGAAAACACTAGGGAGGTTCCTCAAGAAATGAGAAATAGAACTACTGTATGATCCAGTAATTCCACTGCTGGGTACATCCAAAAAAAGGAAATTGGTATATTGAAGAGATATTTGTATTCTCATGTTTACTGCAGCACTATTCACAATAGTCAAGATATAGAATCAGCCTCAGTGCCACTCGATGAATAAATAGATAAAAAATGTGGTATGCATAGACAATGGAGTATCATTCAGCCACAAGAAAGAATAGAATCCTGTCATTTGCAGCAACATGGAAGGAACTTATTTCATTCTGTTAAGTGAAATAAGCCAGGCATAGAGAGACATATATTGCATTCTCTCACTCATTTCTGGAAGCTAAAAAAAAATGGATCTCATGAAAGTAGAGACTAAAATGGTGGTTACCAGAAGCTGGGAGGGGAAAGGTGCTGGACAGATGAAGAGAAGTTGGTTAAAATTGGATACAAATATACAGTCAGATAGAAGGAATAAGTTCTCGTATTTAATAGTACAATTGGGAAATTATAGTTAATGATAATTTATTGTATATTAAAATAGAAGGGAATAACTGTAATGTTCCTAACACAAAGAAAAGATAAATGTTTGAGATGAATGATATCTCAATTATCCTGGTTTGATCATTATACATTGTATACATGTATCAAAATATTGCATGTGTCCCTAAAATATGTACTACTATTACATATCAGTAAAAAATTAAAACACAATATGTATGTATGTGTGTTTATATGTGTACATGTGTTTGTGTATGTTTATATATATGTATGACAGTTTAGAATATATAAATTAAAAAAATTTAAACAGGGGAAAAATCATCAACACCACCACTCAGAGTTAACCATTGTTTTTTCATTATACTAGGTGGGAATTAAGGTACTTGGGCATGGATAGATCTATGGGCCAGAACTACAAACAAATCTAATAAAGATACCATGTGCTTCCAGCACTTTTGCTGTCAATCAAAAGAAAAAATTGAGACAAAACAAGAATCAACAGTTCATTTGGGTAAAGAACAATTCATGAATTGGGAAGCACCAAATTGAAAGCAGATTATAGTCTCCACTCTAGTGGCTTAAGCAGCAAGCTTTTATAGGCTGACCACAGAAGCAAAGTAAAGAAGTTGGTTGGTTTATTAGCTACAGCTAGGTGTTTACCTGATTTGGCTATGGTTCAATGGGAGGTCGCAGTTAACAAATCAGCTAGTTGATTGTTGTGGTAAGCTGAGGCTTGGTTTAGCTTTTTCTTTAATCAGTTACAAGAAATGTCTCCAAGTTTACTTTTGATTTGCTTACATAAGAACTCTGGGTACAGAGACAACCTCAAGCTAATGGTCTCTTTCTTATTTGCTTTACTACTATCTGTCTATCATCACCGTATCACTATAGGATTGTAAGCTTTCGAACTAGGGCTGCATTTCCTCCCTTCTCAGAAGATGACATTGTACCTCAGTCTTCTAGATTGTAATGAAATGTAAAGCAGGTTACTCCAAGGAAAAGAGATGCATCAAAATATTCCAGTTCTCTCTATTCTGTAATCCTAACAATGCCACATTTCACAGTCCCTGACATAAACGTTACCTGACAGTGGGATTTTTCTCAGGGTCCCAGAGCTGGTATAGAAGTTCTTTGGCAGCTGGGCTGGTAAACACAGAAGTTTTCTAGCAAGGACATCCGAAGAACTGTTCAAATAAAGATAAAATTCTGACTTTTTATCTGGTTTTATTCAGGGCAAACAAATTAAGGACCCATGGTGACATCAACTTAATGTATTTTTAAACTTTGGGACATTTGTAAATAATAATTTCCCTGATATTGTGTAGAAATGCATGCATTTTTTAAAGAGTCCTGAAAGTATCAATCTCAAAGAGAAAATTCTGAAAATAATACTTAGACCAGAATGATTATCAATTTTCAAAAAGGACCACTCAGATTTTACAGAATTCCCTATGTTTACTGTACATGTAACAATTTCTTTTTACATGTACAAGCTTCTTAAGTTTCTTAAGCAGTTTCTCTAGCAATACACATAAGCCTTGAGGAGACAGTGTCCTCAGTCTGTTAATCTCATTTGCTTCCCACAAGGAAGAAAAATGTCAGAGTTGAAGCGTTTTGGGTGTGAATTAACATCCTTTTTCTTTTCCAACAGAAATGAAATCAGACTTTACAAGATTTTTAGAAACTCTTTTTAAAATTTAATACATTAGTCCCTCTGTATCCTCAGGGGATTGGTTGTAGGATCCAATACCTAGATTATGGACAGATAATCCATATATATGGATATCCCTAGATTATGGATCCTGGAGTCCCTTATATAAAATGGTGCCTTATTTGCATATAACCTATGCAATCCTCCCGTGTACTTTAAATCACCTCCAGATTACTTATAATATGATGTAAATGCTATGTAAATAGTTGTTCTACTGTATTGCTCAGGGAATAATGACAAGAACAAAAGTCTGTACATGTTCAGTACAAATGTAATCATCCATTTAAAAAATGTTTTTTCCATTGGATGCAGAACCCAAGGATATAGAAAACTGGCTATATATGTTCTCTTCCTGCCATTATATATTTTATAAAATCATTTTTAATAACATATTCTACTTTATATCATTTTGCTGATGATTAACCTGTTTATGGACTGTTTTGTCTGTTTTCTCTCAGTCTTTTGTATAATGAACAGTCACTTATAAGCACATTTAGAGCCAAATCTTTGAATATCTTCAGGGTTATTTCCATAGAATCAATCAGCACACATAGGATTGTGTTTATTGTGATTATTTACATCAGAAATAATCCTATTACAAATTGTCCTCCAGAAAGTATGTATTTAAATTTTCATCATCAATATGTTAGAAAAATCTATTTGTTTTTTTTTTTTATTTTTCATAGAGACATGATCTATGTTGCCTTTTTTACGTTCTTCAAGCAAAACCTATACATTGCCTATTATACTTGTTCCTCAACTTGAGACGGGACTATGTCTGGATAAACCCATTGTAAATTGAAAATACTGTAAGTTGAAGATACATTTTCACAGTCCCTGTACATTTTTGACTATTTTTGTATATTTTCAACTTAGGATGGGTTTATCCAGATGTAGTCCCATCACAAGTCAAGGAGTGTGCTGAAGGCATATCACCTTGTCAAGCCAAAAGATTGTAAATCAGACTATGTAAGTCAGAGACTTCCTGTCTTTTATTTTATCATTTTCCCCAATACGATAGGTGTCATAGGTTGGATTTCCTAGAAAACAGACTCTAAAATTTTTGTACAAGAGGTTTACTGGGAATAACACAAGTGAGGGGTTAGAGAAGCAGGACAAGGCAGGGGGAGAAATAAAACTGCAGCACAGTTTCAACAAGGGCTCTGTTGATATTTATAAAAACTCGAGAGCTGGGATGTTCCTTCAAAATCGTCCTGCCTTGAATAAAAGGGGGTAGGACTTGATATGCTTGTAACACCCTGCAAGCTGCCTTAGGATGGGTGTGACCTTGGATGAGGAGGCTGTTTTCAGCTGAAGGCAACTCTTGCAGAAACATTTAGCCATAGGCTGCGTGCTGACAACAGGGCCAGCACTTGAGGAATGAATGCTCTTCTGAAGAGAGAAATTGAGTGGTGTGCCAGAGCCTCTCCTCCAAGAGATCCACTTACTTTGTATAATAATTAGTGGGAACAGCACCTCTAGGATTCTGGTTGGTTTAGTTTTCAGGAAAATTTACAAGAGGAAGGTTAGTGAAGTGAACTACATACAATCCCAACGAGTGCATCTGGTCTTGAGGCTGCAACTGACACCAAACATATCTCATTACAAGTCTGTATTTCTCTTACCCTACTTCTATTACTGACTGTTCAGATAGGGCTCACTGGGAAACAGACTGAGATGTGCATACAGGATGTTAACTGAAGCATGTGTGCTTTTGGGAACAACACATGTGAGGGGGCAGGGAAGCAGAATTGGGCAGAGAGATGAGCTGAATTGAAATGCAGTTGCAACAGACCTCATTCAATTTTGTGAGAACTTCAGAGCTGCAACAGCTTTTCAGATTGACCCCACCATGGCACAAGGTAGCGGGACTATATACTCTTGCACTGGATCAGTCATTAGACACAGGCTGTTCTAATGTAAGGGATATTGTGGCTCTCTTTAGTTAATGGCATTTCCTAGAGAGATAAACTAAGCTGAAATCTGTCAGGTGTCACACCATAGCAGCTGAGGGAATGAGCATTTCAGTCCTGAAATGGAATCTGAGCAACACATCATGGTATCTACTACAGTAGTTAAAAATGGCATCTCAGCCTAGCACAGTGGCTCACGCCTATAATCCTAGCACTTTGGGGGCTGAGGCAGATGGATCATGAGGTTGAGAGATCAAGACCATCCTGGCCAACATGGTGAAACCCCATCTCTACTAAAAATACAAAAATCGGCTGGCATGGTGGTGTGTGCCTGTAATCCCAGCTACTCAGGAGGCTGAGGCAGGAGAATCGCTTGAATCCAGGAGATGGAGGTTGCAGTGAGCTGAGATCATGCCACTGCACTCCAGCCTGGCAACAGAGCAAACTCTGTCTCAAAAAAAAAAAAAAAAAAAAAAGGCATCTCATTATTACCATATATTATTTGATATGTCATTGAACCACATGACTTCTTTTTGAATTGCCTGAATATTTCTTTCATTTTTCTGTGTTAATAATGTTTTCTTATCATGTATGTTGAAGATATTTGCTCTGTTTTTCAATTCTCATTCTTTCTTTTATTTTTTAATTTTTATGGGTACCTAGTAGATGCATATACTTATGGGGTACATGAGATATTTTGATACAGGCATGCAGTGTATAACAGTCACATCACGGTCAGTGGGGTATCTTCTTTTTGTTGATACATCCATGTTTATATTTTGTATGGTATATTTCCTTCCCTTTTGCATTTCTTTCTACCATTTGAGCTTTAAGAATTCTTTATCCTGATTATAAGTAAATACAGATTATTTTATTTAGTAATTCGATAGTGTTACTTTACTATATTTAAATATTTTCTATTATTTGGAATTTATTTTAGTTCATGGTATAAGGCAAGAATGTAAATTATGTGTGTGTGTATGTTTTCTGGATAGTTCAACAATTATCTCAATACCATTCTTGAATGATCCATCTCATCTTCAGTGATTTTATGCTTCCAATATAATATATTCAGTTCTTTATATGCCAGGTTTTGTCTATGCAATAGTCTATTTATCAATTAAACTGTTTATACATATGTCAAAAACACATTACCTGAATTATTACAGTTTTATAGTATTACTTACTGTCCAGTTGAACTAAGCCACAGTGTGATCAGCTTATAGATACAGGAGTATATTATTATCTTAGATGCCTAAATTTTCATGCCTTTTTCGTATATGTGGAAACATCCATTTTTCTTCACTTCTGACCATCTGTTCTATGCATTTTGCCTTTTAACAAATGTTTAAATGATGTTTGAAAGTGTCATATTCTTGTCTTCTTTCTTCTCCTCACTACCTTTTTCCCTTGCAGATTGGCAGCTTTTTAAAACCACCATTGAGCTGCATGTTTCTTTTTAAATTCCTTATCTCTTCTATCCCAGGCCTGAGCACATGGTACAACATAAATAAATATTTTTGAATGTTGAATGAGTAAGATTATAATTTCATTTCTGTGTTATCTCTTTGGTTCTTGATTTCTCTACATTAAAAGTCATATCTAGAACACCTTACAAAGTGGTAGGAAAGTATGAAAAAAATACATTGAAATACACTGAAATAGCATATGGATATGTACTTTTCATTCTTTTTTTTTCTAAAGAGAGGTCATTGATGAGACTTTCAATATTTAGGCTAGATTGACTTTCAGGGACATTATAGAGCCTAACTTTGAAGAGCTCAAAATATGGTTGAACATTTTGGAGCTCATAGTGAAAAATCTAGATAGTCACTGCTTTTGTTAATTAGCTTTTTATTCTTTCCACACAGGTACTAAGTGAAGAACCAGCTATATAATTTATAGGGACAAGTACAAAAATGAAATGGTTGGGTTCCTTGTTCAAAATTTATTAAGAACTTCAAGATGGTGATAGCAAAGTCTTTAACCAAGTGTGAGACCTTTTGCAACTGCATAGTTGGAGCACCCACAAAGCTGGCCCATGACTAAATACAACCCATATACACTATGACAGGTATTAGTGCTGCAGTGGGGAGGAAACAAATATGGTTACTTCCCTTGTGGAACTCACAGATTCAATGTAGACAAAAGCAGAAGAGTGACAATTTATTTCCTTTATAGTGCCTTACTAGCTTCACTAATTCAAAACTGGTTTTAGAAATTTCACTACTTTGTACTTATTCCCAATCCCCAACATAGTTTTTCAACTGCCGTGTCCTTGGGTAATCATTTAGCAGAATTTATTAAATGACAACTGTTCACAGGAAACTATGAACTCGGTGAAAATAAAATTAGAAACTTATTTTTATCATGAATATTATTTCTAATAAAGCGGTATAAAAGCCCTTTGTGAAGGGTGTTTTCATATCTGTAGTGGGCATGTATGTGCTACAATGTGTAGCAGCAGCTGGAAATTTTTTCTGTCATTACTGAGTTTTGAAAGGATATTTTTCTCAAAATGTGAGAAGCACTGTCACTAAGGAAGAAATGCATCTTATTAGAATGAGAATGTTGTAGATAATGATTATATGGTTTGTCCTGAGATTGAGATTACTATATATGTGATGGTTCTCTTTTGGGGAGGGAGATAATGTCAAAATATATTAGCCAAAGACCTTCAGAAGTAGGTAGGAAATAGGCAGAAATGTATTCCTGTTAGCAATTGATTCCTCAGCATGCTAGTTAAGCCCAAACAAGCACAGGATTTTTTGACATCTGTTTTATTTTGGTTCTTGCCTCTTCCAGCATTCAAGCTGTCAGCTCTTGCTCTGTTAACAATGGGGGCTATGAGCTGAAGTATATTCAGATCACTGATGAACACTACAGGCACTGGTGCCTTCCACACCACCAGCTGACATGAGATGGCAAACACTGAGAACGGAAGGCACAGTAAACTCATATTACCTGCTGCAAAGGAACAACATGTTGAGAGCAATAAAACTTTTGCCAACACCATGTACCATTTTGTAAGATTGTGGGTTTGAAAGAATATTTTTTCCCCTACAATCTACTTCATGGATTGCTTTTGATTAACAGCTGTTTCCTTTTTTTCTCTGAATCCATTGGTGGCTGTAAGTTCGTATTCGTTCTCTTTGGAGGGAGGGCACCTGACTATAGCAATATGATTCATGGTGGTGAGCTATGGTAGAATTCAAGAATTTAAAGTGATGTTAAGTATCTCATTGAGTTTATAAAAAATCCCAAACAAAGATTTCTGGAAAATGCGTAAATGCACAAACTAAGCAGGATGGGTGAGGGCTTTTATTCTCCACTATCAAAATGATTCTTCAGCATCAATATGTATTTTGATACTGAAGACTCATTAGAAACACTGTATATATTCA
The DNA here is from genome assembly GCF_028885655.2 of Pongo abelii. Classification (NCBI taxonomy): domain Eukaryota; kingdom Metazoa; phylum Chordata; class Mammalia; order Primates; family Hominidae; genus Pongo; species Pongo abelii. The sequence goes on from NC_085928.1 coordinate 178,685,286, forward strand.
TGGTAGTGTTTTGGATTACAAATATGTTTTCTGTCTTTTATTCTTATTTAATTAAGTAAAATTATCTGAAAAGACTTGGAAGGCTAAGTTCATATCCTCAGTAGAGGTGGCAAGGTAGGGAAGCTGTAGACCTCCTCCCATAATCTTCGTCTGCTCCCCAGTGGCATCCACCAAATGATAAATACATTCATTAGTATAGAAAATAAATTTTTCTCAGTTCTAAGTGAAATGTAAGTAAAACAGTTTTTTAAAATGTTGACATCTTTATTAATCTGTAGCATACATTCAAAATATAAACTGTGCTTGCTAGAAAAATGCATCTTGGATCACGAGGTCAGGAGATCGAGACCATCCTGGCTAACATGGTGAAACCCCAACTCTACTAAAAAATACAAAAAATTAGCTGGGTGTGGTGGCACGTGCCTGTAGTCCCAGCTACTTGGGAGGCTGAGGCAGGAAAATGGCATGAACCCAGGAGGCGGAGCTTGCAGTAAGCCGAGATCACACCACTGCACTCCAGCCTGGGCGACAGAGCAAGACTCTGTCTCAAAAAAGAAAAAAAAAAAAAGAAAAAGAAAAATGCATCTTCAAGACTGCACTTCTTTCTGAACAGATTTTTTTAAAGATCCTTCTGTATAGAATTTCTGGGACTACTGCTGCTCATTCTCCAGATATTTACAACTTTCTATCTCAAATTACATTTTTTGGATTTTTTTTTTCCTAACTCCCCAACGTTTTCTTCTATTCTCCCAATCAGTGTATCTCCACCCTGGCAACAAAGCTCTCCTTTACAAATCCCTATTGGGACCGTAGTTCAGTATCACTGCTCCCCCTTTTCATGCCTTCTTACTATGAAAGATACGGTCTACATACCCTAGAGTTTCCTTGATTAGGTATCATTCTTATGCCACTTGTAGTTATACAAAAGAAGGATAGTTTTCGATTCATCGAGCCAAGATGTCCGAATAGGAACAGCTCCGGTCTACAGCTCCCAGCGTGAGCGATGCAGAAGACGGGTGATTTCTGCATTTCCATCTGAGGTACCGTGTTCATCTCACTAGGGAGTGCCAGACAGTGGGCGCAGGTCAGTGGGTGAGTGCACCGTGCGCCAGCCGAAGCAGGGGCGAGGCATTGCCTCACTCGGGAAGCGCAAGGGGTCAGGGAGTTCCCTTTCCAGGGGTGACAGACGGCACCTGGAAAATCGGGCCACTCCCACCCGAATACTGTGCTTTTCCGACGGGCTTAGGAAACGGTGCCCCAGGAGAGTATAGCCCGCACCTGGCTCAGAGGGTCCTACGCCCACGGAGTCTCGCTGATTGCTAGCACAGCAGTCTGAGATCAAACAGCAAGTCGGCAGCGAGGCTGGGGGAGGGGCGCCCGCCATTGCCCAGGCTCGCTTAGGTAAACAAAGCAGCCTGGAAGCTTGAACTGGGAGGAGCCCACCACAGCTCAAGGAGGCCTGCCTGCCTCTGTAGGCTCCACCTCTGGGGGCAGGGCACAGGCAAACAAAAAGACAGCAGTAACCTCTGCAGACTTAAATGTCCCTGTCTGACAGCTTTGAGGAGAGCAGTGGTTCTCCCAGCACGCAGCTGGAGATCTGAGAACGGGCTGACTGCCTCCTCAAGTGGGTCCCTGACCCCTGACCCCCGAGCAGCCTAACTGGGAGGCACCCCCCAGCAGGGGCAGACTGACACCTCACACGGCCGGCCAGGTACTCCAACAGACCTGCAGCTGAGGGTCCTGTCTGTTAGAAGGAAAACTAACAGAAAGGACATCCACACCAAAAACCCATCTGTACATCACCATCATCAAAGACCAAAAGTAGATAAAACCACAAAGATGGGGAAAAAACAGAGCAGAAAAACTGGAAACTCTAAAAAGCAGAGTACCTCTCCTCCTCCAAAGGAACACAGTTCCTCACCAGCAATGGAACAAAGCTGGAAGGAGAATGACTTTGACGAGCTGAGAGAAGAAGGCTTCAGATGATCAAATTACTCCAAGCTACGGGAGGATATTTAAACCAAAGGCAAAGAAGTTGAAAACTTTGAAAAAAATTTAGAAGAATGTATAACTAGAATAACCAATACAGAGAAGTGCTTAAAGGAGCTGATGGAGCTGAAAACCAAGGCTTGAGAACTACGTGAAGAATGCAGAAGCCTCAGGAGCCGATGCGATCAAATGGAAGAAAGGGTATCAGCCCTGGAAGATGAAATGAATGAAATGAAGCGAGAAGGGAAGTTTAGAGAAAAAAGAATAAGAAGAAACGAGCAAAGCCTCCAAGAAATGTGGGACTATGTGAAAAGACCAAATCTACGTCTGATTGGTGTACCTGAAAGTGACGGGGAGAAGGGAACCAAGTTGGAAAACACTCTGCAGGATATTATCCAGGAGAACTTCCCCAATCTAGCAAGGCAGGCCAACATTCAGATTCAGGAAATACAGAGAATGCCACAAAGATACTCCTCGAGAAGAGCAACTCCAAGACACATAATTGTCAGATTCACCAAAGTTGAAATGAAGGAAAAAATGTTAAGAGCAGCCAGAGAGAAAGGTCGGGTTACCATCAAAGGGAAGCGCATCAGACTAACAGCGGATCTCTCGGCAGAAACCCTACAAGCCAGAAGAGAGTGGGGGCCAATATTCAACATTCTTAAAGAAAAGAATTTTCAACCCAGAATTTCATATCCAGCCAAACTAAGCTTCATAAGTGAAGGAGAAATAAAATACTTTACAGACAAGCAAATGCTGAGAGATTTTGTCACCACCAGGCCTGCCCTAAAAGAGCTCCTGAAGGAAGCGCTAAACATGGAAAGGCACAACCAGTACTAGCCGCTGCAAAATCATGCCAAAATGTAAAGACCATTGAGACTAGGAAGAGACTGCATCAACTAACGAGCAAAATAACCAGCTAACATCATAATGACAGGATCAAATTCACACGTAACAATATTAACTTTAAATGTAAATGGACTAAATGCTCCAATTAAAAGACACAGACTGGCAAATTGGATAAAGACTCAAGACCCATCAGTGTGCTGTATTCAGGAAACCCATCTCACGTGAGAGACACACATAGGCTCAAAATAAATGGATGGAGGAAGATCTACCAAGCAAATGGAAAACAAAAAAGGCAGGGGTTGCAATCCTAGTCTCTGATAAAACAGACTTTAAATCAACAAAGATCAAAAGAGACAAAGAAGGCCATTACATAATGGTAAAGGGATTAATTCAACAAGAAGAGCTAACTATCCTAAATATATATGCACCCAATACAGGAGCACCCAGATTCATAAAGCAAGTCCTGAGTGACCTACATAGAGACTTAGACTCCCACAGATTAATAATGGGAGACTTTAACACCCCACTGTCAACATTAGACAGATCAATGAGACAGAAAGTCAACAAGGATACCCAGGAATTGAACTCAGCTCTGCACCAAGCGGACCTAATAGACATCTACAGAACTCTCCACCCCAAATCAACAGAATATACATTTTTTTCAGCACCACACCACACCTGTTCCAAAATTGAGCACATACTTGGAAGTAAAGCTCTCCTCAGTAAATGTAAAAGAACAGAAATTATAACAAACTATCTCTCAGATCACAGTGCAATCAAGCTAGAACTCAGGATTAAGAATCTCACTCAAAACCGCTCAACTACGTGGAAACCGAACAACCTGCTCCTGAATGACTACTGGGTACATAACGAAATGAAGGAAGAAATAAAGACGTTCTTTGAAACCGACGAGAACCAAGACACAACATACCAGAATCTCTGGGATGCATTCAAAGCAGTGTGTAGAGGGAAATTTATAGCACTAAATGCCCACAAGAGAAAGCAGGAAAGATCCAAAATTGACACCCTAACATCACAATTAAAAGAACTAGAAAAGCAAGAGCAAACACATTCAAAAGCTAGCAGAAGGCAAGAAATAACTAAAATCAGAGGAGAACTGAAGGAAATAGAGACTCAAAAAGCCCTTCAAAAAATTAATGAATCCAGGAGCTGGTTTTTTGAAAGGATCAACAAAATTGATAGACCGCTAGCAAGATTAATAAAGAAAAAAAGAGAGAAGAATCAAATACATGCAATAAAAAATGATAAAGGGGATATCACCACCGATCCCACAGAAATACAAACTACCATCAGAGAATACTACAAACACCTCTACGCAAATAAACTAGAAAATCTAGAAGAAATGGATAAATTCCTCAACACATACACCCTCCCAAGACTAAACCAGGAAGAAGTTGAATCTCTGAATAGACCAATAACAGGAGCTGAAATTGTGGCAATAATCAATAGCTTACCAACCAAAAAAAGTCCAGGACCAGATGGGTTCACAGCCGAATTCTACCAGAGGTACAAGGAGGAACTGGTACCATTCCTTCTGAAACTATTCCAATCAATAGAAAAAGAGGGAATCCTCCTTAACTCATTTTATGAGGCCAGCATCATCCTGATACCAAAGCCTGGCAGAGACACAACAAAAAAAGAGAATTTTTGACCAATATCCTTGATGAACATTGATGCAAAAATCCTCAATAAAATACTGGCAAACAGAATCCAGCAGCACATCAAAAAGCTTATCTACCATGATCAAGTGGGCTTCATCCCTGGGATGCAAGGCTGGTTCAATATACGCAAATCAATAAATGTAATCCAGCATATAAACAGAACCAAAGACAAAAACCACATGATTATCTCAATAGATGCAGAAAAGGCCTTTGACAAAATTCAACAACCTTCATGCTAAAAACTCTCAATAAATTAGGTATTGATGGGACATATCTCAAAATAATAAGAGTATTTATGACAAACCCACAGCCAATATCATACTGAATGCGCAAAAACTGGAAAGATTCCCTTTGGAAACTGGCACAAGACAGGGATGCCCTCTCTCACCACTTCTATTCAACATAGTGTTGGAAGTTCTGGCCAGGGCAATTAGGCAGGAGAAGGAAATCAAGGGTATTCAATTAGGAAAAGAGGAAGTCAAATTGTCCCTGTTTGCAGATGACATGATTGTATATCTAGAAAACCCCATTGTCTCAGCCCAAAATCTCCTTAAGCTGATAAGCAACTTCAGCAAAGTCTCAGGATACAAAATCAATGTACAAAAATCACAAGCATTCATATACATCAATAACAGACAAACAGAGAGCCAAATCATGAGTGAACTCCCATTCACAATTGCTTCAAAGAGAATAAAATACCTAGGAATCCAACTTACAAGGGATGTGAAGGACCTCTTCAAGGAGAACTACAAACCACTGCTCAAGGAAATAAAAGAGGATACAAACAAATGGAAGAACATTCCGTGCTCATGGGTAGGAAGAATCAATATCATGAAAATGGCCATCCTTCCCAAGGTAATTTACAGATTCAATGCCATCCCCATCAAGCTGCCAATGACTTTCTTCACAGAATTGGAAAAAACTACTTTAAAGTTCATATGGAACCAAAAAAGAGCCCGCATCGCCAAGTCAATCCTAAGCCAAAAGAACAAAGCTGGAGGCATCACACTACCTGACTTCAAACTATACTACAAGGCTACAGTAACCAAAACAGCATGGTACTGGTACCAAAACAGAGATATAGATCAATGGAACAGAACGGAGCCCTCAGAAATAATGCCACATATCTACAACTATCTGATCTTTGACAAACCTGAGAAAAACAAGAAATGGGGAAAGGATTCCCTATTTAATAAATGGTGCTGGGAAAACTGGCTAGCCATATGTAGAAAGCTGAAACTGGATCCCTTCCTTACACCTTATACAAAAATCAATTCAAGATCGATTAAAGACTTAAACGTTAGACCTAAAACCATAAAAACCCTAGAAGAAAACCTAGGCATTACCATTCAGGACATAGGCATGGGCAAGGACTTCATGTCTAAAACACCAAAAGCAATGGCAACAAAAGCCAAAATTGACAAATGGGATCTAATTAAACTAAAGAGCTTCTGCACAGCAAAAGAAACTACCATCAGAGTGAACAGGCAACCTACAAAATGGGAGAAAATTTTCGCAACCTACTCATCTGACAAAGGGCTAATATCCAGAATCTACAATGAACTCCAACAAATTTACAAGAAAAAAACAAACAACCCCATCAAAAAGTGGGCAAAGAACATGAACAGACACTTCTCAAAAGAAGACATTTATGCAGCCAAAAAACACATGAAAAAATGCTCACCATCACTGGCCATCAGAGAAATGCAAATCAAAACCACAATGAGATACCATCTCACACCAGTTAGAATGGCAATCATTAAAAAGTCAGGAAACAACAGGTGCTGGAGAGGATGTGGAGAAATAGGAACACTTTTACACTGTTGGTGGGACTGTAAACTAGTTCAACCCTTGTGGAAGTCAGTGTGGCGATTCCTCAGGGATCTAGAACTAGAAATTCCATTTGACCCAGCCATCCCATTACTGGGTATATACCCAAAGGACTATAAATCATGCTGCTATAAAGACACATGCACACGTATGTTTATTGCGGCATTATTCACAATAGCAAAGACTTGGAACCAACCCAAATGTCCAACAATGATAGACTGGATTAAGAAAATGTGGCACATATACACCATGGAATACTATGCAGCCATAAAAAATGATGAGTTCATGTCCTTTGTAGGGACATGGATGAAATTGGAAATCATCACTCTCAGTAAACTATCGCAAGAACAAAAAACCGAACACCACATATTCTCACTCATAGGTGGGAATTGAACAATGAGAACACGTGGACACAGGAAGGGGAACATCACACTTCGGGGACTGTTGTGGGGAGGTGGGAGGGGGGAGGGATAGCATTGGGAGATATACCTAATGCTAGATGATGAGTTAGTGGGTGCAGCGCACCAGCATGGCACATGTATACATATGTAACTTACCTGCACATTGCACACATGTACCATAAAACCTAAAGTATAATAATAATAATAAAAAAAAAAAGAAGGATAGTTTTCATGAAGCGACGTTTCATTCCACCAGGATTGTAAAAGTATCTTATTATCAGACCCACCAGTTTAACAGGCTCAAATATACCTGCTTATTGTTCTTATTTACCTCTTGTTTTTTATGCATGAGATTGAAATTTGTTTATATATTTCTTGCCCATATGAACACTTTCTGTATTTTATTGCCCCTTTATGTCATTTTGCCATTTTTTATGGACGTGTGCTTTTTGTTAATATACAGAAGCTTGTTATATATTGTAAACATTAATGAACCCCTTAAATGTTAATATATTCAAATATTTTCCCCAATTTAATATTTGATTTTTTTACATAGTTGATGGAAGTTTTTCTTGCCATTCTAAAGTTTTTTCTTTTGTGTAATGTCTTTTCCTTCACATTTTTCTCCAAATACAATTTTTACTTTAAAATACTTCACATTCACCAAAATATGAATTTTAAAATTAATTAAAATGCAGAAAGCTGTAATCATAAATTTCAAATATTTAAAACTTCTACTATGTAAACATGAAACTATAAAGTTTTCTTTCAATGTTTTATGTATATATAGCATTCCATTGTATAGATTGCCATCATTTATTTGACCAATATCAGTTAATGAAGACTTAAATCAGTGTCCTAGTACATATTCCTCAAATAATGGTCAGATATTTCCTTAGAATAAATTTCTAAATGTGGAATTATTGAGTAGAAAACATGTAATTTCTCAGGCTTCTGATATTATTTACTAGTCTGTCCTCAGGAAAAGATGACCCATTTATAGTTCCACAGTCATGTAAGAGGGCTAGTTTTTTTCATATCTACCAGCACAGAGTACTTTTATTCTTATTTATCTTTGCAAATATATATAAATAATTTGTAAAAATTATAATTTATAAATGCAAAGGTATGATGGGGAGAGTAGAAAAACCAAAGTTTAAGAAGCCTTGGAAGTCAGTTTGAGTTTGGACTGGATGTAGAAGAAAAAATGTTAGAGAAGCTTATCTCTGTTGTCAGGTTGGAAGTGATACAGTAAAGTTGGCATTTTATGAAAATTAATTTGATGATTAAGAAATCTGTTGCAGTGTTTCAGTTATGATTAAATAAGTTTCAGCAAAGATGTAACAGGATGAATTACAACTAAGTTTAGGAAGAAACTAGAAGATGTAGTGAGAGATTGAAAGCAAAGATAAGAGATTTTAAGGGTTTCCTATTTGGGAGTGAGGAATGACAAAAGTATCATTGTGATGACTAGGAAGTTGATAAAGAGAAGTTTATTGGACTGATTAGATGATAGTGGCAAGGGAAGTGAAGGTAGGAGCCAAGTGGAGGGCCCATTACAAGTTAAATAATGGACAGGCATACAAGGCTCAAGAATATTTTTCATGTTGTCCCCAAGAAATGATCAAGAAATATCAGACTTCCACTTCTGGCATTAGAAAAAGCAAGGTATAAGATAAGTGAGCTAATGAGCTGAATATTGAAAGAATTAGAATGTCAGATCATGGTAATTGGTTGAGAGTTGGAGAGTAGAAAAGAGAACAGCTGGACAACCTTTGTTGAGAGACCCAGAATCATAGAATTTTAAAGATTGTCTAGTTCAGTTATTAAATTAAGTGTTCTCAGGAAGTTAATTGGATTTAACAGGCCAAAGAGGTTAAAGAAGGTACATTAGGGAAGACATGCGTGCAGACGCATGCACACACGTCTGGGGAGCGGAGGGTATAGATGTTGTCTTAGTCACTTCAGGCTGCTATAACAAAATACTATGGAATGAGTAGTTTAAACAACATTTATTTCTTACAATTCTGGAGGCTAAATAGTTAAGGTTAAGTCGCTGGCAAATAGGGTTCCTGGTGAGAAGACTTTTCTTACCTTGCAGACAGCCACCTTCTCCCTATGTCCTCACATGGTGGAAGGAGAGAGTGCTGTCATTTCTTCCTCTTCTCATAAGGATACTAATCTCATCATAGGTGCCCAACCTCATGATCCCTTTTTTTTTTTTTTTTTTTTTTGAGATGGAGTCTCACTCTGTCGCCCAGGCTGGAGTGCAGTGGCGCGATCTCGGCTCACTGCAAGCTCCGCCTCCAGGGTTCATGCCATTCTCCTGCCTCAGCCTCCTGAGTAGCTGGGACTACAGGCGCCTGCAACCACACCTGGCTAATTTTTTGTATTTTTAGTAGAGACGGGGTTTCACCACGTTAGCCAGGACGGTCTCAATCTCCTGACCTTGTGATCCGCCCACCACGGCCTCCCAAAGTGTTGGGATTACAGGCATGAGCCACTGCTCCCGGCCTCAACCTGATGATCTTAAGAGGTGAAGCCAGCTGGACGTCCGGTCGAGTGGGGACTTGGAGAACTTTTTTGTCTTACAAGAGGATTGTAAAATGCACCAATCAGCGCTCTGTTAAATGCACCAATCAGCACTCTGTAAAATGCACCAATCAGCACTCTGTAAAATGCACCAATCAGCAGGATCCTAAAAGTAGCCAATCGCAGGAAGGATTGAAAAAAGGGCACTCTGATAGGACAAAAATGGAACATGGGAGGGGACAAGTAAGGAAATAAAGGCTGGCCACCCCAGCCATCAGCATCAACCTGCTCAGGTCCCCTTCCACAGTGTGGAAGCTTTGTTCTTTCGCTCTTCACAGTAAACCTTGCTTCCGCTTACTCTTTGGGTCTGTGCCATCTTTAAGAGCTGTCACACTCACTGCAAAGGTCCAAGGCTGCATTCTTGAAGTCAGTGAGACCATGAACTCACCGGCAGGAACTAACTCCAGACACAATCTCATCTAAACCTTATTACCTCCCCAAGGCCCCTCTTTCAAATACCGTTACATTAAGGGTTAGGGTTTCAACCTGTGAATTTTCAATGGACATTCAATTCATAACTGAAGTGATCTGTAGCAATTTAGCTTAAAGATTCTACCAGAATTGTGTCCTTCTGCCTTCCACAATGAGAATGAACCTATCCAGACCTTCAAATGACCTCTAAAACAATTAAAGTAAAGATAACCCCAAGGAAGCATCGAAAATTAATAAATTTATTTAGGACTTTACATATTTAACTCAAAGTAAAGGCACTGTATTTTCAAATCATTAAAAACAATCATTCTCTACTTCAATGGCAATGGTCTTAAAGTTGAAATTGTACCTTTTGTATTTTCAGCAGAAATGGATTTTTTGGTCCTAATGTCATCAACCTCAAATTCCATTACTTTATATTGAAGACACTGAGTTCCCCTCCACACCTCTCCTTCTCCCAGTGGTATTTTTGGTGTCATTAGCATCTCTTGCCTTGGAAGCTATTGACATACTGATAGCAGCAACTTCTGCTGAGGTCCTTTTAACTTTGGCACTGATCAATATATGCCATGCAATTTATTTTATTGTCATGACTTTAGACTTTGTTATAAAAGTAATAGGTATTCACTGAAGGAAATTTGAGGTAAATTAGATAATAAAATAAAACAAATGAAACATAGTAAGACCACCCATAATCTCATCCCACAAGTAATAATTGTTAACATATTGGTGTATATTTTTTCAAGTATTTTATTTGTATAAACACTTTTATGGAATAAGATTATGCTATATCTTCTGTTTTACAACTTGATTTATTAAAATATTTTTAAAACATTATGTGATATCATTATTTAATTTTCTTTTATAATTTTCTATTTTATGATGCTTAAAATGATGGCATTAAAATAATAGCTTAAATTTATTTAGAAATTTTTGTGCTAGTCACCACTGAAAGTACATATATATGCATTCTATCACAGAAATTTCACAGCGACCATAGGAGATTGATACTGTTACTGTCCCTAATTTATAAAAAGGGAAATGGAACACAGTACAGGTTTGATAATTGGCCCAGGGTTTCATGCTGTGGAAGTTACAGACCAGAACTTGAAGCCAGGGACTTCAACTCTAGAACCCAAGATTTTTCAAGCTGACTGTATAAATATATAGCATGCCACTGTTTTTGCAATTGCACCATGACAATTTTCTAATGTTGGGTACTTAAAATTTATACCTTTCATTGTTTTAAAGAAACAGTGAAAATTCTTCCAGTGAAATCTTTGGTTCCATATACACTATTTTCCTATGACAAATGCCAGTGATTAAAATCGTATGGTCCAACAGTTATTTGAACAATTTATGCATCAATTTTTTTATGCAAAAATCTAAAAGCAGCCAAGTCGAGCCAGCATAGACTAGAAACTGGAAGTAATAGAATACTAAATTCAAATTCTTTTATGATTTCCAGCAGATCTCAGCACCATTGTGTATATTATGGGAAATAAGCCTAATAATCCTTTATAACCTTAGAGTTATGAAATATTTTGAAAGTCTAAAAGACAATTCTTATGAACTTAGATTTGACAAAATCTTTTTTTTCTTTTTTATTATTATTATTATTATTATTATTATTAAACTTTAGGCTCTATGGTACATGTGCGCAACGTGCAGGTAAGTTACATATGTATACATGTGCCATGCTGGTGCGCTGCACCCACCAACTCGTCATCTAGCATTAGGTATATCTCCCAATGCTATCCCTCCCCCCTCCCCCTACCCCACAACAGTCCCCGAAGTGTGATGTTCCCCTTCCTGTGTCCATGTGTTCTCATTGTTCAATTCTCACCTGTGAGTGAGAATATGCGGTGTTTGGTTTTTTGTTCTTGCGATAGTTTACTGAGAATGATGATTTCCAATTTCATCCATGTCCCTACAAAGGACATGAACTCATCATTTTTTATGGCTGCATAGTATTCCATGGTGTATATGTGCCACATTTTCTTAATCCAGTCTATCATTGTTGGACATTTGGGTTGGTTCCAAGTCTTTGCTATTGTGAATAATGCCACAATAAACATACGTGTGCATGTGTCTTTATAGCAGCATGATTTATAGTCCTTTGGGTATATACCCAGTAATGGGATGGCTGGGTCAAATGGAATTTCTAGTTCTAGATCCCTGAGGAATCGCCACACTGACTTCCACAAGGGTTGAACTAGTTTACAGTCCCACCAACAGTGTAAAAGTGTTCCTATTTCTCCACATCCTCTCCAGCACCTGTTGTTTCCTGACTTTTTAATGATTGCCATTCTAACTGGTGTGAGATGGTATCTCATTGTGGTTTTGATTTGCATTTCTCTGATGGCCAGTGATGGTGAGCATTTTTTCATGTGTTTTTTGGCTGCATAAATGTCTTCTTTTGAGAAGTGTCTGTTCATGTCCTTTGCCCACTTTTTGATGGGGTTGTTTGTTTTTTTCTTGTGAATTTATTGGAGTTCATTGTAGATTCTGGATATTAGCCCTTTGTCAGATGAGTAGGTTGCAAAAATTTTCTCCCATTTTGTAGGTTGCCTGTTCACTCTGATGGTAGTTTCCTTTGCTGTGCAGAAGCTCTTTAGTTTAATTAGATCCCATTTGTCAATTTTGGCTTTTGTTGCCATTGCTTTTGGTGTTTTAGACATGAAGTCCTTGCCCATGCCTATGTCCTGAATGGTAATGCCTAGGTTTTCTTCTAGGGTTTTTATGGTTTTATGTCTAACATTTAAGTCTTTAATCCATCTTGAATTGATTTTTGTATAAGGTGTAAGGAAGGGATCCAGTTTCAGCTTTCTACATATGGCTAGCCAGTTTTCCCAGCACCATTTATTAAATAGGGAATCCTTTCCCCATTTCTTGTCTTTCTCAGGTTTGTCAAAGATCAGATAGTTGTAGATATGTGGCATTATTTCTGACGGCTCTGTTCTGTTCCATTGATCTATATCTCTGTTTTGGTACCAGTACCATGCTGTTTTGGTTACTGTAGCCTTGTAGTATAGTTTGAAATCAGGTAGCGTGATGCCTCCAGCTTTGTTCTTTTGGCTTAGGATTGACTTGGCAATGCGGGCTCTTTTTTGGTTCCATATGAACTTTAAAGTAGTTTTTTCCAATTCTGTGAAGAAAGTCATTGGTAACTTGATGGGGATGGCATTGAATCTGTAAATTACCTTGGGAAGGGTGGCCATTTTCATGATATTGATTCTTCTTACCCATGAGCATGGAAGAAGGCCATTACATAATGGTAAAGGGATTAATTCAACAAGAAGAGCTAACTATCCTAAATATATATGCACCCAATACAGGAGCACCCAGATTCATAAAGCAAGTCCTGAGTGACCTACAAAGAGACTTAGACTCCCACACATTAATAATGGGAGACTTTAACACCCCACTGTCAACATTAGACAGATCAACGACACAGAAAGTCAACAAGGATACCCAGGAATTGAACTCAGCTCTGCACCAAGCGGACCTAATAGACATCTACAGAACTCTCCACCCCAAATCAACAGAATATACATTTTTTTCAGCACCACACCACACCTATTCCAAAATTGACCATATACTTGGAAGTAAAGCTCTCCTCAATAAATGTAAAAGAACAGAAATTATAACAAACTATCTCTCAGATCACAGTGCAATCAAGCTAGAACTCAGGATTAAGAATCTCACTCAAAACCGCTCAACTACGTGGAAACTGAACAACCTGCTCCTGAATGACTACTGGGTACATAACAAAATGAAGGCAGAAATAAAGATGTTCTTTGAAACCAACGAGAACCAAGACACAACGTACCAGAATCTCTGGGATGCATTCAAAGCAGTGTGTAGAGGGAAATTTATAGCACTAAATGCCCACAAGAGAAAGCAGGAAAGATCCAAAATTGACACCCTAACATCACAATTAAAAGAACTAGAAAAGCAAGAGCAAACACATTCAAAAGCTAGCAGAAGGCAAGAAATAACTAAAATCAGAGCAGAACTGAAGGAAACAGAGACACAAAAAACCCTTCAAAAACTAAATGAATCCAGGAGCTGGTTTTTTGAAAGGATCAACAAAATTGATAGACCGCTAGCAAGATTAATAAAGAAAAAAAGAGAGAAGAATCAAATAGATGCAATAAAAAATGATAAAGGGGATATCACCACCGATCCCACAGAAATACAAACTACCATCAGAGAATATTACAAACACCTCTACGCAAATAAACTAGAAAATCTAGAAGAAATGGATAAATTCCTCAACACATACACCCTCCCAAGACTAAACCAGGAAGAAGTTGAATCTCTGAATAGACCAATAACAGGAGCTGAAATTGTGGCAATAATCAATAGCTTACCAACCAAAAAAAGTCCAGGACCAGATGGGTTCACAGCCGAATTCTACCAGAGGTACAAGGAGGAGCTGGTACCATTCCTTCTGAAACTATTCCAATCAATAGAAAAAGAGGGAATCCTCCCTAACTCATTTTATGAGGCCAGCATCATCCTGATACCAAAGCCTGGCAGAGACACAACAAAGAAAGAGAATTTTTGACCAATATCCTTGATGAACATTGATGCAAAAATCCTCAATAAAATACTGGCAAACAGAATCCAGCAGCACATCAAAAAGCTTATCCACCATGATCAAGTGGGCTTCATCCCTGGGATGCAAGTCTGGTTCAATATACGCAAATCAATAAATGTAATCCAGCATATAAACAGAACCAAAGACAAAAACCACATGATTATCTCAATAGATGCAGAAAAGGCCTTTGACAAAATTCAACAACCTTCATGCTAAAAACTCTCAATAAATTAGGTATTGATGGGACATATCTGAAAATAATAAGAGCTATCTATGACAAACCCACAGCCAATATCATACTGAATGGGCAAAAACTGGAAGCATTCCCTTTGAAAACTGGCACAAGACAGGGATGCCCTCTCTCACCACTTCTATTCAACATAGTGTTGGAAGTTCTGGCCAGGGCAATTAGGCAAGAGAAGGAAATCAAGGGTATTCAATTAGGAAAAGAGGAAGTCAAATTGTCCCTGTTTGCAGATGACATGATAGTATATCTAGAAAACCCCATTGTCTCAGCCCAAAATCTCCTTAAGCTGATAAGCAGCTTCAGCAAAGTCTCAGGATACAAAATCAATGTACAAAAATCACAAGCATTCGTATACATCAATAACAGACAAACAGAGAGCCAAATCATGAGTGAACTCCCATTCACAATTGCTTCAAAGAGAATAAAATACCTAGGAATCCAACTTACAAGGGATGTGAAGGACCTCTTCAAGGAGAACTACAAACCTCTGCTCAAGGAAATAAAAGAGGATACAAACAAATGGAAGACAAAATCTTTAAGAAGTAACTTTTAGAAAGTGTTTTGAGGTAAAACCTGCTACCTAGAAAGGTGCTGTGAATATATATATAATGGACTCTCAATAGAGGTTTGATGACCCATTAATCCAGATCTGGAAACAATCCTGTGTTTTCTATTTTTGTGATATTTCACCTAAGGAAATGTTCACCTGAATCCTTTGATAATTACAGAAATTATCTGGAAGCGGAATAAATGACATATTGGAGAATTAAGGTCAAATAGTCGTTGGTGACCTATTGTACTTTTGCAAATACATCAACCATTTATATCTACCATTGACTGAATAGAATTTCCTGGCATGCATGTTTTCAATATTAGTATGTCTGCAAATGCTTTAATACATGGAAATTATTGATGGCAGATATTAAGCTATGGTAACACATTGAAAACAATTTGAACTTTTTACATTTTAACATTTTCCAAGCCAAAAATTAAAAATCTGACACGTATATATGTACCTGCAAATTTGACTTTTCTAGAAAAGTCTAGTTCCTAAGTTGCAAACCAGGACTCTACCATTCCTCCCGCACTATTGAAAGAACAACTCTTGTAAAATAATATCCACATTTAGGAAAGACTAAACAATAAAGACTTATTTCCATTGTTTTTCTCATTTTTGAAATATACTAGTGTTATCAAATTCTCTCCAGATTATTTCTGTTACAAAACCACCACCTATTATGCCTCCTCCTTAAAAACATTGTGCACAATGCTGGAAATGGGTTTTCCCTAGCCAGCACTCCAACTGGGTACTGAGGGTTGGGGCTGCACACGTAGCCAGTTTCAAATAACTGACCCCCTATTGTCCCTGCTACTATTGTTCTCAACCTCCTTTCTTCCTGTATGAATGCTCCGTAATTGTGGGTTGAGTACAAAATTCTAAAATCTGTTTTTTCTCATTGGTAATGTTGGATTATTTAAAAAAAAAACTATTATGGACATAGTGGTATGAAGAACTGTGGAATCAGATCTGGTTGGAGTCCCAGCTCCCCCACTCACTGTCATGTTAAGCAGCTATTTCAACTCATTGATCCTTTATTTCTTTATCTGTGATTTGGAGATAATAATGATACATATGTCATAAGGTTGTGAATGAAGCTTGAATAGGACAATGCATGTAAAGAGCTTAGTAAGTTGCTTGACTCATGATAAATTGCTTGAAACCTAAAGCACAGAGTAGTGTATTTTCTGCTACAGTGTTACAAAGATATTTCTTGGCAAAGTCAGGATTGGAATCCAAACATATCCATAACACCAAATCTAATGTTCAAAATTCATATACTCTATCCGGTACAACCTTCTCAGGATCTCCTTGCTGGCTCTCAATGCTTGCTTACTGAGTTTTAGGAATCAAATTCTGTACAACCTCAGACATTTACTACAGTGTCATTTCTCCCGTCTTCCAGGAGCAGAGCTTCATTTCCCCTTTTACATTTGTGTCTTTTTTAGTCATCACTGCCATCCCAATTTAATTCTGTCTTCTTATCACTTATCTTCTGAAGCTCTTATCAGCTGGGTACACCACCCTTTATAATCCGTCTTTTAACCATCCTATCTTTATGAGTATCATGAGAGAGCCCAGGATCCTCCTCCATTATAGTGTAGGAGTTAAGAAATGGGCTTTGTAGGGACATGGATGAAATTGGAAATCATCATTCTCAGTAAACTATCGCAAGAACAAAAAACCAAACACCGCATATTCTCACTTATAGGTGGGAACTGAACAATGAGAACACATGGACACAGGAAGGGGAACATCACACTCTGGGGACTGTTGTGGGGTGGGGGAGTGGGAAGGGATAGCTTTAGCAGATATACCTAATGCTAAATGACGAGTTGATGGGTGCAGCGCACCAGCATGGCACATGTATACATATGTAACTAACCTGCATATTGTGCACATGTACCCTAAAACTTAAAGTATAAAAATAATAAAATAAAATAAAATAAAATAATAATAAAAAAACTCTTAAAAAATAAAATAAAATAAAACAGACTCCTGCGTGAAATACACATTATTTAAAAAAAAAAAAAAGAAAAGAAATGGGCTCTGAAGCCAGACTACTTAAGTCTGAAGTTCTCTGTTTCCACAAATCCCACTTTTTAGCTTGGGGACCTTGAATACATTTTCTGCTTTCAGTTTCTTATCTGTGAAATGTAGATTAAAATTATACCTACCTAATTGAGTTGTTGATCAGATTAAATGAGTGAATGCATGTTAAGTACTTGCAAATAGCACCTGGAACCTATTAAGCATGATATAAATATTATCTGTTGTTATTATTATTATTATTTGTTAAAGAATTCCAAACATAGCTAAGTTATCACTTCCAAATTTATCCTTTTGTTCCCTGCTACCATCCAATAAATGGATCTTACCTAAATGATGTATTGAATAAAATGTGAAAAGCCTGAAACTATACCTGGCACAGGGAAGCACTCGTAAACTGCTAGCCCTTTTTGTTGATTCTCAGCCCCTCAGCACTTGACCTAATTTGCCCTAGACTTTCTTCCTGAAAGTCCCTTTCTTTGGATTTTGAGACCCTATTCATTCCTAGTTCTGGTTCTTTTTCTAACACTTTATCTTCTTCTATATCTCTTCCTATATGAATACACTTGTTCACCTTTGCACATCGTGTAAACTTTTTGAGGGCAATAGGAATATTTTATTTACTTTTTTCTCTTAGTATCTTGCACATAGTAGGAATCTAGTAAATCTTTTCTGACTTCAGTATTTTTTAATTTTTTTAACTCTCTTTTAAATTAATTAATTTATTTTTTATTTTATTTTAAGTTCTGGGATACATGTGCTGAACGTGCAGGTTTGTTACATAGGTATACATGTGCCATGGTGGTTTGCTGCACCCATCAACCTATCATCTAGGTTTTAAGTCCTGCATGCGTTAGGTATTTGTCCTAACGCTCTCTCTCTCCTTTCCCCCTATCCCCAGAAAGGCCCCCGTGTGTGATGTTCCCCTCCCTGTGTCCATGTGTTCTCATTTTTCAACCCCACTTATGAGTTAGAACATGCAGTGTTTGGTTTTCTGTTCCTGTGTTACTTTTCTGAGGATGATGGTTTCCAGCTTCATCAATATCCCCGCAAAGGACATAAACTTCTTTTTTAGAAGAATTTCGTTTCTAAATTTCCTCAACTCCACTCAGGTTTTGCTGTACACAAACCTGAATACACTTTAGATTTTCATGCCACTCATAGTTGTTTTACTTCAAATATCTTAAATTATAAAATCTGTCTTTCTAATGCTAGCTCATTATTTACCTATTTTAATTCCTCTCTACTGTATTTACTATACTTACACTAATAATACCTAATATATATTGAGTGCCTACAATATTCCAGACAATGTATTCATTGTTTTACCTGCATTATTTCACTCAATATTTATATAATCCCATGAAATATTGTTATTATGTTTATTTTACAGATAAAGGACTTAAGGCCCTAGGAAGTCAAGTTATTGTCCCAAGGTTTCAGAGCTACTGGCTTTGCCAGAATCAGGCTACAAATTCATGTTTCCTTGATCTTTTCTCTATGCCATTTTGAAAGTTTACCGTATTAAATGTTAACATAAATAAATATTCTAGGTGATAATTGTTTTGTTGTTTTTGTTGTTGAGACGGAGTCTCACTCTGTTGCCCAGGCTGGAATGCAGTGGCGCAATCTCAGCTCGCTGCAAGTTCCACCTCCCGGGTTCATGCCATTCTCCTGCCTCAGCCTCCCGAGTAGCTGGGATTACAGGTGCCCGCCACCACGCCCAGCTAATTTTTTTTTTTTTTTTGTATTTTTAGTAGAGACAGGGTTTCACCGTGTTAGCCAAGATGGTCTCGATCTACTGACCTCATGATCCACCTGCCTCGGCCTTCCAAAGTGCTGGGATTACAGGCGTGAGCCACCGCGCCCAGCCTCCAGATGATAATTATTATAGCAATTCTGAGGAATATAATTTTTAATCATGTGTCTTAACTTTTCTTTGACAGTCTAGTTTCTATCCATTGGTTCTCTAACTGCATTTATTAATACTTCTCAAAGCACATAGTCTCCTTGTACCTCAGAGACTGTGGCATTTGATGACCAGATTTCTCGTCTGAGCTGGCTGCAATTGTGTTGGAAATTGGCTCTGCAGCTGGGCTGAACTGCAGTTAGGAAACATGATTGTAGATGGTGAACTGTCACTGCTGGGATGTGAACCAGACATGAATGCTAAGCAATAGTGTCCACAGTTTGCAACCCAGGAACTGCCAAATTGACAGCTAGACTAAACTGTAGCAGCATAGGAAAATGTGGCTAGTTTCTCCAGTCAGTCAATACAAAGTCTTATATTGTACTATAATGAATACAATCTTACTGTCCCAAAAACTGAGGTGCTGTCAATTATGAATCTCAGTTAGATTCTTAGCAAGTATTTCATGTGTGAACACCCGTATAAGCCTCATAATGGCCCTAACTGTAGTTGGTTTGGATTAGCTTTTACAGTGAACATGCAGTTCATTAAGCTTGCAGAAACTCCAACAGCAGCTGCACATCTCTCCATGAATTATATAGGTTTTTTGCATTTTATCTAGGACTAGATGAAAGGGATCCATAAGGCTGTGCTAGAAATAAGTCTTGATTCTCTGAGGGACTTGAATAGATATAGAGTGTGTATGAAATGAATAATATCAGTAATGAGCAAAACTTGAAAGGAAAATCTAAAGGTTTGGGGGGTTCTGTTTCCTTTTAAGGAAGTTGTGGCAAATTATTGTTTTATAATATTTTTGCTTTGAGAATTTCTTCAGGCTTGGGATATTCATTTGTTATTTCACTAGACGGAACATCTGCTTACCTTTCTCACCATTCTCTCACATTTTTTTTTAAATATCTTTTTTATTATTATTATACTTTAAGTTTTAGGGTACATGTGCACAATGTTCAGGTTAGTTACATATGTATACATGTGCCATGCTGGTGTGCTGCACCCATTAACTCGCCATTTAGCATTAGGTATATCTCCTAATGCTATCCCTCCCCCCTCCCCCCACCACACAACAGTCCCCAGAGTGTGATGTTCCCCTTCCTGTGTCCATGTGTTCTCACTGTTCAATTCCCATCTATGAGTGAGAACATGCGGTGTTTGGTTTTTTGTCCTTGTGATAGTTTACTGAGAATTATGATTTCCAATTTCATCCATGTCCCTACAAAGGACACGAACTCATCATTTTTTATGGCTGCATAGTATTCCATGGTGTATATGTGCCACATTTTCTTAATCTAGTCTATCATTGTTGGACATTTGGGTTGGTTCCAAGTCTTTGCTATTGTGAATAGTGCTGCAATAAACATACGCGTGCATGTGTCTTTATAGCAGCATGATTTATAGTCTCTCACATATTTCTTTGTCATTCATTTCCTTCATGCAATGGACTTCTGCAAGTTCCCATTATGTTTCAAACACTGGGGCTGCAAATGAGTTCTTTGATACAAAAAAACAAATGTCTCTGCCCTCAAGAAGCTCATGGTCTAGTGGGGAAGACCATTGCATAAAAAGAGAATATAGCAATGCAGTGGTAAAGATGTACATATTATATTAAAGGAACCCCAGTGGGTAGCATCTAAGCCACCTGAAAGGGGGTTCAGAAAAGGCTTTTAAGAGAAGACACTTGAGTTGAACTTTAAGAGAAGTAGGAATCAGTCCAAAGAAGAAAAATGCCAACATCTAGACATCCCCAATATATAGGATTACTGCACAGATAGACAGCCCATTATAATTCATATGTCAACAATTAAAGAAGCTATTGGGATTTTAGAGTAGATATTTTTATTTGCAATATATCCAAATATTTTTTCTTAGGACTAGAACATATTCTCTGGTAAAATGCCACTGTATCTTTAGATATGAACATGTGCATTGTTTAGGTACATGAAGGCTTTGTTAAACATAGACACCTCAACTTTATGAGTAGAATCACTGGCTTTAGAGCATCTTTGAAGATCAAAAAGTGAGAATCCAGAGAGGTGAAATCAAGAGACTCTGACCAGTGACACACCTTCGCAAATGCTCTGGGGCTTATGGAGGTATGCACGGAGGTTACCAGCATATGTTTTAAAGAAAATGATTTGAATAAAGCATTACATGAGTGTGTTGGGAGGTAGTCATGCTGAGGTCAGAATTAGTCAGATTCTTTCCATGGCATCTGCAATCCTTTCATCTAACTTCCAAAAGAGTGGTTGCTGGAAAACCTACAGAAATGTTTAATTTTAATTTTTTTAATTTTTTTTTTTTTTTATTTAGAGACAAGGTCTCTCACTGTCCCCCAGCCTGGAGTGCAGGGGGCAATCATCACTCACTGCACCCTGGCCCTCCTAGGCTCAAACAATCCTCCTGCCTCAGCCTCGAGTAGCTGGACTACAAGTGCATGCCACCATGCCCAGCTAGTTTTTAAAAAACTTGGTAAAAATGGGGTCTCACTATGTTGCCCAAGCTGGTCTCACGCTACTGGCCTCAACTGCTTCTCCTGTCTTGGCCTCCCAAACTGCTGGAATTACAGGCATGAGACATTGCCCAGCACTAAGGAAAAATATAATAAGGCATCTTTTAGGAAAAAAGTATTCTGGACTTAAGCTTGAAATTTGTGCTGCTGATTTTAATAAAATAACATTTAGCTGCCTCCAGTGTAAACCTTTCACAGATTCTAAAAGAGGTATTTTTTGTGTTTTTTTTTTTTTGCAATTTCAGAAATGTAAATTGGCTATTATAGTTTTTACAAGGCAGGTACATGTTTTGTTCTATAACTCAGAAATATCTCTCTGGCTCTTCATACAATACAATCTTTGCAAAGTAGAAATATATCATGAAGACTAAGTGAAATAAATATAATCATAGCCAAGTTTTGATTTTTTTAAAAAAGAATATTCAATGTTTTTATTAGACTCAAAGGTCTTTATACCCCCTCCGGCCCCAGGCTTTATTAAGGTATAATTGATAAATTAAAATTGTGTATTTTTACAGTGTACAATGTGGTTTTGATACATGTATATTTTGTGAAATTATTAAATCAAGCTAATTAACATATCACCTCAAATATTTATCATTTTTTGTGATGAGAACATTTATGATCTATTCACTTAGCAATTTTTTAAATTTACAATATATTATTATTGACTGTAGTCAACATAACTCTCCAGAAATTATTTATCCTTTCTAACAGAAATATTGTATCCTCAACCAATATCTCATTTCTCCCTTACTTCCCTTCCCAGGGCCTGGAAACCACCATTCTACTCTCTACTTATACAAATTCAAATTTTTTAATTCCACATATAAGTAAGATAATACAGTACTTCTGAACCTGACGTTCACTTAGTATAATGTCCCCCAAGTTCATCCGTGTTGCTGCACATGATGGGATTTTCTTCTTTTGAAAGACTGAATAGTATACTATTGTGGATGTGTTTTTTTCTTTATTCATTTCTTTATGCATTCATCTGTCAATGGGCACTTACATTGAACATGGGAGTACAGTTATCTCTTCAACATACTGATTTAATTGTCCTTGAATATATACCCTGAAGTGTGAATAATGGATCATAAATAAATTCCTTTTTTTAAAAATAAATTACTCAGTTTCAGGTATTCTGTTATAAGCAAGGAAAATGAACTAAGACAGATATTAACCTTTTATCATAAGTATAATTTGCAAATATTTCCTCTCATTCCATAGGTTGTCTTTTCATTCTGTTCATTGGTGTTTTTGGTTTTTTTTGTTTGTTTGTTTGTTTGGTTTTTGTTGTTGTTGTTGTTGTTTCTGTGCAGGAGGTTTTTAGTTTGACTCAGTCCTGTTTGTGTATTTTTGCTTTTTTGGCCTGTGCTTTTGAGGACATATTCAAAAAATAATTGTTCAGACCAATGTCAAGAAGCTTTTCCTCTATGTTTATTTGAATAGTTTTACAGTTCAGGTCTTATACTTAAACCTTTAATTCATTCTGATTTGATTTTGTATATGGGGTAAGATAAGGGTCCAATTTCATTCGTACACATGTGGATAGTTATTGAAGATACTGTCTATTCTCTATTAGATGTTCTTGACATCTTTGTCAACGATCAATTAACCATAAATTTGTGGATTAGTTTATTGGTTCTCTTTTTGTCCCATTGGTCTATTTGTGTATTTTATGCCAGTACCATGTTGTTTTGATTAGTATAGATTTGTAGTATTTTTGAAATCAATTAGTGTGATATATCCAGCTTTATTCCTTTTGTCAAAAATTGCTTTGGTTATTGAAGGTCTTCTGTGGTTCTCTATGAATCTTAGGATTTCTTTCTATGTCCATGGTATGTATACATTTACCTATGTAACGAACCTGCACATCCTGCACATGTATTCTTGAGCTTAAAATAAAAGTTGGAAATAAAAAAATTAAAAATGTGAGAAATATTTTAAAATGCCATGAGAATTTTGATAGGAACCACATTGAATCTGTAGATTTCTTTGGGTAGTAGGGGCATTTCAGTAGTATTAATTCTTTTAATCCATGAACACAGGATATCTTTCTATTTATTTGTGTTGTCTTCAATTTCTTTCATCAATATTCTATAGTTTTCAGTGGACAGATCTTTCACCTCCTTGGTTACATTTCTTACCAAGTATTTCATTTTTATTGATGCTATTATATATGGAATTGCTATCTTGATTTATTTTTTGAATAATTTGCTGTTGGAGTATAAAAATGCAACTGATGTTTTATGCCGATTTTGCATCCTGCAATTTTAATCTGTTTTTTAGTTCCAGCAGTTTCTGGTGGAGTCTGCAGGATTTCCTACATATAAGATCTTGTCATCTGCAAATAGAGACAATTTTATTTCTTCCTTTATATTTTGGATGTGTTTTCTTTTCTTTCTTTTTTTTTTTTTGCCTAATTTATCTGTCTAGGAATTCCAGCACTATATTGAATAGATGTGGTGAGAGTGAACATCTTTATCTTGTTTTTGATCTTAGAGGAAAAGCCTTTAGCTTTTCATTGGTTACTTTGATGTTAGCTGTGGGCTTGTTATATATAGCCTGTACTTAGTTGAGATACATTTCTTCTACACATAATTTGTTGGAACTTTTTTCATGAAAGGATATTGAATTTTTTCAAATGTTTTTACTTCATCTAATGAGGGGATCATATGGGTTTTATCCTTCACTATGTTAATATGGTATATCTCATTTGTTTATTTGTATATATTAAACAATTCTTCCATGCCAAGGATAAATCCTACTTGGCCATGGTGTATGATCTTTTTGTTTTTTTGTTTTTTTTGCTATTCCTATTTTTTTTTTTATTATACTTTAAGTTCTAGGGTACACGTGCACAACGTGCAGGTTCGTTACATATGTATACATGTGCCACGTGGTGTGCTGCACCCATTAACTCGTCATTTACATTACGTATATCTCCTAATGCTATCCCTCCCCCCTCCCCCCACCCCATGACAGGCCCCGGTGTGTGATGTTCCCCATCCTGTGTCCAAGTGTTCTCATTGTTCAATTCCCACCTATGAGTGAGAACATGCAGTGTTTGGTTTTCTGTCCTTGCGATAGTTTGCTGAGAATGATGGTTTCCAGCTTCATCCGTGTCCCTAAAAAGGACATGAACTCATCCATTTTTATGGCTGCATAGTATTCCATGGTGTATATGTGCCACATTTTCTTAACCCAGTCTATCATTGTTGGACATTTGGGTTGGTTCCAAGTCTTTGCTATTGTGAATAGTGCCTCAATAAACATATGTATGCATGTGTCTTTATAGCAGCATGATTTATAATCCTGTGGGTATGTACCCAGTAATGGGATGGCTGGGTCAAATGGTACTGCTAGTTCTAGATGCTTGAGGAATCGCCACACTGTTTTTTCCACAATGCTTGAACTAGTTTACAGTCCCACCAAGAGTGTAAAAGTGTTCCTATTTCTCCACATCCTCTCCAGCACCTGTTGTTTCCTGATTTTTTAATGATTGCCATTCTAACTGGTGTGAGATGGTATCTCATTGTGGTTTTGATTTGCATTTCTCTGATGGCCAGTGATGATGAGCATTTTTTCATGTGTCTGTTGGCTGTGTAAATGTCTTCTTTCGAGAAGTGTCTGTTATGAAATGAAGGCAGAAATAAAATGTTCTTTGAAATCAATGAGAACAAAGACACAACATACCAGAGTCTCTGGGACACATTTAAAGCAGTGTGTAGAGGGAAATTTATAGCACTAAATGCCCACAAGAGAAAGCAGGAAAGATCTAAAATTGACACCCTAACATCACAATTAAAAGAACTAGAGAAGCAAGAGCAAACACATTCAAAAGCTAGCCGAAGGCAAGAAATAACTAAGATCAGAGCTGAACTGAAGGAGATAGAGACACAAAAAACCCTTCAAAAAATCAATGAATCCAGGAGCTGGTTTTTTGAAAAGATCAACAAAATTGATAGACCGCTAGCAAGACTAATAAAGAAGAAAAGAGAGAAGAATCAAATAGACGCAATAAAAAATGATAAAGGGGATATCACCACCAATCCCACAGAAATACAAACTACCATCAGAGAATACTATAAACACCTCTACGCAAATAAACTAGAAAATCTAGAAGAAATGGATAAATTCCTGGACACATACACCCTCCCAAGACTAAACCAGGAAGAAGTTGAATCCCTGAATAGACCAATAACGGGCTCTGAAACTGAGGCAATAATTAATATCCTACCAACCAACAAAAGTCCAGGACCAGATGGTTTCACAGCCAAATTCTACCAGAGGTACAAAGGAGGAGCTGTTACCATTCGTTCTGAAACTATTCCAATCAATAGAAAAAGAGGGAATCCTCCTTAACTCATTTTATGAGGCCAGGATCATCCTGATACCAAAGCCTGGCAGAGACACAACAAAAAAAGAGAATTTTAGCCCAAGATCCCTGATGAACATCAATGCAAAAATCCTCAATAAAATACTGGCAAACCAAATCCAGCAGCACATCAAAAAGCTTATCCACCATGATCAAGTGGGCTCCATCCCTGGGATGCAAGGCTGGTTCAACATACGCAAATCAATAAACTTGATCCAGCATATAAACAGAACCAAAGACAAAAACCACGTGATTATCTCAATAGATGCAGAAAAGGCCTTTGACAAAATTCAACAGCCCTTCATGCTAAAAACTCTGAATAAATTAAGTATTGATGGGACATATCTCAAAATAATAAGAGCTATTTATGACAAACCCACAGCCAATATCATACTGAATGGGCAAAAACTGGAAGCATTCCTTTTGAAAACTGGAGCAAGACAGGGATGCCCTCTCTAACCACTCCTATTCAACATAGTGTTGGAAGTTCTGGCCAGGGCAATCAGGAAGGAGAAAGAAACGAATGGTATTCAATTAGGAAAAGAGGAAGTCAAATTGTCCCTGTTTGCAGATGACATGATAGTATATCTAGAAAACCCCATCATCTCAGCCCAAAATCTCCTTAAGCTAATAAGCAACTTCAGCAAAGTCTCAGGATACAAAATCAATGTGCAAAAATCACAAGCATTCTTATACACCAATAACAGACAAATGGAGAGACAAATCATCAGTGAATTCCCATTTACAATTACTTCAAAGAGAATAAAATACCTAGGAATCCAACTTACAAGGGATGTGAAGGACCTCTTCAAGGAGAACTACAAACCACTGCTCAATGAAATTAAAGAGGATACAAACAAATGGAAGAACATTCCATGCTCATGGGTAGGATGAATCAATATCGTGAAAATGGCCCTACTGCCCAAGGTAATTTATAGATTCAATGCCATCCCCATCAAGCTACCAACGACTTTCTTCACAGAATTGGCATATGATCCTTTTAATTTGCTATTACGTTTTGTTTGCTAGTGTTTTGTTGAGGATTTTGCATCTATGTTTATCAAGAATATTAGCCTGTAATTTTTGTTTGTTTGTTTGTTTTGTTTGTTTGTTTGGTGAGACAAAGTCTCTCTGTCTCCCAGGCTGGAGTGCAGTGCCGTGATCTCAGCTCACTGCAATCTCTGCCTGCCAGGTTCAAGTGATTCTCCTGCCTCAGCCTCCCAAGTAGCTGGGATTACAGGTGTGAGCCCTTATGCCCTGTAATTTTCTTTCTTGGAGTGTCCTTGTCTGACTTTTCTATCAGGATGATGTTGGCTTTGTAAAATGAGTTTGGAAGTGTTTCTTCCTCTTCACCTTTTTGGAAGCATTTGAGAGGAATAGGTGCCAGTTTTTAAAATATTTAATAAAATGTACCAATGAAGCCATCAAATATGGGACTTTTCTTTTTTGGAAAGTTTCTATTTACTGATTCAATCTCCTTATCTGATATTGGTGTGTTCAGATTTTCTATTTCTGAGATGATCCAGTCTTGATAGATTTTGTGTTTCTAGGAATTTATCCATTTCTTCTAGGATGTTTCATTCATTGGAGTATAACTCTTCATAGTAGTCTCTCATGATCCTTTATGGTACTGTTCTATAAATTGTAATGTCTTCTCTTTCATTTATAATTTTATGTACATATTCTTTTTTTAGTGTAGCTAAAGGTTCATCATCTTATCAAAAGAGCAAATCTTAGTTTTATTAGCTTTTTCCATTGTTTTTCTAGTTTTAATTTTATTTATAACTGCTCTGATCTTTCTCATTTTCCTCCTGCTGCTGAATTAGGGCGTACTTTGTTGTTCTTTTTCTAGTTCCTTAATATATAAATTAGTTTTTTTTTGAGATATTTTTTCTCTCTCAATGTACATCTTTTTTGCTATAAACATATCTCTTAGCACTGCTTTTGCCACATGCCATATGTTTTGGTAAGTTGTGTATCCATTTTCATTTATCTGAAGATATTTTTTGATTTCCCTTTTCATTTATTCTTGACCCATTGATTGTTGAGAAAGGTGTTGTTTAATTTCCACTTCTTTGTGAATTTTCTAATTTTCTTCCTGTTAGCGTTTTCAAGTTTTAAAACATTATAGTCAGGAAAGATACTGGATATGATTTTAGTCTTCTTAAATTTCTCAATACTTGTTTTATGACCTAATATGATCTACTTGGACAATGTTCCATATGCACCTGAAAAGAATGTGTATTTTGCTGCTATTGGATAAAGTGTTCTGTATATGTCTAATAGGTCTATTTGCTTTATAGTATTGTTCAAGCCCACTATTTTCTTATTGATTTTCTATCTAGATGATCTATCCATTGTTAAAAGTTGGCTTTTGAAGTCTTCTATTATTGTTATTACTGTCTACTTCTCCCAGCATTCATGTTAGTATTTGTCCTATAAATTTACATGGTGCCTTTTTGGGTGCATATACATTTATAATCATTCTGTAATCTTAGTGAGTTGACTCTCATGACCTCCTTTGTATTTTGTAATAGTTTTTGTCTTAACATCTATTTTCTCTGATATAAATATAGCTACCTTTGCTCTCTTTTGTTTACATAGAATGTCTTTTTCCATTCCTTCACTTTCAGTACATGTGGGTTTTTAAACTCAAGTTAATCTCTTGTAGGCAGCACATAATTTAATCTTATCTTTTTATTTATGTAGCCACTTTGTGTCTTCTGATTGGAGAATTTAATCAATTTGCATCTAAAGTAATTATTGATAGGTAAAGACTTACTACTGCCATTTTGTTAATCTTGTCCTGACTACTTTGTTCCATTCTCCCTCTCTTGTTTTCTTTCTTTGTGATTTGTGATTTTCTCTAGTGGTATTATTTGTTTCCTTTTTCTTAACTTTTTGTGAATTTTCTACAGTTTTTTTCTTGTAGTTACCATGAGGCTTATGTAAAAACATCTCATAGCTATATCAGACTATTTTAAGCTGATAACAATTTAATTTCATTGGCATTCAAAAACTACACTTTACCTTTTCCTCCCACCATGTTTTATGTTATTATGTCTCAATTTACATTTTTTGTATTTATCCTGTCCATTAACAAATTATTGTAAATACAGTTATTTTAATACTTTTTTTGTATTTATAAACCACCAGGTTTATTTACATACCACCATTACAGTATCAGAGTAGTCTGATTTTGACCATATTCTTACCTAATAATGCGTTTACTTTCATATTTTTCATGTTGTTGGTTGACATCCTTTTGTTTTAACTTGGAAAATTCACTTTAGCATTTCTTGTAAGACAATTCCAGTGGTAATAATCTCCCATGGCTTTTCTTTGTCTTGGAAAGTCCTTACTTATCTCTCACTCATTTCTGAGCATTAGCTTTGCTGGGTATAGTATTCTTTGTTGACAGGCCTTTTTCTCTTTCTTTCTTTCATTTTAACGTATTGAATGTATCAGCCCACTCTCTCCTCACCTGTAATGTTTTTGCTGAAAAAACTGCTAATAATCTTATGAACATTCCCTTCTATGTAGCAAGTTGTCTTTCTCTTGTTTTCTAACTTCTGTCTTATGTTTGACTTTTGAAAATTTCATTATTATGTGTCTTAATGAAGATCTCTCCGTATTTAATCTATTTGGGTTATTTGGGCTTCATGGATATGGAGGTTCATTTTCATCACTAGATTTGGGAAGTTTTTTTAATCATTATTTCTTCTGGCTCCTTTATCTTCTCTGCCCCTTCTTGAACTACCATGATGCATACATTGTTTCACTTGATCTTTTCTCAGAATTCCTGTAGGCTTTCTTTACTCTTTTTTATTCTTTTTTTCTTTTCATTTCCCTGTCTGGGTAATTTGAAATATGCTTTCTTTGAGCTTGCTGATTCTTTCTCTGCTTGATTGAGTCCACTGTTGAAGCTTTCTATAAAATTTTCAGTTCAGTCATTGATTTGTAGTGCCACAACTTTTGTTTGGTTATTTTTTATGGCATATCTTTGTTCTACTTTTTATTCTGTGCATGTATTGTTTTCCTAATATTATTTTTCTTTTTTATTTGTGTTCATTTGTAGCTAAGTGGGCTCCTTTAAAATTATTTTGAATTCTTTGTCAGGAAGTTCACAGACCTCTATTTTTTAAGGGTCAGTTACTGGTGCTTTACTTTTTTTCGTTTGGTGTTATTATGTTTTCCTGATGTTTATGATTATGTGGACATAAATTAGTGTGTGCACATATGAAAAAGTAAGCACCTATTTCAGTCTTTACAGACAGGCTTTGGAAACGAAAGTTCCACTAGTCAGTTTATCCAAAGATTCTTGGAAGACCATCTTGCAGGGTTCATGGGTAGACTTGCTGCTGGAGTCTTGGAGCCTGGTGTAGGGTCAGAAGCTTGGCAGGCCTAGCACCTGGTTCCACAGGTGTAGGCTTAGTGCCTGGATCCACAGGGTTGAGCCCAGAGCCTGAGTCCACTCTGGAGTCCACTCTGGGGCTTGAATCTGCTGTGGTGGGCTTGAATCCTGAGTCCCTGGGGCTCCACTTGTGGCTGAGATCCACTGCAGTGGGCTTATTTACTGGGTCTGTGGGAGTGGTCATATTGGAGTTTGGATCCTCAGGGGCAGGCCTGGAAGCTATATTCACAAGTCCTGAGTTTGTACGGACTATCCTGAAGCTAGAGTTACTGGGATTATAGCTTGGTGCCTAGGTCCATAGGGGCAAGCCCAGGGCCTGCTTCCATGGGAATGGGCCTGGAGCCTAAGTCCATAGGGGCTGGCCTGGTTCTGGATCTAGCCTAGAGCCCGAGTTCACAGGGGTAGTTCTGGAGTCTGGGAATATAGGGGCCAGCCTGGTGCTAAGGTCTACTGGGGTGGACCTGAACCCTGGTGTACTATAGCCAGAGGCCTGAAGCCTAGATTCATTAATGCTAGTCTGAGGCCTGAGACAACCACTGGAGCTAGCCTGGCTCTAAGGTAGGCCTGAAACCTTTGGCTGTGGGGTCCAGCCTGGAGTCTGGGGCTGTAGGGTCCTGCTTGGCATTGGAGTGGGCCTGGAGGCTTTGACTGTACGTGCTGGTCTGGAACTTGGGGCTATGGCCAACAACCTGATGTCAGGGTTCACAATCTCACCAGCGTCTGTTATTTTTTGACTTTTTAATAATAGCCATTCTGACTGGTGTGAATGTTGTCTCATTGTGGTTTTGATTTGTATTTCTCTTATAATTAGTGATATTGAGCTTTTTTTCATGTGCTTTTTGGCCACGTGTATATCTTCTCTCCCATTCTATAGGTTGTCTCTTTATTAATAGCTTTCTTTTGCTGTGCAGAAGCTTTTTAGTTGAATTAGATCCCATTTGTCAATTATGGCTTTTTTTGCAATTGCTTTTGGTGCCTTCATCATGAAAACCTGTTCCTGTGTTCAGAATGGTATTGCCTTGGTTGTCTTCCAGGATTCTTATAGTTTTGGGTTTTACATTTAAGTCTTTAATCCATCTCGAGTTGATTTTTGTATATGGTGTAAGGACGGGATCCATTTTCAATCTTCTGCATATGGCTAGCCAGTTATCCCAGCACTATTTATTGAACAGAGGGTCCTTTCCCATTGCTTGTATTTGTCAGGTTGATCAAAGATCAGATGGTTGTATGTGTGTGGCCTAATGTGGTGCTTTTCTTCTCATGTTTATCCTCCTTGGGTTCATTAAAATTTGGGGATAGGTGGTTTTAGTTATCAAATTTAGAAAATGTTTGATCATTATCTATTCACACTTTTTTCTTTCTCTTACTCTGTCTTCTCTCCTTTAGATATTCTAGTTATGTGATATTTTCTTCTTGCTACTTTCCACTGGTCACTGAAGGCTCTGATTATTTTGTCTTCATTAAACTTTTGTGAGATAATTTTAGATTTGCATGCAGTTGTAAGAAATAATATAGAGACAGCCTATGTATGATTTACCCAATCCCCTTTAATGCTAACATCCTGAAAAATTATAATACAATATAACAACCAGAATGTTGAAATTGGTCAGAATATTTCAGTCATTGCAGTGGTCTCTCATGTTGCCATTTAATAGCCACAATCACTTTTCTCCATCCCTACTCCCTCCTTAACCCCTGAAAGCTACCAATGTATTCCCCATTTATATAATTTTGTCATTTCAAGAATGTTATATAAATAGAATCATGCAGTATGTAACCTATATGGACTGGATTTTTTTCATCCAGCATAATTCCCTGCAGATTTATTAGGTTTTTACATGTAACAATAGTTCATTTTTATGGCTGAGTAGTATTCCATGATATAGATGTATCACAGTTTGTTTAAACGTTTTTCATTTGGACTGATATCAGTTGCAGCAGTTATGAATAAAGCTGCTTTTTTCTATGAAAAGTTTTTAATACTTTTACATTTAAGTTAGTGATCCATCTTTAGTTAATTTTTTTTGTAAAGTATGAGATGTATTCTTGCTGATGCATTTGTTGAAAAGGTTATCCT
Organism: Pongo abelii; assembly: GCF_028885655.2. Taxonomy (NCBI): domain Eukaryota; kingdom Metazoa; phylum Chordata; class Mammalia; order Primates; family Hominidae; genus Pongo; species Pongo abelii. The sequence continues at coordinate 178,717,830 of NC_085928.1, forward strand.
TCTTTATTGAATTCCTTTTGCACCTTTCCGATTAGTCAAGTGGGAATATTTCTGTGAGTTTTCTTATGGGCTCTCTATTTTATTCCATTGATTGATGCATATATCTCTTCACCAATATGACATAGACTTGATTAGTCTTGAAATCAAGTAAATGATCTTACCTTATTCTTATTTATTATAACTGTTTTAGCTATTGTACTTTTTGCCTTTTCATATATTTTTTGGAAAAACTTGCTTATATATACAAATAATGTTGCTTGAATTTTGATAAGAATTGTATGAATCCTGTATATCAATTTCAGGAAAATACTCATCTTTTTATTACATTGCATCTTCCAAGCCACAAATACAATATATCTCTCAATTTACCTATCTTTAATTTTGTTTATCAGTATTTTATAGATTTTAGTATAGAAGACCTATAAATATCTTGTTAGATTTACATCTTATTTTTTCTCTTTTTGAGCTATGGTAAATATTATTGCCCTTTAATTTTACTGTCCATGTGTTTGTCACTAATATATAGAATATAACTGATTTTTTATGTTTATCTTTTATTCTGCTAACTTGTTGAACTCATTTTTTAGTTTTAGAGTTTATCAGTTCCTTAAGATTTTCTAACAATTATATTATATGCAAATTGAAACCATTTCATTGCTTTTCTGGTATTTTGTTATTTTATTTACTTTTCTTGCCTTTATACACTGGCTAGAACTTCCAACCCTATGTTGAATAGAGTCTTGAGAGTAAACATTCTTGCCTTGCTGTCAGTCATAGAGGGAAAGAATCTAGTCTTTTACCGTTAAATATGCAGATGGTCCTTCATATCTGTGGCATTTTATCTGTGGATTTAATCAACAATGGAACAAAAATTTTTAAAGAAACTTAATGGTTGTGTCTGTGCTGAACATGTATACAGAACTTTTTCTTGTCATTATTCCCTAAGAATACAGTGTAACAATTATTTACATAGCATTTACACTGTACTAGGTATTATAAGTAATCCGGAGATGATTTAAAGTATATGAAAAAATGTGCAGAGGCTATATGCAAATACTACATCACTTTATATAAAGGACTTGAGCATCCATGGATTTTTGTATTCATGAGGGGTCCTGGGACCAATCTCCCACGGATATTGAGGAACAACTCTATTGTTAGCTTTAGGTTTCTGAATATACTGTTTGTCAAGTTGAAGAAGTTTTCAATACTTTCATTTTTTCTGAGATTTTTAAAAAATTATGAATGGGTGTTGAATTATGCCAAATGGTTTTTCTCTGCATTGATTGATTATCATGTGAATTGTCTTCTTTATTCTATCATTATGGTGAATTAGATTGATTGATTTTTAAATATTGACCTGTTTTGCATGATACAATAAATTTCATTTGATCATGTTGCATATTTTTTGTACAAATATATATATATATATATATATAAAAGTTTCATTCATATTTTGTTAAGGATTTTTGCATCTTTATTCATGAGTGACATTGGTGTATTTTGATGATACACAAATCATCACTCATAAGAATTTCTTTCTTCTTTCTTTCTTCTGTCTCTGTCTGTCCATCTGTCTGTCTGTCTGTGTATCTTTTTTCCTTTCTTTCTTTCTCTCAATATCTTTGCCTGATTTTGGTATCAGGAAAATACTAGCCACACTGTTTTCTGGAAGAAATTGTAGAATTATTGTTAATTGTTCTTTAAACATTTGGTAGAATTATTCAGTGAAACCATTTGGGTCTAGGTATTTTTCTTTTGAGACTATTTAAATGATGAATTATTTGTTTCATAGTTATAGGGCTACAAAAATTATCTATTTCTTATGAGTGAGTTGTGGTAGCTTGTGTTTTTTGAGGAATTAGCCCATTTTGTCTAAGTTGACAAATTTATGTGTATAATTATTTGTAGTAGTTCCTTAGTGTCTGTAGTAATATCCTTGTTTTATTCCTGATATGGGTAATTTGTGTCTTCTCTTTTTTTTTTCATTGTTAATCTTTTGTTGTCAATTTTATTGACAACATTGCAATAATGTTCTGTATTGCTTTTCTGTTTTCAATTTTATTGATTTCTCTATTATCTTTATTATATTTTCTTCATTTTGCTTTCTTTGGGTTGATTTTGCTCTTATTTTAAATTCTTAAAGTAGAATTTAAAATTATTGATTTAAGACTTTTCCTCTCTTTCAGTGCAAACATTGAATGCAGTACATTTTCCTCTCATCACTGTTTTAGCTGTGAGTTCAAATTTTTGATATTGTATTTTTATTTTTATTCAGCTAAGTGTATTTATTTTTCCTTGACACTTCCTCTTTGACTTATGAATTACATAGAAGTTTCCTGCTTAGTTATCATGTGTTTGGAGATTTTCCTATTATCTCTCTGTTATTGATTTGTCATTTGATTCCATTGTGGTTTCATTTTAATTCCTTTACATTTTTTAGGTTTCTTTTACGTTTCAAGATGTAGTCCATCTTGGTATATATTCTGTGAGCACTTGACAAGAATGTGTATTCTGCTATCACTGAGTAGAGTAGTTAATATCAAGTAGATCCTACAGTCTTATGGTATTGAGTTCTTTGTTGATGCTAGTTTTGTGTCTAGTTCTATTTTTAATTGGTACAAGAGTGCTGTTGAAGTTCCCAACTATAATTGTGCATTTGTCTATTTCTCCTCCATTTCTAACAGCTTTTGCCTCACATATTTCACAATTTTATTTTTTGGTGCACACACATTTAGGGTTGTTATCTCTCATTGGTTGATTGACTCCTTTATTATTATAAAATGTCCCTTCCTATTTCTAGTATTTTTTTTTTTGCCCTAAGATCTAATTTATCTGATATAGCCACAGATATAGCTGTGTCCCCATCAAAATTTCTCATCTTGAATTCCCACATGTTGTAGGAGGGAGCTGGTGGGAGATAATTTAATCATAGGGGAAAGTCTTTCCCATGCTGTTCTCATGATAGTGAATAAGTCTCACAAGATCTGATAGTTTTATAAGGGGGAGTTTCCCTGCACAAGCTCTCTCTTTGCCCACTGCCATACATGTAAGACGTGACTTCCTTTCCTTCTGCCATGATTGTGAGGCTTCCCCAGCCACATGGAACTGTAAGTCCATTAAACTCTTTTTCCTGTATAAACTGTTCAGTTTCGGGTATGTCTTTATCAGCAGCCTGAAAATGGACTAATACAGTAAATTGGTATGAGTAGTGGGGTGCTGCTAAAAAGATACCCAAAAATGTGGCAGCCACTTTAAAACTGGGTAACGGGCAGAGTTTAGAACAGTTTCGAGGGCTCAGAAGAAGATAGGAAAATGTGGGACAGTTTAGAACTTCCTAGAGACTTGTTGAATGGCTTTGACCAAAATGCTCATAACGATATGGACAATGAAATCCAGGCTGAAGTGGTCTCAGATGGAGATGAGGAACTTGTTGGGAACCAGAGCAAAGGTGACTCTTGTTATGTTTTATCAAAGAGACTGGTGGCATTTTGCCCCTGCCCTAGAGATTTATGGAACTTTGAACTTGAGAGAGATGATTTAGGACATCTGGTGGAAGAAAATTCTAAGCAGCAAAGTGTTCAAGAGGTGGCTTGGGTGCAGTTAAAGGCATTCAGTTTTATAAGGGAAGCAGAGCATAAAAGTTTGAAAAATGTGCGGCCTGACAATGTGATAGAAAAGAAAATCCCATTTTCTGAAAAGAAATCAGAGCTGGCTGCAGAAATTTGCATAAGTAATGAGGAGCCAAATGTTAATCTCCAAGACAATGGGGAAAATGTCTTCAGGGCATGTCAGAGGTCTTCATGGCAGCCTCTCCTGTTACAGGCCTGGAAGCCTAGGAGGAAAAAGTGGTTTCGGGGGGTGAGCCCAGGGTCCTCATGCTGTGTGCAGCCTAGGGACTTTGTGCCCTGCATCCCAGCTGCTCTAGTGATGGCTGAAAGGGGCCAAGGTAGAGCCTGTTTAACCTGTTTTGATTTGGAGAAGCACAGAAAATGAGGCGCACAGAGATTCACCTAAAGATGCCATGTATTTGGGAGCAATCTGCCTGTGTGGCAATAGAGAAGGAGAGAGCTTTTAGACTATGAAGCCTGGAAGTTTACAATGGCCCCTTACCCTGACCAGAACTTCCTGAAAAAAAGTTAACAAAGGAAATAGTGAGTAAAGTAAATATATACTAGTAAATAAAGGCTGCTATTAAATAAAGGCTACTATTGAAGAATCTGAAAAGCATCGGTAGAAATTTATTGTAAGAGAAGAGTATAGAAGTGGGAAACAATATTTACCATCAAATGAAAAGTAATTGCCAATAGGAAAATGTTGCACAGAACACCTTAAAGAAAACCCTTTAAAAAATTCAAACTAAAGAGACTTTTTATAAAGATCATATATAAAAATAAACAACAAAAAATGATAATTTTGAAAAAGCAGAGCAATTAAGGGAAATTAGCGCTTTCAGATATTAAAATATTTTATAAAGCCTAATATTTAAATTTATGTGATATTAGGATATAAATAGTGAGAAAGAATAAAGGAATAAAATAGAAAGTATAAAAATTCACATGAATATATACATATACATTAACATATGATAAAGATGACATCTCAGTTTTCTTGGGAAATTGGATAGCCACTTGGAAAAACTTAAGTTGAATCTCTACTTTATATCCTAACAAGATATATCTAAAATGGATCATATTTTAATGTTAAAAAATAAATAAATCTTAAATGTACTAGAAGAAAAATTGAATACCTCCTATAAAAGCTAAAAGAAAACACAGAGCATTTCTCAATAGCAAAATGTACCATAAGATAATGTCAAAAGAACAAGTTAGGAATGCATTTGCAATACAATTCATATCAAAAAGGGCTAATCCCTTTAATACAAAAAATCAGAGAAAAACATAATGTAATCAATGGAACAAGATGCAAAAGACACCAAGAGGCATACAGTGGAAATAAAAATAACTATTAGATGTATGAGTTCTATGTCACTCTAAATATATGACTTAGAAGTTGGAGCTACCATGAAATATCTTTCTATTTATTAGATGTTTAAAACCACAAAATTTTAATAACAGAATCTGTCAAAATGTGGGAACACACTCTTACTTTGCTAGTAGAAAGGTCAATATGTACAATTACAAGCAAGAGAAATTCAAACTTTCAAACATCTAATTAGAAACATGTATGTCCTCTGATGTTTGACCTAGCAATTTAATTTATATATATTTCCATGTATGTAAAATTACATCTAGACATATTTATTCTTTCAACCACTGTTTGTAATAGCAAAAGACTGGGAACAACCCAAATATCCATTAAAAGGTGAAGGTTTAAATAAATGATGATATATTCATACACAGAAGGTAATAAAAATATAAAAACAGACTAAAATAAAGTCTTCTTTATGCTCTAAAGTGAAAGGATCTCCATGATATATTATGTAAGGAAGCAAAGAGAAGGATTTAACAGTTTTTAAATCTCTGCTTTTAATGCTGCATATAAGGAGCTTGGAAGTCACCACTCCATCCAGTTTCCTAACAAGTAAAAAAACGGAACAGACTGAAAAATAACAAATTTTCTAGGATTCATCAGAGAGGTGAGGATACAGGACAAATGCTTCCCACAAGATTGGAGAGACAGTAAGATGAATACAGGGAATCGTGGGCTTACCAGAGCAGAGACTTACAAGCAAAACTGCTGCAGGAACCAGTGCCAGGTATAAAAACCTGAACTATAATTGATAAATTGCTAGAGGCTCACAGAGGACAAATCTGAGACTTGTATATCCCAATGGAATCCTGTCAAGAAGAGGTGGGGTATGTGAATTTAACCTGCAAGAGTATGACCAGGTTCTCATAGTAAATACTGGAGGAAGACTTCCCTTGTGTTTCAAGTACAGGGAGAGGAAATACACCAGAGTACTCTGCTCTTTAACAAGGCCTGCCCTCAGGAGAAGCTATTCAAACAGAGCCTCGTCTGCTGAGGTTTTGTCAGAGCCTAACTGACATGTGGGAAGGGAAATACCCAAATCTAGCCATCTTATGTCATGGAAAGGGAAGGGGGGCTGAGAAATTGAGACTATTGGGAGGTTCATAGTCCAGAGACATAGTACAGAGGCCCACTAAAACATTGAGGTCTAATCATAAGACTACAGAATGCTTCCCCTCCCCCCATCCCTTAACAAGATATTACTAAAGGCCTATTTTCAGCAGTTCCATTTACATGGTAAATCACTTCTGACTATGAAGAAAAAATTACTATAAAAAAAAAGGAATTAGAAGAGAGTAAGCATCAGAACCAGGTAAGTCAGGGATATTGACATGATCAAACCTGAAATTTTAAACAACAGTGAAAAATATACTAAGAGCTCTAATAGATAAAGTAGACAGCATGCAAGAACAGATGGGCAAATGTAAGCATAGAGACGGAAATCCTAGGAAAGAAACAAAAAGAAATGCTACAGATCAAAAATACTGTGACAGAAGTGAAGAATTCCTTTGATGAGCTCATTAGTAGATTGGACACAGCTGAGGAAACAATCTCTGAGCTTGAGGCTATAACAATAAAAACCTTCAAAACGACAAGTAATGAGAATGATACAATAGCTAAAAAGAAATTATTTAGGCAGTTAGTGAGGGTAAGTGTATTAGTCAGTTCTCTAGAGGGACTGACTAATAGGAGATATATATATATATATATATATATATATATATATATATATATATGGGAGTTTATTAAGTAATATTAACTCACATGATCACAAGGTACCACAATAGGCCATCTGCAAGTTGAGGAGCAAGGAAGCCAGTCTGAGTACCAAAGCTGCAGAACTTGGAGTTCGATGTTTGAGGGCAGAAGCATACAGCACCGGAGAAAGATGTAGGCTGGGAGGCTAAGCCAGTCTAGCCTTTTCACATTTTTCTACCTGCTTTACATTCTGGCTGTGCTGACAGCAGATAAGATGGTGCCCACCCAGATTAAGGGTGGGTCTGCCTTTCCTAGCCCACTGACTCAAATGTTAATCTCCTTGGCAACACCAACACCCTCATAGACATACCCAGGATCAATACTTTGCATGCTTCAATCCAATCAAGTTGACACTCAGTATTAACCATCACAGTAAGAAAGTCCTCTGTAAGGCTTCCCTTTTAACAAAAAGCAGCCTCAAATCATTTTTGTTTCTAACAAAATGCAGCCTGTAAAATCAAACTGCAGTTGTAGAAAAGCAAGCTAGAAGCTTTCACAGGTAAATGCCAGCAGCTTTGACAATAGTAAAAGGCTACCTGGAGGCCAGGCATTTTCAACATGGGACTCCATCTTCCCTTTCCTTTGTCAACCGTGTGAACAGTAAGGAACAGACGTAATGGCACAGGCCAGGTAGAGAACTCATTTGCATGATAAAAACATTAGGGTGGGGTAGCCAGCTTCTTCATGTGCTATGTAAATGACACACCTGGTCCAACCGACCAATCTTTTGGGCCCTATGTAAATCAGACACCACCTCCTCAAGCTTGTCTTTAAAAACCTGTGCATTTCATCACAAAACTGGAGGACCCGCTTGGGAGCTCCTCTCTCTCTGCAGGAGAGAGAGCTATTCTCTTTCTTTTGCCTACTAAACTTCCACTCTTAAACTCACTTCTTGTCCTAGATTTCCCTGGCATGAGACAACGAACCTTAGGTATTTATGCCAGACAATGGTGCTGCTTCAAGAACGACCAAAAAATAGAAAAAAAAAACTGAACAGAATATTCAGGGAGTGTGTGACAACTACAAAAGGTGTAACATAAACAGAAACAGAACACTAGAAGGAGGAAAAAAGTTAAACGGGAGAAATATTTAAAACAATAATGCTTTAGAATTTTTCCCAAATTAATGTCGGACACCAGATTCACAGATCAGAAGGCTAAGGGAAAATGAAGCAGGATAAGTGCTAAAATCAAATATAAAAAAAAAATTCTGAAAGAAGTGAGAGGAAAAAAGCACCTTATTTTTAAAGGAACAAAGATAAGAATTATATCCAACTTCTACTCTGAAACTTGGCAAGCAAGAGGAGAGTAGGGTATAATTTTTAATGTTTTGAGAGGGGAAAAAAATAATAATCTCACCAACCTAGAATTCTGTACTCTGTGAAATTACACTACAAAAGTGAAGGAGAAATAAAGACTTTCTCAGATAAACAAAAATTACAGTGGTTTATTGCTACTAGACCTGCTTTGCAAGAAAAGGATAGGGAAGGAAAATAATATAGCTCAAAAACTTGGATCATCATAAAGAAAGAAATAACATTGGAAAAAAAACAGTAAAATAAAAACATTTTTCTTATTCTTAATCTAAAAGATAATCATTTGTTTGAAATAATAGCAATAGTGTATTTGCTTATGTATTCTAATATATGTATAGATTTTTTATATGCTTATATGTAATTGGAATGAATAATAGCAATGATACAAGGAATGGAAAAGAAGTATCAAGATTATTTTGTTATTATAGGGTACTCATACTACCTGTGAAGCAGAATAGTGTCATTTGAAAGTGGACTTGGATTTGTTGTATATTGCAAACTAGGGCAACCACTAAAAAGTGTAAAAAGAAAGAAGTATAACTGATGTGCTCAGAAAGAAGAGAAAATGGAATCATAAAATGCTCAATGAAAACCACAAAAGGCAAAGAGCAGAAAACAAACGTAGGAACAAAGAACAAAGGCAGCAAAAGGAAACAGCAACAAATATGGCAAATATTAATTCAAGTATACAAATAATCACTTTGAATATCCATAGTCTAACACAATTTAATACATTTACACTGTTGGATATTAAAATAACATATCTTATTGGAATGTGTGGGATATAGCAAAAGCGGTGCTTAGGGAGATATTTATAGCATTGAATGCATATATTAGAAAAAAGGAATGATCTAAACTCAAACATCTAAGTTCCCACTTTAGAAAACTTGAAAAAGAAGAGCAAATTAAATCCAAAGTAAGCAGAAAAAATAGAAATAAAAAAGTTAGAGTAGTCATTAATGAAATTCAAAACAAAAAATCAATAGAAAAAAACAATGTAACCAAAAGCTGGTTCTTGAAAAGATCAATAAAATCACTAAGCTCTAGTCAAAATAACTAAAAACAAAGAGAGAAGACATCAATTACTATTATCAAAAAGGAATAGGGGATATCACTATATATTGCGTGAACATTAAAAGGATAATTAAAGAATACTATGAACAGGCCAGGCATGGTGGCTCATGCCTGTAATCCCAGCACTTTGGGAGGCCAAGGAGGGTGGATCATAAGGTCAGGAGATCAAGACCATCCTGGCTAACACAGTGAAACCCCATCTCTACTAAAAATATATATAAAAAAAAAATTAGCTGGGCGTGGCGGCAGGCCCCTGTAGTCCCAGCTACTCGGGAGGCTGAGGCAGAAGAATGGCATGAACCTGGGAGGTGGAGCTTGCAGTGACCAGAGATTGGGCCACTGCACTCCAGCCTAGATGACAGAGCGAGACTCTGTCTCAAAAAAAAAATAAAAAGAGTACTATGAACAACTTTATATGCACAAACTTGCTAGCTTAGATGAAATGAACCAATTCCTTGAAAGACATAGTTTGCCAAAACTCACACAAGAAGAAATAGACAATCTGAATAGTCCCAGATCTAGCAAAACATTG